>NC_056672.1:47321944-47974722 GCF_018350195.1 Panthera tigris
GGTAGGTTAAGCATTCTACTTCAGCTCAGGTCATGATCTCAGGGCAGATGAGTTTGAGCCCCGCCTTGGGCTCTGTTCTGACAGCTCAGAGCCTGGAGCCTACCTTGGATTGTGTCTCCATCATTCTGCCCCTCCCCTGCACACTCCTCTCTCAAAAATAAACATTAAAAAAATTAAAAAGTAAAAGATTTGACTTACATTCATATGACTGTGAGGTCACAGAGTAAACATGATTTTTCACAATTTCCTGTCACACTGAAGAAGAGACATGTAAGATGGCCCTGGGAAATTGCATTGGCATGGATATATTTTAGTGTTTACTATATAAGTTTTTATTTTTTATTTTAAAGCGAGAGAGAGTGTGAGTGCAAGCAGGGGAGAGGGGTGGAGAGAGAGAGAGAGATAGATAGAGATAGAGAGAGAGAGAGAGAGTGAGAGAGAGAGAATCTTAAGCAGGCTCCATGTTTGCCATGGAGCCTGCTGTGTAACTGGATCCCATGACCCTGGCATCATAACGTGAGCCTAAATCAAAAGTCTGATGCTCAACCAATTGAGCCACCCAGGTGCCCCTATAGCTTGTAGCTTTTATGTCTATTTAATAAATATAGGGAGATAAGATAATTTTTTCAGTTACATTTTCCTATTGAGTTACTTCATTTCTAACTGCCCTATTTCAAAATAAGCAGGCTCCTCAGTGATAGAGATCAAGGAGCACCAACATGGTTAAGAAAAGCATAATTCACCATAATTGTTTATTCACCATAATTGTTTGACAAAAATGCAGACATTTTCCTTGGGAGTAACTTTTAAATATTAACTGAAAAAAAAAAGGAGTCTCCTTAATATCTTCCCGTTGGTGAAGATTAATTCATTAGATTAACAACCTGTCATGTTGGAAGGGAAAGAGGTATTGTCCTACTAGACCTTGGGTTGTAACAACATGAGGAAAGGGTTGGCACAGCCCTAGGGGAAGAGAAGGTGGCTATGTCCTAGAGGTATCAAGAGAAGGTGAAGGAGACATGAGAAAAACAATCACACAGGTTTTCACCATTTTTTGCCTAGAGCAGCTCTAAGTGCAGCTGGTATATTCTCAGACTTGTGGCTTTTACAGGCCTTGTTGGTAGGAAATCAGAGTTATTTATATGCTGGTATAACTCTACACAGGAATCCAAGAAAATTCTAATACTGTCACCCTAAAAGATTTTTTTTTTATTTAGAGAGTTTTTAGAGAGCATGCCATTGATATACAATCTCACTGGATCTAAGAATGAAAATTGCATAGATAGGGAAAAAAACTCCTTGTCTGGGAACATTTTTATTCTGACCCTGGAGTTTAGAAAGGACTAGAGTTTAGAAATTGCCTGAAACTTGCTGAACTATTATGGAACATGAAAATGAAAATCTGTATAAATAAATAAATAAATCCTCCCATTTTCTTTGTTTATGAATATAATGTTTTATCCAAGTCTAGCCTTAGACAGTTGGTCTCTAAAACATGGCTCTTTGAAATTTTAGAGGAGAGAACCCTTTCAGAATTTTTCATTTAACCAGCAGAGAATTGCTTTCTCACAGCTGGAAGCTTCAACAGCTGTTGATTCGGGGTACTTTCCTATTCTCCCAGGTGACAGTTCAAGGACCCTCACTGCCATCATGACAGCCAGCAATGTATGTGGTCAGGAACATGTTCCACTACAACCCAATTCCAAAGCCACCTCTCCATACACCCCCAAGGACCAAGGCACAGATAACTCAGAGCCCCTGTGTTACCTGAATGGGAAAGATTTCTCTGTTGAGGAAAATCAACCTTTATAAGAATCTACTTTCTGACCCATGGTCAGATCACAAGGCTTATTTATATGACCATAAGGATTCTTTGAAGGATTTGATATTTGGAACCTATCGATATTCCTTCCCCCACTTTTTTTTTTTACACATTGTGTCGGAAATGTCTCTTTCATTTAGGATGCATTTGAGTCTTAGTGGAAAGCTAAATAGCTAAGTTCATTTTTAACTTTCAGGAAGAACAAGCAAAAAGAGTATTTCAGCATAGCTGCCATTGCAGTACTATTTATTGTATCCACTAGGGGACTCCTTTCAGAATGGCTCAAAATATCTCCCCTCTCATTCTCTGTGGCCTCTGGCATTTGATGCTCAACTAACTCTTGAGTTGGGCCACTGGCTACATATCAGTGTTAGAATGAAAACATTCCCCCTACTTTACACCTCCTGCTAGTTCAATAAAGTGATGTTTAAATAACTGAACTGGCTTCAATGAACTGTATTTGCCATTTTTTCCTGCTTCTTAGCTAGATAAAATGGAGATAATTATGAAGTGGATGAGCAGGTTTAATGAAAGCCAGTTTCTTTTGGTATACTCCTGAAGCAGCAATCATCATCTGTTTGGCTTTTGAAGAGCAACAATTATAATCACTTAAACCCCCAAGGGGAACAAAAATAGAATTTACATTAGCATATAAAATATACAGCTGGATTGGGCAAGCCTATAAAATTCTGGGGAAATCATTCTAATCTGAATGCTATTCAAACTCACAAGTAAAATGAGTTCAAGAGTATTTTACATGCTTCCTTCCTATAAAATAATACATATAACAATATTGAGAGGATTTTCCTAAAAATGAACACAAGGAAATAAAAAATTGTTGCCAGGAGAGAATCCCAGGGAGAATGGGATAAACTGCATTGTCAAGATATCAGAAAGCAAAATGCATAACGCTGTTCACGTGAAGTCCTAATCTGAAGTGCAGATTTTTCATGCAGTTGGGAGTTTAAGAAAAATAGGGTGGTTTTAGTCTGATCAATGATGAAACTTAATCATAAGTAAAGAAAATTTCAGATTAATAGTACTTCCCTCCTCTGTTGTAAATGTGAAAGCCACACAAAGAAAAGTGAAATCACTTAAGTTGATACCCTATTGTTATAAAGCAGAACTCTTTTCTATGATAAAACATTTTCATATCATTGCCTCTCAAATAACCTCTTTCTTACACCTCCCTTTCTAATTCTAGCCCAGATCACAGGCAGATTACAGGCAATCTCCCTCACCATTTATGGTATTTAATTACTTTTGCTTTTATGTGCCTTTCACGGTTTGCAATATACTTCTTTTTTTTTTCTTCATTTGGTAGAACATGGAAGAATAAAAATGGAGCCTGTGCTTTATCCATTATGCTACTAGCAACAAAACACTAACATAATCAATATATTAAAGGCTTGCCTGGCTATGCACATTTGTCAAAGGCAGTGTATCTGAGAAATTACACTAATGAATCTTAAAAAATTCAGCATCCTACACAGAAAACTTGCTCTCCCTCATCTTAAGTACATATCCAAATGTAGAAACTAGAATAATATATACTGCACCTTTATATTATTTGAAGATCCACTCTTACATTTTTTAATGGAAAAAAAAAAAAAAACTCGGTGTGCAAAACTTCACCTCCACTGAGAAGCACTTCCTGAATACCCTCACGAAAGCCAACGGCAGGCAAATTGGTGATAGCTCCCTCTGTGCTCCTAAAAGCACTTTGTACATACCTCGGATAGCAATGATCTCACTCCATTTATAACCATTTGTTGACATGTCTGTCTCCTACACTGACTGCAATGCTTGATAGCAAAGCCATCTTTCCCAGTGGGGTGTTCCCTGGCTCTAAAACACTGTGCCTAAAACCTAGTAAGCATACTGTAGTGTTTGTGAAGTAACATATACCGCTAATTTGTCTTCTAAGACACACTAAAATGTTATGTTATCTATGATAACTAACCGTATTAAACACCACCTCTACCACAATATCAAATTTAATTTGATAAATTAAGCACGGAGAAATTCGAAATTCGTAAGTCTAGATTTCTATTGCGATCTTCACTCTCATAATCCTTAACAAAGGATGGTAGTATTTTTTTAGATCTATTAAATATTTAAAATGTGTCCCATGGTTAATGATTTTGATTGGAAACACCCAAAAAGCTGAGTTCTCAGTTCTTAACGGTAATGACCTCAGGTTGCATTAACTTTATATTTCTATTTCAAAAAAAAAAAAAAAACCCATTAACACTGTCTTCTCAACCTCTATCAATGTCTGTCAGGTGTGGTGGTATCTAGCTTGTATTATTTTTCCCTATCCTGTAAACCCTTCATGCTCTGAAAGGCTTTGAAAATCTCTAACGTGCAACTTTCATTTGAACACAAAATGTAATAATTTCAGATTTAAAAGAACCTAAAGGGATTATTGAGGTGCAAAGCTTGAAGGATTCCAGAACCTATGCAGGAACTATCTTAAGGTCCCTCGATTCTTTTCCTAATTTAAACATAGTCCATACTTCCTAATTTTTCAAGTGGAAATACCATTTATGAAGTTATAGGGAAGCAACAGTGGTGACTCCACAGACCTAAAATACTCTTAGATTTTTGGTTAATAATAAATATAGTTAATGTTCTCAACATTTGATACAGTTCAGTTTTGGGGCGTTAATTACCCCTTAAGTTTAAAACTGAAAAGCTACTTTAATAAGTTTTCTCTTACACTTCATACTAACAAAACCATAACTTTTTGTATACGTATATTTACACTTATTTATTATCTGTATATATAGACCCGTGCACTTTGATGAATTTGAGAAAAAAGAAAATTGTCTTCTTATAGTTCTATTATTTTAGTATATAATAATGTAATGTAAACTTTCAAATCAAGATTAAAATAGAGAGTTATACAACTATTTTATGAACTATAATAAAAACTGAGAATGAATTTTATTTAAAATGAGGCAAGTAACCAGAATTGGTTTCTTGGGGGTGAAAATCCAAGGGTTTGTCAAGGTTTGTTCTCCAAGGTCAAAGTGAAGTCAAGCTGAGTTAGATGTGACCAACGACTAGAATATCGTGGGATTGAAATACTCAAGCCCCACAGTTTTCCTGATTCTAACATGGTTCATAAAGGTTGAAAATTATCAGACTTTTAAAAAAGCTACTGGAATTCTCAGAGAAAGTGGGTTTAGACACATAGTTTAGAACTATGGAGCACCTGGCTGGCTCAGTCAGTAGGGTGTGTGACTCTTCATCTTAGGGTTGTGAGTTTGAGCCATGTTGGGTGTGGAGATTACTTAAAGATAAAAATCTTTAAAAAAATAAAAATAGGGGCGCCTGGGTGGCTCAGTCGGTTAAGCACCCGACTTCGGCTCAGGTCATGATCTTGTGGTTCATGAGTTTGAGCCCCGCGTCAGGCTCTGTGCTGACAGCTCAGAGCCTGGAGCCTGCTTTGGATTCTGTGTCTCCCTCTCTCTCTGGCCCTTCCCCTCTCAAGCTCTGTCTCTGTCTCTGTCTCTCTCTCTCTCTCTCAAAAATAAATAAACATTAAAAAAATAATAATAATAAAAAATAAACATGATAGGTCCAGATGATTTCATTTTATAAAAAGTGACCCAAGGGGTGCCTGGATGGCTTAGTTAAGTGTCTGACTTCAGCTCAGGTCATGATCTCACGGTCTGTGAGTCAAGCCCCACATCAGGCTCTGTGCTGACAGCTCAGAGCCTGGAGCCTGCTTTGGATTCTGTGTCTCCCTTTCTCTCTCTATCCCTCCCCTGCTCATGCTCTGTCTCTCTCTGTCTCAAAAATAAATAAACATTAAAAAAAATTTTAAAAAAAAGTGACACAAAACAGATTAATCAAATTTTAAAAGTTCTTCACTTGACAAGAGTATAGATTCAAATGCTCTTTTAACATGTGAGGTCTGTGCATTTTAAAGAAGCTAATTAAAAACAAACAAAAAAAGGTTTACACAAACAACTTAGGAGCCCATTTACTGCATCACATGCAGACAGAGTTATTCTGAGTGCTTTCATTTCTTCTCAGGTGAAAGTGAAAAATAGTAGTTTTCTACAGCAGAAAGTAGTTTTCTGCTGAATGTAAATGATGTCCTTAAACATTTCTTCACTGGTACTTAAGGGGACTTGAATGGATTATCTCCATAAAATCTTAACATATCCATTTGTACAGATTCAAGGTCATAAATAAGCAAACTGGAGCAGATACAATATCTATGTCCCAATCTTTCAGGTTCAAAAAATTTATAAATTAAAAAAGCACAATTCAAGTGTTTTCAAGGGAAACAGTTTATTTTCTAATATTTGAGAGTCTATCATCTTTCATATTTAAAAAGGAATCATATGATAGGATCTCATTTGAAAATTCTCTTTTCTGTCTCACTTTCTATCTTTATGTCTCTTTAGTTAATTAAATGAAGGCAGTTTAAAAATTCACAAAATTACAGAAGTTAATTGATTATAGGTATATCAAGGGAAACTAACTTAAAAAACACATATTATGTCAAAAAAAAAAAAGACTTCAAATGATTTGCCACCTATCAAATCACATAACATTTCATTACTCAGGCAAATGCTATTATAATCAAAATTTTTAAGTCTTTAAAATGAAAAAGAGCACTTAAGTTGGTAAAATGAAAAAAAAAAAAAGTCACTCTGCTTATTTTAAGTCCCCATTTAAGGAAAACTGGGTTTGCAGTTAGGTCTTCTTTTTAGTAAGTAGGCTTTGTTGGTACTTATTTGAAAATACTTTTGTCACTATAATTGATTTAATCTTCCTCTCCTTCTGTTTGTTTTTGGGGTGGGATGGAGAATGCAATAAATTCTTCATAATTATTGTTCCAAGAGAGAAACAACCAGCCAAATTAGCTTAATATAACCAAACCCAACTTGAGAAAATAATTAGGAATGTTTCGGTAAGATTTATTTCTTCAAAACTGTTTTATCAAAGAAAGTGCCAAGATTAACAGGTAATCATTCCTATCCTCTGAATTCGTGGAGATTATGTGGGTTTTCTGTAAAGTGTCTCTTTAAATTTAGAAAATGATCTCACATTTTCTATGATTTGATTTTCATTTTGTTTGATTTTGGACCCAAGTTTAGATAGATTTTGATTCAAATGCTCATTAAACTATCTGACCTTCCTCTCCTTAGTTGCTAGGCATAATAAAACCTAACACCTACAGTGTTTTGAAGATTAACTGAGATAATGTATGTAAAGCACTCACGTAGATGAGTGGATTCATGCCTGGATCATGGCAAGTAGACAACAAATGTTAACTATTTAAGGGAACTTCTTCACTGTTTTAGATTGTGTGCTTGATAAAAGATACACATGAAGTTTAATACTAATTAGAAGTAACAAATGAAGGTTATTTTTGAATTTTTAAAATCATAACATCACTTCAGCTATTCCTCTTTTGCTTGTTTGCTTTGCAAGCACATTTCATGTCCTAGACATGGTACGCAAAATGCGCAACAGAATGCTAGGTGACCCTGGCTACCACCCACCTACACTCCCTACGTCTATGTCATCTATTTTGGTCCTTTATTTATGATACCTATTTACATAAAGTGAGTCGATGTTATGGGAAGCAATGAATATTTCTATGAGACTACTGCTTAGTTGAAAACACTTAGAATTTGGTTCTTATGAACTTTATAAGCCTTCTGTTTTTTGTAAAATTTACTCTAATGGACTGAGATTTAGGGAAAATATCAGAACACGGCCACTG
Organism: Panthera tigris; assembly: GCF_018350195.1. Taxonomy (NCBI): domain Eukaryota; kingdom Metazoa; phylum Chordata; class Mammalia; order Carnivora; family Felidae; genus Panthera; species Panthera tigris. The sequence continues at coordinate 47,329,519 of NC_056672.1, forward strand.
CATTTCTAATGTGCAAATGCCATATAATTAGAACACTGAGGAAAGAAATGATATTACATTCTGATATAAAGAATTCTTCATATTGAGAATATTTAGCAAATCTAAAATTGCCACAGAATTGTGGTATTAATGAGGGAAAGTGCCAGGAAAGATGGCATTAAATAATCTAAGTATGCTTATAAGATATTAAACTATAGGCACTAGTATTATCATTTAGACAACTTTCAATTACCCAGCTTATTTTAAATAATAATTTCTATGAATATCTTCAAGTGAAACATTATTTTCAGTGTGGAGATAGAGAGTGATAGTAAAGTTGAGGGCTTATATGAGATTATGACTGTTGTAAAATAATTCTGACTAAAAGTGTTTTTCCCAAAGTGTTAAAGTAACCTAATTTTGCATATATACAGGCCATAAATTTACTTGCAAATATTTGTACAGTAGTAGTAAATGCTTACTTTGTTTATATTCTTCACATAAATACAGTTTAAGATGTTTATTAGAAAAAACAAGCAGTACTAGTATAGATCAAGATTAATCACAAAATTAAATAGGTATGATAATTGAGTAGCATGGTCCAAAACAAATTATAGAGTTAAACATATTGTTGATTATCTGTAATCCAAGAATATCAGTGCAAAAGAAAAGCAAACTTCCCAACTGAAACTCTTGCTACTACAAACATATAAAATACTAGATTCTAATTTAAACTCCTCTATGATTTTTTTTCAAAGTTTCACCAAATTGATTCTGCTTGTATCAACAGATTAGTAGTTTAGTTAGCCATTTGGTGTTTAAAATCTCTAACAGAAAACTGTTTTAAACATGGAGATTGCAAATAGCAAGACTAAAAGCAACAGTGGTGATCCAGCTGCATAAGTTGTCACTTTCCTTCGATAGTTACTGGCAAATTACATCAACTTCATGCAGAAGAGACAAAAAATAAGTCAGTTGTTAAAAAAAGTTATTAAACTATATGCCCAATAAAATTCAATAATTTTGTTGCAATATGGAATCAGTTTAAAAAGTTATTTCCTGTTTTTCTATGATCAGAGGAAGTTTATAATAACTTAAAAATATTTTAGAATAGATCTTGAAAAATGTAAGCATTTGCAATTATATCTGCAAACATACAAATGATAATTAAGAATGATTTCAACAAAACATGAATACAATTACTCTCACGGGGCATTTTTGTTGCCATCCCATCCTTCAAATGAGAAAGCTTAAAGAAGGCCTGCCTCATCAGAGAATGTGTGGGTCCATTCCAAAATAGGGCATCCTAGTCATCTCCATGACAACAGCCCTTGACAAATTAAAAGGCAACCAGATTCACAAACAGAAAAAGTTAAGACTACTGAGCACTGTTAGTGTTTGTTTGTTTGTTTGTTTAAGTCAGAGCTGGTCAAACAACTTAGAATTTTCCAGGAGAAAGGTTGAGCCCTTTACCAAACTCAAACTGGTTAAGTATACCACAAATATTAAGTTGGATAGCTAGTCACAGAAAGTGAACGAGATAAGGGGGCAAAACTCAGAAATCCTTCTCTAGAATACACCTCCTATTTTAAAAACAGGAAAAAGGTTTTAGGAGAGGAGGTTGGGGAAGGACCCTTCAACAAATCTGTACTCTTTAGTGTAAAAGGAGAGAGGGCAAGGAGAAGAGACAGGAAAAGTGAGAGGTGGAGTGGTAAGCAATTCCTTTCTCCAGCTCAAACCTCTTTTTAAGACGTTACCAAATGCATTATTTTATCATCCGTTAGTGTTTAGAATTATCTAAGAATGATGGCTTCTCAAGTTGCTACCTGAGAAGGTATGAGGATGACAGCAGGAGGTCTAACAGTGCAGGCGAGGGCACGAAGATAGTTGTAGTGACTCAGGGTGACCCCCCCCCATTGCTCCTTTTCTCCCTTTTAAGGATATGGATCAGGAATGACCCCGCTACTCTACTAGGCTGAGTTCAGGAAGTCAGAGCTGCAGGGTTCTTTTAAAAACCAGACAATAACCCAGGTCCCTTTTCCTTCCTCCCCAGCACCTCAACCCTGCAGACTGCCAACTCTCACCCACTTTAAATGCATCAAGCCCAAAACCATCCCAAGAGTATCAACCAGATAAATGCAGAACATGTCTATTGACCATAGTTAGAAAAAAAAACAAAATTAGAACTACTGTTTTTTGTTTCACCACCCCCTCTTCCCAGCCCCCAGCCCTTTGTGTGTGAGGATTCCCCTTCAAACCACCCACAGACCGAGCATACAAGAAGAAATGGTAATTTTTGGTTTAAAAGTTCACTTACCACGGCAACCTCATATTGCTTTGTCATGCTTTTTGCACTTAATTTTTCAAAACTGCTTGTGCAGGGCGCAGAACTGGGAAGGCAGGACTAAAGTATCTCTAGTAATCACAACAAAAAGGAAAGAACATTCGCCAATCAGAATTACATTTAAATGCACAAATCTCAGAGCAAGACGCGCGGTTCACACCACACGAGGGAGAGGGTGGGGGTGGAAAAAGCCAAGCTAACAAAACAAAAGGTAAAAGGGAGAGTTGAGTGGTTGGAGGGCAAATTGATCCAAGCCGTCTTTGGACTGAGGACTGGCTTAAAACCACCACCACCATCACCCCCGGCTCCCAGCACCCCAGCGATTACCCGAGTGACTGCACTTGCCTCCAGCCAGCTCAACTGCAGGACAGGAATGCCCCATCTAAGTTCACTAGCCCTGTCACAGTCTTCCACTGCCTGATGGGTTCGTTCAGGAAAACACTTCCAGAGGCATCCATCCACTTGAGGTCTGGGCTTGGCTGCTGCTGCGGGGCTGCTGCGAGCAGCTGCTAGGATCCTTGCCGTCGCGTTCCTGCCTGATTCGCGCTGCACAATAGTCCCGGCTGGGTGCACCTCATTAAGCCAGCCCGAGAGCCCCAGGAGCAGGGCAAGCAGTGTGACAGCGCTGCCCCTTTGTAATGACTGTGTGATGGATGCAACCGAAGGGTGGGGTCTGGGTGGGTCAAAACTGTTAATGACAGTATGTATCATTCTGTCTGTCCTCCAAGAGAAGGAAGCCCCCTGCCCTCCCCCTATCCTAGGTCGGTTCTCTCTCTCTCTCTCTCTCTCTCTCTCTCTCTCTCTCTCTCTCTCTCTCTCTCTCTCACACACACACACACACACACACACACACTTTTCTCTCTCCCCTCCTCCCTATGACATTATCTGCAGTTAGCGTTCAAAAAAAGTATGAAAACCATCGGACCATCGGGTCATTTTTTTGTTTGTTAAATCTCAGTAGATCATGGAGACCAATTTTATCCAAACACTTAAAGAACCAGAAGATCCTAAAATCAAAAATACAGGCGGAAGAGGGGCGAGAAGAGCAGGCTGCGTGGGTGCTGAAGCGAGCAGGATATTAACTGGCGGATAGTTTGCAACTGTGCGTCAATTTCGCACCACCAACTCCGCGCGGCTCCGCGCAGCGCGGGACAGCGCTTCCCCGCCGACCGCGTTGCTCTCTGGGCCAGGGACCGTCTAGGGGGCGAACTGCAGGGCGGAGAGAGGGGAATAAAACCAATCCGAGGGGCCCGGGCTCGGGAGGTGACTGCTGGAGGGGCCCTGCACTCTGACACCCTCCCCCACCCCCCACCGCAGCCAGGCAGGGAGGAACCCAGCACCCATACCGAAACCCCAGGCGGCCGGGGAGGGGCTGCCAGGGTGCCGGAGTTCCGGGGTCGGAGGCCGTCGAGCGAGGGGTTCTGCCCCCGGCAGGTGGGTATCCATAGGGCCAAAGCCCCCGTTCCGCTTCCCCCCGTTCGGGGCCCCTCCTGTGCCGGGGAGCGGCACCCCACCCCCTTGCAGGTGCGCAGCGAAGTCATAAACTCCGGGACTCGACCCCCTACTTCTTCCTCTCGACTGCCAACGGTCCTGATTACCCTTCCCGCCTCATTCCTTTCTCTGTCTCGCCCCCGCTGTCCCTGGAAGGCAGAAAGCACTAAAAACGCCTCTCCTTTCGCCCCCCTTTGTGGGGTCTTACTTGGGTCTTTGCTTCTCTGCCTCCTCCTTGCCTGTTGAAAATATCCACAGACACCCCCTTTTCTTTTTCCTTTTCAATTTTGTTAATGGTCATAAGAATCCAATTCATGGGGCACTGACATTGCAAGTATAGTAAAGTCTTACAGGGCTTTAATTTCCCTACATGGACAAATACATTATTTTACACTTAACTTTATGTTTCCAACTTACCATGATGCTGTACAAAGCACCTGTTCCAAACAGCCTGAGTGATTTCTCCAGAACCGTGTGGATATTTATTTGCGTTTATTAGAGTGCATGGAGCACCACGTCTCTGACACTATGTAATCCACTTCTGTATTTTCATTTTTGATGCGTTATAGCAGCTAAAAGAAAGCAATAAGAGAGAAAATAGAACATTTATGACTAATAAAACATCTCTCCTTTTTTATGTTAGCTATTTATTAATCACTTAAAATTTGTGTATATAGGTTGTGCAGCCTGTTCTAGGATGTGAGGGTTCACTGAAGAAGATTATGACAGTCCTCAAAAAGCTTCTGATATGTGGGGAAGGTAAGAGAACCAGTCATTCTTAATTGTTTCTAATAAGAAACCACTCTTAGTAGATGGGAAGGAAAGATCTTGTCAGAAGACTTTCAGCATAGGAAAAGAAGAGTGTGGTGTTGGCTTTCCTCTCTTTTCAATGAATGACTTTCAACAACTTTTTACAATTCTATGATTTGAAGGTAGTACCAGACTTAGGTTCACATATTTTCTATAATTACATAAAGGGAGAAGGTTGGGGAGGAAGGAAGACCTGTTAGAATTAGTGAGAAATCTAAATAAATTGACTTATTAATATATTGACTGACAGTAACAGTGACTTAATAAAGCATTCCTAGAAGAAATCCCTAGAGATATACCTTAATGAATAATAAGAATTCTGTATAATTAACAAAATAATTATTTCTACATAAATACCTCTTAAGAGCTTGAAAACTTAAACAGTTGCACTTACATTGTTTTACTAATTTGTGTAATGTAAACAGTTAAAAATAGTTGTGAGTAGAGACATCAAATGGCTTTTGTAGTAAGTTATTAATTGTAAGTATAATATTAAAAGTTCGTGTTGTTATTAAAGCTCTCCATTCCTCAAGACCTAGATGGGCATGATACTAAGTGCTTTTCTATGAACATAATATCCTGGTTAAGAACTACTATGACTTTTTTTTTTTTTTTTTTTTTAAAGAATAGCTCATTAGCTGGCTGGGTAAGTTCCCCTCTACCCTCATGAACTTTTCAACAGTTTTGAAGGCATTCTGGAAAATAGACACTTTATTAAATTCACTTTTCTCTCATCTCCCTTTCTGTTCCTCCAACCAAGAACTTCATCATTACCAGAGGAAAAATGAAAAGAATGGGAATGCTAACTAATGGAATAAAGGTGTTTTCCTTGACACTTTAAAAAGTAGACAAAAGAAATGAAAAATAAATTTGGAAATTAGGTCTTTGACTAAATGAAAATCTTAAGATGTGATAAAAACAGTTCCAGTAAGTGTATACATTAAATGTATTAACCTTGTGAAATGTAAGATTGCACCTGGGAGAAGTTAGCACAGTTGGAGATTATTAAGACACACCAACTCAGCATTAATGAGAACTTGAGCCTGGTGTGGAACACAGTTGTACCAAACTGGCAAGAGTCATACACCTAAATGTAAACTGAAATTTTTCTAGGAGGGAAGGATATATCAAGCCCAAAGAAAAACTATAGATATGTTTTTTGTTGTTTTTGTTGTTGTTGTTGTTGTTGTTGTTGTTGTTTGTTTGTTTTTTAATCATCCTGGGGCAACTGGGTGGCTCAGTCAGTTAAGTGTCTGACTTCAGCTTCAGGTCAGGGCATGATCTCACCCTTTGTGAGTTCGAGGCCTGCATTGGGCTCTGTGCTGACCAGCTCAGAGCCTGGAGCCTGCTTTGGGTTCTGTGTCTCCCTCTCTCTCTCTGCCCTTCTCCCCCTTGCACTCTCTCTCTCTCTCTCTCTCCTCTCTCTCAAAAATAAACATTTAAAAAAATTAAAAAGCAATTTAAAAAAATCTACCATCTGCAAAATGCTTATCCTACCAAAATTTTCTAGCACATTCCACGATAACCTATATGACAGTATTAGTACACTCTGAAAAGAGTGTTTAATACCTGAAGAAGGAAGTATGTTCCATGTTCTATTTTTATTAACACGATTATAGGCTTGATTTATTTCAAGCCTTGCTCTTTGTGGCAGGAGAAAATAGAGGACAAAACAGTTTCTTTGGCATACATCAAGGAATACATTATAATCAATAAAAGCAAACCAAGTCTGGAAAATATATAAGCTAGGTATTAAATAAGCAATTCACCATCTGTAAATCTCCCACCAGTAGGTGAATGCTGAGAGTCATGCTAAGGCTTCAGTGACTAAGGAAATATAGTGCTTAATCCCAAGCGACCTTGACTTTCTCCTTTTAGGAACTTCCCAACAAGTTTTGTGACAGGTAAGAACAAGATCACCGTGAAAGAATCCAGTATGGATTCTAAAGATTATCCTGCATGTAACCTTCTAAGAGGAGGTTCAGTGTCTCGGAAAACATTATTCTTGTGCTTTTACGATTTCTTTGCCCATGTTAGCAGGATTTCTGGAGTCATAAAGAAATTGGTTCCAATGTTTATAAGCTGGATGACCTGGACAATTCTCTTAACCACCTTAAGCCACCCTTCTCTCTTTAGCAAAATTCAAAGGGCAAGGACCAACTCCTACTTTTGTGATGATTTAATGATACAAAGTGTGAAAACACACTGCCTGGTAAAAGCCCTATTGAAACATAATATAAATGGGCTCATTCAATACAAATTCTCAACTGCCTCCCTCCTTGTCTTTGATACAGAGACTGGAAATTCAAATATTTGATTTCCCAATTTTCCTTGGAACCATTAGTGGCTGTTTGAGACAGTTCTGGCATTTTTAATGTAAATACATATTTGCTGAAGGGTCATCTGGAAACACTTGTGCTTTCTTAATGAAAGAGGAATAGATACAGCTACCACCACCTTTGGCACACTCTCCCTACCCTCTGTTTCTCACCTGGATATTGTGAACTGTCTGGAGGTAGAGCACCTATCTTGCAATTAGGAAGCAGTAAGTTGAAGACCAATCCCTGAAAGATGGCGAAGAAACAGGGGAAAACCCAGGTTCCTGATGACATGCTGGGGCTGGACTACTTATTTTTGGACTTACTGTTTTATATGGAAAAAAGCTTTATTTAAGCAATAGATAGCTGAATAGTCTGTATCTTGAAGCTTTCTTAACTGATATATTGGCTACTATTGTGGTTTCCTGGTTCTAAATTCTGCCTTGATTATTATGACCCTGGATGACAGGTTGAATTCTAGGTAAAAGATTTCTGAGACTCCACCTATAATCAGGACACTGGTATTAGATGGGATAATCTGCTCAAATTATTGAACGAGGAGTGGGTTTGTAAGAATCATTTGAGGAAGGGTGTCACAACAACAATTTTTTGAAGAAACTGCGTAATTGTCCTATAATAGGTTGAACTTAAAGTTTAGTCCAAAGTCCATGGGGGAGGGGAAGAAAAAAAAAAAAGGTTAGAGAGGGAGAGAGCCAAAGCATAAGAGACTCTTAAAAACTGAGAACAAACTGAGGGTCGATGGGGGGTGGGAGATGGGTATTGAGGAGGGCACCTTTTGGGATGAGCACTGGGTGTTGTATGGAAACCAATGTGACAATAAATTTCATTAAAAAAAAAAAGTTTACTCCAAATATCTTTCCTCTTTTATATTGTTTTTCTGTGCTGTTGTTTTCAAACAAACACATAGGCATAGTCACCTGGGAACGTATCAATATTTAAATATTTAGAATATTCACCTTGGAATACTATAAACATTTAATTGATGACTCCAGTTTGCTGCCATAGCCAAAACAATTTAAACGCCCCTTTCAGGATTTATGTTCAGAATCTGAATCACAGTTTTAGGGAATACCGGTAATGTTGACATATTTTTTTCTCTAACGATTGGATTTGATTTTGGAAAATATCCAAAAAGTTGTTCACAGTCAAATCTAGTGAAGTAAGTAAGCATTCACTTACAAACTGGAGAATACATATTTTTGTTGTTAAAAAACAGGTATGTACACAAGATAATCTGACCTAAAATGGGCCTAAAAATGTGTTGTAGCAATAATGGCATTGTTTAAATAAACATATGTCTTCCCAAGGGGACTGCTTTGGAGATCCACACGCTTGGTCACATGTGTTAGCTAAACTTGTCAATCTCCTAGCTATGCTCAGTGGTAATTTCTTGGAACAAACCAGATGTTTCCTTTTCACCTTTCCCCTTCCATTCTGTCATAAATTCCTTATTCTGAAACAGGCTCAGTGTTCAATGGTTTCAAAGCCATTTTTTGTAGTACTGTCACCTTACTCTAGTTGATTTTTTAAAGCACAAGTTGCAGACAAAAGAGTGTCACCAATAACATAGTAAGATTACAAATCCAATAGAATTTCGTTTGAGCTCCAACCTGACTACTTACTGGTTGTGTGATTTGAGTGATTATTTAATCATTGAGGCCTATTTTTTCATCTGTAAAATGAAGATAAAAATAGTACCTATCTGAGGTGTTGTGAATATTAAGTAGGATAATAAATATGGGCTTTGCATGTAATGTTTGCAATATAGCAAGTGATTAACAAGCATCACTTAGGATAATACCATGTTAGGCAAATAATGAGTTTGTGAAATACTTAAGATGTAAAGAATATTAGGCTGTTTACAGGAGATGCTACCAAGAACTGCAATTCTACTTTTAACAGTTTGGAAGGCATTCTGGAAAATATACATTTTATTAAGTTTACTCTTCTCTGATCTCCCTTTCTTCTTCCTCAACTTAGAACTACATCTATTAAGAGGGGGAAAATGTAAGGAATGGGAATGCCAACTAATGGAATAAAAGTGTTTTCCTGGACACTTTGAAATACAGATAAAATGAAAAATGAATTTATTAGTTAATTATGAGTTAATCGTGGATAGTTAACATGGAGTAATCTGAATACTTATTTTGTTTGATGCAGTGGAAAAATGTGGTGCAGTAGAAACAAACCAGTCCTTGTTCCCATGTATGATTCTAGATAAATCTCTTAAACTACCTAAGTCTCATTTTCCTCAGTATAAATGGCTCATGTCTGGGGTGCCTGGATGACTCAGCAGGTTGAGTGTCCCACCCTTGATTTTGGCTCAGGTTGTGATCCCAGGGTCCTGGCCTTGAGCCTTGCATTGGGCTCTGTGCTAAGCATGGAGCCTGCTTAAGATTCTCCCTCCCTCCCTGTCTCTCTCTCCCTCCCTCCCATTTTCCCTCCCATTTTCCCTCCCATTTTCCCTCCCATTTTCCCTCCCATTTTCCCTCCCTTTCTCCCTCCCTCCCTCCCTCTCTCCCCCTTTGCCCCTCTCCACTCACTCTCGCTCTCTCTCTAAAAAAATATATATATAGCTAATGCATGTCTTCCAAATAGATAAGAATCTGGTAATTCTTTCCCACTTGTTAATAAAGAATAGAACACTGGATGCATTTTCTAAGAACCAGGAAGGCACAATTAACTTGGAGTTTACAAGATCTCCAGAGGTATTTCATTACTCAGAGAACTAAGATGACACTAGAAGGTAGATGACTATTGATTTAGATCATGTGTGTTTATGACATATCAAGTAAGGTGATTAAACAAAAACTGGTGTCTGGCTGCAAGTTAGTTAACTCCTTGGTGCCCATCCTTCAACTATTCAATGAGAAGGTGGAATATGAATGTACTTTTCAGTTATTCAATCATTTGCTTATAGTTAATTTTAACAAAATATACAGTTTTCTTACTTGACTCAGCAAGACTTTCCCCTCACAGACCTCACTGCATTTGGCATGGAGGAGGATAGAATGTAGAAAGGGTAGAGAGATACAAGGGGAGAGATGAAATAAAATCTTTCAAGAGTTTTTGACTATAGCTTACTATGTGTTAAGGTACAATCTCAAAAAGGAAATTATGGTTTTCAGGGAAAAGGGAAAAAAATCAAAGTCCTCTAAAAGTAGATTTTAAAACTTTCATATTTTATGAGAAGAGAAATATGAATAATACAAGTTATGCTATGGAGGAAATAGTTTACTTAAAAATAAAATTAGGGGTGTCTGGGTAGTTCAGTTGGTTAAGTGTCCGACTTTGGCTCAGGTCATAATCTCACGGTTTGTGGGTTTGAGTTCCCCATCAGGCTGTATGCTGACAGCTCAGAGCCTGGATCCTGCCTCGAATTCTGTGTCTCCTTCTCTCTCTGCCACTCCCCTGCTCACGCTCTGTCTCTCAAAAATAAATAAATATTTAAAAAATTAAAAGTAAAATTAGGTATGTTGTATTTTTTTTTTAACATAGAGAAGACTCCACTTTATACCAGTGGTTCTCAAAGAGTGATCTGCAGACAGCATCTTCATCATCTGGGAAGTTGTTAGAAATGCAAATTATTGGGCCTTTGTAGACTTACTGAATCAGAAACTCAAGTGGACTTAGTTTGTTTTAACAAGCTTTGAGAAGTGTTTTGCTCTACAGAACATGGCAATGTTCTGATTCTGTACCTTGGCCTCAAGAATCCTTGCACTTTTCTCTCTTGTTATCCTGGCACTGCCATAGAAACAAGTACAAAGTAGCCTATAAAACATGAGAGATCACATGGAGGAGAGCCCAGGTGTCCTAGGTGAGGCCATCCACACCAGCCTGCAGTCATTAACAACTTATTAACATGAGAGAGCCCGACCAAGATCAGGAGAGCCTTCTACAGCACTTGCCTCTGATGCCTGAGTATAATGAGGTCAAGAGTAGAAGAACTGACCAGCCGACCTGTAGGCCCATAAGCAATAGGAAATGCTTACTGTTTTAAGCCACTGAGTTTTTAGGGGCTTTGTTATGTAGCGCTATGTGAAATGATACATCCTACCCATTGTGTAGAATACTTTCCCAGTTCTTCCTTACGAACTTTAACCCCGATAGTATTTTAATGACATCATCATGTTATTTGTGAGGTGATATTTGCTTTATAAAGATCATTTTAAAGATTGCCAAGTAATTTCTATATACCATTGCTGTATATACCATTGCTAATTCCTACAATAACCCTGGCAATTGGGTGTCGTTATTAATCCTATTTTACAAATGAAGAAATTGAGAATAATACAGATTGAATAATTCACTCAATGCCACACAGTAAGTGGTGAAGTTGACGTTGGGACTCATGTCTTTTTAGCACCAAAGACCCTATCTTTCCACTCTGGCACACTGTAGGAACTGGAAGGATTACAAATACCTTCCAGCCCAAACCTCTTACTTTGCAAGGTAAAGAAACTCAAGATGTGCAATGACTTGGCTAAAGTGATTCATAGTATAAACCTCTCAATCTTTATGATGCCAAATACTCACCCCTGATTGCAAAAATGGAGACCCTAGGCCACCACAGAGTTGTTTCTAACCGGCAGAGGAACCCGTTTTAAATGAGCATAATAGGTTATTCTGCTGTAGGTGGGCTGTGCATTGTTTGAGAAAGGCTGAGTCAAATTAGTCGTGGAGCCAGGACCTAAATCCTGGCATGGTTCACAGTGTGGTCAGCTTTGAACTACACCAGTGATTTTCAACAGAGAGAAGGATTCTGCCTGGTGATGCTGGGTGGGCAGGAGGTGGTAACTAACAGAATTGCCCTCAGGGGCTTTTTCAGCAGACTCCTTTAAGGTCAGACAAGTCCTTTCTTGCTCTCCTCAAATGGGAAAACTTGCTGTAGTAAACTACTGTTGTTGGTGAATTTTTTATCTTCTCCAGTCCCCAGGTAGTGGGGGGTTCACAGTAACAAAGGTTGAGAAGGTCTGCTATACTGCGTTATGCTGCCTCAGTTATTTTATCTGGTTAAATTTACTCTCACACAATGAAATCTAATGAATAAAGGCTTCAGTGGGAATGGGTCCAGAAGTATTAGGTTTCAAACACAGTATATATTGACAAATTTGGGTCCTGCTCAGATAGCTTCCTAGCTGAGAGATAGCAAATATCACCTCACAAATAACACCATTCCCTGATGGAAGCGTGTAACTTCCACCCCACTTATCTCAGGGTAAAGGCAATATATGGCTCAAGGTTTGTGAAGTTTTTAGCTTAGCATTGACTCAGTCTAAAGGTTTTACTACTTTGACCATCGTTTTCTATTAAGAAATGGCCTGCTTTGTTCTCCATTTTCTTTGTTCATGGGTATTATTAGACCCTTATACAATTAACTGGCTGGCATGCCCTCTCAGACAACTAATTTGTCACCTGTCCTAGTGCTGGACACCTGTGTTTCAACTTCCCTGAAACAACCACCTACTTGCCTAGGTATCTGTTCATTTATTTGCTACAGAATTTACCTGCTGTGTCCTGTCTGCTCCACCCCTTTATCCCACTAATAGTCTCCCTAAAAGATGGAAACCTTTCCTTGGAATGCCTGTGCTAGGATAATGAAGCTCTTCCCTATTTCTGCATTCAGACACCCAGTCTTCTTTTGTTTTAATGCACTACAGATTCTGCCATGGCAGCCCCATCACCTACCAACCAGGTCTTTAAAAATGAATTGTAGGAGGAGGAAGGAGAAACAGGAGTTACTCGCCTGGTCCTAGAAAGACAGTGTAGTGTAGATCCAGAGGACAGTGAGTTTTCCTTTTTTTTTTTTTTTTTTTTTTAATGTTTGTTTATTTTTGAGACAAAGAGGTGCAGAAAGAGGAGGAGAGAGAGGATCTGAAGCGGGCTCTTCACGGACAGCGAGTCTGATGCGATGTGGGGCAGGGCTTGAACTCATCAACCATGAGATCATGAACTGAGTCAAAGTTGGACACTTAACCAACTGAGGCACCCAGGTGCCCCAAAACAACACAAAACTTGGCAGGTCACAAGTCTGAAGTTGGGTCTTACTGGGCTAAAATCAAGGTTTGGGAAGACTGTATTCCTGTGGAGGCTTTACTGAAAAATCTTATTTCCTTGGCTGATGACCCCTTTCCATCTTCAAAGCCCACCATGGTAGGTGGAGTCTTTCTCACATTGTATCACTCTGACACTGACTCTCCTGTCTCCTCCTTTCACTTAAAAAGGCTGTAATGATTACATTGGGTCCACCTGGATAGTTCAGGAAGCTCTCCCCATCTCCAGGTGATCTGATTAGCAACCTTAATTCCATCTGAAACCTTAATTCCCCTTTGCCATATATATACAAATTCTGAGGGTTGGGACACAGATGTCTTGGGTGGGAAAGCATTATTCTGCCTACCACATCTACATAGTGAAGAAATAAATTTCTCATAGTAAACAAGTATCTAATGACATCTATTCTCTAGGATTCATGAAGACAAAATACAAAAAAAAAAAAAAAAAAAAAAATGCCAGGCTCTTTGACTTTAGGGAATTCATGTAATGTACTAAAAATTCTAAGGAGATTGAGAAAGAAATTGTTATGCAGGAGCCTATACAAATGTGTCTTTTTAAAGGCATATGTAGTTCTGTAATTCATAGTCTGTGTTTTTTGTTTTTTTAATTTTTATTTTTTAATGTACATCCAAGTTAGCATATAGTGCAACAGTGATTTCAGGAGTAGATTCCTTAATGCCCCTTACCCGTTTAGCCCATCCCCCCCTCCCACAACCCCTCCAGTAACCCTCTGTTTGTTCTCCATATTTAAGAGTCTCTTATGTTTTGTCCCCCTCCCTGTTTTCATATTATTTTTGCTTCCCTTATGTTCATCTGCTTTGTACCTTAAAGTCCTCATATGATTTGTAACTTGAGTTGTTTTTGACCTAAAAGCATCACACCTATGTATATAAGGGGCGCCTGGGTGGCTCAATCAGTTAAGCATCTGACTTTTTAAAAAAAAATTTTTAATGTTTATTTATTTTTGAGACCGCGAGAGAAAGCACGAGCAGGGGAGAGGCAGAGAGAGGGAGACATGGAATCTGAAGCAGGCTGTAGGCTGAGCTGTCAGCACAGAGCCCAAGCGGGGCTTGAACTCATGGAGTGTGAGATCATGACCCAAGCAGAAGTCAGACCGCTTAACTGACTGAGCCACCCAGCTGCCCCAAGTGTCAGGCTCTTAATTTCAGCTCAGGTCATGATTTCATGGTTCCTGAGAGTGAGCCCTGCATTGGGTTCAGCGCTGACAGTGTGGAGCCTGCTTCAGATTCTCTCTCTCTCACTCTCTTTCTGCCCCTTTCTGCTCACTCACTCTCAGTCTCTCTCTCTCAAAATAAATAAATAAACTTAAAAAAAAAAAAAAGAATTTAAAGGAAAACATTTGTAAAACCCAGTCCCACCAAAGTAATGGAAATCAATTCAACTGAAATGGGTACAGGTATAAGCAGAAGGTATAAGCAGGTATAAAAGACGGCTTGTAAAAGTAGAAGGAATTTTTTGTATCCTTATTATAAGATAATAATTGCAGTCTCAAATCTTCATCATTTCCTTTGGCTCCAACCCTGGGTTCCATCTATGCTGTTGATTCAGCAGCCGATTCAGTGATTTAAGCGGGAGGACTTATTCTGCATGCTAAATTCTGTTTACAGAATCAAAGGGTTTTCAAATGGAAACGCTTATCTGGAATTTGGAGATGAGATCTAGCCAAGTGCACAGAAAATCTTAAGTCCGAGAAATAATTAAATTACAACCCTGTTTTTATTGAGCTCAACATCAGTTTGTTAAAAAAAAAATAAATGTCTCTGTTTTTATCTTTCCTGTTCATTTCTAAAAGAAAAATTACTTTATTGATTTTATAAATATAACACTTGTTCATTATAATGAGCTCAAGTCATGCAGAAAAGTAAAAAGAAGTTTTTAAAAAAATCACCCCAAATCCCTTTTTAACATATAATACTTGCTATTTTTGTAAGTAGAATGAATTAGAATGAAGCCAAATGAAGCTGAAATGAATTGGAATGGATTGCTAAACTTCAAATAAATGTTGTATCCAGTATAACATACGTTAATTCTTAGGAGATCCCTCTAAAGTTAGAAAGATATTATTAAAAAAACTAAAATGTTGAAATCATAGTTTTAAAACCTGCACATTTCAACTGTAGATGGCATCAATTGTTTCCCTGCTCTGAAAGATGAAGATATTAGCTTCTTTCTTTTCCCTTCTCCCACCTCTTGATCTTGTTATTTATATTTAAAAAAATTTTTTTAAATGTCTTATTTATTTTTGAGAGAGAGACACAGAGTGTGAGCAGGGGAGGGGCAGAGAGAGAGAGGGAGACACAGAATCCAAAGCAAGCTCCAGGCTCTGAGATGTCAGCCCAGAGCCTGACATGGGGCTCGGACCCACGAACCGCGAGTGACCTGAGCCGACACTTAACCAACTGAGCCACCCAAGCGCCCCGATATATTATTTATATATTGTCAAGGTTTTTACATTTGTGTTCTGTGCTGCAATTATTTAGACATACTTTAAATTGTTTTAACATTGGGGCGCCTGGGTGGCTCGGTCGGTTGAGTGACCGATTTTGGCTCAGGTCATGATCTCATGGTTTGTGAGTTCAAGCCCCGTGTCAGGCTCTGTGCTGACGGCTCAGAGCCTGGAGACTGCTTCGGATTCTGTGTCTCCCTCTCTCTCTGCCCCTCCCCCACTCATGCTCTGTCTCTGTCTCAGAAATAAATAAACATTAAAAAAAATTTTTTTTTAATAAATAAATAGTTTTAACATTCACCCAGGACCTTTTACTCCTTTCCTCTTTATTTTCCAATCCTTTTGTAAGTCCTACTTATAATCCAAAAAATACTTGGATTTTATTTACTATCAAGTAATATTTGTTTGTCTATTTTGGGGGTTTTGTTTTCGTTTTGGCAAAGGGTGCACATGTGTTGTATTCCCCAGACCTCTTTCAGGTTTGAAAACATCTGTCTGTTCTACCTATTGCTGTTGTACACCTTGTGGACATGTGTACTTTGTATATTTTGGATGTTTATATTACTGTTTGATTATAGGTCTTTCCTTCACAATTTCTTACATATTTTCCAATGGTTTCTGTTACCAAATGTTACTGTGAAACAATATGAGACCAGCATGGGGCATCTGGGTGGCTCAGTCGGTTAAGCATCCAACTATTGGTTTCAGCTCAGGTCATGATCTCATGGTTCGTGGGCTGGAGACCCCTGCATCGGGCTCTGTACTAACAGTGCAGCACCTGCTTGGGATTCTCTCTCTCCCCCTCTCTTTCTGCCCTTCCCCTGCTCCTGCTCTCTCTCAAAATAATTATTTAAACTTAAAAAAATATGAGACCAGCATGGGTATTTTCCTTTAATAGTGATTTATTTACTTTGCTTTTTGGGGTGCCTAAGAATTCTTTATCCTTGAGTATGGGTAGTATGACTATAGACTTAGAGAGGAGTATTCCCAATCAAATTATCTTGTAATATATGTTACTTTTCAGGCTGCAGATTAAACGTTTGCTTCATTTCAGAAAAGTTTCTTCTTCATTTAAAAAAAAATTGTATCTTTGGGTACATTGCTGTGCTCCCCTGGGTTTTCTACCTAAGAGACACAGCTCTGTTACACAGAATTTGTCAGTCTTCAACTTCTATGAGCTTCTTTCGGATTCCTTAATTTCTTCTTTTTTCATCTGCATTTACTATGATTATCTCAGGTCTTCCTGCTTTTGAAACTTTATTATTATTTAATGGTTCTGTTTCAGTCTTCTATTTCCTTAGGCTTGCAATCCCTCTTTTCTTCATTCTGCTGTTTTTAAACACATTTTTGAATTTTTGTTTTATTCTTCTTCAGTTATAAATAGCAAAGCACCTGTAGAGAAATTAACTTTCATGCATTATGTTTTTTCTAGGCTTGGTTCAATATTGGTCTTTTATACATTCTGCCTGCCTTCCTAATTTGTTTGCATCGTTGCCTGGCTATTACTTTTCGTGGCGCTTGTTCATGGGGATCTGTCCAGACCTGCATTTATTTTTTAATAATTAAAGGAATGTTTTGACAACAAGGCCACCTTAACTAAAACCAGTTTGTTTTCTCCTCTTATATAGAGTCTGATGGCTGAGAACTTAGTGTTCTAGATTCCCCACCCCCACCACCCCCCGCCCCGGATCATGAAGGCAAAGAGGGAGAACTCAAGATTATATGAACATCTAGGCTCTGCTGCCACTTGGCATATATTGTTCAAGGTCTTCTACCAGGTTTCATTGTTTCCATTTGTGGAGTGGTGGTATATCTCATTCTCACTGAAGTGTATACTTGGAATCGGGGTGGGTCTCTTAATTCTGAGTGTAGACCTCACTTCTTCCAGAGAGAGAGCCTATACCATCGTTCACTTTCCTTGTTTCAACTCCTTCTTGGCAATCATTACTACTTCCAAGTCAAAAGAAGAAAAAGATGAAGTTGCTACTCCTTATGGTACTTTTCCTCTTGGACAAGATCCATTTGCACTGTATTCTGGTCTTTTCTTAACCAAAGGAATGCCAAGGAGATGGAGTGACTTCTCTGATGGGTAATGATGCCTCTGACTTGGTGGATAAATCTGTCTAATTCTGGGCTTTAGCTGGTGGCACAGTTTGCTCTTACCCTAAGCCACATCATCAACTTAGACTCTTTGTATTGTAAATATAATATATATGTCTTCCTTCTTCTAATACCTTGTGCTCTCATCTTTTCCCCTTCAGAACACAGGGAGGCCCTGTGAGACCTCAGACCCCCTCAGAGACCTCAACAGTATAGCTTGCGTGGGGGTGGGGCAGGTTAGAGGTTGATGTTGGCAGACTCCTCACGCATACTGACTTCCAGAATCCTATACTTACTTCATTATTGCCCCACTTTTTGTTAATGGCTTTGGGTTATGCCCCTTCCCTTGCACATGTGATTTTTGAGGGGCCTGGTTTTTACTATTTTTATTTTGTAATGTACTTTTATTTGGTCATCTTTATGTGTAAGCTTGAAGACATTTTTTGTTTTAATTAACATATTTAACTTTTTTTTTTGGATAGGCACGAGACAGCACAAAATGCAAAAGATACAAATGTGCCTACAGTGAAAGGTAAGGATCCTACCTATTCCTGTCTCCCACCTGTATGGATCCTTCCCCTAGAGGGAATTACTGTCATCAGTTTCTAGTGTAAATCTCCAGAAATGGCATTTGTGTTTAGTTTTAGTTTTTTAGTTTTTAGTTTTTTTAATAAAAATAATGTATACAGCATACACAATTTTATGCTTTTAAAAAACTCATTATATCTCAAAGGTTGTTCCATATAAAAACATATACAACTGCTGCATTATTTTTAATTGTGCATAACATTTAATTTTATACCCATACATAATTATGTAACTTAGGCTCATGAGATAACAAGTTTTTGTTTCCCCACCTGCTCCTTTGAAATTTATTTAGTGAGTGTAACCTTCCCCCTGCCTCTAGGTGGAAATATGGGCAGATTCCCAGGACTTTTTGCTCTCTCTTAGGAAAAGACAGTCACTTTGTCACAAACACAGACTAAATTCAGAAATCAGAGTGCACTGTCTCAGAGATTATTCAAATCTGGGAGGATGGGAAAGGGCAAGAAATTTGAATCAATCCCTTTTAAACTGCATTTATCCATGCCTTCTAGGCTGGGCATATGTTTAAAGTTGACCATCTCTGGTGGGCTTTTCAGAGGTTCTCTGCTGGGTCCCACCAACTATGAGATCCTTTGACATAGGCTAGGTACCTTTTCCTTCAGCAGGCTCCTTCCTATCCTGCCTCAACTTACATTTCTCTGGTAGTTCATATTTTTCATAGTCCTTCAATGACAGGTTCCCTCACCCCTGCCAGTTTCCAGAAGCTCTCTTTGGCCAAACTAAAGATGGCCCCAGCCTGGCTCTTTCTCTTCTGTCCCTAGTCTATCAATAGGGAATCACATCTTTTCCCCTGACAATCTTGGGACTGTGGGTCACTCTTACCACAGCAGAACTTTCTTGGCTTCACCATCAAGTGGTTAGTTAGCCTTTTATTTACCCTTTGAACTGCTCAGCTCCTGTGGGGTGCCCTGCAGGGAACACATCTCAAGCTTTCTCACTGACCCCAATGAAAGCTCCTTTCTAGTATTCTGCTGAGCTACCATTGCATCTGAGACAAAAAAGAAATTTATATACACTCATCAAAATATCCTCTCATATTTTGAACCAAGTGGAAGAAAGTTAAAAGCTCTCCCCTCCCCCACCCCTGCACCCACCCAAATGACTACTATACATATAAAGCCTCACTGTTTTCAGTATGCCTGCATATCTTTTGTCAACCCAGGGAAATATGCCCAGTGGAAAGGCCACAATGGCTATACTGCCCTGGAACCAGGGCTGTTTGGAAATGACTGTTCTGTTATATAGTAATGCAAAGTCTTAAGACAAACAACAACAGCCTATCTTAATCTAAAAGTTTGATTTTTTGTTTAATGTGGATTTGTTTTACATTAATTTATATTAACAAAATCCTATGTTAAATGATTATTTATCTTGATTACTATGTTTCTGGCATCCCCTTAACTTTTTTTAAAAACAGCTTTATTGAGGGGCTCCTGGGTGGCTCAGTCAGTTAAGTGTCCAACTTAGGCTCAGGTCATGATCTCACTGCTTGTGGGTTCGAGCCCCCCATCAGGCTCTATGCTGACAGCTCAGAGCCTGTAGCCTGCTTTGGATTCTGTGTCTCCCTCTCTCTCTGCCCCTACCCCGCTGGCACTCTGTGTGTGTGTGTGTGTGTGTGTGTGTGTGTGTGTGTGTGTGTCTCTCTCTCTCTCAAAAATAAATGAACATTTTTTTAAAAATTTAAAAATAGCTTTCTTGAGATATAATTCACAAATTACAGAATTTGTATATTTAAAGTATACAATTAAATAGTTTTAGTATATTCTCAGTTTTCAACTATGACTATTTTAGAACATTTTAATTATCGCCCCCCAGAAAAAAGCCCATTAGCAGTCATCCCCCATTTCTCTCCAGCCTTAGGCAATCAGTAATCTACTTTCTGTTTCGACTGATATACCCAAGAGAAATGAAAACATATGACCACCAAAAAATGTTCACTGCAGCATCATTCATCCTATCTAAAAGATAGCTCCCTTAAATTTTGTATTTGACCCTGTTCCATCTTTGCGCTAAAAAAGGGAAAAAATCCCTTCTTCTTTCCCTTTCCCATCAGTGCAATACTTCTCTCCAAGAAAATCACTCCACAAAATCCTTCCTCTCTCCATATTTTGCGTTATTTTTATAGCTTGATCCAGCTGAGACATCGACTGGTCTTGAAACCGTCTCCACGTCAGTAATGAAGACGTAGTAGTGTGGTTAGCACTTTGAGAAACAGAGTCTCGAAACAAGCCAGTTCACATCTTGCAGTCTCCAATTACAAGGGAAATTACTTAAACTCTCTGAGCTTCAATTTCCTCATCTGTAAAATGGAGATAATAGCATTATGTTCCTCATGGAGTTCCTGTAAGGTTTAAATGAATCAATTCATCTAAAGTACTTATAGTAATATCAAACACTCAAAAATTAAATGTCAGTGGTTATTTAAAAATTTTTATTGTGATAAAAAAACATATAATTTACCGTCTCAACTTTTTTTAAGTGTACAGTTTAGCAGTGTATATTTACGTTGTTGTGAAACACATCTCCAGAACTTTTTCACCTGGCAGAACTGAAATTCTTTTTTTTTTTTTTTCCAACGTTTTTTTATTTATTTTTGGGACAGAGAGAGACAGAGCATGAACGGGGGAGGGGCAGAGAGAGAGGGAGACACAGAATCGGAAACAGGCTCCAGGCTCTGAGCCATCAGCCCAGAGCCTGACGCGGGGCTCGAACTCACGGACCGCGAGATCGTGACCTGGCTGAAGTCGGACGCTTAACCGACTGCGCCACCCAGGCGCCCCATGGCAGAACTGAAATTCTATACCCACTCAACAACACCTCTCCTTTGCCTCCTGACCCTGATCCTTGATAACCTTGACTACTGTAGATGTCACATATAAGTGGAATCATACAGTATTTATTATTTTGGGATTGGTTTATTTCACTTATCCTTAGGGTGCGTTTGTGTTGTAGCATGGGACAGAAATTCCTTCCTTTTTAAGGATGCATAGTATTCCATTGTATGTAGAAAGCACATTTTGTTTATCCATTCATTCACTGTTGCACCTTTGGGTTGCTTCTACCACTTGGCTACTGTGTGCAGTGCTGCTGTAAACATGGGGGTGCAGATATCTCTCTGAGACCCTGCTTTCAAGTCTTTTGGATATATACCCACAAGTGAAAATGCTAGATCATATGGTAGTTCTATTTTTAATTTTTTGAGGAATTCCCAAAATTTTCCACGCTGGTTGCACCATTTTAGAATCCAAACAACAGAGTATAAGAGTTCCCACTTCTCTAAATCTCCACCACACTTGTTATTTTCTGTTTTTCCTAATGAGTGTGAGATATCTCATTGTGGTTGTGATTTGCATTTCTCTGATGATTATTGATGTTGAGCATCTTTTCATATGGCTGTTGGCCATTTGTACATCATCTTTAGGGAAATGACTATTCAAGTCTTTTGCCAATTTTTTAATTGGGTTATTTGATTTTTTGTTGTTGAGTTTTAGGAGTTCTTCATATATTCTGGATGCTGACCCCTTTTCTGATCATTGCAAATATTTTCTCTCATTCTGTAAGTAGCTTTTTTGCCATGTTGATTGTGTTTTTTAATAGTCTGATACAGTGATTTTTTTTAATGTGCTTTGTAAATTCTACATGTAACACTCTGTCTTTGGAACTTTATATATGTCTTAGGGGAAACTTTAATATTCACTTCCTGTAATATTTATTTGGCTGGTTCATTATCAATGAACACTTAAGTTTTTTTCCAACATTTTGCTACTACTAATAATTCTGTGCTTTTTTTTTTTTTTACATGTGTCATCTTTCATTTATTCAAGCACATCTGTAGCAAAAATGTCTAGAAGTAGAACTGCTGCATAAAATGATTTATACATTAAAAAATTTGATAACATATCAATTTATACTCCTACGAGCAATTTATGAAAATACTTATTTTCTGGCACATAGGAGTGTATTACTGTCATTTTAATTTGCATATCTTTTACTACAAGGACAAGTAAAATAATTTTATAATTTAAGGTCTGTTTGATTTTCCTTTTCTTTTTTTTATGTTTATTTATTTTTGAAAGCGAGACAGAGTGCAAGTGGGGGAGGGGCAGAGAGAGAGGGAGACACCAAATCTGCAGCAGGCTCCAGGCTCCGAGCTGTCAGCACAGAGCCAGGTGCAGCGCTCGAAATCACGAACCTGTGAGATCATGACCTGAGCCAAAGTTCGATGCTTAACCAACTGAGCCACCTAGGAACTCCTCTTTTTCCTTTTCTGTGAAATGTCTCTGTCTTTTTACCATTTGGGGAAACTTTTTTTTTTTTAATTAAATGATAGGAATTAAAGATTCCTATCATTAAATTAATATATTAAAGAAATCAAATGATTGTAATATAAGTGGCAAATATTTTTCCTGAATTGCATTTCTTAGACTTGGTTTATGATATCTTTCATTATGCAGAAATATTGAGTTTATATAGTTAATTCACATTTTTAATGTATCCTTTTTTTAAGCTAATTCTTGAAAAAAGGCTTTTTTCACCCTAAGAGCTTTTTTTTTAAAGCGTATTTATTTATTTTGAGATAGAGAGAACCAGTGGGGAAGGGGCAGAGAGGGGGACAGAGGATCCGAAGAGGGCTCTGTACTGACAGGAGTGAGCCCGTTGCAAGGCTCAAACTCATGAACCATGAGATCATGACCTGAGCCGAAGTCATACTTAACCAACTGAGCCATCCAGGTGCCCCAATGAATTTACATCAATATGAGGTATGCAGTATAGATCCAATGTTATGTTTTCTAAGTATTTATTTCCACACTATTTCCTGTATAGCCCAATCTTTTTCCTAATTTGTAATGCCTCCTTTATCATTCATTATATTTCCACATGTACTTGGGTCTATTAATGTTTCATGATACATACCCCCACATACACATTCATTCTATAATCTTTTAATTAATATAGTTTCTCAATACCTGTCTTAATGTCTAAGGCTCTTCAGCTAGTATACCTTAATACTTGAAATGACTAGGACTCTTTAGTACCTTTATTTTTCAGAATTTTCTAGCTGTTCTATCTTGATTATTTTTCATATGAACTTTAGAAGTACCTTGTCAAATTCCAAAAATATTATCTTTTTTACTGGGATAAAATTAAAGCTTAAAAATTAAATATCATTAAGTATTTATGAACTTAAGTTTTACTAAGAACATGGTATATACCTTTCTAATATATTTACCTCCTCTTTTGTATCCATTAGTAGCATTTTAACATTTTTCTCATATAAAGCTAATACATTACTTGTTAATTTTATTCCTGGTGTTTTATCTTTTTGTTGCTATTTTTAATGTTGCTATTTTTAATTTATTTTTAATTAAAATTTTTAATTTTTAATTGTTGTTGTTGTTATATGTTATAAGTTGTTGTTTGAATATATGAAGGTTATTGATTAAATGTTAGGATTTTACTGGGTCATCTTAGTGATATTTAGAAGAGCTTTTTAGCTCATTCCCTTGGGTTTTTTAGGTACATGATTTTACTACCCTAGTAATAATGATAATTCACTTCCTCCATTTTAATTTTTATACTTCTTACTTTTTGGTATGCATTTGGATTGAGTAATGCCTCCACACCATGATTCCCCTCTGAGGTCATCATGATTTGCTTTCACTTCTTTTCTCTGTCTAAAATGTCAGTTTAAGAGAGATGTCCCTGATCACTCTGTGTA
The DNA here is from genome assembly GCF_018350195.1 of Panthera tigris. Lineage (NCBI taxonomy): Eukaryota > Metazoa > Chordata > Mammalia > Carnivora > Felidae > Panthera > Panthera tigris. The sequence goes on from NC_056672.1 coordinate 47,353,431, forward strand.
AAATAGCCATGCCTCACCCATCATTACAATTTACCTCCCTGTCTCTCTTACCTTGCTTTGTTTTTTTGCCCATGGTAGTTATCCCTATATAATATTTGTTTGCTCGCTTATTTATTGGCTTTCCTGAATACTGTAACCTCTATGAAGGCAGGCTATTTAGCTTTTCTGAAAAAAGACGTGTCCCTGCTGCCTAGGATCTTGTCAAGCAAGCATCAGTTGGCTCTAAAATGTTGAATGAATGAATGAATGTTGTAGAGAATATTTTTACATTCTGAGTTAATGGGAATGCTTTTTTGGTTTCCCCACTAAGCCTAAGGCTGTGTAGCTGATATTTAAAGTTTATTTAAATCTGTCTTCTCTATTTATTTTAAAAGATTTTAAGTAATCCCTATACCCAACATGGGCTTGAATTTACAATCCTCAAATCAAGAGTCACTTGCTCTACTGACTGAGCCAGGCAGGCACCCCCCAAATCTGTCTTGTTTAACTCAATAAAAAGATTTAAAAAAAAAACCCTGAACTAATTTAAAAAAGTTTCAGTTCACTGGTTTAGTTTATTTTCATTATTTTTTTTTTTCTGGGTAGTAGGCCCAAGTAGATGGAATAGTATCAGCATTTGAGTCTTAAACATTGTGTTACTAAAGTTTAGTGTTTGGCTTTGTGTCTCGTCACCATCTCATTGCTTTTTTTTTTTTCTCAATACTTCTTTGTTTTGTTTCATTTTGAATGAAACACCTACACAGAGAAGTGCACAAAATACAAATGGATAGCTCAATGACTTCAGACAAAGTAAAACCCCTGAGAGCATTGTCCAGGTCAAAACATGGAACATTGCCCACACTCAGAAGTACAGATTTTACCCTTTTTCTCAATCACTATTGCCCCTGCTCTGACTTCTAGCACTATAATTTAGTTGTATTTGTGTTTTTTCCATCATATGATTAAAATCATACAGTAAGTATGCCTTTCGCCTGCATTCTTTTAACATTATAAAATGCATACATGTTGTTACTTATAAATGTAGTTAGTCCATTTTTATTATTGTATTATGATATTTCATTGTGGGAATATACTACTACTTCCAGAATTCGTAATCCCCTCTGCTTGCACACCAAACAGGGACAATTGTAATATGCTGTTTACTCCTTTTTTCCTTCCCCACAGAGAGTTTTCCAGCTCCTTTTCCATCACTAAACATAATTATTGCCTCTTACTTTCCTTTTATTCTTGACTTTTCAAGGCCTCTCTTTTTCCTTAGCCTTTCTGCTCTTAATCACAATGTCCTTGTTCCATTTTTTTTCCCTCCAGGAGCCTGCCCTAGCCTCCTCCTTCCCTGACCATCTAATGCAGAATATTATGACAAAGAAGAAAATACAGTAATCACAAGCTAAAGTACTATACAAATGAACTGTGAATTTTAATTTTTTAATTTGTTGAAAATATACTGTTCACAGAAATATTTTAGATTTAGAGTGGTGTTTCTTGCTATAACTTTATATTTAAGAGACATGGGTTAGTTCTTCTTAATTCTTCAAAATTCTCATATTTAAAAAAAATATTTCTGATGTAACAGAATTAAAGTAATTTAAAAAATAAATGTATTTTATGTACATAAATATATTTAGGTGTTTATATGATTCACGTAAATTGAATCATTCCCTTAGGGGGATATTTCACATTATCTTTTCATGGAAACTTAAGCTAAAAATAAGGAATTTAGAATACTTTGGTTTCCTGGGTGGCTCAGTCAGTTAAGCGTCTGACTTCAGCTCAGGTCATGATCTCATGGGTTGGTGAGTTTGAGTCCTGCATCCGGCTCTTTGCTGGCTTTTTCAGAGCCTGCTTCAGATTCTGTCTGCCTCCCTCTCTGCCCCTCCCCCACTCACGTTCTGTCTCTCTTTCTCAAAAATAAACTTAAAAAAATAAAATAAAATACTTTGGGTTCCATTTGGCATTTCCTTCAAGAATTTGCTCAAATTTTGTGATGAATTTTGGCATTGCTATCTTATAACAGCAGGAATAATTTGAAGTGTTAATCTAAATTTAAATATAAAGGTTACATAATCCACAACAAACATATTTATTGACCTCCTGATTCAACTAAGTATTACTCACTTTTGCTTTAAAAATGAGATTTCTGCTGTCTGACAAGTATTTGGTGGAAATTTTCATCTTCCATTTTCTGTTGTAAATGGATAGGAAACTGCCAGTCTTATTTTGTTGGTTCCATGTTTTGAAATAATTAAACTATTTCAAAGTGTAACCTGGGGTGAAGATGCTCCAGTATCTCAAATGAACAATGATGAAAATCAGCCCTCTTTTGAATATCAAATGGACTCAAAGCAAGAGCTTTAACATTCACTTATAACTTAATACTTGTAAATGGTGTTTCAGAAACAAATAAAAACAAAGTTACTCACTATCCTCACATCTGCACCAAACTCAGAAGTAAATAACAAAGCACTCATTATTATAATACTACATTATTAAATGAGAAAACAATAGCTTTCCAGGAAGGAAGGTTAGTTTTTCAGATGTCACTGCCAGTGGTTGATTTGTTTTGAGATTATAACACAGGTAAAGTGACTTTTCTAAGTTCTTATTGAGCCATAATATGAATCTATATAAGCTAATCTAATTCATGTTAAATATATATGTATAATTTAATTTAAAAGTTATGAGGAATTATTTTTCCTTCTCATGACTCATTCTCTTAGAACAAAAATCTCTGTAGTAAAGTGTTATAATTGTGTGTGTAACTCTATGGTTATATGCAAATATATTTTATGTAAATTTGAGTATTTTATAGGAAACTAAGTTGTGAAATACTTAACATACATGTTCTGGTTAAAACTTCTGAGAGTGGATAAATCACAAGAAACCTTTCTTGAGACAGCGATAGAGCTGAACAACTTTGAAGAGCTTCCACTTAAATAAACCCATTGAAAAAATGTACTTGTCTGTATTCCCTCCCGAAATTACATTCAAACCACATTCAAGGAGTTAGAGATATAATTCACAAGGACAAATAGAATGAGATGACAGGCAACATTTATAAATGTTTCAATTGCTATTCTGACTGATAAATTTGAATTCAGTTACCTAACTTAGTGAGATTGGGGGGCAAGCACTATTTTTGGAAGAACTTCAGCAATTGGAACCACCTGAAAATTGCAATCAGTTTCCTCATAAAATAGAGTTTCTCATCTTTGATGGGCAGTTAAGCAGAGGTGGACCCTCCAGTTATAGTAATGCTGTTGAAGGGTACTGAAGCATTTGATGGGTATGTGTGTATGTATGTTATGGACAATGTGTTGGAGCTGGGGGTGATGTGGCAGAAGGAGACTAGATGATTCCTGTAGATTTCTACCCCGTAGAATATCTGTGATTCAAATATTATACAATTCCCTCCTTATTTATAAACCTATGATAGTTTTTTTTTTTAATGCTTATTTGTTTTGAGAGAGAGAGAGAGAGAGAGAGAGAATGAGAGAGACAGCAGGAGTTGGGGAGGGGCAGAGAGAGAGGGAACGGAAGAGAATCCCAAGCAGGCCCCAACGCGGGGCTCAATCTCACAAACCATGAGATCATGAGATCATGACCTGCACTGAAATCAGGAGCTGGACACTCATCTGACTGAGCCACTCAGGCACCCCAACCTATGATATTTCTATATCATTACTGAAAAAATATGAACTGTCATCCTGTGGTTAATAACAACTAAAAACTTGAATTTTACAATTTTTTGAGCGTATACTCAATAGTAATTACTTATTATTTCACCTCTTAAAGAAACATCACAATCTGATGGTTGTTTAAAATAAAGAAAATAGGTCATTTATCACAAATATCTTGTATAAATGCTTGAATTGTGTTATAGTTAGTGCCAATATCTCAGTTTATCAGCAAATGCTGGGGCTTTAGCGTTAGAGAAAGATGGGCATAAAGGAAGAAAAATATTAGAAGTCACTATTTTAAAAAGCTATAAATTGGTCTGACGTGATTTTCTGTTTAGAGTCACATAGACTTAGTTTGAATCCTGAATTTGTCATTTTCTAGCTGTATAATAGCACATTGTTTATCTCTTTGGAGCCTTGGTTTCTTTACTGATAATATGGGGAAATAAAAACAGGGAAATAGCATCTAAGCAGAGGGCTATTGTGAGTATTTAATGAGATTAAGCACGTGAAGGATTTAGCACATTGCTTTGTAAGTGCTTAATAATTGCTGGCTATTAATGATATTAATGATAGAATGATGTTAACATTATAGAATGTTACCCCCCCATGCATAGCAGATGTACCCTATGATAGCTGCTATGACATACAATAGTGAGCGCTAGATCTCCTAGAAAATCTCCTAGAAAATCTCTGTTGGTAGATGTTCCATGGAATTCTATGAAAGAATGGGATAACAATCAATTTCTCATGCATCTCAGAAAAATAGCAAATAGAGATTCAACATATACAGATAATGATCACTATTTTGACATTGTCCTAGAGAGGGTGAATAAGAGGCAGCATCTGTGCTAGAAAATCTGGTCTTCTATATTCATTTGGTTATATAAGTAGCTATTGTTAGGTTATATCACTGTGTAGGGGTTCAGCTGGCATAACAAGATGCTGAAGTGTTTTAAATGTATGAGCCTGGTATTCCTGTGTGACTAAAGGCATTGTTTACTAATGACATTAAGTGTAGGGTAGCTCATTTAAAAAAATTGGTCTATTGTATAAAATGAGCCTGCTTTAAAATAAGACCATGTATTTTATTTAATCCGAAAATTAATGTTCCTGAAGAAAATACAAACCCATTTCAACGGTTACCATGCAATTCTAATAAAAATATCTGGCAAAAATGATCAGCAATTACTTACTGTTAAGCCTATTTTACTTGTACTGAATGGAGGGAGACTTTTTAAAATTTTAATTTAAGGAATATATAATAGTAGGAATCCAGAATCCTAATGTTCACAGAGAGTAATGGTTTATTAACTACAATTCATATACTCTGTGACTAGGTGTGAATTCTTTTGAGCTTTAACATAAAAAAGCAACAAGCAGTGCTAGTTTGCTTAAAAAGAAACTGACTTCTGTTATAACTGGTTGCTATAAAACATTTTTTTCAAGTTAGGTTAAAAAAAAGTAGGAATAATCTAGCAAATGGTTACAAAACGAAAAGCAAATCAATCAATACTTATATTGTTAATTTCCAGCCTCACCTCAGGCATCAAGTTTTCTGATTATATATAATGTAAAAAGCATAGTCATAGAAGTAAAACAAAGAAGAGGGAGAAATCAATTATTTCTTCATATACCATGAGAATACCTTTTTAGGCTTGCAAAGCTTAACTACTAACACACTCAGAAAGAGCATTCTTCATATAGTGGGTATAAAAATGGCCTAATTTGAAAGACAAAGTGTTGGCCATGCATACCCAGTAGATTCTATTCAGCAAACTCTTGAGATTTCATGTTGACATAATGAAATATTGTACTATTCCTTGTAGGCTAAATTTTTCTTTACCTCCTTAAATCAATAGCCTAATAATATTTTGTCCAACTCTGACTGCATCTAAATTTGAAGTTGCTTTACTGAAAATTGCAGGTTTACTGCTCTCAAGTTACTCACCCTTTCTTTTTACCTCCCTTTCAGATCTTTCCTCCAAATCTTTTAGAACTAGTCTTTAGAATATATATAATACACATTAATAAGAATCACTTAAGCATAACTATTTTCTTTGGGTGCCAGGGAAGATGTCCATCTTTCTTAGTGTTGGCAATTGGTTTAATTTCTTCAGGCTCTTTAATAAAATAAACGTTGGTGTCCAATGTGATTATTCTTGTATTAGCTAGGTAATTTCTCTGGGGTAGGTGACAATTTAATTCAATAATAAGCTATTATGTGTGTAGGGGAAGGGCATTTTGGGCAGAATCTTGATTAGTTTTCACAAGATTCAATGTACTGTATATTTATAAACCAATATCTTAAGTTCTTGAATCTGTATTGCTAAAGGGTTCACAAATTTTAAATTCTTAGGTCCCCACCTAATGATACAGTGTTTTTTAGATTACATTTAAATATGAAAATTTTCAAATAGACACAAAAGTAGAAAGAAAAGTAAAATGAATCTCTGTGTACCAATCATCCAAATTCAACAGTTATCAAGACTACCATGATTGCTTCATAATTTTTACTTTGTAAGAGTATTTTATATAAACTTTTCTTGAAGAATAACAAACTACAGAAAAGTGCATGAACCATAAGAACATAACGCTATGAGCATCTGTATCAAGAAGCAGAACAACAGCAGATCCCCAAAAGTCTTCTTATGCTCCCTTCTAGTCATTACTCCCAACTTCAAGGGAAACTGATATTATGACCTCTATCATCATTAATTAGTTTTGCCTATTTTTGGAATTTTGTATAAATAAAATCATGTAGTATGGACTCTTTTGTGTCTGTCTTCATGTCCTCAATATTATGTTTATGAGATTCGTCCATGCTGTAGCAGCCTGCTGGAGTTTGCTCTTGTTGTACGGTACTCAGTTGTATGGATAGGCCATTATATACCCATTTTACTGTTGAACATTTGGATTGTTTCCAGTCTTTGGCTTTAAAAATATTGCTGCCATTAGCATTCTTTTACATGCCTTTTGGTGAACATATGTGAACATCTCCTTATGTATACATGTGCTGAATTATTTTTAGATTTTTAATGTTTATTTTTTAGAGAGAGAGACAGTGCGAGTTGGGGAGAGACAGAGAGAGAGAGAGAGAGAGAGAGAGAGAGAGAGAGAGAGGGAAACACAGACTCTGAAGCAGGCTCTAGGCTCTGAGTTATCAGCACAGAGCCTGATGCAGGGCTCAAACTCACACACTGTGAGATCATGACCTGGGCCAAAGTCGGACCCTTAACCGGCTGAGCCACCCAGGTGCCCCCACGTACTGAATTATTTTAAAGTAAATTCCAGAAATTGTCATTTCACCTTTGTATGTTTCAGCATACTTTGGCATGCATCTCGACAAAGTATGGACATTTTCTCACATAATAATCACTGTTGCTTGTTATCATTGGATGCCTTGTCTAATTAAAATGCATGGAAAAATACTGAAGTTGAAATATACCAAAGCTGATAGTAGTTTTCTTTAGTTCTGATGGACAGATCAAATAACCAACAAGCATTTATTAAACTCTTTTTTGCCAGATCATCTAACTCATCTGTTTGGCAGTTTTTTGGGTTTTTTTTTTTTTTCTTTTTAAATGTTTATTTTTGAGAGAGAGAGCACAAGCAGAGGAGGGACAGGGAGAGGGGAACGGAGGATCCTGAAGTGGGGTCTGCACTGACAGCACAGAGCCCGACGTGGGGCTTGAACTCATGAACTGCGAGACCATGACCTGAGCCAGAGTCAGACGCTCAATCAACAGAGCCACCCAGGCACCTCTGGCAGTATTCTCACTCATAAACTCAATTACTGATTGGAATTTAAGGGGAGAAAATAATTCCTTTTGATAAATTGCTAGCAATGGAACTGTTTATATTAGGTATCATAAACTAATAATTCAACTCACGAACAAAATGGGCTGTGGAGCATACTTTAATGAATACTGACTTAAGTGACTTTTTCCAAGTGTAAATGTTACTTCTACAGGATTTCTGACAAATGTTTAAAATAAATTATTGATAGTAATCAATATATTATATATACCATAATGATTATATATATATTATAGAAAATATATGATATTGTGTATATTATATCAATATATTTAATAATAGATAATATATAGGGACACTTGGGTGGCTCAGTCGGTTAAGCATCTGACTTCGGCTCAGGTCATAATCTTGTGGTTCCTGAGTTAAGCCCTGCGTCAGGCTCTGCGTTGACAGCTTGGAGCCTACTTCAGATTCTGTGTCTCCCTCTCTCCCTGCCCCTCCCCCACTTGCACTCTCTTTCTCTCAAAAATAATAAAAAAATTTTTTTAAAGAATAGATAATATATACTGATTAAAATTATTTAACATATAATTGAGATAGCTTTAATTAATTAGTACTTAAGACATTCAAAGAGATATCTTAACTAACATTTCCTACATCTGATTTCATTGTTTTATGAACATAATGTCAATGGAAAGAAATGATCTTTTTTGCTTGGGATATATGATAATGATTAAATAATTTAGAATACCTTTGCTGATATAATCTTGGTCCATGTCTCAGGTTGAACCACTCCTATTTTATAGATTGATTTTTTTTGCTCGGATTTTCCTTATTACTTTATCACTCCAAACATTAAAACATGTTTTAGAACTTGCCTCAAATTCTGATTTTCTAATGCATTTGCTGTGTGATCCTGATCAAGCAATGACTTCTCTGAGGCCCAATTTTCTTGTCTAAATCATATTGTAGTAATTCCCACCTCTTTTTTTCATATTTATTTAAAAATAATTCAGGGCGCCTGGGTGGCTCAGTCAGTTGAGCGTCAGACTTCAGCTCAGGCCATGATCTCACAGTTCATGAGTTGGAGTCCCATGTTGGGCTCTGTGCTGACAGCTCAGAGTCTGCAGCCTGCTTTGGTTTCTGTGTCTCTGGCTCTCTCTCTGCCCCTCCCCCACTTGTGCTCTGTCTCTCTGTCTCTCAAAAATGAATAAATGTTAAAAAAAATTTTTTAAATAATTGTAATATTTATCATGAAGATTTTTCTAGAAACTCACACTAAATATAAAAATTTGTATATTAATATGCTATTTCAATAGTTTTAAGTTCTAAAATCAAAAGACTGGCATAAACACAGTAGAAACTATTTAAGCTGTCTGCTTTTGTTTTGAATCTTGTTTTCTTTTGACTTTTGGTCACTTAAAACAGTAAAACAACATCAACAAGACAATAGCTATGATTTACTGACCCTTACTGCGTACCAAGTATTGTGTTTGTTAGTTCATGTAAAATGTTTGTAATCTTTACAACAATGCTGTAAGGTAGCTTAATATCAATTATAATAATTTATGCCTGTTTTACAAATGAAGAGATTGACATTCAGAGAAGTTAAATAAGTTTTACATTGTCACATAGCTGGTAAGTAGTAGAGACAAAATTCCAACTCATTTTTCTTCTCATTAGCTAGGTCAAGATTTCCTTTATACAATGTAAACTCACTTTATTCTGCTATTGTGTCTGTACAAATAGACTTGTGAGCACTATGATGTAGTTATGTTAGTTTTCAGTAAATTTTTAAAGAAATGTCAGTAAATAATGCTATTTTACCAACCTCATGGGGTGTCAGGTTGTAAAAAATTAAATATTAATGTTCTTTTTATGTCTATAAACAGAGCCGTAAACAATTTAATAAATTTTGATATTATATGTGAAATTAGCATATTTTAGGAACTCATTTTTACAAGTTGATAACTTTTAAATACAGGGTACAAAATTTTTTAAATAATTAATTAAATTTTATCTAAAATTTACCCATCTATTGTGATGTGTTAGGGTGTTAACTGGATGCACAGAAGGCACTAAGCACCCTTGATTAACTGCCAGGCCACATTTTTTCGTGGAACTAACAATGTATAGAATCTGAGCATTCATTTTTAAGAAAAGTATCATTAAAAATTCTGTTGCGAAATGTTTGCCTCTGCAATGAGGAGCTGTGTCATGTGGCTATTCGGAAATCACATTCCTAATTATTTATCTACCTCCTCGTCAGTTTAATATCAAATTATATTTCATCCTTCCTACCTTCTTAGAAGCCTTGAGTATAAAGAGTAAAGAATTTTTGATGGAACAATTCATAATGCCTGAAAACATTTGCCTCGTATAGTCATAGCTCTAATCTTACTTCTGATTAAAGATTGAGGTTATTAGTAAATTGAAGGTCCCTTATTTCCCATGTGTTAAATAAAGTATTAGTGCTCTAAACCAAGTAAGGGATTACTTTGGGGGAAATCAGGTATATTTTCTAGTCCTGCTTGTGTGCTTTCTTATGGCCAATGTTTTTAAAGGTCCCAGGGGATTAGAGTGTGTGGGGTACACGGTGTGTGTGTGTGTGTGTGTGTGTGTGTGTGTGTGACTATTTCTGTTTGTAGGGAGGTAAGGAGTAGGACAGAGAGTAGAAAAGCGTGTTTAGGGAAAGTAGGGAGAGGAAAAGAGAACACATCAAAGAGAGAAACTTTTTTTTTTTAGAAGAGAAACTTAAAAAAATTGTTTTTTAATGTTTATTTCCGAGAGAGAGAGAGAGAGAGAGAGAGAGAGAGAGAGAGAGAGAAACAGCACGCGCGGGGGAGGGGCAAAGAGCGATCAGGAGACAGAATCTAAAGCAGGCTTCAGGCTCCAAGCTGTCAGCACACAGCCCAGTGTGGGGCTCCACCCCAAGAACCGTGAAATCATGACCTGAGCGGAAGTTGGAGGCTCAACCAACTGAGCCACCCAGGAGGGAGAAACTTTCAAACTGAGATTGCTAAGTATACAGGGGTATTACTTCTGAGGTAATACTTTCCCACTGTTAGAAAAGAGATGCTGGAAGCTTGTTGGCCAATATGTAGTGTAGGGGATTTGGATATTTGGATCCAATATCAGGTCCACTTGTAAATCAAAGATTCTAGAAATCCATAATTCTAAATGATATGAAACTGGTTAGAGGTCCTTGGATGGCAGTTATGAATTAGATCAAGTTCAAAGGGGGAGAGGTTTTTATTCTCCTTGCATGGCTACAAGAACAGTTTCAAACACATGATAATAATAGTGCTTTGTCTTACAAGATGAAAGTTTGACTCCACTTTTCGTTCTCTATTACCAACAGTAATTCAATTAAAATTTTATTTCAAGCTCATCGTCTGTCAGAAGCTTTGTCTTTCGTATGCTTGAATTCTAATATACCCTATGTAAGTCATTCAAACTAGTGAGCATCTCATTTGGCAAAAAGAATACAGTTGTTTTTTTCATAAACAGCAGTTTGGAAAACTGGGTAGAGAACAAACTGTTCACTTAGCATTGCAGTTACTTTGTTCTTTTTCTCTGTGATATGCTCTAATTTTATTACCACAAACAAATGAAAGGCGTAGGGATGGGAAGTAGGGTACAGGCCATATTCTGAACTGGCTTTCAATTGTGACTTGTTCTGATTCCATTTGTACATTCAAAAATGGCTATTTTGAAATTAAATTTGCTTGGCATATCTAGGCTATCATTTGCTTTTGTTTTGTGGAGCTATCTTCATTCTGTGGGATGATAGGATTCAGGTCTAGCTGGTCACTCTATCATTTCAGTGGGTGAAGCTTATTCTCACTGAGATTGTATTATGTTTAGGAATTCACTTTCTCTTTTAGCTGTGGATGAACATCGTTATTAACTCCAATTCTTCCTCAAGTGTTATCTTTCTGCAATTTGCATCAGTATCACTTGGGACGATTGTTAGATTCTAGCACAAATTTACACAATCAAAAACATAGGGATCTGAATTTTAAACACATTTCCAAACAAACAGGTAATTCTTATTTAGCCTAATATTTAAAAGTCATGATCATCTGAGTTAGTCTGTGTTGCCTTTCCCCTTTCACTAGCTTTCCAAAGAAAAGTCTAATATTCTTACACCAGTCTTGCTCTCTCCTCTCAGTCCTGGGTCTTTCTTGAACCGAGGCAAATCCCCTTGTTGATCCATGAATTTTTCCCCTCGTAACCAGATGTAGAAACCAAACATGTCAAAAGAATACTGTGGTGGCTAAATTTTATGTGCTGATTTGGCTAGGCTATGGTGCCTGGCTGTTTGGTTAAATATTAGTCTAATGTTGCAGTGAAGGTATTTTGTAGATGTACTTAACATCTATAGTTGTTGACATTAAGTAAGGGAGATTGCCCTTGATAATGTGAGTGGACTTCCTCCAGTCAGCTGGCTTAAGACCAGAACCTGACATTTCCCAGGCAAGAAGGAATTCTGTCTCAAGGTTATGATATAGAAATCCTGCCTGAGCTTCCAGCCTGCTGGTCTGCCCTACAGATTTCCAATCTCAGACTAGCCAGCTCCCAGAAATGTGTAAGGCAATCCCTTAAAATTTCTTTGTATGTATGTATATGTGTGTACAATATAAAAATCAGTAAATAATCTGTATCAATATCTATGTATCTATCTATCTATCTAATCTATCATGGTCTTGGTTCTGTTTCTTTAAGAACCCAGACAGGTACAAGTACCTCCACATGCCATGTGACTCTCATGTTCAGGGGCTAATGTTCTCAGATCTCCTTAGTAATGCCCCCACTATGTGTTTGTGTAGTCAATAGCACTAACTTCTGTCTTCAATCTTATATTACTGGTTGCTTCCCCACAGCTGGTCTCTAGGATAAGGCTTTATACTGAACAATGAATTCATACTTTTCTACCATTCAGCTCATCTAATTCCTAATTAATGTTTGTTTCCTATATTTTCTGATTCTGACTCCATTTAACAGACTAATACCGAAGCTATACATGTAGGATACAACATTATTTACATGGCTTTATCTTATTTATTGATTGATTGATTGAGAGAGGGAGAGAAAGTGTGCAAGCAGGAGCAAGTGAGGGAGGGGCAGAGGGAGAGTGAGAGAGAGAATCCCAAGCCGACTCCACTCCCAGTACAAAGCCTGATGCGGTGTCAATTTCACAACCAACTGATTGTGAGATCATGACCTGAGCCAAAACCAAGAGTCAGATGCTTAATTGACTGAGCCACCCAGGAGCTCTCCATGGCTCTGTCTTTGCAACCAGAGCAGTTCCCCTAGGACCCAACTCATTTTAGGGTACAGGTATCATTTTGGATCCTCTCTGTACCTCTGCTTTTTCCTCTTGTCTTTTCCTAATTTTCCAAGCAGATCATTATGCTTTGATTCTACAGATTGGTTTGGCAACAAAAATATCCTTGCTCTCTGCCAAATTTTTGGGTCAAGCGTGAAAAGTGTAAGTGTAAAGAGAGAAATTATTTTTCCATTTTAGCAATTAGCCTCAGAATTCCTCTCATGGTGAGGAACTTTTTGGGTAAAAAGCTCATATGCAATAAATTGTATTTTGTTGCAAAAGTGTGGCAGTTGCCAAGGTCATATATTATAGTTGGAGGTAATATACTATAGCGGTTTAAAGGAGAGGTTCTAGAATCAGATTGTATTGGTTCAAATCCCAGCCCTACTACTTATTAGCTTTGTGAACTTGGAAAAATTACTAGACCTTTTGGTTTCTCGTCTGTAAAAAGGCTGATAATATTAATAGTTCCTAGGGTTTTTCTGAGGAATAAATGGAGTGATACCTGTAAAACACATAGCACAGTGTCTGAAATATGTGAAATACTCAATAGATGGTAGCTGTTATTATTTTCATTGTCAGAAGACGGAAAGGTCCTCCACATGAGAGACAGGGAAAGAGAATGGAGGACAGGGGTTCAAGACAATCCGGAAAAACCTGGGACTTACAATAGTAAGATGGCAGAATGACATTTAAAACTAGTTCAGATTTAATATTTCACAGGAAATTGTTTGAATTGCTGAGATACAAGCCTTTTCCTTTCCTCCTCTTCCAAGTCAGTAAAATCTACTAAAGTCATTAATCCTCCACGCTATTAGTAGCGTGTGTGTTTAACACTGGTGAGGGTGTAGAGTTTCACGTCCAGATTAAACTATGCATTATAGAGTTAATATACACGGTGGCAAGAAACACGGTGGCCGAAGAGTCTGAGGACCTGAGCCCGTCACTAATTTGCTGGAATTTTTGTAAGAGTTTTATATTTTGTAACAGATCAAGACAAGCTTGCTCAGGTAAAAAGCACGGGAAATCTCCAGCTGATATCTGGGTTAAATGAGTAATTTGTTTCTTTTCATATTTTTTTCGGAAAATGGAACATGCCTTTGATAGTGCTCTCTATCGCTCATTCTCTGAAGGGTGTCATACGCATGCCAAGACTAACACGGTCACGTTAGTCACTACTACGATGGCCACTCAAAGGTAATTTCAATCTTTACTTGCACCTGTAGAACAAAAAAGGGGCTCAAAGTTGTGTTCCCAAACCATGCTCTCTAAAATACACGTTACTGGCCCTGGCAAGATGGCGGCGCCCGAGAAGTTACCGTTTCCGGAGAAACCAAGCCACAAAAAGTACAGGGCCGCCCTGAAGAAGGAGAAACGAAAGAAACGGCGGCAGGAACTCGCTCGACGGAGAGACTCGGGACTCTCCCAGAAGGAGGAGGAGGCTGCTTTTATTGAAGAACAACACCCAGAAGAAGAGATGCTGTCGGAGACCGAGAGGCAAAAATTACACGAGGCGTGGCTGCTTCGGGAGCAGAAGGCACAAGAAGAATTCCGAATCAAGAAGGAAAAGGAAGAGGCAGCTAGAAAACGGCAGGAAGAACAGGAGAGAAAGTTGAAGGAAGAGTGGGAAGAGCAGCAGAGAAAGGAGAGAGGAGAGGAGGAGCAGCAGAAGCTCCAGGAGAAGAGAGAAAGGGAGGAAGCTGCGCAGAAGACGCTGGAGCAGGCTGAAAGCGAGTTGGGAAATGGTGCCACATGGCAGAACCCAGAACCACCCACGGCCTTAAGGATAATGGAAAAAGATCGAGCTAACTGTCCATTCTACGGTAAAACAGGAGCGTGCAGATTTGGAGGCAGGTGTTTGCGTAAACACAATTTCCCGTCGTCGAGTCCCACGCTTCTGATTAAAAGCATGTTTACGACATTTGGAATGGAGCAGTGCAGACGGGATGACTATGACCCCGATGCGAGCCTCGAGTACAGTGAAGAGGAAACCTACCAGCAATTCCTGGACTTCTATGATGACGTGCTGCCTGAGTTCAGGAGCGTGGGGAAAGTGATCCAGTTCAAGGTCAGCTGCAACTTCGAACCTCACCTGAGGGGCAACGTGTACGTTCAGTATCAATCGGAAGAAGAATGCCAAGCCGCCCTTTCTCTGTTTAACGGACGATGGTACGCAGGACGGCAGCTTCGGTGCGAATTCTGCCCCGTGACCCGATGGAAAATGGCAATTTGTGGCTTATTTGAAATACAACAATGTCCAAGAGGAAAACACTGCAACTTTCTTCATGTGTTCCGAAATCCCAACAATGAGTTTTGGGAAGCTAATAGAGACATCTTCCTGTCTCCAGATCGGACTGGCTCCTCCTTTGGCAATGGCTCGGACAGGAGACAGAGGACGGGCCACCAGGACGAATACTACTGGAGGCCCGGGAGGCGGAGAAGCCCTAGTCCATCGCATTCCTACGAGAGAAGCGGGGAAGCTGAGAGGAAAAGGAAAAGCAGTCACCGGGGGAAGAAGTCTCACAAACACACGTCAAAGAGTCGCGAGAGGCACAGTTCACGCAGTAGAGGAAGAAAAAGGGACCGCAGCCGGATCCGCGGCAGCCGCAGCCAGAGTTCCTTCGGGTCCAGGAGTCCTGGCGGGAAGAGGTCAGGCAGCAGAGACAGAAGTACTCAGAGTCCCAAATCCAATTTTGTTCTTTAAAAAAAAAAAGAAATACACCTTACACGTCTTGTAATTTCTCTGAGGGATCTTACTTCTTTGTTAAAGAAATAAATGTAGCCTTTGTAGCTAAGGACTCACCTTCTTCCCTCTCCCACTCTCATTCTTGTATTTTTGCATTACAAAAGAACAGGTCCAGAGAAGAAGGGGGTCTCATCAGAAAGAAGGAAGGAAGAGAATCTAAAAGGGGCAATGAATGACAATTTGTCTTTAGTAGTGATAGGGAGAAAGAGAGGAAAACAGAAAACGAACATTAAAAGCTTTTTTTCCCCTTGCTATATCCAGAAAATGTAAAAGAAAAAGAAGACTGTGGAATCCAATCATTTATGTCTCTTTTCTTGAGAGGGACTGATCATCATCCATTAACACATGTTAATGTTTAATTAATTTTTGATAATGCAAGTTAATACTGAATGTGTAATGTGAGCTATATTTTACATTTTTTACACATTTACATAATGACAAACTAGAGTTGCTGACATGCTGAGAAGGACAGCACAAGAAAAGGCAATTATAGGCTGATAGTCCTAATAAACATATCATATATGAGATTATGCTAGCTCATAAAATGATTTAGGGAATATAACTTCTATGCATATATTCTTTGGAAAACTTGTATATGACTGGAACATTTACTCCTTGAATGTTTGCAATTCTTCATTAGTGGTATCATTTGGGCTTGGAGTTTTCAAATGTGGCAAGATTTTTTATTTGGATTAAATTTCTTCAATAGTAGTTGACTATCTAGATGATTCTATTTCTGCCCAGATCAGTTTTATAAGTTACATGTTTCTAGAAATTTTCCATTTTTGTCTAAATATTCAAATGTTTTGGTATGAAGTTGTTCCTGATATACTTGTATATTTTTGATGTTTGCAGTGTCTCTGATAATTTCCTCAATTATATATTTTAACGCTAGCAATTTGTACTAGCTTATTGTCTCTATATAATTCTTGAATAGAACAGAATTCTCTTTCTTTCATATCACTTTCTGCAAAATGTCTACTGCTTTTTACCATGAGAATAGCATGGTAGATTAAATAAAGATGAACAATTCATAGAAATCCCTCAAGTGTGGGGTCTAGTTCTCTTTGCTTTGAATCTGGGATGGTCAATGACTACATTAACAAAGGGTATAAGATATGAGAGAAGGGACCCTTTGACTATTTCTGGGCCTTGCTTTTTTTTTTTTTTTTAAGAGGAATTATAGTTTCCACTCTCCCCTCTCAGAACCCTGAACCGCTGTGGAAAACATCCTACTTCTCAGTGGAAGACATCACCTGGAGAGGCCCTGGGGGGGTTACAGGAGATACAGAAGGTTCCTGTTGAGCCTAGCCTTTCAGCCATCCTGGTCAAGGTACTAGGGAAGTGAGTGAGGCCATCTAAAACTTACTAAACCAGACTAGAAGCTCGCTGAATGTCCCCGAGTAACTCTGCTGATCCCATGTAGAAAAGAAAAAGTTGACAACCCAATCCTGCCTGAATTTTTGACCCACTAAATTGTGAGATATAAATAAAATGGTTACTGTTTACACACTAAGTTTTGGGGGTAGTTTGGCTCACAGGAATAGATAACCAAACAACAAAGGTCGTAAATCTGTTGTCATTTTTATTCTGCATGCCAATATATGCTATATCTTTGAGAGAAATTTTATGGACTGTTCTAGGTCTGTAGTGACATTCTGGTTTGAATAAAAGCAGTAAAACTGCATCGACCTTCATGGTAAAATAATTGAGAAATATAAATTTACTAGTTAGGGAGGAAATACCCTGATAAAATAATTGCCCTAAATAAAATCATGCAGGTAGAAAAAAAAACAAAAACAAATGAGATGTGTTTATGGAGTAACACACCAGTTTTCTGGAATAGAAAAGTTTTGAAATGAAGTTCCAGGAGAGAAAAATAAAATTCTAGGTGAAGACCATGCAATTAAGGCAGCATTTTTAAAGTGTGTTACATAGTTTTGGGATATGTTTTGGGATAGTTTTGAAAAAAAAAAAAAAAAAGAAAAGAGAATTCCATAATGAAATATGTCTGAAAAAAAAACACACATTAAAATGTCACTTAATAAATATTTATTAAGCCAATGAAACCCGTGTTAAAGTTTAATAGTTTTATGCTCTTGAGGACTTGGACTATCCTTTAATATGCTTACGCAGTTATAAATATCTAAGAGGCATAGTTGGTGAAATACTAGGCAGGGTTCCTAGGTATTTGACCACATAACAACCTCTTGATTGTTCATCAGGGAACTACTTGTGTTCCACAGAACACACTTTGGGAAATATTGCTTTAAATCTGTTGTATTCTGATATAAACTACAAAAATTATTAAATTCTGGTTCTGGTAATAGCCAAGGATCTGGTATTGTAATAATCCTGCAGGTAACAATTGTAAACTGTGAATTAAGTTAAAAAAAATAAAACGGCACAAGGTTTAACTAAAAGCAGGAAAATGTATTAAAAGAAACTTGATCCTTGAAAGAAGAGAACTGCACTGAATGAGATCCACATTTACATAGAGTTTTCCAGGAGGACCCTTCCTAGTCCATCAGTGTTCCGCAGCTTGAGTAAAGAGATACAGAAGTATTGGCTTGTGGTGTCAAAGTGTGGAGTTTGGGGTCCTCCAAGTAGCTCAAAATTGAAAGGGGTTAATCTCATAAAAAAAGTACTCCAAGGTGTGGAGTCTAAATCTATATATATGTCTAAATCTATATATAATCTCTCCTCAAATCTTTCGTTAATCCCTGAACTGGGCATTCATGAGGAAAACTCTAGGCATCTGGTGGATTTCAAGTCAGAAAAGCTAAATAGGGGAGCAAAGATTTCGGCTGGTGCTTACCATAAGGAAGACAGTTTGGAATTTGAGTCCCACCAAGTTAACTTTTACGCTAGAATAAAATCAAATATATTCTCAAATGAAGATAACAAAATTCAGTGTCCACAATGTGTTATCCACAGTGTCTGGTGTACAAATTTTCTAGCCATGCAAAAAACAGGTTAAGATGACCTATAGTCTAGGAAAAAACCACAAAAAAGAAACCGATCTTAAGATAGCACAAATGCTTAGGTAAAAGTCTAATCTGTTGATTAGACATTATTATTGTGTCAGTGTTAATTTACTGATATTGATAATTGTACTGTGCTCACATAAAAATAATTATTTAAAGGTAAGTAAGTGTCGTTTATACAACTTACACATTTCAGAAAATAATTCTATCCATATAGACAGAGAGAGAAAGAAAAAAGAATGAACCAAAAGTGATAAAATGCTAACATTTAGGGAATCTGATAAAGGGTATTGGAGAATTCTTTGTATTATTATTATGCCTTTTCTGTTACTCTTAAATTATGTCATTCATCAAAAATTATAAAAATATGATATGGTATTAGAGACAGATATAGTAAGGGCCATGATTAACTTTGATGAGTGTGTATCATGAAAAAAACAATAAAGAGAATATTGAATATCAGCAAGGGTGCCGTGAGAGGGCCAACCTTACACATTGCTAGAGGGAGTAGAAGTTGGGAAAACCCTCTGCAAAACATTTGGTGATGTAGATTAAAAGCCATTGACAATGGGTGTCCTATTTTATTCAGTAATTCCATTCTGGAAATCTGTCCTAAGAAAATAATATAAAATGTGGGAACAGCTATTTGTATAAAATATGTCAAATCCAGAATTATTTACAAGGCTAAAAATATAAGGAATTTAAATATCTTTTAATAATTAGTTGGTCGTGTATATTACGGTAAAGCCTTATGGTTGGATATTATACAATAATAAATATAGTGTTGAGATGGTAGCTGACATACTCTGACATATAGTTACTATGTATCATGAGCTCTACTAGATTTTATCTATGCCTTATCTCATGTAATTCTCACAATGTCATTCAAATTGAAATTCATGAATAGTTTATATGACTGTAAGAAATATTATATAATGTTAAATGCACAATTCAGGATACACTGTTTTATGCAGTCAAATTAGAAACAAAAAAATTCTATGGAATAAAAACAGTAAGGAAAATTACCAAAGGGTAATAAGAACTGTCTTTAGATGTTGGGATAATGGATAATGGATGTATTTTATTCATTTTGTTTTGCTCTGTTTTACAGATTTTAATAGTTATGTGTTAATTTTATAATGAAATACAAGACAAAATAAAACAAAAAGTTGTAGTAAAAATTATTTTAGTAGAAGTCTATACATAGCTTTCATTTAAAATACCATAAAGGTGAAAATATTGTTGAAAGTATCAAGAGGTTAATTAAGAAATGTGTACGTGGTATTCATTTTTAATCCAAATTGATTTCTCAAGATGAGTTATTAGATATTTCTATGACAGCACCAACATGCATTATAAGATTTGTCAGAGAATATTTAATGCCTATGGTAAGCTTAAAGTTAAATAGTAGTTTTTCTTTGATTGTATTGTCACTGCAGTATAGACCATATGAGCATATAATTCAAAAAACTTGTTTCTGATAAAACACAAGTAAATGTGAGCCATGGTATAATATAAATGCAGTATAAAAATTGTGTCTCAGGAATTTCAAAGAAGAATACACTAGTTATTGGACTTATAAGTTAGTAGTTTACATTTCAAAGAAATACTAATAAAAAAATCTACATTTGGCATAAATACATTAAATACATTGGATGAGAATTAGAGTATTTCAGTGGGGTAACTATTGTCATATTGACTGTGACAATAATGAAAATGTTCAGTGGATT
Source organism: Panthera tigris (assembly GCF_018350195.1). NCBI lineage: Eukaryota > Metazoa > Chordata > Mammalia > Carnivora > Felidae > Panthera > Panthera tigris. Next base: position 47,373,662 of record NC_056672.1, read on the forward strand.
ATCTTCCAATTTAAAATAAAGATTTAGGACATCATAATATCATATTATAGTGATGGAAATATTATTTCCCAAAAATACTTACATTAAAGTTATGTCCACAAATATAACATATCTTCCAGTTCTTTATAGCCAAAAATTATGGCTAGATTCATAAATGGTTTCTAAAATAATCTAAATATTGTATGGAGATGTTAGGTATTTTGTATCTTTTGCACAAATTCTATGGACATTTAGGCTAACTTTTATTGTGTTTGGTAAAACTAAAAGCAAAACATGTAGGAAACATATCACCAACTGATATCAACAAATGCAAAATTCGTAATGGATGTTCATGAGATTGTACTGGATGTATTTTAATGATCTAATTTTTTTTTTTTTTTTTTTTTTTTGGGACAGAGAGAGACAGAGCATGAACGGGGGAGGGGCAGAGAGAGAGGGAGACACAGAATCGGAAACAGGCTCCAGGCTCCGAGCCATCAGCCCAGAGCCTGACGCGGGGCTCGAACTCACGGACCGCGAGATCGTGACCTGGCTGAAGTCGGACGCTTAACCGACTGCGCCACCCAGGCGCCCCTTAATGATCTAATTTTAAGAAGCATGCACATCTACTTCAAGTCATTGTCTTCAAATAAAATTTTAATGTAACTGATCTTGATTGTAAGGAATCTATGAAACTTAACAAAAATTCACGTCTGGTGAGAAGCAAATGAGTATTCAATATCTCAAAACTAAAGTAATTTGTTTCAGAAAGGAGAGAGAGAATATAATCTCCACTGAAGTTGTAGGAGGCTGTAAGGAGATACACACAAAAGAAGAGTGATATGGGCATAATTTGAAAAGACTGAAAATATTATATGTAATATTTATTTGATCAGTATTAGCCTTACAAAGTGTTAAAAAATGTCATGGGTCGGGGCGCCTGGGTGGCGCAGTCGGTTAAGCGTCCGACTTCAGCCAGGTCACGATCTCGCGGTCCGTGAGTTCCAGCCCCGCGTCGGGCTCTGGACTGATGGCTCGGAGCCTGGAGCCTGTTTCTAATTCTGTGTCTCCCTCTCTCTCTGCCCCTCCCCCGTTCATGCTCTGTCTCTCTCTGTCCCAAAAATAAATAAAAAACGTTGAAAAAAAAAATTAAAAAAAAAATGTCATGGGTTTATGACAATATTTGTATCACTTGCAATTTATTTTTTTGATTTTTGTTTTATTCTTAGAGTTACGTAAAAGAAGTGTTTTCCCTTGAAGGTGTTAGCATCCAAACTTATCTCTAAAAACAGGCCCTCACGGACTTCATGTTTTAGAAAAAAAAAGTGTTATTTTCCTATATTTATATATGAGTAACATATTTAAAACAAGGGGAAAAACATTTGCTGTGTTTTCTTCTTCCTAACAATTCAGAACTTGAGGTTCATGTGGGAAATCCTAGAACATTAGAACAGTAAAGTGATCTTAGAAATTATCCATTCCAAGACCTTCATTCTACGGATGAAAAATTGAGATCCCAAAATGTTACAACTGTACAGTTAACCCCTTTGGCTACCAAAGGATGTCCTCGGGAACAGTCAAGTCTTTGGCAAAGACACATCAGTAACACCCCGTCTGTCTCCCATTCTGCCCTAGAAATGGGGAGAATAGGGGGTAGAATATAATACCCATACTTCCTGGTTTTCATGAGACACTTTTATTTACATTTGCCGTCTGGGTATAATATTTCCTAGCTCCCTCTTTTACACTCAGAATTGTCTATCTAAGTTTAGATACCCTAGGATAATGGGTGTTTAATTTGATTAATTTGCTGATGGGATACAGTGGGGTGGACATTCCTCTTTGCTTATATTCTTGCAAACCTAAGAGGTTTTGGAAAGAGCAGGAACAAATGGTTTTGCCAGAATTGCATAAAGTGAGAAGCCCAATGTTTTGACATATTAATTTTGCTTCAGCTGGACAATTGTATATTGTATACTCGACAGACTTGGATTAATCTTACTGTAAGGCAACATTTATTTACCTCATTCCTCTTCAAGAACACTAATAGTTGGACATTCACTTATGATAAGACTGTTAATATATGTTAATTTTCTGTGTCTGTCTTCTAACTTCCCATATAAACTCTAAACAGAAGATCCGGTGAGGATTTAAGGAAAAAGGAAATGAAAAACATTCAAGAAATGGCCTTCTATTAGGAAACAATAATTATGTTTAAATTATTACAATTTAGAGGTGAAGGCATAGGTCAGTGAGCCCATGAAAATTATGTGCAAATATATTTGGGTGTTCTTAATTCTTGCATCTATAATTTGAAAAAAAAAAGTGTTCTTTTAATAATTGTTATGTTGTCCTAATTTCCATAACAGCTAACCAAAATTTTGATTTTGTAAGGAGAAGCTTACTATTATAAATAAGCTTCTATTCTTGGAATTTTGTTAATACTGTCATGGAATGAATTCCATTTTATATAGTTATGTCAAATATTTGTGTTTTAAAGATGATCTCAAATATAGTTTTCAGTGTTAAATTGATGTTTCATGGTGATCATAGCGATGAATCATAGTTTCTGAGTAGACTTAACTTTATACTTTCATTTTGGCAAACAAGTGGTTTTAAGTTCACAATTATGTGAACAGGTGACTCTCATTCTAATGAAGCGCAAAGAGAATATTGAAGAAAAACTCTAATTTACACATGTTCATATTTTATACATATTGAATATATAGCAAAAACCCATCAAGGCTGGATGAAAAGCAAAAAATTCTTCTGGCTTACACATTGCACAAATGCACATGCATCTATCAACAGCTCTTGCCCCCTTTTCCTGCCCAATCTACTCTTACTGAAAGGGTTGTGTTAAAGTGGCTACTGTTTCCTAAATGAGATAGTTATATTATAGAAGAATGAAATTGGTTGTTGTTCATTTCTCTATTAAGAATAAGGACTTGAGGCCATAATCGAAGTGAATTAATGCTGTTATTACTGTGGAGCTTGTATTATGTCTTATTATTGTATCTGAGTGAAGGGAGTGGGGGGAGGTGGGAAGCAATGCCTTTCACAAAATCATAAAAGTATAACATTACAATATATAACAAAGGAATAGGCTGAAGGGCAAAACAAAAATGAAGAAGATTCATCCACTTAGACTATTTACTAAAGCTGACAATTTGTAAGGGTATTGGCATCAGTATGTGCAATTACTTATCTATTTCCACTGAACAGTGAAACTGTTCTCCCCCAAGGAAGGCTTAGAGCAAAGTGTTTCGAGGAAGGGGGTGGGGAAAAAAGACAAAGGAGCTTATCCTGAATCTATTAGCTATAATGAACAGGTACTAAGAAGCAGACACTGCCCGGAACATAAATTACAATCTAAATGAGATATTCGTATTTACATAAGCAGTTCCTCAGGCACTCTTAGCTAAGTTCATGGGAAGAAAGTCTTCCAAATGCCATTCATACCACCAGGGATAATTGCTGGACTAGAAGTATCCATGCCATTGCTGGGGAACCACGGAACGGGGTTTTAATTTTCAGTTTGACTTACACGCTGTTGTCATATCATAGAGACTACAGTTGCAGTTTTACAGCATGGTTTTTCTTGGCTTATTTTAGAATCACAGAAAGAGTAAGCTTGCAAATCTTTTAATAAGGCAATTACATTCAGACAAAGATTAGATCTCAGTGGCACAATAGATTTTTGCTATATTATTCAGTATCTTTTTGATATTCCACTGTCACTAGACAAAGCTGTGAATAGTAATGTGACAAGTCTATTCAGAAGACAACAATGAGGGTTTCCTTAATTGTGTTCACTTGTATGCCATACAAACCCTCACTTAATTTTTTTTTCCTGTTTTGAAAAAGCAGAAAGAAAATATCATTTAGAGTCACAAAAACCACTGTTGAATCTATCTTTGAAATCTACATTTTATATTTGTAAAATGAAAATGTTGAGATATTCAATCATTTAATTTTTTATTTGGTAAAAATATCTTATGATTCAAAATGTCAGTCTTAATATAGGAATGAATTATTTGACATGAAAAAGAACAAAAATTCTTAAGAATCTAAAGAGTTGTTTAAAATATGTACTTTGGATGATGGGATAGGGATTTGGAAGATCCCCCTGTGGGTTTCTAATGGTTGCTAATAAGAAACCTAAGGCAAATATTTGTTTTATGTATTTTCTTCAAGACTTAACCTTCCTCCCATACTTAAAATTATTTTAAGAACTTATGATGGAAATGTAAGACAGATAGTCCTTTTTGGACTAGTAAATTTTACATTAATGTATTAGTTTATTTGAGAGAAGGTCTTGTTCAAATGATCTAGTATTTTGTTAATTTTATAAATTAATGTTTATAAGTCAATTTTTTTTTTTTGAGAGAGAGAGAAAGAGAGGGATCAGGGGAGGGGGAGAGGAAGAGGGAGTGAGAGAATCCCAAGCAGGCTCCATACCCAGGGTGGAGCCTGATGGCATGACCATGAAATCATGACCCGAGCCAAAACCAAGAGTCTGACACTCAACCGACTGAGCCACCCAGGTGCCCCTATAAGTTAACTTTTAAAAGATAGTGGCACTTATCTTCATTGTCCCAGATTGAGATTGTGTAGCTAAAACATCACTGAATTTGTGGAACATTGTTTGAAACTAATGACTTTGTAGAAACAATTATCCTTAAAGTTTAATTTGAGCAGGACAAATGGAAACTGTGAGTGATGAGTTCTAATCTGAATTCTGTAAGTAGTGTTTTTACATCTTGGTTTCACTTAATCTTTTTTTTTTTAAGATTAATTTATTTATTTTGAGAGAGTATGAGCAGGGGAGGGGCAGAGAGAGAGGGAGACAGAGGATCTGAAGCAGGTTCTGTGTTGAGAGCAAGAGCCCAATGCAGGGCTTGAACTCATAACTGTGAGATCATGACCTGAGCTAAAGTTGGAAGCTTAACCGACTCACCCACCCAGGCGCCCCTCACTTAATCTTTTGGTACCTGTTTCCTTAGTAGTAAAATAAGGAAATGCTTCATGTGAGGATAGGTGTTGTATGAAAGCAATTAATCATGGGAATCTACTGCTGATGCCAAAAGCACACTGTTGACAATAAATTATATTAAAAAAAAAAAGAATGGAAAATTGATGAGAAAATTTCTGTAAATGTAAAAGCACTACATGAAGGCTGTACAATATCAGAAAAGCTATAGAAGATGTAGGAAGTGGGGGTTGCCTGGCTGGCTCAGTCAGAAGAACAAGTGACTCTTGATCTCAGGGTCATGAGTTCAAGTCCCAGGTTAGGTGTAGAGATTACTAAAAAATAATTAAATAAATTAAAAACAAGGTCCAGGAAGTTTCCATAGCCATAGATTTGAGAGCTTTGCATACTGAATCATGGAAGGAAGTGGTTAAGATTGTACACCAACTGTTACCCTGGAAGAGGTTTACAGGTAAAAAGTAGACAAATGATTCTAAAAGGAAATGTTACAATATCTTAGAAAATAATTGTTAAATGATATGATGAAATAGAACATTATTAATTTATCAAAATATTCTGAGCAATGTTTACCATTTTTATATACTTAAAAAAAGCACCCATACTGGGTGGCTTGGTCGGTTAAATATCTGATTCTTGGTTTTCACTCAGGTCATGATCTCTCAGGTCATGATCGCACATCCCTGACAGTGTGGAGCCTGCTTGGAATTCTCTTTCTCTCCCTCTCTGTGCCCCTCCCCTGCTTGTGTTCTTTCTCTCTGAAAACAAAAACCAAAACCATTTGATATTATTGTTGGGAGTGATTGGTAGAGCTTCCCACCTAATGAAGAGCACTGCAAGGCATCTTGGTCTTTTTGCATACAAATTAAAGAGAATACTTAGAGTTAGTGTAATAAGTAGGAACCAAATAAACTTTTTGTAGTTAATCGAGATGTTTTCACAGGCGCTAGCTATAAAGATTAGACAAACTGGGAGCCATTATACTTTGATATTGCTACATAAACCTTGACTTCCCTGTGCTTACCAACAACTTATTATTGAAACAAAATTGGCCAATTGAGATCAGGCCATAATACTCTATTTGCATCTCATACTTCCAAGAAATATAAAGAAAATAGTACAGTACTTCATGATTATTAATATATTGAGCAAATTAATATTCAGTCCTGTTACAAGTTCCAAAACATTACTGTTAGATTCTTTTAAAGTTACTTTTTTCCTGCAGTAAAGCAATTTAAGTCATCAAAACTAGTCCCTCACAAGGCGTAAGTTTATGTTGCTGCTATTCTTTAACACAGATTTGTCATAGACATTAAATCCCACACAAAATGTTGGATATTTACTGTAGAAAATCTGAAATGTAATTTTTCAGCATTACATTCTACCTCTACAGATTCTAATGAATGAATAAATTCTTTATTGACTTTGGCTCAAATGGCAAGGCTATGTGACCCAGGGAATAACCAAATGTTGGCAGAACAAAAGTGAAAAATCAATAGCAATTGATTATTTAAACTCAGAATTTCAGGGTACTCAGGCAGGATTTATTCTAAGCCAAGCCCCAGTAGGAGCACTCTTTGAATCTATCTGATTTGTAAACTGTCTCCAATACTTCATCTTACCCAGTTAATTTGCAATCAGAATTGCTGTTTGAAATGTAGACATCTGATTTGTTGATGAATCTTATATAGTTTCTGCAATTTGTTTATTTTTGCTCATGTATATATTAGTGTCCACCTAGTTCATGCCATTTTTATCCTTTTGAATTCTGAACCTCCTCTTCAGATTAAAAAAAAATATTATTTCAAGGACTGCTAGAAAGCCTTAGGACTTAGTAGTCCTGTGGTGTTGTCAAACTGATTGTTGGAGGAGGGGAGTTCCCCATCTGATCTCCGCCAAACCAGGCTGGGACATCATTCAATTGAAAGCCAAGAGGGACTCAATTGGAAAGCACCACACCATGCTTTTTGTATATTGCACCTGCCTCTTGGGGGTTATGCTAAAAGTGGCAGCACTTTTCAGAAAGAGAAAAGCTGGCAGATGTTGGAGGTGCTTAAAGGGATGATTAAAAACTGGCACATTCTCTCCATGAAAGTGTGTCTGTGTTTATTCTACTACACTTAGAACTTGGCAGATCTTGGGGATATGGTTAGAGTGGGAAAACTCTGGCAGGACCACTATTACTTACAAAGAGGTTCTCCTCCAAGATATTGGGATCAAATACTAAGCTATTCAATTTGCCAACAAAATACATAATGTCATAAATTTAATTTTTGTATGAACTGAGCAGAAGAAACAGAAATCATTTTCACAAAATGGTTGGTGACTGTTACCAACACTAATCCTTAAAGTTAGAGATTTTGAATTATGTGATACCATTATGCAATGTGTATGTGAATATTTAGGTTTCACATGGACACTTAATTTCATGTATAAAATAATTTAAAATTGAAAGTGTCCATATAAAATGTCTGGGCTTCTTGTAACCATGATTACACTTTTTTTTTCTAGAGAAATTTGCTATTAATATTAATCTTGAGTCACTTGTCTGACTATAAAAATAAAATTGATCATTTTAATCTCTTCAGTATAGTCATTATAGAACTTTGCAACCCAGTTACCTATGAGACATTTTGTTAAGGCAAATGTTAGCCGAGTTATGTGGTCCTTCCAAGAACATCTTATAAAGAAAATAGCTTGAAACAGTTTACAGGAATCATTAGTCAGTAGCTAGTATGACATTTCCAATTATTGTGAGTATAACGACACTTACCGTGTTTGCAGACTTTATATGAACTTATGAATTGCTAACAAGTAAATTAGACATTGATTATTCATCTTATAAATAGCCCACAGAAGCAAGAACAATATAAATATAGACTGATAATACAGAGTGGGAAGCGATCTTAGAATTCAACTTTCCTACGTATTTTGAATCCCTTATTGAACTTTCTTTTTTTTAATTTTTAATGTTTATTTTTGAAGGAGAGAGAGAGAGAGAGACAGAGCACAAGCAGGGGAGGGGCAGAGAGAGAGGGAGACCCAGAATTCAAAGGAGGCTCCAGGCTCTGAGCTGTCAGCACAGAACCCCATGCCAGGCTTGAAGCCACAAACCGTGAGATCATGACCTGAGATGAAGTCAGAAGCTTGACTGACTGAGCCCCCCAGGCACCCCTCAAACTTTCTTCATGAATGGTCATTTAGTCTCCTTCTTACCAGTCACATTTTCTGCCATCCCCAACCATGGAACCCATTGGACTTCTTTTTGTTGCCTACACATTTCTGTGCCTCTGATCATGCTTTTTTTCCTGTCTGGACTTCTTTCCTCCCCTGCAACTTCCAAAATATTACTTGTTTGGCAATATAAAATATGACCTTCCCTGTGAGGGACCTTTCCCAATTCTGCCAAAGCAGCTAAAAACATCTTCTGTTCCCTTCCGTTGCTATGGCATTTGCCACACTGTACTGCTATTGTGACATACACACACTCACACACACACACACACACTTTTGTAACTCTCACTATACTATTCTTATGGGTAGGAACAGTTAAATTCATCTACAGATTTTTAGAACCTAGCAAAAAGTACCAATGTTTTCTGAATGAATATATGAATGAATCAATAATTTTAATTGGATCAGAAAAAGTAGCCATAAAATTACATATGCAAGAATTGAAAATTAAAAATATGAGCTCCTAAGACAAAAATGAAGTATTGACACATGTGAGCTGTTTCTGAAACAATCATAATTCTCTAATTTTCTCTTTATTTTTTTAAAGGTAGATTGGTCAATGGTAGTCCCAATTCACTGAATGAGGTCAACCTAGAGACAGGTATAATGAAGCTACAAGTTTTCACTTTGCCTTGGAAGCGTCACAAATTGGTCAGGAAACAAATGTTAGTCTGCCTATGTCCTGTAGCATGCTGTTGAAATGCATGTCTTTATTCATGTTTGTGCCTATCAACAAGTAATAAAATGTTTAAAATAATAAAACTTGAATTTGGGGCAAATAGCCATTGTTTGCCATTATTGTCCCATCTTTTGTTTTCGTTTTGTTTTGTTTTTGGTCCCATCTTTTTTTTTTAATGTTTCTTAAACATAATTTATTCATTTTTGAGAGACAGAGAGAGACAGAGTATAAGTGGGGGAAGAGCAGAGAGAGAGGGAGACCCAGAATCTGAAGCGGGCTCCAGGCTCTGAGCTGTTAGCACAGAGCCCAACACAGGGCTTGAACCCATGAACTCTGAGATCATGACCTGAGCCGAAGGCAGACATCTAACTGATTGAGCCACCCAGGTGCCCCTTTTTGGTCCCATCTTGATAACAGGTTTAAGACTTTGCTAAAGTCAATAAATTATTATTCTTTCAATGTAACTCTAGCCAATGTAATAAGGCTAAGATTAATACATTTGCTAAATTTCTTTCATTGTGAAGCTATTGGAATCTGTTCATTTTGTAGCTGTCATTCTAAAATAAGCATAAGTGTCCATGGAGGCACGCAAGATGGCTTGGAATGATTTACATATTCAAGGAATAGACATGAGGAAAATAAAAATTATTAATCTGAGCTATATTTACACTTCTGTTGCTCTTTATTTCCATAATTAGAGGGGATTCTCTTAAAGTTATTATCACTGTTACAGCTTTTCATGCATTTTTAACCTTGAGCGTTATGTTTTTAAGTAATGTTCTAATTTGGTTAATATTTTCACAGAATGTAATTCTTGGTTATTTTCACCGAATGCAGTTTCTCAAGGAATGTTTCAAAATACAGCATTACCCATTCAATAATTTCAAACAAGACAGTGATAAATTTGCTGTTATTTAGCTTCTCTTTTAGACAGCATTTATTTATAGATAGAGTTCTGTTCTCAGAAATCTAAGTATACATTCATATATGTACATTATATATTTTATACATTGAAATAGCAAATTCTTTCAGGTACATTAAAGTAGAAATTGTTATGTAATGAATCTCTGGGTTATGATTGAAAGGAAAAAGTAACTAAACTAAGATAAAGCACCTTTAGGATTTTTAATAATCTTTATCTCAAGAAAATATGAATGTCTTCATCATTAAATGTAAAATTTTTAAAATATTAATTGGTATAATAATTAAATGTAATTTATAATTCTAAGGAATGAAAGAATAACAAACTAATAAAACCAAGTTTTAATAAAATACAGGTCAGCAAATAGGAAATAACAGAGTGAAAAAGATTTTCTGGGAATATCTAGAAAATCACTCACACATACAAATATATGAAGTTGCATAGGAGACATTGGAGGGCTAGTGCTAGTTGAATAAAAATTTTTAAAACCCTGAAAAACTGGATGTGTCTAAGAATTATATCAAAGTAGCATGACTTGAAGAGATGGGGTTCAGAAAGTCATAATAAAAAGGTAGCTGAAATTAATAACTGGCAAGATGTCAAGGTGTGGGGTAATTAACCTCTAGAGATATCTTTCAACTCAACCAATAGTTTTTGTTCAATACTATAAAATTTCTTGGCTTTTTTTTTCTTGATGTCTGTGTTTTGCTAGATGTCTATGAATTCATCTAAAACAATTCTGTGGAACTCAAAAGTTCTTTTAACTCTTCATGGTAAAGTCAACCAGTTTCTTCTTAAAAATAAAATGTATTATAGAGGTGTTCTTTTTTTGGAAGCAGGAGAGTTCTTGTGCTTATGCTTATTTTCATAGCTGCCTTAATGCTGTCTCTACTTTCCTTCTTATAATGGTCAGAAAAAAGTGCTTGGTGGGGTAAAATTTAAGCAATGATTATTTATTTGAGTTCTACAACAACCATAGCAAGATAGAGATGTGTTATTAATATTCTTAATCTTGTGGCAACTAGATTTGAGAGAGGCCAAGTGAGTTGAGTTTACCTGTCTAGTAAAAGAGGTGTTAACGCTGAAGCCAAGTCAAATACTGTTACATAATATTGGCACTTATTAGGCAAGTGATCTTGCAAAAGTTATTTATCTTCTGTAAGACTCAGTTGCTGATAATTAAAATGTGTATAATAATAGCTGTGACCTGATAGAGTTGTGCAAATTATAAAATAATCTGTATTAAGCCTTAACACAATGTTTGGCACTTGCACCTGACAATCCTTGACTCTAGATCAGAGGTCGGCAACCAGAGGTCCTCAGGGCAAATCCTATCTACTGTCTATTTTTGTAAGGCATATGAACTGAGAATAGTTTTTATATTTTAGATCGTTGAAAATGATCAAAAGAGCATTATATGAAATTCAAATTTTGTTGCTTATATATAAAGTTTTATTGGAACACAGCCATTCTCATTTGCTTATGTTTTGTCTATAGCTGTTTCATGCTGCAACAGTAGAGTTGAAGAATTATAACAGAGACAATATGGCCTGAAAAGCTGAAAATTGATAGTTTGGCCTTTTATGTAAAAACTTGGTGGCCCCTGCTCTCAATACAAGTGCTCAGCTTTACAGCTCAAGCTACATTTCAACTGTTTGATTCCAGGAACAAACTATCTATCACATCTGATTGTTAGGGCTCCAGACTAGGAGTCATTGTACATTCTTCTTTTTCCCTAACCTTCCTACTTCCAATCTGTTAACAAGGTTTGTCAGGTCCATGGCCAGATAATGCTGTGAGTCCAGTCAGTCCTCTCTTCAACCATTACCACATGAAAGACTGAACATACAAACGGACAATGGTCAGACCACATGTAAAAACAGAACTCTGACCTACAACCTAAAGCAAACTATCCAGGGACCTAACCCTCGTATCTACAATAAATAGCCCAGGAAGCCAGCCTACTGCAACTTAGTCTTGCAGGAAGCCAGATACTATCTCTAGAGACAATCCAAGAAGATAAGCAATAACTTCCTGTAACAATCAGGCCCAAATAGCCAGGACTTCATTAACAATTGAGAGCTTCCCTAATTTTTGTTTCTGATTTCAATGTAGGACTAAGTAGAAAATGCCAAACATGTATCAATTACGCACAGATATACCCTGCTTCTGGTCAGCCTGCCTATAGCCTCCCTATGCTGACAACTTCCAATCAAAGCATACCTGAGTGCCCACCCCCCCCCAAATAAAGCTTTCCCAACCCTCCATCTGGCTTTGAGTCTCTGCCAGAATGAAAGTGATGATGGCTGACTCCCTTGTGATAGCAAGCTCTGAGTGAGTAGCCTTTACTTTACTCACTTGGTTAGTTTTACAACAATGTAGAAGTCACACCATAGAAGCTACTAAAAGGCGCTTTTCTGTCCCTTGTCCTTTGGCTTGGCTCTCTTTCTTGCCTCCTTACACTTTGCACCCAGCAGGAAATGGTCCTTTTGAAATGTTAAATCGGATCATCTCAAGGCTGAGTTTAAAACCCTGTCATTGGACTTAGAATAAGATCCAAACACCTACCTAAGCCTAAAAGCCTTTTGCAGCGTTTCCTACCTACTTTTAAAAAATTTTCAACTCTTGATTATCTCCCCTTTATTCACTTTGTTTTAGGTGTACTGTCTTAGTTTTTGTTCTTTCAACCCATCCAGCTCTGTTGTTGATTGATCTCCTAGATCTTGCAAGGCTAAAACCTTGCATTTTCAACTCTGCAAAAAGACCTTTTCCTACCACCAGATTCTAAAGTAGTTCCTCTCATCCCAGTCTCACCCCTTAACTTCTCTAATAGTATATTTTATTTTTATCAAAGCACTCAGCAGCATCTGAAAATACCTTGTTTATTTTATATCTGTTTACTATCAGTTTCCTATTCTACTAACTACTCTTTTAGAGTAGAAACTCCATCTGATATCTTGTCAATGATAGTTGCTGTATAAAAAGGAAATTTTTCTCTGTCTGTATCTGTTTGCTGCTATAGCTCTCAATTTGTAATGTTTCCTAAATGGGGAAGGGGTGGTTTGATGGACTTTCCTCAAAATCCCCGACAACACATATAGACTTTTTTTTCCCAGTGAAGATGAAACAATATTATCATAGTTGACCTCCTTTTTCTCTTTCTCTTTTTTTTTTTTTTAATTTTTTTTTCAACGTTTTTTATTTATTTTTGGGACAGAGAGAGACAGAGCATGAATGGGGGAGGGGCAGAGAGAGAGGGAGACACAGAATTGGAAACAGGCTCCAGGCTCCGAGCCATCAGCCCAGAGCCTGACGCGGGGCTCGAACTCACGGACCGCGAGATCGTGACCTGGCTGAAGTCGGACGCTTAACCGACTGCGCCACCCAGGCGCCCCATCCTTTTTCTTTTTATCTTAACGCTGCTTGTACGTATTGGCTCCCTTACTCTTTTAATAACTCATATATTATTTAACTATACCATTGGGATGCATGTTTCTAATATTTTATTATTGCAACGATACAATAAATACTTTATTCTTTTGTTCATTTGTACAAGTGTTTCTGCAGAGTAGTATGCATCTTTTACATTTGACAGATATTGCCAAATTGTTTGCTAAAGAGCTGTACAAATTGGTATGCTTCTCAATAGCACTTGTTTCCCTGTATCTTAACCAACACTGGATATCGTCAAATTTTTCATTTGGGTCAATCTGATATGTGAAACAAGATATTACATTACTCTTTCTAATTTTTTTCATTCAATATATGAACATATTTACTTATACGTATTGATCATTTTTATTGTTTTTTCTGTACATTGCCAGTTCATATCAATTTTTTGTTTTTAAAAATTGAATGTTCTTTTTCTTTTTGATTTTGTGAGCTATTTAAAAAATTCTGAAGTTGTTCCTTTTCCTCTTGTATATGTTGTAAATATTTCCAACTTGTCGCTTACCTTTTTACTTTGCTTCTGGCATCTGATAGGCAAATCTATTAATTTTTTCTTTATGGCTCTTAGTTTTTCTGTCTTGTCAATGAAGAACTTCTTCAATCAAAAACTATAAAAATATTTCCCTATAGTTTCTTCCAGTAGTTTTATAGATCATTCATCCATCTATTCTTTTATCTAACTGTAAGTGATCTAAATTAAATCTTCCCTTAGTAGATAGCCAACTATTTTAACATTATTTCATGAGTAGTCAATTTTCCAATTGAAATGTTAATTTTATCTTATCCTAAATATCCGTATGTATGCATGGTTATTTCTTGATTTTTAATTTTCTCTTTGAAGGAAAATTGAAGAATAGGATATATGCAAAAAGTGCACAGATTGTAACTAAAAAGCTTGTTGACTTTTGTAAGGCAAACAGATCATATATAACCATGAGATAGGGCAAAAAATATAATTATCACTATTTCAGAAACATCTGTTTTCTAGGTAGTTAATTTTGTCTTCAAATATTGACAACGATGTCTTTTAAAAATGTATCTTTCTTTTGTTCCTACTGTATTAAGAACGTCTCCTGAAATGTTAAAAGCAAGGCCCTCCTTGTCTTATTCCTGTTTTAAATAAGGAAAGCCTTTGATCTTTTATTATTTTAATGTGAGGCTTGCTTCAGGTTCTTGGTAGATTCTCCTCAATAAAGCAAGATTTATTTCTATTCCACATTTATGAACATTTGAAAAGACATACATAGGAATTAAATTTTTGTGAGGCAACAGGCAGAATTGTGCACTGACGTTGTCCACAGCTGATGTTGTTTAGGCTGGCTTGCTTAGACATCAGGCTAGTTGTCTAGAAGGATGCTTCTTCTACTTTAGCAGGAGAAAACTCACTGAAATGCAGCCACCCCATCCTTACCGGAGGGACTGCAGCATCCTACCACCCCAAAATCTTCAGTAAGACAGATGGCTGACCTTCCCAGGTAATTTCTATAAACTGCTTTGACTCCAAATCCAGAGAGCCAGGTGCTAAGCAGCTGAGTGTTCTATCCATCCACAAGTTTGACTCTCATGCTTGAATTTTAAGGAAGAGATGAGGATACGGATGTGGTAGAGGTGTAGGGGTTAAGTTGCCTCTGCTAGAACCGTCTGCATATCCTCTGAGTCAGCAGTGCCCTGGCTTGGTTGGCCTCCCTGTGACATGTTGGAAGGATTAGGGGTGTCCATGTATGCCATCTCTTCTCTTGCTAGCCACTGAAATACCTGTTTCCCTTTCTCCCCAAAAGCGTATTCCTTAACCCATGTTGCGTGACATTGTGGAATTCATCCTGAACTCTGTGGGTACAGATGGTGCCTCAGACTGGAACCACCAGGTGGGGAAATTATATAAAATGTTTTAGCATTTATCAAGATTGTCATATTTTTTAAGGCAATCTGTTAATGATTTGAATTATATTAATAGATATTTTAATGTAGAACTTTTCCTTCTTGTGATAAACCCTAATGTCTTAGAATCCGAGGCCTGATGTGCCAATATTTGTTTGTCATAACAATTTGTATTCATGAGTAAGAGGTAGCTATAGTGTCTTTGTAAATAATAATGATTTTGATACAAAGTTGGATAAGCTTTTCATCTTTATTCCTATGTTCTGAATCCATTCTTTCTAAATTTGGTATAATTGACCAATAAAACTGGGTCTTGTGCACTTTGGGGGAAGGGTAGGTGTTGACTATGCTTTCAATATCTTTTTTCATTATCGTTTAAGTTTCTTATCTCTTTTAAAACTCAAATTCTGTAGCTTAAGCCCTTCTGAGAAATTTTCTGTAACTGTCCATTTCATCTAATTCCCTCCAACCCAACCTATCGGGACAATCTCCATGTTACTGATTTTACTTTAAAAAATATCTCCTAATTTTCCTTTTCTTGTTTGTAATTTTATTTACTGATATTTTTTAATCTTTCTTTAAAAAAGATTTTCTGAAGTTTTGGTTTCTAAAGAACTAGTTTTTAAATTCTTTCTGTTTTTTCCTATATTTTTAACCCATTAATTATTGTATTATCTTTATAAATATCAACTACTTATTATAAGTTGATTTTGTTATTGTAATTTGGCTCCTTGTATTAACTGCTTAGTTTATTTATTTTTAATTCTTTCTTGAAAGCTAATAGATGCATTTAAGTCTATGATTTTTTTTTGCGAAGTGCTTCTTTGCTCATCACATAGATTTTGTCAGTAATTTCTTAATAGTCTCTATTTTCATTTTTGATTTCCTTTTTAATGTAAGTAATTTAGGTGGGTACTTTTAAATTTCAAAGACACAGATTTTATTTTAGCTGCTTTTCATCTCACATATTAAGCGACATGTTTTTTGATTCATAATATATTTCCACTTTTTCCCCAAGTCAGTACATTTGGTAAGCTCTGTCTCATTCTCCTGAAAGTTGCATTGTATTATGTTTTATGGATGTATCATAATTTATTTAACCATTACCATATAGGTAGAGATGTAGATTCTTTAGAATTTTTGCTTTTGCAAAGAGTACTACAAAATATCCTATACTTCTATGTGCATGTGCAAGTACTTCTTCAGGAGAGCACCCCAAATTGGAATCAGGGCTGAAACTTATATTTTAAATTAGATAGATATCATCCAATTGGGCTTTAAAAGGCTTTATTAATATACATGTACAATAATGCTATTTTACTTCATCCTAACCATCAGTAGATGTCAATTTTTTTTTTGGTGCCAATCTGATTGTAGTAAGAAGAATAATGGCCACCAAAGATGCCCATGTCAACCTGACAACCTGGCAAATTTTACTTGGATTGTGATTAAGGTATGGACCTTGAGATGGGGAGATTATCCTTATTATCCTATGTGGGTGGGCCCAATATAATCACAAAATATCTTGGGAAGGGAAGAGTGAGGCAAAAGAGGCGGTCAGAGAAATGCAACATGAAGACTTGAGCCACTGTTGCTGGCTTTAAAGGCAAAAGTACGAAACTGTGAGCTAGGGAATGTGGTAGCTTCTAGAAGCTGGGGAAGACCTTCGGTAGCCAGCAAGAAAAACAAGACCTTAGTCCAGGACCACAAAGTAGTGAATTCTATAAACAACCCAAATAAACAGAAAACATAGTTCCATAGAGCCTCCAGAAAAGAAGGTTGCATACCATCACCTTGACTTCAACCTGTTGAGATCCATGTTGGACTTCTGACCTATAGAACTGTAAGATAATAAATTTGTGTTGTTTTAAGCTACTAAATTGTGATAATTTGTTACAGCAGAAATAGAAAATGAATATACCCATGCTTAGGTTTTCCTTCCTACACAAGTAGTAGGTGGAGCATTTTGTTTTTAATTTACAGTGTTAGTAAATCATGATTAGGTTGAAGGTCTTATTTTTAAATTGTGTTGATATTTCTTTTGAGGACTAGTGTGCTAGTATGGGTTGTGTCCCCTGATTGTACCCTGACTGATACATTGGTATATGTAAGTGTTCTGTTTTTATCTGAAAATAATGAATATTCACTGTTCATTTGGGATAAAATGATATATTGCTATGTTGACTTATTAAACTTAAATAGTTATTCAAATCCTTTATATCTTTACTTATTTTTTTTACTGTTTGCTTTCCATTCATTCAGCTTTGCATATGCTTATTGTCTTTCTCTTTTCATTACTTTTCCTGGAGTTTGCTATAGTTCTTTTTTATTTATTTATTTTTCTAGTGCTTCAAAGTTATAGTCTTTATTTCTACTCTTTTAATATTTATCCCTGATATTGTTGCCATGTATATTTAAGCAAACATCTAACGTTCATATATAACACCCTTCCTGTACATTTTGGTACCTTTGACCTCCTGAATAACATTCTAGAATAGAACACTTCCGTATTGTGTCTTTGTTTAGCCTGGAAAATTAGGCATCATCATCATTATTATATTTGTTATATAATACAGAGTATTTTGATTAGATTTATCCACTTGTCAATCACTTTCTTTTTTCTTTGTTTTTGGTGTGTTACAGATGCATTACAACTTTGAAGGTCTGAATTTCTTCTGATCCTATTTGGAATACATTGTGTTTCTTGTATTTGTGAGTTCATTATCTTTTATCAGTTTTAGAAAATTCTGTTATTGTCTCTTCAAATGGTTCCTGTCTTCTATTTTCTTTCTTCTTTCTCGGGAATTTGATTTGATCTATGTTAGACCTTCTCATCTTATCCTTGGTGTCTTGAGTCCTTTCCACATTTTCTAATCTCTTTAATCTCTATGTTGTCATTAATTGTGTTTATCAGTGTCTAATATGCTGCTTTATCCACTGATATACTGATGTCAACAATTTTATTTTACATTTCCAAAATTCTATTTGCTTATTTTAAAATCTAGTCACTCTTGCTTGCTCATTTTTCTATTTCCATTAAAAAAAACTATCTTATACAAGTTCTTTTATGGTGTATATCTGATAATTTCAATACAAGAAGTTCTTGGGTATTTAAGTTTGTGTTTATTATTGACTATTGAGTTTCATTCATAGAAACCTGTTTTCTTCTGTGTTTCCATTTCCTAGACTATAGGCTCATTTATGTTTGATCTGAATTTGTGGGAATCTTAAGGGCCAAAATTGCTGATGCTTTCCCCCAGAATGTATTTGCTGTTTCTTCTTCTGGAGACTAGTCACTAGAGGGTACTAGTGACTTTAAACCAGGAATGCGGTCACCTTGGTACACTTGGGAACCAAGGCCTAGTGCAATGCTGGAAACTCATCTTTCAGGTACCCCTACCTTTCATATGTTCCTAAAACATATGGTTTCTTTCTTAGTTACAGCTTTCTTTTTTCTTTTTCTCTTGGAGTTTTCCTTAATTTCCTGAAAGATCAACAAAACATTAAAACGATTACCCTGCAAACATTTAAAAAAAAAAGTTTTTTTAAAATTACCCTGGATCTAAATGTTTTGTAGTGGGAAGTCCTTCAAGATATCTGTTGCTTCATATTCCCTGAAATAGAAACTACCTTCTTGAATTTCTAATACAGATTGCTTTTTATATTTTAAATCTATATAATTAAGTACATTGATATTCTGTTATTCAGCTATTTTATTACATATTTATTTTAGCAGGTACAATTTGAAAGTTTCAATTATTCTTTTTTATTGTTGCTTATCATTTATTTTTTTACTTAAGTTTTGTTTGTTTGTTTGTTTGTTTGTTTTTTTGTATTTGAGAGAGAGAGAGAGAGAGCACATGAGTGGGAGAGGGGGCAGAGGGAGTGAGAGAGTCTTTAGCAGGTTCCCGGCTCAGCACAGAGTTCCACACAGTGCTATATCCTGTGACCCTGGGATCATCACCTGAGCCCAAATCAAGTTTATGGTTTTGTAGAAATAGGGATTGAGTCTTATGACTGGGTGGCATTTTTGTAGGATGGATTTTTCTTTTTTATGAGGAGGCTCTTCGTCTTTGTGATGGCTGTTATTTCACTTGTCTTAGGACTTACTCTGTTTTCTCTCTGGTATAGAACTAGGTAATGAATGAATCTGCCTCCTTCTCACGGTCCACTTTTCCACCTAGCTCTCACTGGGAGAGATCATGTTTATGATCATAAGCATAAACATGATCATATTTATGATTATGATTTTTTTTTGGGTTTCTAAGGAAAAACTCACCTTTGGGGAACTACTCTTTCACATGATTTTTGGTTACTTTTGAGGTTTTTGATTTCTTAGCTCTTTTGGATTTTATGCAAGGTTCATAAAAACACACTCACACACACTCAGTAGCTCTGTCCCAAATGCGTTGCAGAGGAGGGACCTTCCCAAACCAGGCAAGGAGAATGAACTGCGCATGCGCGGGCCACAAAGCTGTAGCCTTTCTAGAGCCCTGCCAGCCCCGGGCTGCTACAGGGCTTCTGGCGTGAAGCCCTGGGGCCCCAATCTTACGTCTGCTAAAGTCCAAGGCCGCAGCAACCTGAACGCGCCATTCCAGTCTGAAATCAGAAAATAAGGTGTGTCAGGCCAGCAGAGGACCTGCGTGGGAACCCACCTGATAATACCCTGTGCTGTCAGATTTGGCTGCCTGTTTCTCCTTTTCCTGCAGACGTGAGTACAGTTCCCTCCAAAGACCACTTACCTCTACCTCCGTGCAAATCACAGGCCACATCACCTTCACCTGCCTAGGGTCTCTGATAGCTAAAGGAGCTGGGCCTCTCACACTTGGGCATGCACAGATCTAGGGCCACAGGGGATTGGCAGTACTCCATCCCCACTCATGAGAGAAGGGCTCACCACAGCCTCCATAGTCCCCAGGTGCAGACCTCTCACTGACACACACCAGCCTTCCAATACAACAGCTTGATGTCTGAAGTACAAGAGAGTAGACACTATCACAACTATACCTGGGCGGCTATCCCAGTGAATGAAATGGAATCCCACTGAAGCCTTCAGAGCACAATTTGAACCCAAGGGGAAAAAACAGCCCTTAGTCCCAAGATCTGCTGACTAGTTCACAGTCTACAGTGGGTCCCTAAGGCACCTTGGGCACCCCATCTGGACACTGCTCTGGTAAGGAACAAAATGCTCAAATTAGTGCACCTCTCAGCAGTAGGGGGAATAAAAAAAGAAACACTCTCACAGAGAAATGCAAAAACCCTAGGTACTCACGCACATCCTTAGGGCTAGATGTTTCTCCTGGCAGCTGTGAGGAGTCTGCATTTCATCCTAGGAGAGCATCTCTGTTCACCAGCGTTTTCCCTGGTGCAGCCTCAGGGCACTACTGTCTGTTTCTGACCCAACCCATTCATTAGCACCCTGTGATGGGGGAGCTGGCTCCTTAACCCAATGCACCCCCCATCCCTCCCAGTCAGGAAATATTTTCTCCTTTGCACACCACCTAGGATGCTCAGGGACACGGCAGGGGCCAAGTCACGGTGGGTGGAGTCTGGGGTTCCCCAGGAAGGCAAACAGGGTGCAGTTGGAGCCCACAGGGTATGGTATGTGACTTCCTGTATGTGGGGGAGTAAGTACAGGTCCTGATGGTAGGGCAGGGAAAGGATGGGCTGGCTTGCGCTGCGTGTCAAGGGTGGCTCAGAAAATAGCAGAATCTGGCCCAAGGAGAGGCCGCCACAACCATACTTCCCAGTGGAAGCCCCAGGGGGGGGAATCTAGGGAGATCTATAAGGCAGTAGGGAAGTCATGGGATGAAAAACACCTGGTGCCTCGGTGCCAAAGGCTCCTTTCTCCAGAAGCGTCCGTAAGGAGTTTGGCTCACACCCAATTCATCATGCAGTCCCCAATCCTCTGGACTCCTTCTGTGTCAAGAGTCACAGCGCAATGGTGTTTCACCCTAGCAGCCTGGCTGGGTGCAGGGAACATGCTCTGGATCAAATGCTGTGCACCAGAGTGAACTGCACATAGGTGGGCCCCCAAACTATACCCTTCTTAGAGCCCAAAGGGCCCAGAGCAGGCAGGCAGGCTCCTGGCTTAGAATCCCGGGGCCCCAATCTGCCATCTGCCAAGATCCAAGGCCACGGCCAACCAGAATGCATTTTATACTTAAAAAAAAATAGCAACATTTTAGAAATATCATTCATATAGCATACCACTCACCTATTTAAACTGTATAATCAGTGATTTTTAGTAGACTCAAAAAGTGGTACAATCATCATCACTATCTAATTCCAGAAGTTTTCATATTTTGTCACCTCAAAAAGAAACACTATATATTGGCAAACACTTTCCATTCCTCCCTCCCCTCAGCCACAAGGGATTTACTTTCTGTTCTGACAGATTAATCTATTTTGAAAATTTCATATAAAAGGAATCATACAGTGTATAGTCTTTTATGTCTGGCTTCTTATGCTTACCATAATGTTTTGAAGATTCATCTGTGTTGTGCCATGTATCAGTACTTTATTCCTTTTATGGTTGAATAATATTCAGTTACCTGGGTATACCACATTTGTTTATCCTTTCATCAGTTGATGGATGTTTGAGGTATTTCAAACTTTTGACTGTCTTGAATAATGCTGCTGTAAATATTCATGTACAAGCTTTTGTGTGGACATATATCTGTTTTCAATTCTCTTGGTGACATGCCTAGGAGAGGAATTGTTGGTCCATATAGATAACTCTATGTTTAATTTTGAGGAACTACCAAACTGTTTTACAAAGTGGCTATAATTTTGCATTCCTGCAAGGTATGTGTGTGGCTTCCAATTTCAACACATGCTTGCCAATGTTTGCTATTATACATCTTTTTGATTGTAGCCATTCTAATGGTTATGAAGTGGTGCCTCGTTATGGTTTTAATTTGCATTTGTCTGATAACTGATTTTATTGAAGATCTTTTAATGTGCCTGTTAGACTTTTTTATATCTCCTTTGAAGAAATGTCTATCTGGATCCTTGCCAGTTCTTAAATTGGGTTTTTGTCTTTTTATCATTGAGTTGTGATGTTTATATGGTCTAGATACAAATCCCTTGTTATACATATATATGATTTGCATATAGCTCCCATTCTGTGAGTTGTATTTTCACCTTCTTGAGGTATTCTTTTGAGCAAAACATTTTGAGTATTCATGAAGTCCACTTATCTATTTTTCTTTGGTCTCTTATGTTTTTGATATCTTGTCTCAGAAAATATCGCCTGATCCCAAGATCACAAAGAGTTAGTCCTAAGTGTTTTTTCTAAGAGTTTTATAGTTTTAGTTCTTAAATTTAGGCCTGTGATCTATATTGCGTTAATTTTTGTAGGTGGTGTGAGGTAGGGACATTTTTCTAACAATTTTCTTTAATTCTTTAGATATGGCTAAAAATTCTTTTAACGTAGTTATAATAGCCAATTTAAATTCTTTATCTAATAAGTTCATAATCTGGGCTTCCCAAGAACAGTTTATATTAATTGCTTTTCCCTCAGGTATATTGGCCATATTTCCCTGTTTCTTTGAGTGTCTTATACTTTTTTTTGTTGGGAAGTGGACATTTAAAATAATGTAATGTGGCAATTTTGGATATTAGATTCCCCCTACCTTTGGGGTTTCTTGTTGCTATTTGTTGCCATTGTTTTGTTTGTGACTTTCCTGGAATAATGTAAAGTCTGTGTTCTTTGTTGTGTCTGACCACTGATGACTCCACTTGGTTAGCCTACTGGTCAGCTCGTGATTGGACAGAGATTTATTAAAATGCCTTATATGGATACGTCTCCCAGCCTTTGCTGAGGGGCTCTGTGTGTGTTGGGCATGTCTTGAATGTTCTTACAGGCAGCTTATAACTCTGCCTTAGCTTTAACTTTCTGATGGTCCAGAGCCTCAAGGTCAACCAGAGGTGAGAGATAAGTATGTTCTTAGGTCTTCCTGGATATGCACATAATCCTGCACATGCATGTGGCATTCATTGTACTTTCCAATAATACGTCAGAGTGTTTCAAAGCCCCCTTTGGACACTTCATTCCCCAGTTTTTCCTTTAAGCTTTTTTTGGTCGTCCTCTTATTAGCTGTAACTGATAATACTGCCTCAGGAAACTAGTACATTAAACAATTGCCACATTAAGTGACATTAAACATTGTTGATTATTTTCAACAAATGCCTCGGAGATAGGTCAATTTGCACAGAGTGCCCTCTGCATCAGGTTAAATAAAGACAAATCTTGAGAATGGTGCTTTTCAGGTTGCTATTAAATAGGTCAAATAGTAACATTCTCTGGGCTTTGGGGGAAGTCCTAAACCCATTTTGCCCTCTCAGTGGTTGCTAAGCTCAAGGGTTTCACAGTTACCATCATTGTGAAGCTGTTGGCTTTCAAGCCTACTGCAAAGCCTGGAAGAGAAGGTGGGTTGAGAGCAAGTTAAAATGCCACAAAATGTGCTTTTTAAAATAAAATTTCAGCTGTTTTTCTTTTTATTTATTTATTTTTTCACATTTATTAAATATTGAGAAACAGAGAGATACAGAGAGTGAGCATGGGAGGGGCAGAGAGAGAGGGAGACACAGAATCTGAAGCAGGCTCCAGGCTCCCGGCTGTCAGCACAGAGTCCGACTCAGGGCTCGAACTCACAAACTGCGAGATCACGACCTGAGCTGAAGTCGGACACGTAACCGACTGAGCCACTCAGGTGCCCCTCAGCTGTTTTTCTTGGAAAAACAAACACTCACTGGACTATGGCAAGTCTTAATTTCAGAGTTCTGAAAAAAGTTGGTTTTCATAAGTTTTCTACTATTCTTCCTCATTGCTTTTACAGAGAGGCAGATTTTCAGAAGTTCTAACTGCCATTTGTGAAGTGCTCTGATGTATTGAATGTGGTTCTATTTTCTAATTTGGTGTTTTGTTATACTCTTAATTTTGAAGACAATTTAAAATATGGAGTAATACAAATATTGCCATAAAGAAGCATAAAAGACAACAATATACCTTGCTGTCATAGTCTTTTTATCATTGTTGTACTTTTTTGGAATTTATCAATAATACAAAATTCCCATGGTTTATTAATTGGCTGTTTCTGTCCTGTGAAGTTTTCTGTCTTAAGAAGCACTCAACGAAATTGACAACCTGGATTCATGGCTAGGAGTGCAGGCTTTGTTTTACGAAAAACATGGGTTTAATCTTTTTTTCTTATGAGTGTATGCCTTTAGAAATATTGTTAATGCCTCTGACTTTCAATCATTTCATTTATAAAATAGAAATCATAATATATACCTCATAGGGTTATGTTGAAGATTGAATGACACAATGTATATAAAGCTTTTTCCTCAATAAATGGCACCTATTACTGTTTAAAATTGAAACTGGTGGTTTGGATATAATTTCATTTGGGGAAATTAGCAGGTGGGATGTTTTATTCATTGTCAGAAATGTAACGTCCTCCCACCTCTTTCATTTGGTTACTTTGAAATTTTCCATAGTAATTTTTCTGCTGTGATTTTTTTGGTATCATTTATTTATATATTTCAGTTCTAAAGCACAGCAGAGTCCTTCCTGTCATAGTGTCCCCACCAATTGTACCGATCTACTTCTTCCTGAGGGGCAGGAAACCTAGTAGAGGCTAGTTTTTATCCTGAGTGAGCAGAAGATTGAACACTCATAGGCTTAACACTTACAGTACCATAATAATTTTAAATGTATAACTGTCATGCTAATAGTACACTCTGATGTTTCATAGAATGTTCTATGTCTTTGCTAGATAAGTATATATAACCAGTCCTAGAGAGCAGTAGCATCCATGTGTCAAAATATTATTCGCTTTTGTATTTTCCAATATTAGATAACACAGTTACCCTGTAGTAGTAGATACTAAATATGACTAATAGATAAAATGAAAAGGTTATCACTTTCCAATTTCCAGTACTACTTGCACAAATAATAAGTGACGAAAGTTAAATTCTGTAGCACTCACAGAAGTAACAAATAACAAATTTAAATTAAGTAAATGTATATGCAAACGTTTATTTAAATAGTTTTCTCAAATAGAACAAAAAATATTCCACATGATCTTGCTTTTGGGACTCATAATAAATAATTGTACATTATTTTGTTAAGCTATGTTTGAAATCCTAGGTACTTGATGCGCTGATATTTGTGATAAAATTATAATTTTTGTTACTAAGACTAACTTTGAGTTTCCCACTTACGAGGTATACTGGTGGCATCTGTAGTGCTTTTTTTAGGATACAAAGATATCCACCCCCCCCCCAAGTAAAAATTAGAGGAAGGCTAATATTTATAGAGGGACTGAATGTTCCAGATATAGTGATGAGAAATTCTTCACACATTACTTAAACTCTACCCCAGTCCTGATGAATAGTAATTACTATTTCTTTCCTTTTTTTTTCCAGATGAGGAAATTTTTGCTTAAAGAAGTTAAATATTTTGCCAAAGGTCATACCATAAGTAGAGATAGTGCCATGATACTAACCTAGATCTACCAAATACCTAATTCCATGCCATTTTTGAAATACTTTTCTGAGAGCCATGTAAAGAATCATGCTCAAGATTAAGGAAGTAAACTAATATTTTTATGAAATCAAAAATATTAGAGAACATTTATGTAATTTTTAGGATAGCATAAGTGGTTCAAGAGTGACAGCAGTAGTATCTTTCCAGATGTTGATAGGTAAGGGAATAAAAATAAGGCCATGTTACTTTCCTTCATCCTTTTTCCCTCAACACCCCCCCCAATTTATGAATTTAATTTAATATTTTAGTTGGTTATAAAACAAAAACCCTAAATATATGTCCTATTTCTGTGATACAGAATGACTGTATATCCAAACATAACCTGTTGAACATCTGACTTAATAAGAGTCATTTCTTCATGGGGACACTAATAATTTTCATTATTTTATATTTTATTTCCTGTATAGATCCAGAGTTCTACCTGGAGTCTATTCAATGAGTTGAGCACATTTAATACCTTCTATGTTTAATCATTTCTGTGGCCCATCCAGATCCCCTCTCCCCTCTTCTGTCTTTTGTTCTGTGTCCTGGGAGGCTGACCTCTATGAAGTACATCAACAGGATCTCCTGCTTTCTGGCTGCCTGTTGGGTTACCCAGTTGCAGTCACCATCAGGAGATTGGAGGGCTGAAGGAGAATAAGATTGGGTATTTTTTCTTCCTGATTTGTTTCCTGCCATATCGCCATAAGGTTGTTGGAATCTATCCACAACAGACCACTGCTCCCGTAGCTAGAGTTACTCTATTCAGGTTTCAGCAACTTCTCCCTTTCCATTTTTCTTCAGACCTAGGACTAATAACACCTATGGCTTGCTGGTTTCCCTTATGCCTGCCTACAGTTTTGTAAATAGATCCTTTATTATAACCTTTGAGTGTGAAATCTGTTTCCTCCTTGGAGCCTGACTGAAACCCAGCTAAATACTGAGCAATGTACTCCAGACAGAACAGAGAGAGTGATTCTTAACTTAGGGGAGAGACACTACTAACAAGCAGGAAAAAAAAATGACATCAGAACATATGCAATGAAATATACAAATACAAATTAATATTGCCAGGTGGCCCATGATGAATGCGGGCATGGAAAGGAGAAACTGGAGTTAATGAGGTTTATGGAATCTTTAAAATATAAATTTGATAGTGTAAAGCAAAGTATTTTGTAAAGTTGCCATCAGTGTAAATTCAAAGCATTTTTGTTCTCAAGGTCATGTCTCAAGACATGACTTGATGAGAATGACAGAATTGGATCATCTTGGATATAAACACAAAGCAATTGATTTCAGAATATGGTAAATGGGAACTACTCTCTCCTGAAGACATTGAATGGTGTCGTTCTCATGGTATACCTTCATGGAATTTGACTTTTGCATGGTACAGTCTTTTGGAAGTTGATCACTGGGTGATACAGTCTTAGAGGAAATTGACCTTTGGGTGGTACAGTTCTTAGGAAATTTGATCTTGAGTGAAACAGTCCTTATCTAATTTGACCTGTGTCATCATTGGATAAGCATTCAATGGGATACGTGCTATAATATTCAGCAAAGTCATAACCCATATTTGATAAAGGACTTGTGCTAGAGTTTATAAAAAACTTTTATAGTAATAAGAAGACAAACAATCCAGTTTTAAAAATGGACAGAGGTTTTAAATAGACATTTCACCAAGTAGACATATGAAAAATGTTCAACATCATTAGTGAGTAGGGAAATACAAGTTAAAATCATATTGAGATACCACTATAGACCCACTATTGTGACAAAAATCAAAAAGGTTGACAATAGCAAGTGATAATGGGGTTGTGGTACAACTGGGAATCCTTACACATTGCTGATGGGAATACAAAATAATATAGCCACTATGGAAAATAGTTTAGGCATTTTTAAAATAAACAGACATCATATGATTTTGCAATCCCACTTC
This sequence comes from Panthera tigris, assembly GCF_018350195.1. Lineage (NCBI taxonomy): Eukaryota > Metazoa > Chordata > Mammalia > Carnivora > Felidae > Panthera > Panthera tigris. The sequence goes on from NC_056672.1 coordinate 47,401,264, forward strand.
TAATTATTTAACAACAACAAAAAATACAAATAAGTCCACACAAAGGCCTATTTGTACTCAAATGTTCATAGAAGCTTTATTCATTACAACCTCAAAATGAAAATAAGCCTAATGTCCTTCAAATGATGAATTTATAAATAAATAGTGTTATGTTCATACAATGGAATGCTATTTAGGAGTAAAAAGGAATAGACTACAAATACCTGCTTACTCATGGATGAATTTCAAAAGTATTGTGCCATGTGAGTAAATACTGTAAGATTTCATTTATATAATATACTAGAAAGGGCAGACCTATAGGGACAGAAAACAACAATCAGTGGTTGCCTGGAGCTGGGGGTCATGGGAGTGATCATCCCTGAAGAGAAATAAAAGAACTTTTCTAGATGATGGAAATATTCTGATTCTTGATTGTGGTGGTGTTTACATGACTGTGTGCATTTGTCAAAACTCATCAAACTACATTTAAAAGTATTGTATATAATTATATCTCAAATAAAGTTGACTTTGAGAAAAAGGAAAAAAAAAGAATTTAGCAAAATGTACTGCTTGATAATAGATAGATATTCAGTTACTCTCTGAAGTTGTTAATAGTATTTTTGCTATTGGGCATATTTCAGTGTAATTCACCTTACTTGGAATTTCCAGCTCTAAAAGATATATTATTATTTTAAATTCTTAATTGGATGTTATTGGAAGTAGAGTAAGTTAATGGAATTTGTTATTATTATTTTTTTTTTTTGCTAAAGAATCTTACTTATTTGCTCTTGTGCAACAGAAATACTTTTGCATATTATAGTGATAGATAAGGATGAAGTAGCAGAAAAATTCTGAGGAGGAAAGACTAGAGTCAAGGGTCCTTGAAAATGATAATTTCCAATTAAGGAAAACAAGGAATTCAAAGAGCTATATCCAACAAAAACCAGTTTTGTGTGGATCTAAACCAGTCAGACTAAGATGTTCCTTTTAGAGTTACCTGGAAGCTCAGGAAGTAACTCCAAAAGGAGCTCCTTAGTTGTATCTCAGTAAAGCAGGGAATAAAAAGAAAGCTATAGTAATGACACATATTCAAGTCCATTTGTTTTTAAAGTACATTATACCCACTTCAATGGATGGAAGAAATAAGATTTCATAAAATAAGTTCTGTAGATTTATCAGTATTCAGTTAGTTTCCAAAGCTTAAGCTGCATGACCTTTTTCCTGTAAGATTTTCCTGTTGGCAATCTCTGTGTTCAAAAACATGTCCTGGTGGTGCCATTGCTATTTTTTATTTTTATGTTTTTTTCTCAGATGCCTCCAATCTTTTCTGAAACAACAAATATGCCTCATGTTTGCGTATGATTGAGAGAATGACAAATACATATTTTTCTGTCATGGTTCCCTCACTTAAAGCAGTTCAAAGTGCATTTTAAAGTCCATGGTGGTTCTAGGCAGTCCTGAGAAGGGCATGTAACTGTAACCTACTGAGTCTGTTTCTGCACTTAGACTGAAACGTCTCTGTAAAAAAAAAAAATTATCCATCTTTTGTTTTGGTTATTTCCACTAAATCAGAAACAGCTATTAATCAGTAAATTTTTGACATTATCTGTCACCATCAGTTAAATGACATAAAGAAAAACTGAATTTCATATCTCTGAGAAGTGGGTGTATTAAATGCCAGAGATTTTTTGGATGATTCATTTAAATTAAAATGGTTGAAAGCCTGCTGACAGAATCCGAAAGGAACTTGGCAGTACGTTCCTAGTACAGACTTTGAACAGATAGCATCTTTGCAGATTTTATTAAAGGGTGTTTCCCTCCCTTTTTGCTTTCTCCAGTCAATGAAACAATTGTTATAGGAGATAATAGGGATTGATCCTTAAATATGTTTGAAGGATAAAATTAAAACAAGTTAAATTAATGATATTTATGGCTTTTTTGAAACAATTTAAATATATTAATTCATTACTTATTAGGAATTTACACAAATATTTTACCTTCCCTCAAAGAGTTTATAATTTAATAGGAAAAGTAAGACACATATGTACATCTAACATAAGGCAGAAAATAAATCAAATGAAAGAGGAATATATAAATTTCTTATTCAGATCAGAAGGAGTCATAGCTTCCTAGGGTAAAAGATCATGAAAGGCTTTCTGGCCACGCTTAGAAAACAATAATGGCAGAATAGGGAAAGGCATTCAAGTTAGAGGGAATAGACTGGCTGAAGACAGGGAAATTTTGGATGTGTATGGACATCTGGGAGGAACGCAATTTGGCTTGAAACAGAGTAAAGTGGAAACAAAGTGGGACTCTCAGGAAGTGTTGAGATTCTGGATGCATGGCGGGCTAAGGAATTTGGATTTTATTCCACAGGCAGTTGAGAAATCAGTTAGCACTAATGCAGCCATTGGAGAATTCAGTGTTTTTCAAAGAATTCCAATTGCCTTGTGAGAGGTGTTTAGAAGTCATTTAACAGAATTTATTATTAATTTTTCTATTTTCTCCTCTCCCTTCCCTCTGATATATTGTAATGTGTCAAAAGTAAACTTTCTAATATTTCCAAGTTACATCTAATGGCAACTCAAATCAACATAATTATTTGCTGAACCTCCATTATGTGCAAGGTACTTTTTGCCAATTACAAGACATTGATCCTCAAACCTTTCTGCCCAAAATCTCAAATGCAGAGTATAAAACCTCTTATCGTCAGGGTTCTAGGGAAACTTTTCTGTTTTAAATTTTTGCATGTGATTTTTTTCACTGGACTTTAAACGATGTAAATACATTTTAAAATTCTTACTAAGGAATGCTTATCTAGGCCCCTAAAAAAATCTTTGAGTAAAATTGACAACAAAGATGAAACATATGTATGATATGGCTTTGTGTACATGCTAGAGAGTACCTGTCCTTTCTGGACTTATTTTACCTAACTTGGGCACAAAGGGTAAGAAATGTCCATGCCTTTAAGAACTCTGCAGGTATGTCGAAGAGACGAAACAAGGATTTTGGAGAAAGCAGTCCTGTTTTATGTTTTCAATTCAATGTGGTTAATTAACTTTTATTAAAATCTCAAAATTTAGACATTGAAGATATATCGTTTGGCAGTGATTAAGTGAAAACTAGCCAGATAGAAAATAAAAGTAAGCACATAGGATTCTAGAGGAGAGAAAGTATTACTTTAGCATTTATAATTGACCTCACAGCACTAGGATAGGACTATACTTTCCATTTTAAAAGAAAATTGATTTTATTAATGTTCTTAAATATAAAATCCTAAAAATTAAAATATGACCTTAAGAGGCTTTATATTTGTTATCAGATTAAAATGTATTAATCAGATTAGTGATAACAATTTTGCAGTTTAGCTTGTAAATACAAAGACATTTTCACTACATTCTTTTTTTCTTGTAGATCTTTGATTTTTGCCCTTCCTGTCATTCATGTGTTCCTTTACATTGTCCTAAAATTCAAATTCATATTTTTAACATTTATGACAAATGGAACTTGCACCTGACTTTCACTCTAGTTAAGACAATTTCCTCTAGTGATTCCCAAACATATTTAGGAAGGCGAGCTCTTTTTGGTCACTCATTATAAATTATGATATATATCTATAATTTTACATATATATAGTCTCAGAATATTCCAAAATCCCTGGAACAGTATGCAATAAAAACATTAACAATGGTTATCTTTATTTGTATATATTTTATAAACATATATTATACGTACACCATATAGTATATATATATATATATATATATATATATATATATATATATATTTATGTATACATAAGATACATGTATCTTATGTATCTTTATGTATTTTCTGATTTTTTTATGAATGAAATAATTTTAATAACAATCAATAAATGTATTTAAAGTAATACTTAAAATAATATCCTGCTGGACTTTGGCATTAGCATATTTATTTTTGGAGATTTTGATTTTGTTTGCTCTTGTTTTTGAAAGGGCGATTCTAGGTTGAGCCTCTCTTCTTTGTGTTTCTTGCTTTCAGTTCCCTGCTAACATGCAAAGACTTACACTGTTTGGTAGTTTTGGTTTTAAGGGTGAGAACTATCAACTGTGATGGTATAACCAACAAAACACTGTTCACAAGGGGCTTGCTATTAGTGTCTTCCTTCAGTTTTATTTTTGTTTGTAAGAACCTGGTTGCTCCAGGACGCATATATAGGAGAAATACAAGCCACAATATTAGGGCTGATGTATACTACTACATCACAGTGGAGAAGGTTCTGGTGTGTACCATAAGTCTCTGTCTGCTCAGACCTTGCTTTCTTAGGCTGTCTTAGGTGACCTGACTTACAGATGCAATATATATTTCTGAATATTTTTTTCCTCTTTCTCCTATCTTTTAAGATTTAATCCTGTGCCTCTGGAACCCTAGTAAAATTCCATACTTGTTAATCTACGTTTTCTTATGGGGTAATGTATCCACTTACTTGGATGACTCTTACTTTGGGTGGAGGAAGGTCAATCATAAGCGGTGATAAACATATGTCCTCCATCCTCTCCAGAGGGATTCTGGAATTCCCATTGAGGATCAGTGTTGATTTTTTGGCATCTTCATCACCCAGGAATCTACAGTCTACCTTGACTGCCTGTAAGTTACAAAAACAAAAATTATTTTTCCATTTCCTACATATACATATTTTGAATATGTTCTCTCCAATTATCCATCTCTCTCCTGTATGACTTAAATTTTTTTTAATGTTTTTATTTTATTTTTGAGAGAGAGAGAGAGAGAGAGAGAGAGCGCACACCATGAGTGGGGGAGGGGCAGAGAGAGAGGAGGACACTGAATCCTAAGCAGGCTCCGAGCTGTCAGCACAGAGCCCAATGTGGGGCTCAAACCCACGAGCTGTGAGATCATGACCTGAGCCAAAGTCGGATGCTTAACAGACTGAGCCATCTAGGCACCCCTCTCCTGTATGACTCTTAATTCAACTCAGTTGAAATATTATAAAGTGTCACAGCCTATCTTTGAATATCAATTTGAAAGTAAAATAACAGAAATCACAAAGATGAGAAAAGCACAGTGTTTACAGTTGACAGATCTGGGTTTGAGTTCCCTCTCTGCTCCTTTGCTGTGTGACTATGGTCAGATCATCAAATTAATTAAAACCAGCTACAGTTAAGATTGAGATAGTACATGTAGAATATCTGATATGTTATATGGTAGTGTCATTAGAATTTATGGTTGTGAAACTATTTTAAAATTTATAAGGCGTTTTATAAATACGAAATTAGTATTCTTCTTCTGAAAACTTTTCATGTTGCTTCTCTTCAGATTCAGATGGCTGAAGCTTTCACTATGCCCAGCATTCACCAGGATCCATAATGTCTAATGTCCTTTCCTTTAGTTTTGTTTTGGGACTATAGTTACTGGTTTCCCCTTTTCCTTTCTCCCCATCTCTGCACTCTCATGGAGCTCCTTGTCTGAATTACTGACTGAGCTCTTAGCATATGCTTTCATGCATTGGTATATGTATTTTATCAAAAAAAATTTTTTTTAACGTTTATTTTTGAGACAGAGAGAGACAGAGCATGAACGGGGGAGGGGCAGAGAGAGAGGGAGACACAGAATCGGAAGCAGGCTCCAGGCTCTGAGCCATCGGCCCAGAGCCGGACGCAGGGCTCGAACTCACGGACTGTGAGATCGTGACCTGAGCTGAAGTCAGACGCTTAACCGACTGAGCCACCCAGGCGCCCCGGTATATGTATTTTAAACTTGTATCTTGTCTCTCCATCCAGCACTAGCACAGTGCTGTGCTCGCCATGACTTGCTCCTCAGTAAGTGTTGACATGGAGATTTAATGGGAAATATGTGGCAAATAGGCTTTGGTTCAGATACACTGGCTTTTGGTGAAGGGATCTAGAATGAACTTTTGACCAGACAGATCTGGTTTGAGTTCTGGCTCTGCCACTGACCATCTCTAGGACTTACTTAATCTCTCTCTCTTTTTTAACTCTGGAGCACAAAAATTGGATTATGGTTGGGAGAATTGATAAAGATCTGCCTTAGGACAGAACACTTTTCTTAGATATGTTAATTTGGATTCTTCTCTCTACCCTCTCCCCCACATTAGAAGATATTTCTTTTTATATTATAGTTTAATTATCTTCCATGGTAGCACAACCCTTGTCACTTGCTTCACTTTTTTCTACCCACTCATATGTCAGAGTCTATATAATTTAAAAATAGAGATGTTTCTGCTGTTTATTTTTATGCTTGGGTGTTTTGGGGCAAGTGGGTGGGAATACTGACTTCTAAATTGTCATATTTCAAAGGAATTCTTAGGAAATGTATAAAAATTATAATACAAGACAATCATTTTGGTCTGCCTACAGTAGCCACTCTTACTTGCCTACCCAGCATTCATTATCATCCTACATTTCTAATAAGGATACCACCCCCCCCCCCCAATCTTCTGCCATGTTGTCCAAGTGCTTCAGGGGAAGATGGCCATGCCCTGACTCCAGGGAGTAGGTTCTGGTTGGTCTAAAATTCATCTTTCTAACTTTTTTCACAGTCACTGTTCAGGAATTAGGCCTAAGCCAAGTAGCCTAAGTCAGTGTCTTATTGAGGAAGGCACATGGAACCCAATTTGGCCAATGAAATATAAGGGGAAAGGGTTAGTTTGGAGATTCAAAGAACAAAGTTTCCTGACCTAGAAGATATCAGAGAGATCTCCCTTCCTTTAAATTTCAGGATGTGTGAAAATAGAAATGGAAATTGCCACATCCATTTTTCTGACATGAAGGAAGTTATGTGGAACATGAAATCAGTTCACTGGAAGGAAGAGTGAAGGCAATCCCAGAGAAATAGAATTTATGTACTAGATTAAAGCTATCGTGAGGTCTAGCCTACCTCTCAATTTGCACTTATGAAAATCAAACCTTATCCTTTAAGTTTGTTTGAGTAAGGTTTTGTGTTGCATGCATCTTTAAAGCATCTTAAAGTGATATGCCATTTTAAAATTAATGTTTTCCCTAAGGATGAAAATGTGATCTAGACCAGCATCGTCCAACAGAGGTTTCAGCATTGATAGAAATGCTCTACATAAATGCTGCCCAATGAGGCAGCCACTGTCCACATGTGGCTATTGAACAATTGAAATGTGGCTGGTACAACCACTGTAGAATTAGAACTGAATTTCTGATTTTATTTAGTTTTAATTAATTTGTATTTAAATGGCCTCCTGTGGCTAGGAGCTACCATAGGAGATAGCACAGATCTAGACCAATTGACCTTCAGATGTTTGGGACCAATCCGCAAAATCCCTCCTAAGCTTCGGTCTCCAAATGATCACTAATAGCTATTCTGAATTTTATTTTGAATTTCATTATATAATTCTAAAGCAAAACAAAGCCCAAATTTGATTACACTGAAATGTCAGTGGCATATGTGTGTATGTGTGTGCATGTGTGTATGTGTTTATGGAAAATTTTCATTTGCTCATATTTATATTTCACATAATGGGGGCTATTAGAAGAATAAACAATGCCTGTCCCTTGCCACACAGCTTGAGACACTTACAAAAGCGATTCTGATATGATAGCAATTCATATATTCATATATGATAGCAATATATGATACAGACCAATATCTATGTTTGTGAGTGCTAAAAGACTTAGAAGAAGAAAGATTGGCACAGTTTCTTTCACTAACTCTAATCAATATGGCTTCCCGAAGAGGATAGTAGTACTATGTAGTGACAACTTTCTCCTAAGGGAACACTATTTCAAGGCTTTCATCATCTTTTCGATTCCCCAGTCGAGAGGCCTCAGGAAAACATTTTTACATTTTATTGCCTTCTTACCAGGAGAGAAATGGATTAACAGATGTATGCCTTTTCTGAATTAAATACCTTTGTTGTATAAGTAGGGCTTTTGATGAATAGTCTTACTGCATTTTGATTTACTCACTTCTTCTGAATGGCTCTCTCGTTCCCTTCAATTTTTCTCCTTCCCTCTCTCTCTTCCAACCATACTTTTCATAGACATACCTGCAGAGAACATTGTATCTTTTTCCATTAAAAGGATTCCTAACTTGGATATGGTCATCATAGCATGGAGGGAACACAATTCTTGGTTGAATTTTTCATTCTCCAGTTCTCTGCCAATTACTGTCAAAAGCAGTGGTGACTTTTTGTGAGGTGGATGCTTGTTCATTAGAAAGTGGCCTGAAACAGTGAATTCCCTTCACATAAACCATTGAACTATCATGAGATGGTAACGACTTTCTGTCATTCCCAACCTAGGTCTAATCCAAACTCCTGACCCAGAGGTGTAAAGGCTTTGTAGCTCATTAGTGATTCCCCTGGAGCCATCAAGTGCCAAGTCTCTAGTCACATGGAGTGTAAAGTATAGAAGTAGTGTGCACCTTTTCGCATTAGGAGCATTTTAATGGCAAACATGATAGGATTTACCAAGCTAAAATGCTTAAAATAAAAAAGTAAACGTTCTTAATATTTTCTATGTGAAGCTAAGGTGATCATGTTAATATGATTCAAAAAATTTTATTGTAATTGCATTGTGTTATTGAACCCGTTTCATGAAATCTTAGTGAGGACAATAGTCCAACTCAGTGGGGCAGAAATGGATTTTCTCATTTACTCTGGTATATAAAATGTCATTTTGTAAACTAGGAAGTAGATTGAGAGGAAAGGGTTGGTTTTTCAGTCCTGGACTGAAGATCGTTTTGCTTATGTGATCAGGACAGCCAAGCCTCCTGTACCTTTTTCTGGGTTACTTAAAAAAAAAAATCATATTTGAATTTAAATGAGTATAAAGAGCACAATCTCTAAACCCAGTTTTCCTGTTACTAAATTAGTGGTTTAAGAATGCTCTTTCAGCTAACTAAGTCTGATCAAGATTTCAGGTTGAATTTCAGATTATGGTGCAAAATCTTACTGCTTCAGTGCAAATAATTTTATTAGTTTTTTTCTTTCTCTTAATGCTTAGGCTTGAAACAAAACTCTATAAGATAATAGGTGGGTTATCTGGACTGACTATAATTGGTTTCAGTCTGGGGGTCTATCAAACCAAGATATTATCAATTTCATGCTTCCAAATATATCCATTATTTATGGTCCTATATATTTCTCAAATATGTATTTCTTTGTGAAACAATTTGCTTTAATTTAAGGGAATGCAGATCAATTGAATACAGTGATATATTTAACCCAAACAATATATAATATACACAATAGAAGCATTAATCATTTTATATGGAGTTAAGGACCTATTAGTGATTCTATTACAGCACCCCAGTTTAGGTTTTTATTTGTTGAAAATACTTCATCAGAAAAATAAACTTCATGGCAAAGTGTGATTGAATGTGAATAATTTCTTAACTTCTTAGTTTATTTTTACTTGAAAATTAGTTATTTTAGGCTCTAGTGATTTATATGTTTACAATTATTCAATTTTAATTGAATTCAATGACAGAAAGAATATGCTCAAACAAATTAATATATTATAAATTTATGTGTAATAGTCAAGAAATAGCTCATGTTGACATGCAATTGTTGCAGCATTTTAAAATTCTTATTAACTTCTGAAGACCAATCTTTCTGAAAGTGGCAGACATCTTAACAATGATCTTCGGTTATCACATCTCCATCATAGCTAGCACTTTGTAAGCTGATATTCTCTTTGCTAACTGACCAAAGTCAATATATACTCCAATTATAGCTGGATGAACCTGACAGCTTGTATCTTCTTTCTGAAGGTTGTCTGCCTTGTTGAGTAGCCTGTACAGAAAAGCTGCCAGATCTTCATTAATACCTGGGCTGCTTTTTTATTGTTTAGAGGAAGTGGTGTTTGTCTGGTGGATCATACGAAGTGTTGTGTACTTTGTTGTCTAGGGTAACTTTCAAAATTTTTATTTTGAGTTGTATTTATTTTCCTCTAGCATTCTGAAAATTTAGCCAGTAGCCAAATATTTTTACTTTGTTGTATGTTGCACTATTTTCTTGCTGGGTTTGAATCTCTAAAGCAGTGCATTGTAGTTGTATTACACATTTACTTTCAAAAGCATTTTCAAATGTTTTTACCCTTATGGTAATACTTGAAAGTTAAATTCAAATGATGCTGTTATCATCATTTAACCAATAAACATTTTAAATGTTATATTCAGTAGTTAATGATTTGCTGTTAATTAACCACCTGGATACTGGTGTAATTTTTCTTGATAATATATTGCTGTTAAAATGGCCATGCAATTATTCTTTTAATGAAAACCAGCCCCCTATCCAGAGATTAGATGACTAATTTTGCCCATAGTGTAAACTTAAGTGTCTTCTTATCCTCTTTAGGAGCCATATTGGTTACAGTTAGTGAGAAACGTCTTCCTGATCTTTCTCCTCCTAAGTCTTGTAGCATTTACAGACATAGATACACAATCACATTTTGCTTTGTCTTTTTGGGGGTGTTTTTATGTTTTTGTCTCCCAAGCTGTTTGGCAAGGATTAGGCATTGTTTATTCTTCCTATAGCTCTCATTAAGTGAAATATAAATATGAGCAAACAGAAAACTTTCAACACACACACACACACACACACACACCACTGACATTTTAGCATGATTAAATCTGAGCTTTGTTTTTAGAATTATATAATAAAATTCAAAATAAAATTCAGAATAGTTATTAGTGATTATTTGGAGACAGAAGCTTAGGAGGGATTTTGCAGAGGGGTCCAGCCATCTGAAGGTCGATTGGTCTAGACTTGTGCTATCTCCTGAGGTAGCCTCCAGCCACAGGAGGCTATTTAAATACAAATTAACCAAAACTAAAAGAATTAGAAACTCAGTTACTGAGCTACCCCAGCCACATTTCAATTGCTCAATAGTCACAAGTGGACAGTGGCTGCTTCATTGAGCAGCACTGATACAGAATATTTCTATCAACGCATGAGCTCTTTGAGATGGTGCTGGTCTAGACCACATTTTCATACCTAACTTTAATATTTTTAGTATTTATATGATATATTTTTCTATGATAATAAAAATCAAAAGAAATAATTTGGAAGTAATAGTGCCCTCAAAGGAAAAAGAAAAACACAAAAATCAAATGCATTAGAGTTTATTATAAGGCATGAGCCACAGAACCTGCTGTTAGTCACTGCATTCAATCTATCCATTTCACATTTCTATAATTTAAGATACTTGAAGAATTTGAATTTTCAAAAGTTAAAAAAATTGATGACTTTCTTTTTTTTGCAAAAAAATGATATTAGTAATTTGGTATTTTTTTATATCATAAATTCTAGTTTATAGGAAGAGGCATAAATATTAATGATGAGGTCTGGGATCCCTTAGCCTTTTTTTTTTTTAATTAGAAATTGTACATGTCTGCGCAAGCACAAAACCCATAACATGATTTAGAAGATGAGGGCATACAAATAATTCTTTAATATCTCAGAAGGGAAATCCACTAGCACATCAGAATATTAGAACAGAGAGAGGATATTCATATCAGGTAATTTGTCAGTTTGAAATATTGTCCTGTACATTGTTCTATTAATGATGACCTAACTAAAGAAAAAGTTTAGGGATTTTGGTGGATGGGAAAAGGGCCACTATATGCTGCAACTGTTGACAGGTTTAATTTCATTTTGAGCCATTATTACAGGGAATATGTGGAAACTATCTTAGTAATCTGCCATTTTCTCAGCTTATTCATAACAGTCAAAGGAAAGATCATATCTTTATGTTTATAGTGAAAATCTTTGGAAGGCAGAAAGCAAGTCTTTTATTAAATTTTTGTCCAGTAGTTCATATTTCAGGTCTAGAAATGACTAGTTATTGTTACCATATGCCCAAGATCATCTATGACTGATATGATAAAATAACACATTTAAAAATAAATCAACAAGCACTGGGTCCATGTTGTTCTTGCCTGTCAATTTTATAATTAAACAAATGTTCCTTGTTTTCTTTTGTAGGTAATTTTTTCAATGCAAGTCAGATCTATTTAAAGTAGAATGCTTTGAGGGAAGGGTGGTGTTAGGGGAGCAGGTAAGATTTTGCAAAAATATAAAGGATGATATTGCTGTATAAATATTAGCAACCATGTTTATAGGAGTATGGAAAAAGGAATTTTTTTACTTTCTCCTAGAGATTTCTATCCTATGCTACTCATCTCCCAAGGAGAGAACACAAGAATTTATTTACAGTAAATACATGTTTTCCTGAAAAAGTTTTTTTCATAAAAAGTAAGCCAAAGTGAGCTACAGGAAACTGAATGTATTATTTCCCTTGTTCTAGGTGCCTGATACTTTAAGCCATGTCAGAGAATGAGTATTTTCTTATATGAATAAAAGATAATCATATTCCAAACTATCTTGGAAATGGAATCCCTTTATCCTAGGTGCCAATGCAAATGTTCCAACTTCCCATGGGTGAGGACATTTGAATGAAGAATAAGAACAGAAAAACCCTATAGGGAAACCATAAAGAATCCAAGGAGCAGGAGCATGGATTGAAAGTGCAGAAGTAGGTGATGTAGCTTTTTCTCTCTTCCTCAACACTCTCCCTTCTGCAAAGGTAAATATCTTGCTTCAGCTCTATTTTTCAAATTATAATCAAGACTGAAACAAGTCAGACCATTGAGACTCATTTGTTTGCTTTCTGAGCTAGGGCAAATGGATCTAATTTCATTCCGAGACAAGGCAGGTGGGCTTAATAGATAGTGTGGGGGTGGGTGAAGAGGAGGAATGGTAACCGAGGAAGACATCAGTTGTAATTTATCTTGACTTAGGAAGACTTTTCCTTTCTGTATGACATGCTGTCTACAAATGGAGAGACACTCCTGTTAAGTAATTGCTCAGATTATTAGAGTGTTGTGCTTAAAAAGGACTTCTAAGCTGCATTAGCTTGGGTTGACATCACTGGTACTCATCTTCAAGAGGTCAGTCCAAGAACCAATCCATTTAACATCTTCATCAATGGCCAAGATAATGGAAGAGAAGTAGCAGGCCTGTTAATTAACTTTAGAAAAGACATTAGACTGCAAGGGGTGGCTTGCACATTGTAGTGCAGGGTATGAATTTTAAATGACCTTTGCCATGATCAAGCACTCCTCCTTTGCATTCAAAATCTCAAAGGCTATTTGTACAGGCATGGCTAAGAAAACAAATCAGTGAACTCTTGCTACTGTGAATCTGCATATCCTGTTTGCTATTGCACAGAATATTAGGACTGGAATAGTTTTGTCTTAAATAGAACCATCCATTTCTTACAGATGCACCCCCAAATGACTTTTTTCTTTTCTTACATGTGTCTCTTTCCTGGAATTTCAAGGCAAAACTGTGCCGGTGTAAGGGAGGGTCAGCCACATAATTTTCGAGGCCAAATGCAATGAGAAAATGTGGGGCCCTTTATTCATTAGGCAGGAACAAAAATGCCATTAAAGGTACTAAGATGTAAAGCTTTTTTCGTTCTTCCATGGCCTCTCTCTTGACTTGTCACGGTGTGTTTTACTTGCTATTTAATGTCATTCTAAGAAAAGAAAAATTAAAAATTTAAATTATTGGCACAAATTGCATCGCACATCTTTATGTTGCGTAGTGTCAGTTTTAAATGAGATTTGAGAACATTTAACTCACGTGAAATAACAAAAATTGCGCAGTTTGTATTTTGTGGCTCATACATGCATATGTACTTCTCTCTTACCAGGAGAGTAGAAACCCGACATGAAACAAACTCAACTATTTGTATTTCAGTCCTTGATATACACACATTCTGCCTGCAACTTCAATCTTTGGCTGACAGATGAGTCAGGAAGGACTGAAAGGAAAAGGAATTGTGAGTTGCCCTACCTTTTCCTTTCCTTCTATGTCATCGTGTTCAATGTAAGAGGTTGGCTAGTAGAGGGAAGTGACATTAGCAAGAAGGATAAATAGGGTCCTTTGGCCATTTGTGTTTTTTAGAACACTATTGCCTTATCTCTGGACTTCAGTCAAGTTCTGATTTGAATGGAAAGCATCGCCTCGCCTCCAGAGGCTGTCAGTGCCTCTGCTTACTCAGTCCGAGATGTAATAACACTCTTAGTAGTCACTTCGAGTCTTGATGAAGTCATGCACCAGAGTTCTGTGCTCATGGGGCGTCTGAACTCCATGAAGGGGGCAGACAGGAATGGCAGCTCTTGTCTGCTCTCTTCAGGCAAATGCTTGATTGTCCCAGTGGACTTCACTTACCATATACAATTTGAAAGATAAAGTTCTGAGGAATTTTAAGATGGTGACAGAAAAGCATTAAACGAACCTCAGGGGCCGCCCGGTGCCACTGCACAGGCTGTCCACCCATGAAGCTGGACCTGGGGAGGTCCTGGGTATGACAGGTCCTCTGCCTGTGATACCCATACTTGTGGTCCTCTTTGCCTGATCTTGTGCACAAAAGATAGCTGATCACATGTTCCTGCAAGTTTCTGGGTCTGTTTCACCTCTGTAGCCAAGATGCAAGAACTTCCTTGAGTAGGCTGGGAAACGAATTCTCAAGATAAAGGACCCCTTCTAAAACTCCAGTATTTAAATATGCAGTTATACAGTAGAATTCTCAGGTTCATGCATAAAATACACACTGAATTTCATGGATTTTGTTTTTGTTTTTGTTTTTAAGTTAGAAGATATCCTGTACACATTTGTTGGGTTTTTGCCTCTTGCATGCAAGACTTAAAAATATTTTTGGCAAATTTGAGGCTTGGGCGTTGCCAAGGTTTGTATCCTGTTTTCAACTGTTTGCATTTAGGTACTGGAGACAGGATTCAGGCCCTACTCCTCTACCCATGTCTCTTGGGCTTTAGTGTCAGAGAAAAATGACAAGACTTCCTCAACCCGTGAATTCATTGCAACCTTTGGCAAATTCTTGAATCCGTCTGACCCTTAGTTTTCTCATTCGTTAGAAGAAGATAATGCCTATCTTGCAGATATCATTTAATATGATTTAATGAGATAATAAAAGTGCCTAACAGATAGTAGTTCTGGTACACGTGCTCTACTAAATCTTTTCTGAGAGTAAGTTAATGTAGGAAATAAGTCCCTATATGCACCACAGTTGGCACTCAATTTTTACGTGAGTTTAGAAAGTTTAATTCTTAAAAAAAACCCCATTTTTTTAAAGTTTATTTATTTCGAGAGAGAGAGCGAGTGGATGTGAACGGGGGAGGGGCAGAGAGAGAATCCCAAGCAGGCTCCACGCCATCAGCACAGAGCCCAACGTGGGACTTGAACTCACAAACCGTGAGATCATGACCTGAGCCGAGGTCAACAGTTGGATGCTTAACCGATTGCACCACCCAGGTGGCCCAAAAGTTTAATTCGTTTTCCCATAATTATTATTTAATCTTATTTCCTTAACTTACTGTCTTCTTACCCATCCTAAAGGTTTCCACTATAGGTGTGCTAGTGGATTTTGTGCAGAAATGTAGATGCCCACCTGCTTGCTTCATAGTAATATGCTAACATTAAAAAACCAGCTTTACTTTTATCTGCCATCAAATTTTATGCGTCAGCTGTGCAAATTTTTAAAACATCAGGCAGAAAAATATAATTGGTGTGGCTCACATTTATAACTACTGCTTATTCGGCATCTCAATTAAGCTTTTACCCTTCCATTGCTTTGTAGCTCAGTGGTTTTTATTATAAAATTTGTATTTATTACAGAAAATTTAAAATACAGAAAAGAGGGACAGAGAAAGGATTGTGCATATTGAAGATAACTGACAGTTCCCCCCCCCCCCCCCCCCCCGCTTTGGTCTTTTCTCAATGTACAATTGTAAAAATACTGTTGAGATACTACCATGTTTAAAACTTTATATCCTGCTTTTTAACATAATATTATATTGTAAGCTTTTTTAGTATTACAGTCTACATGAGCACTGAACATTTCCATGACTGCAGAGTATACATAGATTTATTTCATGATTTCTCTATTTTCTGGCACAATTTCATTCATAGGAAATACTGTGCTGAACATCTTTTTGAATAAGGCTTTTTCTGTTTTTCAAGGTTATACCCTTAGGGCAGAGGCACAGGAGAACATTACTGGGTTAAAGCCTGGCACCCATTTTAAGTTATCTTGATACCTGTTGACAAATCACTTTCCAAAGGAGTCATACCAATTTTTATTCCTTCCAGGGATTTATCACAATGTCCCTTTCTGTCTTTGTAGTAATCTTTGCTATTTTGATAAATGGAAAGTGATGGCAATTTGTTAAATGTAGACTATTTTTATTAGTGATGATGGATATATAATTAATATATAATTTAATAAACATATTAATATAATTATATATAATTGATATATATAGAGAGTTAGGGTACATATTTTTTGTTTTTAATATATTTATATATTTTTTACATCTTAAGACATTTTATATAGTTTAATACATACATTATATATGTATTTATATATATTTAATATATATATATATGTATGTTTTTTTCTCACTCTAACTCCTCCATCATGAAATACAGTGTCTCCTTTAGGACCTTTGATAGACCACTCATTCTTATAATCATGACTGCCTAGCAGGAGAGTAGGAGAAAAAGACACTGAAAAATTTTACAACGCTTGTATTATTTGTGATGTCCTCATTTTTCTAGCCACCCTTCCCTTCATAAAAATTAGTTGGAAAAAAAATGACTCTTGCCCTAGTGGTATGGGCAGAACTGGCTTATTCCTGCCTCTGTCTTTTGCTTATTCTCCCGCATAAAACCTCTGACGCGTCTTCCTTTTCTTACTCTCCTCATGCTCTCCAGAGGGTTGCTTCCTGCATTTACATGTTGGCAGTATGGTTTTACATTTCTCTAGCAGTCTGATCTCAATACTCTTGGCAGGGTTTTGGCTTTTTAAAATGCATTTTATTTTATTATTATTTTTTTAAAGGTTCAGGCTCTTTTACTGTATTAAGGAAAGCTGGGGAGAAAATGTTAGAGAAACATTGTGTTAGGATGCCAAGATCTCCTTTTCTCCCTGAAGCTAAAACACATACAGTTTCACCCTGAGGAACCCATTCTTTAGAAAACCAAGCTAAAAGGGCAGTGAAATGAAAGGCAGCCTACATTAAATTTCATTTAAGCCTATTGCTTAATTTATGTCCTGGGCCTCTTGATTTCTTTTAGGCCCTAGGCATGCAGGGTAATGTTTCTGTGGGTTTGGCCACGCCTTCGTACTTTACTATATCTTTGGGCCTTAAATCAGAAGGTTGGGAGGGCTGATTGGTCGAGTGGGATGTTTCTTTAACAGGTGTGTCGGTTTTGATTTTTTCTATTAAGCCTATTTAGCTTTCTCCTTTTTGATTTTAGTAATGTGATGTCTTACTTCTGTTGGTCAGTTTGTAAAGTTTTGATTATTTATGTGTACATGGACTGTTGTGCCGTATTTTCTCAGTGTTAGATTTTTTTATTTACTTTTCGTGCGGCCCTGGAGCAGACATGGGGATTTCCTATGAAAGCACGCATGCTGCATACACACTCTAACCTGTGTTGTGGACCTTTGCAGATCAGGGGTGGTTCCATATTGTGAGCCATGTGGCTAAGCAGGATATAATTGCCTCATTTCTGACCCAGCAGTCGAAGATGCTGTGCTTTGCTGGAGGGAAGTGTTCACAGTGACTGCCTGTGTTGTAGTTTTTTTTTTTTTTGAGGATTAACAGAAGACCTGAATTTTTAGGGTTTTCCATATGGTTGCTTTCCCAGTTGCAGTAACATTGACTTGAAAAAAACCCACCTCTTCACTTTAGGGAAAAGAAAGTCTCGAGTCACTTAGTATTCCTTACACTCTGGAAGGCTGACTATAAAGGCTTACGCTTCCTGCTGCGATTGTATCCTCCTTGAAAGACACGAAGCAGCAACATGAACTTAGTTCTCTTTATCTGCACAGTGATTCTAAGTCCCAATTTCTGCAGTCTTCCCTCTCTGACTATTTAATACACTTATCGTTTCTCTGCCTGGCATTCCCCTATAGGAGAGATTGAATTTAACAAATGTACACTAAGAATGATAGCTGACACTAATTCAATGAGCAGAAGGTTAAATCCAATCATAATTCCTGAGGTAATGGAGACGGGTAGGGTATGCAGATCTCTGAAGAGTCAAAGAGATTAAATGAAACTACACAGTCCCTTTGACTATGAAGCCACTAGGAAACTGTAATAGTATTTTAAAGTAGGGTGATACCAGAGCCTAAAGATTTATTTTTTTTAAATGAACAAAGCATCACAGTCAAGCTGATGCAATAATTTTGCAATCCCTCGAGCTGTTAGGCTCAAGTGAAGAAAGATGTCAGCTAAATACAATCTGGAATGAATACATTAATTTGCACAGTCCCTTTCCCCCCATCGTGCATAAAGTCTTGAACGATTTTAACTCAGATGGATTCTAGTCCATGATAAAAACTGGAAAGTCTGCCTGCAAAGCTTTTAAAAATATAAATAAGTCACATTAGGGATAGAGGGGTGGGAAGGGGAGGGAGGGACGATTTGCAAAGACTTAAAAAACAAACTAAACACAACCACTTGATTTAACGTCTGCAGATGAAAGCTGTGGACCAGCACTTCCCATGAGACTCCATGGTGGAGTGTCACTGATGGCAGCTACTGAGAACTAACTGGAAACTTGCAGCTGGGGTGCTTGCAGGATCCTCCTCAAACAGCCCTTCTCAGTGGGGTGGCAGGATTAGGGTGAAGGCTGAGAGGATAATGGAATCTGTGCATGCCTGGCCTGATTGCTCCTCAATCTGATCACTGGTAGCAGGGTGACAGCTGCTTTTCCATCCCTCTGAGCGGCAAGGAACAGAGCAGTATGTCAACTGCATGTATATCTTTAGCAGTCATGTATTGACCATTAAGGAGAAAGTGATTCACATTTGTATTACCCTTACTAAAGAGAATATGAAATATTTAGTCAAAGACTTGGAGGGTTTAGAGATCCCACTGTGAATTCTTGCATGATTGAGCAGAGTTCTTCTTTTAAAAAATGTATGTGATGAGTGAATGATCATAATTCTTGGGTTGGTGTGGCTGTGTTAAGATACCAACATTACATATGCAATTCGCATATGTACCTCAGAGGAAGACTGTCAAGTTTTAGAATGCTGTAGAGGTACATGATATTGAAATTGCATTGGATTTGTTGAAATTCAAAATGAAAGTGATGGAGCAGAAAGTATATGGGAAAGAATATTTTGTTTTCGTAAATTAAAGCTTTCTAAATTAGCAAATTACAATAAAGTATTAAGTCATTTTGAAAAATGCGTAAATGTAGTAATTTTTATAGAAAAGAAACTGATTAGTAAATCTGCTAATGCATATCCCAAACATTTAAAATGTGCACACCCTTCAACCTAGTATTTTAACATCAAGGAATAGGTGATATCTGCCTCATTTTCTCAAATAATATATCTTTTTTGTTTGTTGTTTCAATTGAAAAGTACTTCCTTTTGTTCTCTATTAAAATTATATAATATTTGGGGTGCCTGGGTGGCTCAGTCAATTTAAAGTGCAACTTCAGCTCAGGTCATGACCTTGCGGTTTGTGAGTTCAAGCCCCATCTCGGGCTCTATGCTGACAGCTCAGAGCCTGGAGCCTGCTTTGGATTCTGTATCTCTCTCTCTCTCTCTGCCCCTCCTCTGCTTGGGCCTCTCTCTGTCTCTCTCAAAAATAAATAAACATTAAAAAAAATGTAAAAAATTATATAATGTTTGACAAATGTAAAATGTAAGTAATGCAGCATAACAGTAACAGTGTAACAGAGCACTAGTGAATTCACCATCCAATTAAGCCTAAACCATTACTTATATGATTGCGTTTCCTTCTTATCTTGTTCCATTTTCTCCTCCCTATAGATACCCAGTAACCTGAATTTTATCATTTCCTTTCCTTTAAAAAAAAAATTATTTTTAATCTTTATTTATTTTTGAGAGAGAGAGACAGAGTGTGAGCAGGGGAGGAACAGAGAGGGAGACACAGAATCTGAAGCAGGCTCCAGTCCCCGAGCTGTCAGCACAGAGCCTGACACGGAGCTTGAACTCGCGAACCATGACATCATGACCTGAGCCAGTCAGACGCTCAGCCGACTGAGCCCCCCAGGCGCCTGTATCACTTCCTTTCTAAAATGCTTTTATCACATTAGTTTATATTATTTGTAGTTTGTCTTTCAAAATTGAGTATAATTTACATATAGTAAATTTCATCCATTGTAGTGTACAATTCTGTGGGATTTGACAAATGTTTGCACCATCACAAACAAGAAGGGAACAGTTCTGTCACCTTCGACTTGCCCCTTTGTAGTTGGTCCCTCTCCTACACCCTGCCCTTGGCAACCACTGATCTGTTCTTTTTTTTTTTAATTTTCATTTTTAATGTTTATTAAACATTTATTAATCACATAAGAGCATGAGTGGGGGAGGGGCAGAGAGAGAGGGAGACACAGAATCAGAAGCAGGCTCCTGGATCCCAGCTGTCAGCACAGCGCCCCACGTGAGGCTCGAACTCACAAACCACGAGATCATGACCTGAGCGGAAGTCGGCCGCTCGACCGACTGAGCTACCCAGGCGCCCCATGATCTATTTTCTGTCTCAATAGTTTTGCCCTTTCCAGAATGTCCTATAAGTGGAATCATAAGTGATGTGGTCTTTTGACTCTTCCTTTCATTCTGCATAATGTATTTGAGATTCATGCATATTTTTGTATGTATCAGTAGTTCATTTTGTATCATTAAACAGTATTCTATTATAGGTATGTACTTACTATAGTTTATTGATTCACTAGCTGAAGAACATTTTGGGTTGGTTCCGTTTGTGGCAAATACAAGTGTATCAGGTATAAGCCTTTGTACATATGTGAACATAAATTTTTATTTCACCTAAGTGAATATGTAAAAGTGAGATTTCAGGGTCACATAGCAAGCTTATGTTTAACATTATAAGAATGTAATATATAGCCAGCCTTTCCAGATGGGCCATGGCCTTTTGCATTTTCACAAGGAATTTATCAAACTTTCAGTGGCTCTGCATCTTCCTTAGCACTTAATATTGTCATTTTCTGGGGCATCTGGGTGGCTCAGTTGGTTAAGTGTCTGACTTCGGCTCAGGTCATGATCTCACGGTTCCTGAGTTTGAGCCCCGCGTTGGATTCTGTGCTGACAGCTCAGAGCCAGGAGCCTGCTTTAGATTCTATATCTCCCTCTCTCTGCCCCTCCCCTGCTCACACTCTGTCTCTCTCAAAAAGAAGTAAACGTTAAAAAAAAATTAAATAAATTGTCATTTTCTTTTTTCTTTTCTTTTTTTTCAAATTAAGCTATTCTTTTCTTAGTGGTATCATATTGGGTTTTATTTTGCATTTCCTGAATGATGAATGATGTTAATTAAGCATCTTTCATGTGCTTATTTGTCAGGTTAATAGATAGATAATGACAGATAGGTAGATCAATCTACCTTCAGTGAAGTGTCCAAATTTTTTGCACTTTTAAAAAATGAGTTGTTTATTTTCTTATTGAGCTTTGAGAATTTTTATGTATAGGTACAAGTCCTTTAGTTTGTGACTTGCAAATAATTTCTTTTGGTCTGTGACTTTTCTTTTAAAAATTTTAAAAACTTTTTTTTTTCTTGAGAGAAAGAGAGACAGAGCATGAGTGGGAGAGGGGTAGAGAGAGAGAGGGAGACACAGAATCCAAAGCAGGCTCCAGGCTCTGAGCTGTCAGCACAGAGCCTGGCACAGGGCTTGAACTCATGAACCACAAGATCATGACCTGAGCTGAAGTCAGATGCTTAATCGACTGAGCCACCCAGGCACCCCATGATTTATCATTTCATTCTCTTAATAGTGCCTTTTGAAAAGTAGAAGTTCTTAACTTTGCTAGGGCCTAATTTATCTATTTTTTCTTTTATGGTACATGCTGTTGGTGTTGTACTTGAGATCTTTGTTTCTTCCTTGCTTCTCTCCCTCCTTTCCTTCCTTCCTTCCTTCCTTCCTTCATTCCTTCCTTCCTTCCTTCCTTCCTTCTTCCTTTCTCTCTCTTCATCCTTTCTTCCTTCCTTTCTTCCTTTGTTGCCTAACCCAGAGTCACAAAGATTCTTGTTCATTTTTTCTTCTGGCAGTTTTATAGTTACAGATTTTAAAATTAGGTCAGTCATCCATTTTCAATTAATTATAGTATGTTGTGTGAGGCAGGGATCAGAAATCACATTTTTTGCATATGGATAACTAATTGTTTCAGCAACATTTGTTGAAAAGACTATTCTTTTTGCAATTGAATTGGCTTTGCATCTTTGTTGAAATTCAAGTGAACACATATGTGTGATCTACTTCTGGATTCTCTACTAAAAAATAATTTATATGTCTACCCTTTTACTAATACCATATCTTCTTGATGCTGTAGCTTTAAAAATAAGTCTTGACATCAAGTAATGTGCAATTGGGTAGTTCACTTAAAAAATTATCTTGGTTATTCAGTTCTTTGTCTTTCCATATAAATTATGGAATTAGCTTGTCTGTTTCTACAAGGAACTTAGTGGGATGTTGATTTAAATTAAATTGAATCTGTAGATCAATATGGTGAGAAATGACATGTTAACCATATTGAGTCTCCCACCCAGTCCATTAAAAGTGGCTTATCCATTTATTTACATCTCTTAAAATTTCTTTTATCAGTGTTATGTGGTTTTTAGCATACAGATCTTTCACGAATTTTGTTAGACTTAAAAGTATTTAATAATATTTAATGCTATTATAATTGGTATTTTTGAAATTTCAATTTCCAATTGTTCCTTGCTAGTATATAGAAATACTATTGATTTTGTATTTAGACTTTGTATCTGAAATCTTAAGTCACTTATTAATTTTAGCAGCTTTTTAGACTTTTGGGTTTTTTACAAAATCTGTACAACCTTGTTTTTCATGAATAGAGACAGTTCTATTTCTTGCTTTCCAATCTGTATTCATTTTATTTATTATTATTGCATTATTGCACTGTCTTGGATAGTGTCTTGTATGATGAATAGAAAGCTGACATTCTTGCCTTGTTCTGAGCTTAGGAAATAAAGCTTTCAATTGTTCATTGATAAGTATGATGTTAGCTATAGAATTTTTTGTAGATGCCCTTTTATTTCTAGTTTGATGAAAATTTTTAAGAATTATGAATCAGGATCAAATTCTACTGGATTTTTCTGCATCTATTTAGATGTGCATGTGTTTTTTTTTTTCCCATTATTCCTTTGATATGATGAATACATTGATTAATTATTTTTTAAATGATGAACAAGCCCAGAATTATTTGAATAAACTGTACTTGGTCATGATGCATTATTATTATTATTTACACATTGCTTGATTCAATTTGCTAGTATTTTGTTTGTCCATGGGAATGTTGGCCTGTAGTCTCTGCCCCCCTCTTTTGGTTGTCTTTTTCCGGTTATGATATTAGGGTATTTCTGACCTCAAATATGAGATGGGAACTATTCTCTCTTTTTTTCTATTCTGGGAGAGATTGTATCAACTTTGTATTATTTCTTAAATGTTTGGGAAAATTTGCCCATTATCTATACAAGTCTGGACTGTTCTTTGTTGGAAAATTATAATTAATAACTTAATTGTAATACCTTAATACCTTTTAATTGTAATACCTTAATTAATAGATATAGGATTATTTAGGACTATTCTTAGTATCTGTTACTTGAGTGAGTTTTCATGGTTGTGAATTTAAATGTCTGTAGTATCTACAGTGACATCTCTTTTGAAGTCTTAATATTTGTAATTTGTGTCTTCTCTCTTACTATGTTGGTCAATTTGGCTACAAGATTATCCTTTTCTTTTTTCAAAGACACAGCTATAGTTTCATTGATTTTTGTTTTTCTGTTCTCCATTTAATTGATCTCTGCTCTTTATTATTTTATTCCTTCTGCTTGCTTTGGGTATGATTTTCATCTTTTTTAACTTTCTTAAGGGGCATTCTTAAGTCATTTATTTGAAGCTGCTTTTCCAATATAAGCATGTTAATGCTATAAGTATCCCTTTAAATGTTGCTTTAACTACATCTCACAAATTTTGATGGTGTATTTTTCAATTGCCTTAAATTAAAAATAATTTCTAATTTCCTTTGTGACTTCCTCTTTTATCTTTGGGCTGAGAAATGCATTGTTGTTAATGAAATATTTTGGAATTTCCAGATATATTTCTGTTATTGATTTCTAGTTTATATCTATTATGGCTAGAGAACATACTTTGTATGGTTTCAGTGGTTTTGAATTTATTAATGTTTTGTTTTATGATCTGATACATTCTTAGTGTATGTCCCTTATGCACTTGAAAAGAATGTGTAGTCTGTTATTATTGGACGGAGTGTTTTATAAATATCATTTAGGCTAATTTAATTAATTTTATTGTTTAAGTCTTCTGTACTCCTTCTGAGTGTCTGTTCACTTGTTTAATTGATTACTGAGAATAGGGTCGCCTGGTTGGCTCAGCTCAGTTAAGCCTTTGACTTCGGCTCAGGTCATGATCTCATGGTTTGTGAGTTCAAGCCGCATGTCAGGCTTTGTGCTGACAGCTCAGAGCCTGGAGCCTGCTTTGGATTTTGTGTCTCCCTCTCTCTCTGTGTCCTTCTTCCACCTGTGCTCTGTGTCTCTCTCTCAAAAATAAATAAACATAAAAAAAAGAAAATGATTACTGAGAATAAAGTCTCTAACGATAGTTGGGTTTGTCCATTTGTCCCTTCACTTCTGTAAATTTTTGATTCATATATTTTCATGATTATTAAATGAATATAAAATTATGTCTAAGCTTAAGTTTTCCTAGTGAGTTGTTCTTCTTCATTTCAATAGTATTTTTGTAAAGTCTACTGTTTCTGCTATTTATATAGTCACTACAACTTTTTTTTTAGTGTTTGCAGAGTATATGCATCCATTAGTTTTCTCGTCAATTATTTTAACTTATCTATGTATTTATGTTTAATGTAAGTTTCTTATAGACAGAGTTGAGCATTGCTTTTTAAATTAATCTGACAATCTTAGTCTTTTCTTTAACATTTATTTACTTATTTTTAGAGAGAGATAGGGAGAGAGTGTGCACGGGCAAGCAGGAGTGGGTGAGGGGCAGACAGAATCCCAAGCAGGCTCCCCACTGTCAGTGCAGAGCCTGATGTGGGGCTTGAACTCACGAACAGTGAGATCATGACCTGAGCCAAAGTTAAGAGTCAGATGCTTAACCGACTGAGCCACACAGGTGCCCCTGACTATCTAAGTCTTTAAATTGGTTTGTGTTTTGGTATTCTATGTAGCATTAGATATTTTTAGATTAACATACTGTCTTGCCAGTTATTTTTATTGTTCCATTTGTTTTTGACCCTCCTCTTGCTTTCTTTTATATTTATTTATTTATTTATTTGTATGATTTCATTTTATCAACACTATTGGCTTATTATATTTTACCTCTTAAAATATTTCTTCATAGTTGTCCTGGGGTTTACATCTTTAATTAATCATATTCTTTTTTTTTAATGTTAAAAATTTTTTTAACGTTTATTTTTGAGAGAGAGAGTCAGAGTGCTAGCGGGGGGAGGGGCAGAGGGAGAGGGAGACACAGAATCCGAAGCAGGCTCCAGGCTCCTAGCCGAGCCTCGCCGAGCCATCAGCACAGAGCCCCACGTGGGGCTCGAACTCAGGAACCATGAGATCATGATCTGAGCCGAAGTTGGACGCTCAACCGACTGAGCCACCCAGGCACCCCTAATTAGTCATATTCTATGTTCAGATATTAAACTTCTTCACATGTAGTACAAGGACCTTATAATGTTATACTTCCAATTCTTCTCTTCCATTCTTTGGGATGTTGTTATAATTTTAATTTCATATATGCTATAAACACACACACCATAAATTGCTATTATGTTTTGCTTTGACAGTCTACTATCTTTTAGATCAATTAACAATTTATTTACTTTCATTAATGTTATTTCCAGAACTATTCATTTCTTTGTGTAGATCCATGTTTCTGTCTGCTGTTATATTCCTTTGAACTGGGGAACTTCCTTGAACATTTCTTGTAGTGCAAGAAATGATTGTGGTATTAGTAGCATATATCCATCTGGTATGCCTAACTTTTGTGTGTGTTTACCAATCACTAATCAGGTTTCTGCTCATAGGATTATTTCTTCTCCTTGGAAATTGCTTACTTCTTGGGAGTCTATCAATACAGTATGTTTTATGCAGCATCTAGTGGTTTGGCAACAGAGGGATCTTTCAGAATATTTAGTCTGTCAAATCTCAAAAAGCAGAAGTCTTCAATAATATATTTTATAATGTTTCTATATTCACTCACATAGATATGCCTCCATTTTTCTAAAGTTTGCATAGTATTCAATTTTAAGGATGTAACATATTTTAAATTCATACCCTTACTTAGAGGCATAAAGATTATTCCTAGTCATTAGCTGTTTCACATGGCATGCAGGGAGCATCATTGTGCTTGAATTTCCATAAACTTTTATGAGTATATAGTTGTAGGATACATTTCTAAGGTGGAATTGCTGAGTGAAAGGCATTAAAATTTTTTTTTTTTGAGAGAGAGAGAGTGAGCAGGGGAGGGGCAGAGAGAGTGGGGGACAGAGGATCTGAAGCAGACTCTGTACTGACAGCTGACAGTCCAACGTGGGGCTCAACGTCTGGCGCTCAACCAACTGAGCCACCCAGGTGCCCTGAAATGCATTTTGAAAGGTTTTGGTAGATATTTTCTGGCAAATTTAAATGTTGTTAGAAAATATAAACAGCGTTTCTAGACTTTTGTATTTGGCTAATATTTACCATTTAAACAACTGATATTTATATTCTTCTATATTGTCAGTATTTCCCCTTCAATGACAGTAAAATCTTGTCTATATGGAACACTTTTATATGAAGGCAAGTTGTATGCAGGCAAGAACATTTTGTATGAGAGTTTAGTACCTGGGTCATAGTCTTGGCTCTGCCATGAATTTTCCTTTTGACTTTAGATAAGCTAGTTGATCTTTTTAGATCTCTCTTTGTATATAAACTATAGACTATTGAACTAGAACAGAGGTTATTAAATTTTATTCCGAGGGTGAGAAGATAAGCCTGATTGGCAGTGCTTTGGAATCCCTTCAAGCAAGATAGCTGTGCATTTATCACATAGATATATATTTATCAAATAGATATATTCTATAAATATAAATATATATATATATGCTGAAAAATTTTATTCATTTTCCAAAAAAAGTTATGCAATTAAAAGTAGTAGAATCCTTTTGTTTAGTGGATGGATTTAAAGTCACTTCTCGTTTAAAAATTTTATGACTTATGATTCTGTATATTCTTCTGAATTGCTGGATTTTCTAGCATTGAATTCCAGTTATGGCTTCTAGCTTTTTGCTTCTCCATTTAATGCAAAATGCAAAAACAAATGCAGTTATGTAGACCCCCCCAAAAAAAGAGAGAGAGAGAGCACGAGCTTTTCTTCCTCTAATCTTTTCTCTCAGCATTATTTCACTTTTGAATTAGAAATGTTTCAGTCTCAACTACATTTTTTTTTCCAGAGGAAAGTTAAACAGTTTTGATTTCTCTTAATTTAATATCCTTCATAGTGAGCCTGAATTTAAATATAGAATGCCCTGTCCTATATCTTGTCTTTCTTGATTTTCTGTAGAGTATATCCGCAGCCTGTGTATTGGTCATTTTCAATGGAATGCTTCTATCCTCGCCCTCATCAAGTTCCAAGCCCCCGCATACTCTCCTGTCATCAATGTTGAGGGCCATAGTCACATTTCTTCTGTCTGAACATTGCTTTCACCATAACATTTTTTACATTTCTGGGAAAAACTCTAATTACCTTAGGCATAAGAACAAACCTCTTGGTTTAAATCTCTTAATCAGGCTTTCCCAAAATAGCCACTGAGGCAAACTGACTCATTCTCCCATGTGCCTGATTATCCATCTCAGAATTTTTGAAATTCACTCAATTTACATCTATGTTAAGGACTTCTGCACCTCTGCAAGTTCCACTTTTCCCACTGCTAAAAAGTAACCTTCTCCAGGAAGTTTTCTCTTACTAACTAGGGACGAAATATTCTTTTTCTCTCACAGTAGGCAATGTACTTGTACTTTGTCTATAATGAGAAAACAATGAAACTTAACTGAAATAGTTTCCAGTAAGCCTGAGTTTATAATAATTTTACCTACACTGGGCTGAAGTTTGAAAATGCTATCTCTAAAAAGAAATCTACTAGGGAAATAAGAGTAACTAAGATTGTAGGAGATACATATACTCAGATAAACACACACACACACACACACACACACACACACACACACACATGCACAGCACACCTCCTACCTTTTGGAAAGTCTTTAAAATTGTAAAATCTTATTTCTACCTTAAATGAGAATCTGTTAAAATAATCACATATATTTAAGAATATTTCAGCATATGTTCTATAATTTAAAATGATCTTCCCTCGATCTGAATAGAGCTTTACTATACTATAGCTTATTTACTAGGGAAAAGTTTAGGTAACTTATAACAGTGGACCCTGTCTTGCACTTCCCAGGTTTCTCTTTAGGACCAAGGCACTCATTCCAAAGCTGTTAGTTAGAAACACTGATGACTGGAGGACCTCAGGTGAATCCCTCTCTAAGAATTGCCCTCAACTAAAGAAACTCATCTTGACCAAGATAATAACATCGTGTCTTTGTGGGCTGCCTGAGCCCAGCACCTGCTCTGGTGGATGTATAAAATCTTGGTCCTCCTCCCCTCATTTGGGCCGATTCTGATGAGCCATCCCACTTGTAGAGCTCACCCTAGGACTGGTGAAGGCCTTTGTTGTGACAGCTGCATTACAGCTCAACTTCTCCCTCTGCTACCCGATTCCTTTGTTCCCCTGAGGCCTGGTTCCCAAGAGACCCCTTGACAAAATTCCTGCATACTTAATCTTGACCTAGAGTCCTTACCCCCACACTTACATGTTACCATATAATTGTGAAAAACAGAGAAAAAAATGGCTAATGTTTAAACAAATCTTACTGCTTTCCAGGCATTATGCTAAGAACTTCAGATTCATCAAATCACCTGATCCTTACAACAATATGAAGTGGTGGTTATCATCAGCGTCATTATCGTCTTTATTTACAAATGAGGAAACTCACTTTAGAGCAATTACATAATTTCCCCAAGTCCTACAGTTACCAGGTGGTAGAGCCAGGGTTTGAAACTATGAATGCTGTATTCCAGAGATTATATTTTTAATAACTCAATCATTTACTTCCTGAATCTTTATGACGTGTATTGAACACTAAAAGGGCATGTCTGGATAGAGAACTATTTAAGGATTGTGGCTGTGAAGACTAATGACTATATTCTGAAAATCAGATTCTGTTCCATATTTATAGTGTAAGGACACATAATTTTTGGTAAGATGATTTTTTTTTCTAGGTAAAAATAATCACCATCATTTTTAAGTTAAAGCACAATACTATATTTAGATATTGGGTACAACTGATTTTCCATCTCTGATTCAAAATTAAAGAATGTTAAAATTAATCACATGTGAGGAAATTCAAGCCTACTTGCTGACTGATACTAATAAAGGCTGATTTTTTGTTGTTGGAATCAACCGCTGATGTGTTAATGGAATTCTGATTAATGAATTTGTCAATTGTTTGTCCCTACTGTAGACATTAACTGGCATTCTATCAATAACTGTGACATAAAAAAATACATGACCAAAATACAGATTGCTTGCTGCTTTTAAATGCATTTCCAACCAAATTAAACTAGCTACATGACACAACTGATCTAGTCTCCTATGTAGAAATTAACTTTATTTACTTTCGAAATTCATCTGAAGACCCCTTTTTTCAATAGGTACACATAGATCTTAGTCTTATTAGAGAGCTTTCACAGAGTAGAAGGCTGTACATTAAGTTGTTTCTTTTATGTATGTGAAACAATATTGATATTTATATATGCTTTGTAATAAAAATACTTTATATTTGCATAGCACTGCTGAGTTTTCACAAATACTATTCACATAATTCTTATCATGACTGTGAGATAGTTGGGGTGGATGTTTTAAATATCATTTTCTAGACAGGTAAACAGGATTTAGACTAAGTGATTTGTTCAGATGGCTGAGATAGGAGTTCATCTGACCCACAATCTTTTATACACTGACATGAACATATAAATGTGTCTCCTCTCTTAGCCATTCCTTCACTTCTGCCACCCTTCTGAGACATAATGTTTTGTTCTTCCTTTCATGGGCAAATTTCTTGAAGAAAAGAACATACGTGTGCTACATTCACTTTCGTATTTTGCAGCCACCATTCCTGAATGCTTTGCCATCTGAAGTGTGTCCTAATCACTATGAAAGAATGACAGTATCACAGGTCACCAGAAATCTTCCTCATACAACATCCAGTGGCGTTATCATAGATCACAGGTTTCAGACGTCATTGAAGCATCCTTCCTAAGCATACCATGTGTTTCAAGAAACATTCCTCTCTTTGTTTCTGGAAACTGAAAGTGATTCTCTTTTCCTCTTTTTTACCTTCATTGAATCCTTTTCCTATCCTTCAAATATAGCTGTTTACCAGAGGAATATCCTTGACTTTCATCTGTTCTTTCTGCGTATTGAATTCATCATGAGTTTTATGGTTTCATTGATCAACTCCACCTACATGAAGGGCGATATAATATAGGAATTAAGATCTTAGCTTCAAACTCAATTCTGTTTGAGTCCAAGCTCCATCATTTATTAGCTCTGTGACTTTGAGAAACTTCTCAGTTTGTCCATGTGCAAAATGGGTTTACTCTGCTTACCTCAGAGGGTTGGAAGGACTAAAGAGATAAAGTATGTAAAATGCTTAGCCACTGATAGTCCCAGTTTTTTATTTTAATACAATGTAAACCCTATACTTTAGTGTCCACAAGACTATACCATCTGGCTCCTTCCTACATCTAGGCAAGAGATATTGATGGTGAAGATTATTTGGTGGCAAAACAGATGGAGAGAAGTAGATATATTGAAGACATGTTTTACAGGAAGGATTTTGTGTGAACATGGTGATTGAGATGGGGTGATGAAAGATTATCCTGATATAGCTTGAAAGTTTAAGCCTCATAAAACTGGGTAGCTGGTGTTATCTACTAAGAGAGGGGCACTGGGGGATAACTAGGATTCTGGGGAAGATTATAAATTAGGTTTGGGGCATGTGGAGTTTTAAGTTCCTTTCAGATCTATAGGTGGAACAGTTGAATAGGCAGTTAAACAGGTAGCTTCCAGCACTCAATAAAGATATAGAAGAAAAAAAAAAATCCCTGAAATATTTTAAGTTGAGAATTACATTAAAAGCAACACAGAAAGTATAATACAACTGAAAAATATATATAATCAGGGTTGTGGTAGATAAGAATATATAAAATATAAGTGCAAAGTTTAAAATTATAATAAGGTTGATAAATATGGAAGACATACTAGGGAGTTTATATGTATGTATAATTGGTCGTCCTGAAGAAAAAAGAAAAGGTAAATGAAACATTAAAACTAACTAAAGATATATTAGAAGAAAACTTTTTTGAAATAAATACTTGTATTATTGTTTTATCAAAAAATATTCATTAGATGACTAGTTTTTGTCAGGTGCCATTCTAGGCACTGAGAGCAAAGTATTGGAAAAGTTAGAGAAGGTGACTTTTCATGGAGTGAGCATTCTACAGCCACTAAAATGCACACCAAGTTCCAGAGGAAACTTATATAAAATGTCAATAAGACAGACTGTCATGACGTTACCAAACATCAAGATAAAAAATTTTATGGATGTCCAAACAAAGAATGCAAGTCAGCTAGGGAATAAAAGTAATTTTGGCCTCAGATTTGTCCATTAGTCTTAGTGAGAAGACAGAGGGTCACTGTCTACAAAACTCTGAGGGAAGATATGTCCCAATAATTTTAATACCCAACCAAAATTTCTGTCAAGTATCAAGGCAGTGTACATTCTCAAGTAAGTAAGAAGTCAAGCAATAATATACCCATGAATCTTGGTTGGAAAAAATGTAAAAACTGGACAATGATATCCAGCTGAAAATGATATGAAGCAAATTAAAAAACTCAGGATGGCAGACCCATGCTTGGCATTGAATATACTGAGATATAATTATTTGTATATTGAATATACTGAAACATATTTATACTGAAGTGGATTATAATTATATAATATTAAATAAATGTGGGAATTTTTCATCAGAACATAATACAAGTGTCATAAACCTTGTAATTAACAAGTAAATATTACAAGGTAAGGAGAGAAGAGATAGGAATTAGTATTTTTATGCTAATTTGTCTCATCTTTCATAGTAAAGGTTCAAGATCATGGCCTAAATTTAATCATGAGGTTTTGTTTTTCTTCCTGAAATAATGATATCTATCTCTTAGTACTTTAAGATTTTTTTTCATAACTTCAAAAGAATCTTTTAGGAACCAATATTATATGCTGACAAATGAACAGATGTCTAAACAATAACTTATTTAGTTTTACTTTATTCTCTTATGTTAAACTCAAGTAGACTTAAGTAATTTAGAAATTAGAAAGTACGATCTCATTTGAACCACTATTCTTTGTGCCTCACTCTCTCAGCCTATCTATGTGTCTATCTGTGTGTTTGCATGGGGGTGATTTCTAGAGTGAGGGTCTCCAGATGATAAGAACAAAGGTGACTTCTGGAGTTAGGGAGATAGCACAAACATGATATGTTTCTTTTTATTATGAATAGTCATATATTGAAGAAACCACTGATGAATGAAAAAAACAAACAGTTCAAAATCAACTTTGGGAATGGGTCTGGTAGTAGGGGTAGATGAAGCAGGAGGATTAACCATGAGAAAATCTTTTATCCTCTTGGGCCCCTTCAGTTCACAGCACATCTTATATTATAGAGGGCAAGTTATTTAAGCAATAGTATTTCAGAGAAAACTTTCTAATTCTGATGTATTTATTGGCCATTTCAGAACTGACTTGCTAATTATTTCAATTTCAAATATTGAAACAATTTAAAGATTTTTTTTTTAGGTATTTTCAAGTATTAAAAATATTTTGAAGTAATGGTTTATTTTTTCAGGGAGTTCTGTAGTTGTTATACTTTGTGATTTTACTTGGTTTAGATCCTGGTCACACCTTTCCTTTCTTTATTTTATTTTTTCCAAAATTTTTTTTAATGTTTATTTTTGAGAGAGAGAGACAGACAGAGTGAGAATGTGGGCAGGGGCGGGGCACGGTGGGCAGAGAGAGACAGAGACACAGAATCTGAACCAGGCTCCGGGCTCTGAATTGTCAGCACATAGAGCCTGACATGGGGCTCAAACTCATAAACCGCGAGATCATGACCTGAGGCGAAGTTGGACGCTTAACCAGCTGAGCCACCCAGACACCCCACACCTTTTCTTTGTATAATTATTTCATATGATACACGCACCCACACACATTCAAATTTTTTCGATTAGAAAAAGCTTTTGGCATTTGAAACTGATTTACTAAAATGAGTTGATCTTTCTGACTTGATTTTCCCCACTAAATAACACAAAACAATCACTTCTCCTAAATTCCTATAAGTTCCTTATAGCACTCAATTTATTTCGTTTCCCAGGTTGTCCTTGACTTCTATACCACCCAGGTACTGCTGGGAGCATTGGAGGTCAGGATTACACCAGCTCTCTGGGCTTTGTAAGTAAGCCTGCCTCTACCTAGGAATTAGCAAATAGGACTTTTGAAAACATAAATCTACCTCCTTTTACTGTTTTTCTGTTTTAGAAATGTTTCATGCTGTCAGAGGCTTGAGTTCATATAGGAAGGAGAATAAGAAGGAGGCTGGGTGACTTGGGGACTGGAGGTCACAGTGGGCCAGCCTTGGGGGTGACTTCCACATGCAGTGATCCATCTGGTGCTGCAGTTTGTACCTCTGCTCTGTCTTTAATGAGACCACTTGATGTCCAAGAAGCTCGGCTCTTTTCCAGCTTCTGGATCAAATCTCATCTCAGTAGCAATTTAAAGAGAAATTAGAATGGTCTGTTAAGATGTCACAATTCCAGTCTCAAAGGAGTGGGAGTTACAAGAGGGAAGTTGGTCATCTCAGGGGCTAGTTATCCATAAACTTCTGGGTGGTGGAATCTTTCTCTTTTATCACCATGACCCCCATTATTTAACATATTACTTTGCATAGAGGAGGAACCCAGTATTTGATGAGTGAATAAATTATTAATTAAATATATAAAAAGAAGGAAACAAAGAGTCCTAATTGGGTCATACTGGGGAGTGAGTTGCACACTTGCTCTTGAAAACGAAGCCATCACTAGCGTGATGAGTAAATTTAGTGCTAGAAGGTATAGTCTGAGGTATGAAATGAGGGCTCCTCCAATGTCTTCTCACCCACTTACCTTGAAGTCTTGGAAATCCTATTTAATTTTTATTTTATTTTATTTTATTTTATTTTATTTTATTTTATTTTATCTTATTTTATATTTTATTTTATTATTAGTTTTTAAAAGTTTATTTATTTTGAGAGAGAGATTGAGCATGAGTGTGAATAGGGGAGGGACAGAGAGAGAGGAGAGAAAGCATCTCAAGCAGGCTCTGTGCTATCAGACGTGGGGCTCCATCTAAGAAACCATGAGATCATGACCTGAGCAGAAATCAAGAGTTGGATGCTTAACCAACTGAGCCAACCAGGTGCCCCATTGGAACTCCCCTTTTAGAGATTTGTTCATAAAGGGAATGTGGCAGAAGTGGGACTGTCATATTTATTGTGACTGTTTCTGGATAAAAGAACTATGCAAGGTAAAACACACAAACAATTCCGCCCCCCCCCAACCCAGCAAAAAGTAATAACAATAAGAACAAAAGAGCAAGTCAAGGAGAATGCCTTACCAAAAAAATAGATGCCATGTTACATTGATGTAATATTTTTCCAGAGTTATTCTATTAAATATTGATTTTCTGTTTTTTTTTTTTAAATCTCTATCAATTTATTAAAGCCTTTTGGCATTATATAAGAATCTTTTGCCTTCAAAAGATTAAAACAGAGACCTTCCAAATCAGTGAGCAAGAACAACTTCCTGCCACCTACAGAAAATCTTGCTGCCAAGGAAAGAAATGACAGACCTATAATATTTATGCCAAAGATAGCATTTCTTGGGCCCTAAATGATATATCTGGAGACCCTATATTTACTGACTTTGTTCTTATTGCTAAACTATCTTTTATTACAAATAAAGTTTGCTTTAGTTCCCTTTTGGATGGAGAGAACCCATTTGCAGAAGCTCTATGCTATCCCTTCTCCTACAGTTATTTCAGTATGAAAGTTTGGAATTTCATTTTTCTGTAAGTTTAGGAGGAATTTATCCAGAACTTCTCCATGGTTTTCTGGCCATCATATAAAACATCACAGAAACTCATCTGCTTCTGATGTGGTCATCTCTGGTCTTTGCATCCCAGCTGGCATTTTCGTGGACAGGGCAGAAGCATTTTTCATTTAGGTCACAAAACTTCAAACAACATGCACTGTAAAGGAAATATATGTCTTATCGTTTGCTCTTATCAACAAAATGTTTCCCCCTAAGTGTGGTATCTGTTCACTGTGTATCGAAATTGTTGACCTAAAATCTTAAGGGAGATCTTTGTTTTTGGCCTTTGACAACCTATTCTCATTGACATAAGGATCCAGGAGACTGGATTAACAAACTCTTTGTGATAAAAGCTTTCTCCTAACAGAGATCCTCTTGGAAGCAGAGAATAGGGAGAGACTCCCTGAGGCATCTGAGTAGTCATGATGGACAGAGAGGAGACCAGACACCTGGACTCCATGGGGCCATCATTAGAGGGACATGATGTTTGTTAGAAAGGGAATCCCTTAAGTATTCTCAAATCTCCATTATATCTCCCTCTGGTGAGCTATTTCTGACAATAGAGTCTGTGTCCTTGGAATACATTCTCTTTGCTGATTGAACTACTGTACTTTTTGCTACCTTAGAGTCATAGATGATTTTGGATTAAGAAAAAAATTCTTTTAGAACTCAGTGACATACAGCAGGTCATTCTTAAACCAGAAATGCTGACTCAATTTAGATTTAAGAAAATCTTTTTTTTCAAATTTAGACTTAAAAAAAAATCTTTTTTCTTGAAAGATGTTATAGAACTAAAGAGAAAGGAGAATAAATGAATGTTGTTTGGTTTCTGTTCATAGACACAAGCTCTGGACGTTTAATTTTTTTGCTTTATATTTGTATAAATATATATGTTTAAATAAGTGAATCCAACTATTCCCTGTGATATTCAGCTTGCTATAGAAATCCTTTTCTTCACTGAAAAAGTAAAGATCATTTCTCACACAAATTTTGTTATTAATTTACGTTGAGGTAATAACTCTTTAAAAACATGGACTGAGTCAAAAGAGATAAATTTGACATTTTAGAATGGTAAGATCTTGATTTAACTTCAGATGGGAACTTTGGTTACTGAGGGACATCGTTTTCTCTTTTAATTAATTCCTTTTCCTGACATTTCTCCCATCATGAGGCAAATTTGTTTGTGGCGCTTAACCTTTAAGTATGATATCAGTTTTCACTGGAGTCATGCAGCGACCAACAGTAAGTAAATGTAAGGCAAGAAAAGTATTTTTTTTTTTTTAAGGCAAAAACTCCTCAAACTAAGTTTACAGTCAGGAAATTTTCTTCTTCACTTAGAACTCATGACCTCAGCTGCCGCTTTATCTTTGCCTTCTTGGTCCCTCTCCCCAAACTCCAGAGCCCAGGGACTTTGTGTCCTGCAAATAGTTTTCAGATTCACTCTCTCCTCCTTACCCATCAAATTCATTCCCTGAACAACAAACAAACAAACAAACAAAACAAACTTTTTTTTAAACTCATGCTCTTCCCTCTGCTGTTTCCTTTTTAGCTTTACTTGTCAAATTTTACTTATCCTTTAAGCTTACTTTTACTCTCCCAATCCCTGCTTCCCCTTTCCCTGTTATTTTTCCCTCTCCCGGCCTAGAATGATGAATTCCTTCTTTGTTCTCATATACTTAGTTCACATGTGTAGTATTTACTCCACGTTATTATCATTTGTAGTTTGTCTGTTTCTACTCCTCCTTTCCTTGAGGGCACACCAGTTTTATTGACTTTTCAGCCCTGGGGGTGGCAGGGGGCGGGGTGTTGGGGTGAGGGAAGAAGTTCTAGCATCTGGCTTGAGATCCATTTATTCCCTTTACCTGGGCGTGAGGGTGGGGTAAGATATGCCTTCAGGGGAAAGAAGAGAAGGCAGTTATCTTGGTCTAGTCTCCATGTTAACTTGACCTCCAGGTAAATAGGATAATAATACTTTCTGGGAGGAAGAGACATTATTTCAGAATGCCTGCAGTACAGTGTTCCTGGCCAAGGCTTACTTATATTAGCTAGAACCCAGGAAATATGAAGGTTGGCTCCCTGGAGAATGGCACATGGGCTATGTAATAATCCATGGCAGGGGTTGATGAACTTTTTCTTAAAGGGTCGGATGCTAAATACTTTAGTCATGTGGGTCACATGGTCTTTGTTACAACTACTAAGTTTTGCTCGGCAGTGGGAAGCAGCCATAGACAATGTGGAGCATGTAGGACTGGCAGTGTCTTAGTGAAGCTCTATTTATAAAACAGATGGCCAACTTGTGGGTTGTAGTTTGCCAACCTTTGATCTAGGGTATAAAACAGAGAAGCTTCCAAACTTATATGCTCCCTGCGGTGGGGGGTAAATCAGCAAGCCTCACTTAGAGAACTCAACCATTGTTTCTCAGCAGAGGTCCACCTGGAGGAAGGAGGAAGGGCCTAGGAACGAACCATTCTTAAAGTCACAGACCTTGACTCCCCTTGACTATCTATATCCTTGAAATCATTAACAAAACTTGATTCAAAGTGAAATCTCTGATTTGTATGAACCAGACTTGACCATACGATCCTGAATGCTAGCACAAGACACCGTGGGGCCTGATAGGTCACATTAGCACGAACAGATAAAACAATGAATATTTGTCGAGCATTATTACTCTGCACCACCCCCTAAGTGTCTCAGTGAGCCGCATGTATTAAGACATGAACTTGACTGGTCTGTTTTGGGAATCAGGTGGCCCATCCCAGTAAACCTCAGACTGTCTCAAGCAGGATATCCCTGACCTTTTATCATTGTTGATCTCCCTTATTTTTCTACAGCTATTTTGGTACATATATTATACAGTTGTTGAAGAGTGTTCCAAATAAAACAAAGTCGTGTTTTTGACTGTTTGCTGTTTAATAAGAGTGGCTTCTAAATAGCTTTCTCTGTCTGTAATACTGGAGTATGGGGATTAGTATCCTGTTTTGGTTTGGAGAGACTTGGTTAGGCCTGACCTTTGACGTGTTATTTCTGTTGAGCATATAGCTCAAGAGATCCTTCCATCTTCTCTATTTCCTGTATAATTCCAAATTAAGTCAGGTGTGAAAAGAAAGCAGCGGAAGAAAATCCTAACTGAAGTTACGGCCCTGCCTTCTGGCGCATCCCTCTCTTATTTTGGGTGAAAGAAGTAGGCAGTGTTGACACTAAATCTTGTTATGTCCCTAACTAGCTGTGTTACTCCAACCAATATACATAACTTCTCTGAACCTATTTCTCTTTTGTAAAAATGGGAAGTACACCTTTATTGTGTGGATTTAAAGGGAAAGCTCATTTGCAGGTTGGGTGATTATTCTTGTTCTTTGTTGGCCTGTAGCCAGAAGTTATATGCACATGCACATATGTCATTCAGAATTACAATCAAATGTTGAGAAACCTCCCCTAAAGATGTTCCTGAAAGAAAAGAGCAAAATTTCTCTTTCTAGTGTGGTTTAGAAGCAATTCTACTTGAAGGCAGAAGGATGAACTGGAACAATGTCTTATTATCCTTTATAGTCCTATTAACCTGTCTATTTCATCTGCTTCCCTTTGGCACAAGTAGTATCTCCCTCAACATGTTGACTTTAGGGAGAAAAGCCCACTATGCTAGTGCCGAATGCTAGTTAAGTGCTGATTAAGTGAGTTCTGAATGTATGTATGGCTTGACTAAAATTATTTATTCAGTCAGGGAAGAAACTAATTCACACAGCAGTGCCCTAATTGGCATCAGAGAGGCATTTCCGTAATGCCCTTAGGAAAAGCAGGAAGTTGATTAAACAGAAAAAATGCACATGGAAATAGGAGTACAAAGTATGCATAGAAGAATAAAAATGCAGTTGTTAAATAATCGCCCTCATGATATTTTTTTTTTTTTTTTTTCCCTGAGAAGCTACCTTTGATTTAATGCAGGAGAGAGCACCTGGGAAAATTTCAAATTGGAGTCCCTCCCACTCGTGCCCTGCTTACACTAAGCATCCATGGCCCAGAATTCAAATACTAAATCTAAGAGAGGCAGGTAAAAAGAACAGTGGAAAACAGATGGCAGCAGTTACAACTAGCAAATTCCCAGTTGGTGGCTCTCACATTTAGAATCGGGCATCTG
The DNA here is from genome assembly GCF_018350195.1 of Panthera tigris. Taxonomy (NCBI): domain Eukaryota; kingdom Metazoa; phylum Chordata; class Mammalia; order Carnivora; family Felidae; genus Panthera; species Panthera tigris. Next base: position 47,440,810 of record NC_056672.1, read on the forward strand.
TTCTTCTTCCCCACTGAAAAGTGGTTTTAACTCAGAGGTGTTAAAAATATCTAAGTTGCTGTTTTATTCATTTCTGCTATTTACTGACTTTAATGACTTACAGTATATCCAATGAAAAGTACAATGTTTACCCAAGTGGCAAGAGACTCAAAACAGAAATATGGAATGCTGTTAAAAAACCTTGTGGTCTACTAAACAGCCTGTATGATTTTATAGGTATACCTTGCTTTATGAAATAGACGGGGAACTTAATATTTGTTTGTGTAGATGGAAATACACTTTGAAGTACACCTGCAGTTCTTGATATTGGAAGAATCCTGGGAGAGTCACAACCTCTCTGGACCTCACTTTCCTTCTTCGCAAAATAGTAATAATGATGCCTACATTATTCAGTTGTACAGGTCTGTTGTGAACATTAGAGATAGTGGCAGTAAGTTATGTTCAAAGGCCCTCAGATCTTGTAGGTGTTTAATAAATAATGCATTCGATTATTTGTGAAAGTTCCCATTTTGAGACAAATATCCATTCATAAACAATCGAAAATGTTGGCTGTGCCTATATTCTTGAGTAAGAAAACCTCAAAAATGAGAGAAAAGAGGCAGCCTTCGTAATTATGAATAAGATATCAGCAGCCTGTTGTTTTTATGTTATTGTAAAAATGCATTTCCCGTAACCATTTATACTGGTTCCAGGAAGAGAGTCCTATTGAATTGAATGTCATTTAACCCAGGGCCTGATACAAAGTAGGTGATCAATAGATAGTTACTGACCACGGGTTATTTCATATTTCATTCTTTCCTTTTTTTTGCTTTAAAAATAGTATTTAATCATTGTAGACAATTTGGAAACATAACAGCATGAAGAAGAAATAAAAAAATAGTTTATAATTTCAAAACCCACTGACATAATTTTAAAGACTAATGTGAATCTTATATCACCACATTGAGAAAGCGCTACTAATAAGATTAATGTATTAATATTTTTTTCCTTCTCATAAAACTTACACTTGAATAATGGGTCTATATACAAACAGTGGTTTGTAATCACAGATTCTATTCTCACTAACACTCTGAATATTCTTTCTCAGTCAGGCAGTATTAACATTAATAATCACTAACATTTATTGAGAATTGTTATATACCAAGTACTATATTAATGCTATATATAATAATATTAAGGGGGTATATATATATATATATATATATATATATATATATCTCCATTTAAACCTCACAACAATCCTGTATGTGGGACTATTATTTACAAATGAGGAAATCAGAGCATTTGATATTAGGAATATGCCCAAGAGCTCATGTTGGGTGATAGAGGTAGGATTAAATTAATAATTAAGGGGGTAGGAGGGATAGGCAAAATAAGTAAAGAGGATTAAGAGGTATGGTGACAGATGGTGTCTACACTTATCTTGGTGAGCATTTTGCAATGTACATGATGACTGTTGAGTCACTATGTTGTGTGTCTGAAACTAATATAATATTATATATCAACTATACTTCGATTAAAAATAAGTGGAGGAGGGTGCCAGGGTGGCTCAGTCAGTTAAGCGTCTGACTTTGGCTCAGGTCATGATCTCGGGGTCTGTGAGTTTGAGCCCTGCGTCAAGCTCTGTGCTGACAGCTCAGAGCCCAGAGCCTGCTTTGGGGCTTCTCTCTCTGCCCTTCCCCTGCTCATGCTCACTTTCTCTCTCTCTCTCAAAAATGAATAAACATTAAAAAAAATTTTTTTTTTTAAATAAGTAGAGGGGCACCTAAGTGGCTCAATCGGTTAAACATTCGACTTGGGCTCAGGTCGTGATCTCACGGTTTGTGAGTTTGAACCCCACATTGGGCGCTGTGTGTTGGGCTCTGTGCTGACAGCTCGGAGCCCAGAGCCTGCTTCGATTCTGTGTCTCCCTCTCTTTCTCTGCCCCTCCCCCACTCATGCTCTGTCTGTCTCTGTCTCCAAAAATAAATAAAGAATTTTTTAATCTTTATTTATTTTTAGGAGAGAGAGACAGTGTGTGCGCAGGGGAGGAGCAGAGAGAGAGGGAGACACAGAATCGGAAGCGGGCTACAGGCCCCGAGCTGTCAGCACAGAGCCTGACGTGGGCTCTAACTCAAGAACCATAAGATCACGACCTGAGCCGAAGTCGGACGCTCAACCCACTGAGCCATCCAGGCGCCCCACATTAAAAAAAAAAAAAAAACTTTTTTAAAAAGAAAAAGAAAAGGGGGCACTGGGTGGCTCAGCTGGTTAAGTGTCTGATGCTTGATTTCTGCTCAGGTCATTATCTCATGGTTTCTGCTGTGGGGTGGAGCCCCATGTTGGGCTTGGGATTCTCTCTCTCTCTGTCTCTCTCTGTCTCTCTCTCTGCCTCTTCCCTGCTCTCTGTCCCTCAAAATAAATAAATAGAGGTTAAAAAACATAAAAAGGAAAGAGCATTGGACTTGGAGTTAGACTAGATTTGAATGCTAACTAAACTATTAAATAGCTATGTGATCCTGAGTAATAAACCTTCTCTCCTTCTCTGAGTCTTCATTCCATCTATAAACAAAATTTTAGAAATTAGGGTATTTCATTCTGTAATGTGTACTGAACTATTCTGCTTCCCTTTAGTGTAGAGGTAGGAGCCCAGATTTTGAAATCAGATATGTGTGTGGGGGTGTACACTTATTTCTCCATTTCTCACATGCCCTTTCATGTGGAAAGACTTTCACTTGGGTCACCTTCTGTCCCTTCGTTCTCCTCTTCTCACGTTAAGAAGATTGGCATCCCACTTGCAAGAGAGTTTTGGCTTGCTGTCATTGCTTAGTTCTTTCCTCTTTTCTCTTTCTGTGTTCTATGTGTGTGGAGAGAATGTGCATTCTCAGCAGCTCCTTGGCAGTGCAGGCTCTATTTTTGTGGGTATGCCCAACGGTTTTTTTTTTTTTTTTTTTTGATTAATGGGGAGGGTAAATTTAAGCCAGGGATTCATAAGTCAGCCCATTTTTTTTTTTTTAATTTATTTTGAGAAGGAGCGGGGCAGAGAGAGAGGGAGAGAGAGAGAGAGAGAACTCCAAGCAAGCTCTGCACTGCCAGCACAGACCCTGATCCAGGGCTTGAAGTCACAAACTGCAAGATTGTGAACCGAACTGAAACCAAGAACCATTTGCTTAACAGGGTAGTAAGTTAGCCTATTTATTGTATTTGAGTTACCTCCTCCCGTTTAGTTCTTTGTCAGTAATCCATTTGTCTGACTCCGATGTCTATCTCTCAGTTTGTCAGTTGAGTTGAGTTAGTATGTACAGAAGCACTGGAGGGAAAAAAGGAGGAAAAATTAGGATGCAGAAGTTTGGATGAGGTCGGTGGACTGAAGTTAGAGGGTAGAAGTGACCTTGGGTACATAAAATGCTTGTCCTCCCAATTGTTCTCTGACCAGCCTTCATGGACCCAGGCCTGAACTTTGCTTGTGTTATTTCTTCTCATTTTCACAAAACCCTATAATACAGGCTTTGTTTTCACTGTCTTCTGATGTGGATACTGAGACTTGGGAAAGTTAAGTACCGTGTCCAGGGTCCCATAGCTGGAAAGAAAAAAAAAGACTGGTAGACCAAACCAAGTGTGGGGTCGTGAGCATGGAATCAGATACTCATGACTCCTGGGAGTGTGGGCCAGTGTCAAGGAGATCACTAACGGACAGTAGAAGGATGCTCTGAAGTCATGATTAGAGCCTTGACACAGGTCGCAGGAGTAATGAATGGTTTGCAAGGCGGCATGAAGGTGCTCTGGTTTTTAAAGAGGAATGGTTTTCTATCGACCTGTCATTTCCCCTTGTCTAATTAAAGCTCAGATTTAAAACTACTGGTGTCTTAATATAGAATCACACGGCTTGTGATCAAGTCATCACGCTTAAGAGCTCCACCAGTATGTTTGATTTTTCCACGACAAATCCTACTTCCTCCAATAAGATGCTAAGGGTCGTCTCTTCCTGCTCTCTCTCTGCGTTCTCAGTCTTCATGTGTCCCCTCTGTGTGTCCCCTTTCCATCCTCTGCCTTGGAAGCAATGCAGTTACTGCCTGAGGAAGAGTAATGAATAGAAAGAATCACATGTACTTGAAGGGAAATTTTGGTAACGCATCTACTTTGAGAGCCATAGAGAAGTTGCTTAAAAAGTGGGGGATTTGGAAACCAAATGAAACCCCAAACTGTCCCCAGATCAGAGGACAGTCTGCAAAATTAATTGTCTTGTGCCCATGGTTGTCTTTCTTAAGGAAAAGGCCATTTTTCAAGGGGCAAATTTGAGTTTAGCCATCATTTGAAAGAGTCACAAGTTCTTTCATAGAGCTAATACAAAATGAAGACCACACTTGGGGCAGTGCACTGTACTAGGTATTTTGACCCGCATTATCTCCTTTCATCCTCAACAATAATCCTGAGAAGTGGAAATTACTGTCTTTGCTTTTACAAAAAGGAAAGTGGGACTCAAAACGATTAAATACTTTGCCCAGGGTGACCCCTTTAATAAGTGCAGGAGCTAGTATTCATGCCCTAGTCTGTCTGTTTGCAAAGCCCCTGCTCTTTTTGATCTTTCTTGCATGAACTAGTTTATTAAATATGAATGGGGGGAAACTTCACTAGAAGGCTTTTTCCTCAGAGCAACCCCAGGAATCCCTTCTCTACCTGTAAGTGGATACATTAGTATGGTCTCCATGTCCATCTATAAATTTTCTAGAGGGTGATCAATTCTGAAACTGGCAAGGAAAAACTTGGGCAAATAGCTGCTCTTACAGAAAGTCTGGAATTGGAAAGAGAATGGCTGTACCCTGTGCCATGAATTTTTCAGGAGAAATGTTGCAAGGGATGGAAGTCATGATATAGATGCCTTTTTTTTTTTTTTGAAGAGCTCCATATGAGAAAATCTTCCACAAGGGACATCCCTTTTACCAACTTGGCAAAGACTAAAAATTCAGAGTTTCCAGGATCAAAGCATATTCGCAATGTGAAGAACTATCCCCTGACAATCAGACTGGAAGAGGGAGGTTTCCTTTAATCTTTTTTCCTTTGTTTTATTATTTTTTTTTTTCTGAGGGGAAAATTCCTTTTTCATTTTCTTTTGCTGACTAACTCTTCCCTTTAATCATTTTCATCTCGAGACTCATAGCCATTTCCCCCCTTTACATTAAGAATGAATATAAACACAAATCATTTTTGAGTTTCTGTTGCAGGGAGTTGCTTTCCTCCTGAACCCTTCAAAGATATGCAGGTGAGAGCAGGACCCGAATCTAGCAGAATTGGAAGTTTTCCATCTCCTCTTTCCTCTCAGTGCATTCTAGAATTGTGGAGAAAAATGTATCCTGTGGCCAGAGGAAAACAATCTGAGTCAATCAAAGATCATTTATAATCTTTATGAACGAAAGAAAAGAAATAGACTTTTAAGAGATTTTTGGAATCTAGGGAAGCTGTATAAAGGGAGCCAGAGGTGGTTATTTATAAGTGAAACTTAAGGTTTTTGGTAAGGAGCTTCTGTGCTAAAGATTTCAAAGCTTCATTTGATGTGCCTTAATGTCTAGGACAAATGCCAAAATAAGGGACGCAGGATCATTGCACAGCTTCCCTTGTCTGGGGGCCCAAAGTGGGTGGATACAATGGATATCAGTGTTCACTTCTGAGCTGTTCTTTTCAAAAAGCTTCAAGTTATGAAGAATAAAATCATCGTTATTATCTCTTTATATTATGGGCCCGGGATATGAAAAAATTGATTACCTGATCTTTAGTTCCTTACTCTATCCTATCTATCTCTAATTTTGTTGCTTGGGGATTACTGGACTATCAACACTCTTCCTGAATAATCAATCTGGTTAATTTAGCTTATAAACCACTTTCCCCCTTGTGTCTGGTGTAACATATTGTTTAGTAATGTGCCCAGTAAAGCATAAAAAGTAACTCTCCCAGAAATGGAAAAGGAAACAGCACTCAGGTTTTGAACTTAGGCATCTTGAATTTTACCCGTCTGCTGGGCTGTGTGGTAACTGACTTTTTATTTATTTTGTTTTTAGACATATGACTAAACTTACCTCATTCTGCTCAGCAGCTGAACAAAATGCACAGTGCTATATTCTGAAGCGCCTACTCATTCTTTATTGCTTTTATGACAAAGCTGTCCCTCCACATGTCTGCTCTGCCCTCTGACCCAAGGCGTTTGCTTCAAGTAAACAGGCCAGATGGTGGAGAAAAGCGATGGGTCAAAGAACAACCCTTGAGGGTCAGGAGTCACCAAATCCTTCTTCACGAAGCAAACTTAAAAGCAACAATTTCACCAAATGCAGTGGAGTACTTTCACAGTGGAAATGGAGGTGGGGAGGGCATACCTTAATTATATATTTTGCTTTCAGGGCCTAATGATTTTAGGTGTAGTGTCTATTGGCTAATTTGAATATAAGCGATTTATGAGAAATAAGACAAGTTGGACAGATGGATCAATCTTATACTCTGCAAAGAGCGGCAAGGCTTGGGTGTGAATGAGCATTCCCAGCTCTGGCCAGAAAATTACAGAGATATTTTAGACTCTTTTAATTTTTTTAGGGGCTATTGTTGAAAGTTGACGCCAAGGAGATGCCATTGTCTAAAATACGCTAGATCCCCACACCCCCCCCCCCCCCAAAAGTCTCTAGTAAGTCTGCAGGAAGCATTCAAAGGTGACACTCCTTTCCTTTTCTTTGGTGTGGTGATGTGTGAGTCCAGGTGTATGAGCGTTTGTGGAGGTGCTGTAAGTACCATAAGCACAGAGATATAGTGGGTCTTTTTATACTGCTGTTTTCAAAAGTAATTTAACAAAACATTTATTAGCCATTTTATAAGACTGTGTATTTTATAAAGAACATTAGAGTACTTACTAGTTTTTCCTTGTAAATAAGCTGGCAATGGATAGGCCTGGTTAGCTCTCGTGCAGATAATGATAGTATAATGTACCAGTAAAATGTATTAGATTTATACGTGGAATTCTAAAATTAAAAAAAAAATTTTAAATGGTGAGCACACCCTGAAATTTTTCCGTTAAGGGTCCTGAAATACACCTGTGGGTTTAGAATTCTTTCTGGGCTAAGTATTATCTAACGTAGGGCGTTCAGGATGAAGTGTGTCTCTCACTTGCCACGACATAGTTACTTATTTATTTTTGCGTGTGTGGTAAAATGAATTCTCTAGCTTGGATACAGTATAAAATAGAGAGTTTAATTGGTATTTTAAATGTAAAGATTATTTCTAAGGCTAAATTTTTGTTCTTAAGTTACCAAGCTTCTATAATATATCGATATAACTGATATTTAGTGTTTACAAATTACCAATCGCTGAATTTATTGCTTTGTGTGTGTTTTCTCATCAAATCTTCAAAACAACCCTCATCAAATCTTCAAAACAACTGTACAAAGTGGGTACAATTCTTAGAGCCATATTGTAAGTGAGAAAACTGAGGTTCGGAGAGACTAAATAACTTGCTTAAGACTATACGCCTGGTAGGTGGCAGACATAGACTGGAATCCCAACACACAAGTTTAAGTTACTTCTCTTGGCATTGTCATTATCCCTACTATATTAGAAGAAACATTGGAATTCAGACATTTTGCGTCTACCCAAAGTCCCAATGCTATCAAGAGGCAGAGGGGACATGCATACTCAGGGTCTTCTTACTCTTAACACCGCACTAGATATGGTGGAAGCTCTCTCAACAGAACACTGCCTCTTCAGTACCCAGGACAGTGGGCTACTTTCTTAGTATGCTTGCATATTTCTTCTTTCCATAGTTTAGTCGTGTGTTTATAGGAGTGTAGTTTCTGAACCTGTTTATACCGGTTGAACATGTTACCCTAGTGATATAATTATTTTAATGACCACAGAAACCAATGAAATCTGGAAATAGAATTGTGATTTCCATGAAAACTAAAGTGGATGGAAAGACTGACTTAATAAAGGCAAGTTGAAAAAAAATTACATAGATTAGGTATGAGTGATGCTACTGTAAAGAATTGAGGGAAAATAATACAGTTCTAGGAAAGCTCTTTAAATTTTCATTCCACTTAAAAAATTTTTTTAAGATCTCAAAGGAAAGACAGAACGACCTTGGTTCTAAATCAAAAGACTGGCCAATGATGGGGTGCCTGGGTGGCTCAGTTAGTTGAGTGTCCAACTTCAGTTCAGGTCATGATCTCGTGGTTCGTCAGTTTGAGCCCTGCGTTAGGCTCTGTGCTGACAGCTTGGAGCCTGGAGCTTGCTTCAGATTCTGTGTTGCCCTCTCTCTCTGCGTCTTTCCTGCTTGTGCTCTGTCTCTCAAAAGTAAATAAACATTAAAAAAAATTAAAAAAGAGACTGGCCAATGAATTGATAGTTATACATGTTTAGATTAGAATAAGATATTTAAGTGTGTCCTTAATTTTATGATCACATAATGATAGAGGATAGGAGCATTTCTTCTCTATTATTACTTTGTTTACAGCTGGGAAGACTGAAATGCAGGCTGACTAACTCACTTACCTAGATCCTACAATCTAGTACAATGGCAGAGCTAAGACAAAGTGGCAAAGTCAGAGTAGGATGTAACTCTGTCGTTCTCCATGGCCTATACTTTGTCCCTTACTGCCTTGCCAAGGATGATAAATTTGAGGGTGAGAATCATATGCCGGGAAGCTCTATGGGAAGTATTTGGACCCAGGCAGTCCTTGAAAGGTCTGCCACCACATTCCCTACTCTCAAAAAGAAATTCCCTTTTCTCTGACATGAGCCTATTTGGTTTTCAAAAACTCTGGGGAGAGATGTTTCATCACATCATGTTATGATTATCATTGTTATAAGAATTTTATTTTCCTTAGAGACTCTACCAATAGAAAGTACTTCTAAAATGTAAGGCTTTTAAGCAATAGGAAGGAACAGAAATGACTTATAATGACAAGACAACGTTGCTGAAGATGTAAGTCCCAGAACTTCTCTACTGCATACTGTCTTCCCCAACTACTTACTTGACACTTGCTGAATTATTCATAAATGAAAAAAGACAGTGTACATTAGACTTGGTGATTAAAATCATTTAAAAATAATTCATTTAGCTAGTTTCTATCTGTTGAATTAATAGGAATGCCAGCTTTGGGGGAGGATTTCCTAGAGAGTGAGAGAGTGATCTGTGATCCTATTTTCTTCAGAATTAAAGCCGGGTTATGATCAATAGGGGAGTAATTGCTATATATATCCCCTCTTCTCAGGATCTGTCAGTGTAATGACCGGATCCCTTGTGTTAGTTACTATGGCTAGATAACAAATCACCCCACAACTTAGTGGCTTTTAATAATACTTATTTACTATCTCTTATGGTGTCTGTGGGTTAAAAATTTGCCTGTGGCTTGCTTGGAGGAGTCTAGCTCAGGGACTTCCATGAGGTTGCAGTCAGATGTTGGCTGGGACTGCAGTTATTTAAAGTGTTGACTGAGGCTGGAGGATCCACTTTCAAGGGAGCTCCCTGACATGATTGGCCAGTTGGTGCTGGTTGTTGGCGGGAGGCCTTTGTTCCTCTCTCCACAAGGCTGCTTGGGTATCCTCATGGCATGGTGGCTGGCTTCTGAGAGAGCAGTCCAAGAAACCAGGCTAGCAGCTGTCGTGCTTGACCTGGCCTCAGAAGTTACACCTTGTCATTTCTACCATATTCTGTTGGAGTCACACATGGCCAAAAGGAACAAAGATCATAAGGAACCATTTTAGAAGCTGGTTACTCCACCCTCCTGCTTTATACACTTGGAATCGTGGCCATAATCAAAATCTGCTGCAATGTAATGAAAACTGTCTCTCTTCTCTCTCAGAATTTAAGTTTCTCTGCTGCCTTCTTCCTGTCATTGATTTTCTTTTTCTTTAGTACACAGGTTTTAAGAATTTTTATTTTTATTTTTTACCATTTCTATCCCCCTCACCCTGGTGTGTACGTTTGGTTGCTTCATTATTTGTTGCCACAGAACAAACCACACCAAACCTTAGTGGTTTAAAGCAACAACTATTTATTTACTTATAATCATGTGGATCAGCAGTCTGGGCCAGGCTAAGTTGGGTGGTATGGGGGTCATTTGTCTTGCCTGCAACCCAAGTCATCTGACAGTTTGAACGGAGCTGGATGGTCTAAGGTGACCTTACTCATGGGTCTGGTATCTGGCAGGTTATCAAACCCTCGATTCTTCTCTGTGTTGCTCCTCCAGTAAACTAGCTTGGATTCATTCATATGGAGCTTTTGGAGATGCAACAACATCTAGGAGAGGGCTTAAGCGCTTTTCATTTCTCCTCTTATATTGTGTTTTCAAATATTCCATTGGCTAAATGATGTCACATGAGCAAACCCAGATTTATGTAATTGAGAAATTGATGTCACTTCCTGATGGGAGGATTGGCATAGTCCCATTGCAAAGGGAAGTGATACAGGATGGGAGGAATAATTATTATGACCATCTGTGCAGTCTGCCCAAGTGGCTTTCCACTCTCCTTTGGGATAGCCCCTCCTTATCTATATTACCCTCTAAGCTATACACTCCCTGAGGCAAGGACTTTGGCTGGGTTATATTTTTCTATATCCCTAGCATCTCTTCCACTGTTGCATAAATATTTATTGAATTGGACTGAATGTAAAAACGCTTCCTAAAAAAAAAAAAAAAAGATTGTGGAAAGGGCAAGTGGAGAATGAAATTCAGACTCATGCTCTATTGACAATTTTGACTGGATTAGTTATTTAAACACTTGCTCAACCCAGGCAAACAAAACCATGAGATTTAAAAAAACTCAGTTATTAGTTGTTTGAGCTGACTAGCTGTTTTGTCAAAAAGGTGGGATAAATTGTGGGTGTGTAGGCAAAATAAAAGTACCATGTGCCAAGCAATGTCAGTTGATAATACTTTCTAATTGCTAGTTCACATTAAACAACTTTTCAAAGTTTATTATTGAAATGCTCTAAGAATATATCAGGTGGTTAAGAACGTTGTTTCCATTGAATTAGTTCTTAAAGTAACAAAGTTTATTCGTGGCAACAACACCTCTACTTTTTAGTATTCAATTTAGGATTATTTATGTTTTTTTCATCTATGGCAGTGGTGTTTAATTTGCGACTATATGTACATATGTTTAATATTAAAAATATTTCAGATGAGACTTCAGAATCTAAAATTCCTAATTTTCTTTGATTTTTTGGACTAGAATTCTATTGAGTGGAATTGCAGTGTGGCAATTCCGATTATTTTATCCTGATTAAAGTTATGGAATATCTGATTAATGAAAAAATAAAAACAAATTGATGTGTGTATATTGGAGCTTATTAAGTAGATACATTTTCATAGCATGAGGTCTATGGAGAGAAATAGTAAAAGAAGCTGTCTGATAAAAGTTGGGAGATTGAGGGCTATGTTAAATGCTTTAAAATATGGGGTAGCCACTATAGCTATAAAAAGTAGGTCTCATGAAAATCATGTAAATTAAGACAGTTAGTTATTAATAGAGCTGGCTGTATTCATTATCTATTGCTGTGTAAAAAATTATCCCAGAATGTAGTAGCTTAAAATGATAATGATCATTCATTTTCTCTCATGAGTCAGGAATTTAGACAGGGTATCATGGGATGGCTTGTTTCTGCTCTATAATGTCTGGAATCTCAGCTGGAAGAATTGAGAACAGGGGCTGGAGTAATTTGAAGGCTTATTTGTTTGCATGGTTGATGCCAGGGGGCTTTGTAGGGATTGTTAGTCAGAATACCCATACAGAGCCTTGGTCTGGTCTTCCTCACAAAATGGTAGCTGGATTTCAATGATGAAGAGAAAAGAAGAGAGAGAGAGAGAGAGAGAGAGAGAGAGAAGAGAAATTGCTGCTTATGACCTAGCTGTAGCAGTCATATATTGGTACTTCTGCTGCATTCTATTCATGTAGGCATTCACAAAGTCCGGCCCAATGTGTAGGGGTGGGAAAATAGAATTGATGTCTTAACAGGGAATGGCAAAAAGTTGGAAGCACATGTGGAACCAGAAATATTGCTGTGGCCAATTTTGGAAAATCTAACCTGCCGTTATGGAGCCACCAGAAGTGGTCATGATCAGATTGGTTTTAGACTTATTAGGCTTTTAAAAAAACGTATGTACTAATATGGGATTTTTTGACTTGTGGTCTGAATAATGAATATGACTAATAATGTTGGGCAGAATCCAGAGTGTTGATTCTAGGGAGAAGGCATTAATTAGACTATCTTTCAGAGAATTCAGAAAACATGAGCAATAATTTTTTGTTGTATTGGTGGTACATTTTTGTTGCAAGTGGTGAAACTGAACTTCAGTTGATTTCATCACAGACAGGAGTTTATTAACTTACACAACTGAAAAATTTGGGGGGGATAATGCTTACTGTAAGTACAACTGGATAAAGGTCTCACACAGGGTGTCAGGAATCCACGTCTCTCCATCTCTCAGCTTTACTTTCCAATTTTTATTTCTCAGGTAGAGTTTTCTTAAGTCTTGGAAAAAGAAGCTAGCCATAACTCTAGGTTTCTATCCTTACAGCTTAGCAGCTCTTATTGAAGCAAAGAGTCTTTTCCCTAATAGTTTCAACCATAGTTCAGAGTACTGAGACACATAGTGCTGGACTCTGAAAAAATGACTACGAATGATCTCTAAGTAGTTATGACTCTGACTGACAAAGCTTGAATCATGTGTGCATCTGAGCTAGTGGTTGGGTTGGTTATTGAACTGAGATACATAGTCTACCTTGAACTGGCCATTCACAGCAATAGTAGGACTGGATGCCTGTGCAGAGAACACTTTCTCGTCATGATAGAAGGGATGAGTTTGGAAGTTGACAAGAAAGCACTGAAATACCCAAGGATCAGTTCTGTAGGGAAGGAATCAAGGGCTGGAGCCTGTTGGTTGACTTAGTGAATTATGCATCAGTCTGACTTCATTCTCATGTATTTATTTGATACATCATTATTGAACATCTAATACGTGCCAGGAACACAATTTTATATGTTTAGCTAGTAATGCAGCTTGATTCTAAGAATCAGAGGCCTGGGGTGAAGCTGGTAGAAAACAATTACATGAGGACCTCAGAGCCTTTTGCAAAGTTTCATGCTGAGAGGAGGTATGTGTTAAGGAAAGTGAAGCCTTCACAATTGTAGATGAGAGGCAAGGGCAGATAAGAATTTCCCATTCAGAACAATTCCCTAAGCCTAACCTCCTTTGATTTACATATGAGTTCCAAAGAAAATTGTGGGAGTCCAAGTCAGTATCCAAAGTTGCTATAAGACAAATAGCACAGCATTGCAACCTCCGCCAGAAGACAGAAACCCAAAGGAAAGAGGAACATTCTCCTACTTTGCAGCTGAATAACTGGGTAGCATCTGTATCTTGAGTATTTTGGTGTCTCAGATAGGGCAGGAAATAAGAGTTTCCAGTTATAATTCCAGCAGGCATATGTTCAGGCTGGTGGGAAAATATTTATTTATAAGCTTATGCGTGCTAGTCCCTGGGTACCCAAGAATACCTGGGAATACTTTTTAGAGCAGGAGAGTGAAGGTCACAACCATAAAATATGAGTTTTTATATGTGGGGGGGGGGTTTGCATTATATATCATTTAGTGTAGTTCAGTAGTTTTCAGTTTTACTGGGATATATTCTTTGTTCTTTAATACAAGGGCTGTGGAGTGGACCAGAACCAAGGAGACTTAACTTTAAAAAGTCTGCATTTCAGACTGATGCCTGAAAAACCATGGTAACATCCAGGGACACGTTGAAAGTAATCACTATTGTTTTTCAGATATACTGATTACATAATCTGCAATTTAAAAGATGACCATAATTATCTAATGAATCTTCTGGGATGTTATGTCAGAGATGTTTGGCCTTGTGTAAGATCCTGCATGGAAGATGGTCAAATAGAATTCTTTTAAAAACTGCTTTATTCTCAGATACATTAAAGACCTTAAAGGAATTTAATTAGCATTGTGCTAGGCCAGAAGATATAAAGAGTGAGACAGAATATTGAGATTACAGAATAGTGGGCTCTAATAAAAGTATGTTTAAAGTGTACCATGGGGAGAAAGTGAAAACAGACAAGTTCATGGAGGAAGACATTTGAATTTGGCTTTGAAAGATGAGTTGCAATTTTATGGATTGCAGGGATGATCGAAGAGCCCATTCAAGGTAAAGGAAACAGACACACAAGTAGCCCTGTGTTTGGAAAGAGTGAGTAGTTTTGGGGCTAGGGCACAAAGTGTTGGAGGTAGGCAGGGACAGAGTATAGAGGATCTTTTGCATCTTGCTTATGAGTTTAAACTTGATCATGTGAGACATTAGAAGCCATGAGAATATTTAAATTTTTTTTAATGTTTGTTTATTTTTGAGACTGAGGGAGGAAGAGCATGAGCAGGGAAGGGTTGGAGAGAGAGGGAGGCACAGAATCTGAAGCAGGCTTCAGGGTCTGAGCTGTCAGCACAGAGCCCGACGCAGGGCTCGAACTCGTCAACTGTGAGATCATGACCTGAGCCAAAGTCAGACGCTCAACTGACTGAGCCACCCAGGTGCCCCAGGAGCCATGAAAATATTTAAATGAAAGAGGGGCATAACTTGATCTTTGTCTCAGAAGCATTGCTTTTGCATCATTTTAGAGGACTGGGAGTGGTCAAGATGAGGGAGAAAGAAACTAGTTAGGTTTATCATTCATAACCCGGGCTAGAAATGTCTACTGCCAACCCAGAAATGTCCACCTTGGTTCTTGGTAACAATGGGAAGCTGGAGGAGGAGGAGTGGAGCTTTGAGAAAAACCGATCAATTGTGTATTCATCAAGCAAACCAGATGAGACACTATGTACTTTTATTTACCTAATTTGTATTGTATACACTCTAGCAGAATCTTACATTTTAGATGGTTGGATGTGTTTTGTCAAAGGAATGTTACCACAGAGGTGTGCAACCCCACTGCATATTGTCTTGGTTGGTGATGGCTGCATGCTTACCAAGCAGTAGTACTTTATGTTTGGGGTTTGCTCTGGGCCTGTTTCAGATTTCATGATGATAATGAATGTGAAAATGAATTAATAGTTTACTATTTTTAATACAGCATGAATTTTACTTGAGTATGTCAAGAAGATAAGGAATAATTAACTTTTGAACAGGTTGAATGAAAGGTTTCAAATAGGCTGCCTTTGCCAGAATTTATTCTATGTTGATGTTCTTAAGGTTCTTAAATATTCTATTTATTCTATGTTAAAGTTCTTAAGGTTGTTTTATTATACAAGTAGGGCTGAATTTTTAATGTCAGAGTATGCTTCAAAATGTAAACATTCACTCAACAAATGTTTGAATAAATACATATTATATGGGAAAGCCTCTACCTCTATAGCATTTCCACCCTTGGATCCATTCCCAAATGAAAATTTAGTCTAGCTTTAAGTTCTGGAGGCAATCCTGTGCCTCGTCTAGGAAAGTTAAGAAGCCTCAGGTAGATAGCTTGGATGGAGCTATATTAAGGTCTTTGGACAGCTATTAATCTGCTCTCGTGTCTTTAATTTATTAACTAGAATCCTAAGACCAAGTCCAACCTTGTATCCCAGTTTCAGTACCATTTTAATCTTCTCCTTTGTCTTAACTCCTGCTTTGATAATTAACTTAGTATTTCTGTTCCTTGAGATTGTGACTCTGACCTTATGACTACGTAGAATTCAAGTCTTCTCTCTGGGGCCATGCTGCTGCCTCTCAGACAAATTCAACCATCTCTGTATCAGCTGCCTCTCTACTCTGCACTCTGCTTCCTAGGGGAATTCAATCCTGTTCCATGCAGATAGCTAGTTCTTATTGCTGGTTCTCAGCGTCTTTTGACTTCTTCTGTCCATTTGCAGACTGTTTTCTCATTCTAAAAACAAACAGACCACAATATTCTATATTTACTCTAGAATATTGATTTTGAGACAGATTTCTTTAGAATCTGTGGTGATATTTCAAGAATTCCATGTTTAAAGTTAATATGATTTTATGTAAAATATTTTTGATTTATAATAAGCCCACTCCAAACTGTTAACTTTATGGCAGTAGAGCATGAATTCTGAAGTCAAGCTACTGGGGTTTGAGTCCCAGCTTCAACATAAATCACTTGAGTGTCCTTAGGGAAGTTGCTTTTCTCCTCAAAGTTTTGGTTTTCTAATATATGAAATTGTTATAATTATGGCACTTCTGGGGTAAAATGAGATTATCTAAGTAAAGAACTCATCACAATGCTTGAAGTATTGGGTAGCAAATATTGTTAGTGGCCCACTTAAGTTAGTCCGGCCCTCTGACAGTTTTTGTAATTAAATGTGATTGGAACACAGCCACACCCATGTGTTTACATATTGTCTATAGCTTTTTCATGCTGCAATGACAAAATTGTATAATGGTGACAGAGACTATGTGGCCCACATGTCTAAAATACTTATTATTTGACCCTTTACAGAAAGGGTTTGCTAACTGCTGGCTTAAATCGTTATTTTTTCTTTTACTTGAGATTGAAAGCATCCCAATGAATACATTAAAAATTTTCAATAAATAATAGCTATTATTCCAATAAAAAACTATGCAATGGAGCTACCTTCTTTTTTCCTAGTCTTCTACATAAATCTCCCATCTCCTCTTGTTTGAAGAGCATTCTGAGATGGCAAAGAAAATAGATTGTAATAAGCAAACAATTGTATTTTCATTTTGCAAATATTTATCTGTGGGAATCAGGGCTTTTATTTACACCATAAACCCAATTGTAAAAATATCAGAAATATGGGGCTCCTGGGTGGCTCGGTTGAGCGTCTGGTTCGTGATTTCAGCTCAGGTCATGCTCCCAGGGTTGTGGGATCGAGCCTCACATCAGGCTCCGTGCTCAGCATGGAGCCTGCATAAGATTCTCTTTCTCTCCCTCTGCGCCTCTCCCCAACTTGTGCATTCTCTCTCTTTCTCTGTCTCAAGCAAACAAAAAAAAGGAAAAAAATGTATAAAAGTTTATATAGGGCTACATCTGTTAAATGTATCTCTGATTTCAAAATGAATGCTCATCAAAATCCATTTATTTTCTTTATTCATTAATATTATAAGGAAACTTATGTACATAAACTTATGCATATGCTTTAAGATATTCAACTGTTTTAATTTTTTAATGTTTATTTTTGAGAGAGAGAGAGAGAGAGACAGAGCTCAAGAAGGGGAGGGGCAGAGAGAAAGGGAGACAAAATCCAAAGCAGGCTCCAGGCTCCGAGCTGTCAGCACAGAGCCTGACCTGGGGCTCGAACTCACAAGCTGCGAGATCATGACCTGAGCTGAAGTCAACTGAGCATCCCAGGCGCCCCTCAAGTGTTTCATATAATAAGATACCAAGGAAGAAGATGCTTGGGAAAAAAAAATTCTGTGCCTCAAAATAAGGTTGAATGGATGTTGGAAAAATTTTAATTGGCTACTTGACTTAGAAATGAGGCCCCCATTCTTGAGATCTTTAGTTAGTTCTGAAGCTTTTTTGCCTATCTTAAACTGGTTGAAGTGATTTACAAGTTATAAGAAAGGGCACCTATCATTCTGGTTACCTGCCTTTGTAATACCAAAAGGTATTTGTAATAGGAGAATGATGAGTGGTTAAGTTATCACTTCCCCTAACTGGGTGAATGATCTTGGTCAAGTCCCTTCAGCTCTCCAAGCCTTGGTTTACTATGGCAATACCTTAGCAGCTACAGTGAGGATCAGAGGATATTGATCTCTGCCAACATACACTTATTACTTCATTTCATAGATTTGACACTACACTATGTTGTATAATGCATGTAGACATTCTGATGATTATTACTACTAGACTGAAGACAGTGGAGTTAAATTGTTTTTGTTGGCATTAGTTCTCAATAATTAACTAAATAACATAAAGCCTAAACTATTGAGTCAATCATGGGAAAATAACATTATAAAATGAATACATGATTGGTTAAAAAGAGTATAAATCCCTATCCTGGGTATTCTACAGGACTCCTAATTGCGTGTGGCAAGATACAAAAACAAAAATTATGTAAGTTTGCTTTAGGGGAAACAAATTCAATGGCAAACAAACTGAAAAGCATAGAATGTACAATTGTGAGAGCTCTCTGGCATGACTAGGTATAGGAGTCAAACTATGTTTTTGTGATCTCTCTCTCTCTCTTCTGCTCCCTCTCTCAAGCATCTCTTTCTATTTTTACTTTGCTTTTCTCAGTGGTGGTTTCATTCTTAGCCACGTTTTCTTCCCATCATGACATGTAGTAGGTCCAGTGTAACATCCTACCTGTTTAGCGATTTCAGTAAAAGTCAGGTGTCATTTTGTTATTGCTATGAACAAGAGGACTTAGGCTACATTCCTCAGAACCAGTTGTTAGGTCTGGCCCTACCAAATCTCAAAGGCTGAGACTAGAATAAGGGTTGGTTTTCCAAAAGGAGGGCATAGCTTCTTTCACCATCAACTGGAATGCTGAGAAGATGCCCATGACTAAGTTACACTTCCTAAGTATATGATCTCAGACAATTTCTTGGCTTTTCTGAACTTTAGATCCATCACCTTCTATTGGTAAGAATAGTTATTCCAGAGGTTTAGGTGATAATTAATGGCTGAAGGTATTAATAAACTGCCCGTAGTAGCTGGCACTAGGTACCCTTCATCCATCTGATTCTTCTCTCTGTTTTTAGTGGCATGGAAATAAGATTTTTAAGGAAGGCAAGTGTAAAATAGGAGTCACTCTGAAATTTCTACCATAATTTCACTTTCCTTTTGATCTCACATGTTTATAAATAGAAATCATGAGCATCTGTATAATATTTCCTTTAGGTCTGGGCTACTTTAGGTAGCAAACAGCCGTAACTTGTGCACAAGGGGATAACTTTAGCTCTTGTGTTCTTTTAGGACCTTGTGATACTCAGGTCATTCCATTTACCTACCCAGTGGAAGATGTCATACTCTAACTGCCCATGTCAAAATGTCATCAGAGGCAGAAATGCCTGAACAAATTCAATATCTGTTGCCTCCTAGAGAATGTTAGCCACCCCAGGCACAGGAATCAAGCGAACTGCAGGACTATCAATCAATGAGTTGATTGGTAATTTGCTACTCTCCTGCTTTGTCCTGTTAATGTGAGGACAAAAGCTGTGGCAATATTGACAAAATCTGAAGAATATGTAGCAATTTGAATGTGTTGTTTGTCGGAATGAAGCCATGGTTATGTAGCTTTAGAAGTGTTAAAAGTAATTAGTTGTAACTGATCTTGACTATCAAAGAAATGCATGGGAGGCAGGTTGTGGGATATCCTTTTAGTTCCTGATTGATTTTTGCTGTAGGTTGTTTTTTGTAATTTTTCTAATAACAAACACTGTGTGACAATAGCCTTCCTTCTAGCATGTTGTGATCCTCGGTTTCTTGGTCCTGACATAATCCATTAGTGTCTGCATTAGAAGCTTAGGTAAAAACACAGAGCTGGTCAAGTTCCATTACAAAGAAAACCTTTGTTTAACAAAATGGTTCCCAAGTCTTTTTCTGTGGCATAATTAATTCAAGTAGCACAGAATAAAACATTTTGGTATCACAAAGTATTTGGAGATTCTCTTCAAATTCCTCTTAAGTGATTACAAAATCATTCATTGCTTATTCAACAATTTAAAAATATCTACTGTGTTTACTGCTTGGCATTGAGCCTATAGCAGTGGATGAAATAAAATCCCTGCTCTCAGGGACATCACATTCTAGTGGATGGCAAAAACAGTTGTATTAGTCTGCTTGAGCTGTCATAACAAAATGCTATACACGGAGTGGCTTAAACAATGGAGATTTATTTTCTCATGGTTCTGGAGGCTAAAAGGCCAAGATCAAGGTCTCAGCACATTTAGTTTCTCCTGAGGTCTCTCTCCTTGACTGGCAGATGCACCCTCTGTGTCCTCAGAGGATTTGTCCTCTATGTGTGCATGCCCCTGATGTCTCTCTCTGTGTCCAAATTTCCTCCTCTTGAAAGGACACTAGTCAGATTTGATTAGGGCCCACTCCAACAGCTTCTTTTTAACTTAATCATGTTTCTCAAGTCCCTGCCTCCAAATACAGTCACATTCTGAGGTACTGGGGAGCTAGGGCTTCAACATATGAATTTTGGGGGATACGATTCAGTCAAGAACAACAATGAAAACGAAACCAATGACTATGCATTTTTTAAGATGGTACCCCAATGATATAAAGAAAAATTAAGTAGGGTATATGATGGGGTGGTGAAAGAGGCATTGTTATAATCAGGATGGTCAGAAAAAGGCCCCTCTGTTGGAATAGCATATGAAGAGAAATAAAGAGAAGGAGTAAGGCATGGGAATATCTGGGGGGAGAAGTGTTTTAGGCAGAGGAGATGGAGTAGAAAAAGAGCCAAGAGGCAATGTGGCTGGAGTGGAGAGTGTGAAGGGCTGAAATGAGATCACAGGTAACTGGGGCCCATCTTAGAGCTCTCAGAGGGCTACTTAGAAAGGGATGGCATCTGCTGGGGATAACAGGTTACTAAACCCACCATCAAGGTTCAGTGTGATCTATGCTAGTAGGGTTCTTCAGGGTGTTATGGGTAGGGTGGCCACAAAATTTGTGGGGCTCAGTGCAAAATGACAGTGTCAGGCACCTTGTGCAGATGTCAAGATGGTGACAGCAGGATATTAAATCAAGTGTGGGCCTTCTGGTTATAGTTCCTTGTGCAGTTGCTCAGGTCACATGCCCTGGCTGAGGAAATATAAGAGAGACATAGTTGGCTCTACACAGCTGCTTCTTCAAAAGTAAAATACATAGCGTGGGGGGACACCTGGGTGGCTCAGTCAGTTAAGCGTCCAACTCTTGATTTATGTTGAGGACATGATCTCATGGTTCCTGGGATTCAGCCCCACATTGGGCTCCGTGGTGGCAGTGCAGAGTCTGCTTGGATTCTCTCTCTCCCTCTCTCTCTGCCCCTCCTCTGTTCAGTAATTCTCTCTCTGTCTCTCTCAAAATAAATAAACATTTTAAAAAAAGTAAAATACATGTTTGGAAGTTGTTTAATCTTATGGAAAGTGATTGCCTAGAATTTAGAATTGAGGTCCCTAGTAAATTCCCAGCTTCTTTGTTTTCTATTAGTCAGGGTTCTCCAGAGAAATAGAACCAGTAGGAGATTATATTTATATAAAAAGAGATCTATTGTGAGGAATTGGCTCATGCAGTTTTGGAGGGGGAGAAGTCTCACCATCTGCATCTGCAAACTGGAGACCCAAGAAAGCCAGTTGTGCGACTTAGTCCAGTTGGAAGGACTGAGAACCTGGGAGCTGATGTTGTAAATCCAAGTCTGAGGACAGGAAAAGATGAGAAGAGGTGTCCCAGTTTGAACAGTGAGGCATAAAAAAGGGGATGAATTCCTCCTTCTCCTGCCTTCTGTTCTTTACAGGCCCTCAGTGGATTGGATGATGCCTACCCACACCTAGGTACCTACCTAGAGGGTACCGATTCAAATGATAATCTCGTTGGAAATCCTGTCAGAGACACACCTAGAAAAAAATGTTCCATCTGGGCACCCTGTGACTAGGTGAGGTGACACATAGAATTAACCAAAACAACCAGAGAGACGTTGGGCAAATAATGTAAACCAATTGGTCCTAGATTTCCTACCTGTAAAAGAGGAATAATTGGCCCTGTCTTAAAAGGTTTGGTTTTCGTCCAATTTAGCCAAATAATGGTGAAAATGTTTGGTAAACTATGGAATTCCATAAAAGGATTATGATTTAGTAATATATTTAAATTGCTTCTCCTTTATGTTCTGTTTTGACATCTCCTCCTTCCTGTAATTCCTGAACAAGGAGAGCATTTTGTGAACTAATGGTGATAATTTGCACTGGAAATAAAAATTATTCACCTCTTTTTTTATGCAGGAAATCAGTCTCATTATGCGATACGTTTTATTATGGGCAAGAAGCCCAGACGTCAGATTGAATGTTATGCTTTGTCCCATGACAAAACTGAGACTGTATATCAATGGTCTTTATTCCTCTGCAGCAATTATTTGGTAAAATGAACCAATTCTAAGTGAGCCTGTTGTCCTGGCCTCCTCCCTCCTGCTTCTTTCCCTCTAGACAGTCATTTTTCTGCCTCTCTTGCCCAGCTCTCTCCCTAAAGAGCAGCTGTATTCATATGTCTCACCCTGAGAGGGCAGGCAACTGGCTGCCATCAAAGCCACTCTGTGGCCTGGCCAGTGGGGAGCCATGAAGAGCCATCTGCTCGCCTCTGCTGCAGTAACTGAGTGTCACCTCTGCAGTAGTCCTGTTTACAGAAGGATAATAGAGTTATTCTTAACTAAGTGCATTGTTTGCCAGAGAAAGGGGCATACTTTCAAGCAGTAAATAAGGAGGAAGATGTAACCAATGCTGGTAAGCTTGCATACTTGGCTGCATATTTTAGTTTTCCTGTAATCAAGTGAGAGATGACAGCAGGCACATGGGGCACATACCTCTGATTGAATACAACTTCAGACAGTGTGTCCCTGTACATGCAAAGATAAATGGCAGGAATGCCTTATTTGTTGAAGTGAAAATTTGTAAAAAATATTTATTTTTAGAAGTTATATTAGTGGTTTTAACCCCCAGATCTCCCCTTGTAGCACCCCCACCCCAGTCCTGTCTATTGTTCCTAGGGCTACACTTGCAGTATGGGGTAATAAAGAAGCATGGACTGTAGCCCCAGGCAGGCTCATGTCCAGACCCTCACTCCCTTACTTAGCAGATAACTTATATGGACCCGTCAAAATCTTG
Source organism: Panthera tigris (assembly GCF_018350195.1). Lineage (NCBI taxonomy): Eukaryota > Metazoa > Chordata > Mammalia > Carnivora > Felidae > Panthera > Panthera tigris. The sequence continues at coordinate 47,463,594 of NC_056672.1, forward strand.
AGATTGTTTCCTAATCTATAAAATCAGCATCAGAATACCTACCTCAAAATACTGTTGGAAAATTTGGAAATACTCTAATGGTCTTTACAGGAGGTACTTGAATATAGTAGATGATCAGTAATCATTAGCTGTTACAATTAGCCAGTGTTTAGATGACTGTTCTTCATTATTCTTACCTGTACATGAATACAAGAAACTCACCACAAGAAATGGAGGCATCTAACTAACCAGACAGTTTTGTTTTTGTTTTTACTAACCAAGGAGTTTTGATGGTGGTTGGAAACTTGACTTGAGTTAGGTATTAGTTTAATATAATTCAATACACATTTACTAAGTAGTAATTATGGAAAAATCACTGTGCTCAGAGTTAGAGGTATAAAAATTAACCCTGAATTCAGAAGTTGGTGGAATAGTCAATACGTGCAGCTACTAAATTACTAATTTCTTTTCAATTGGGCAATACCTCATTTCTGTATAAAATCCTCTTTGATTCTGTCTGCCAAAAATGTTGATAATTTAGTTAGTCCTGTTTCTTGATGACTGTTGTACTATAAAGCATTTCATTACTTGAGTAGAATTCAAAATTTTTGTTATAGTTTTCCTTTTGGGTGCTGGGTCTTGAGATATCTTTGAGATATCTCTTTCCTGATGACTTATACTATTTCTAAACGAAAGCATGGAAGTATTGAACCTGGTCTGGTGCTATACAAAGAGAAGATTCACAGCAGGTGTGAGTAAAAATGAGGAAAAGACAAAGAGATGAGACTTTAAAATGTCAAGAAATGAGAACGGAGTAAAAGGTGCAGCTTGGTGAAAAATGGTGCAAACTCTGGAGAAATATATAAAAGAAAATGGAAAGCAGAAAGGAATTTTTAAGTAAAGATAAATCCAAGAGGAAGAATATATTTATGTCTGAGAATATGGTCATGTCATAAAATCTTTTGTCTTACTTTGGTTTGAAAGGGGCTTTGTTACTTGAAAAGAGATTTTTTTCAGTGACATTTGTGTCTTACCTGTATTCCTTAGAAGACTGGAGAATCTTGGTCGCTGATCTATTCATCTAGAGGATCAAATGGAAGTTTTACCAAAATTCTTGCTATTTTTATGCACCTCCTGCTTGATCTCAGTTGAATGTATGATGCCACTGACTGAACACGGCCATTCACATAAATTCTCTCTTCCATTGGGGCAGGATTAATATTCTCATTTAGTTAAATGAGAACACCAGGGATCACTGCCACAGCAGTCAAAAGATTTTGAGATTATTCTGTTGATAGAGCTTTCTTTCTAGTTCTTTTTGTAAACAGTGGCTTCTTATTCTTGAAACTCTAAGCAGTCAGTAATATCTAAATAATAAATGCAACAGGAGGATTGGAGACAACTTTTCTCAGCATAAATGTGTGTTTTGATCTCTCACATTGTTTCCTGAACTGACATTTGAAGATTTTTATTTTGAGGTATAGATTCAACACTGAAGTGTAACACATCATGGTTTTGACCACAGTTGAGTTGCACTCTGTAGCTAATTTGCTCCTTCTCTTTAATTTACTAAAGAGCAAGATATTAGAAAAAACCTTGGAAAGTTTTCAAGGGAATTGTTATACTTTCTAGCATTGTGTGGTGTTTATATTTTTATAAGCCTACTGTGGCATTAGAGAAAAATCTGAAGGGAGCTTCTCTTGGAATGAGTTTATCAATAAAATGATTGCAAAATAAGTTTCCTTTCAGGGTTTTGAAATGACGACAACTTCCCATTTTTCATAAACATGTCTGACTGGTTAAAAACAAAATTAAAAATGATTTTTATGTGCCTTCAAGATATTTTTGTAGAAATAATTTTTTATTTTTGTTTATTAATAAAAAAGTTACAAGGCCAGTAATGTTTGATCTTCTATCGTTATTTATGAATATTTTCCCCTGGAAAATTCACATGATAAAAAGCAAATTTCCTTTTCTTCCCTTCAGAATATCTATTTTCCTTGATATTAATCTGACCATAAACAGAGCTATGAGACATACTAAATCCTATTTCTCAACACCAAAGACACAACATAGAAAATAATCAAGAGATCCTCAAATCAAATTTTGCTGACAGTCCTGGGAGGACTATTAGAGTCAATCTTCAAGTTTCTAATAGTTCTTTCAAATGACCTAGAAAATCATTTGATACCTATTTACTCATCACAGTTGAAAAAATGATAGGAAAATGAAAGTACTAAGCCAACAGGAAGCTTTGAGAAGTTAAGCATTATTATTGTAGCATTATTATCAATTTGAGTCATTATAGTAGTAATAATTGAAACTGTTCATAATCACAGAGAGGAATTTATGGCCAAAAGTATAAAAAGTATTTTGTTAGGGCTGTTAGTCAGGGCTTTTCACTGGAACAATGTCTATTGAATAAAATATATTATTAAAATTGGTTTCTCATTCTTAGGAGAATATTTTTAAAAGATCTGTTGCTGCATATGTTATTAAAGTAACTGGCTCGTGAGGAAAGAACAGATTTTGTTCGATAGTCTTAAATTTGAGTATTAATGTCCTGATTAAACCAAAAATCTTCATGGATGATTCCCAAGAATAAAGACTTCACTGGTCTCTTTAAAATGAGGATTCTAAGGCAACTTGCCAGATTCAAACTCTGAATTGGTTGTGCAGCATAGATTAAAACTTGGACTCTTTGACCTCCAGTCTTTTCCTTGTCTATTCTACTTTACTTGGTTGTATCACACTCTTAATTCCTCCTGGAGCTTAGAGACCAGGGGAAATGGAATGAATTAAAGAAGAAACATGCAAATAGTTCATACAGAATTCACAGAATGGGTCCAAAAATTAGTGGACCATTTTCATTGAAAATAATTCATCTCCAAAAAGGAAAAGGCTAAGCAGAGAGGGGAAGGGCCTTTTTATGTGAAACTCACTTGTTCGGACTTGCTGAGTACTTCCCTTCATTTGTCCAGACACACTTATTCCCTTCTCAAACAGGCTGCTGTGCTATGGAATTGCTTCATGCCCTTGTAGAAATGCTAAGGCTCTTGGCAGGGACAGATGATTTTCTCTCCACAAGATCTCTTTACTGGTGCTTGTGGCTACCACAATGATTTTTAAAATATATATATTTTTAATGTTTATTTTTGAGACAGAGCATGAGCAGGGGAGAGGCAGAGAGACACAAAATCTGAAGCAGGCTCCAGGCCCTGAGCTGTCAGCACAGAGACTGACGCGTGGCTTGAACTCATCAAGTGCGAGATCATGGCCTGAGCTGAAGTCGGACGCTCAACCGACTGAGCCACCCAGGCGCCCCATTTTTTTTTAATGTCGCTTTTATTCTGTGATTTGGAATGCTGCTCTGGATACTTGATTCCCAGATATCTGTCTCCTTGTGTGGGTGCTTGCTTCTTTATTATTATTGTTCATCTGTTTTAGCCCACAACATTACCGTAAATTAAGATGTGTCCCTAAATTCTGGGGTGGGTATTACATACTTTATTTTTCTCTCCACAAATAACTTATTTAGCTGTTAAGCACCTGGGTTCTACTTTAACTAATAATTTCCAGGACTTCTTCCACTTTGATATCTGTCTCATGCTCTAGGTTTACCGCAGTTGGTTCTCTGTTTCTTACCTTGTCTCTGAGATCTACTTGTCTCCCACTGTTTCAGAACAAATATTTACCAAAACCTACAGGAAGGTCCTCTGGATTCGTTAACAACACTGCTTCTCTCCTTCTTGAGAAGTCCTGAACAAATATTTCTTCACCATGTAGTTGGTCCGTGTACCCAACTGTCAATACGATGATATAGAACAACAACAACAACAACAAAAGGAATCCTGAAGGGTAAACGTTTGACTGATGCCAGAGTCTTCTATTCTCTCAGCTTATTAATACCACGTTGGTTTAGATATGGTGGGTATGAATTGCTCTGAGTCTGAGGAAAAGTTTATATATATCTCTGAAAAAAACAAACAAACCTGTTTTGTAACTGTGTATAGTAGTAATATTGCTGTGTAAAACCAGGTGCCAACCAAAAAGCCTAGCTTTGAAGGAAAGCCTCATAGTTGAGTTATGAGACAGCTGGAGAGCAGCAAAATAGATATAGATCCATAAGCCCTGCAGGAAAAACAACTTTAATCAGGGCCTGACACATTGGGTGATTGTAACGAAGTCCCTTGGTATGTGTAAGCCCTGGATCAAATGGGACCAATTGACTATTGACAAGCGTTACATTAGTGCAAAACTGAATGAAAAACGGGCTATGGCCCTGCACAGACTCCAATAATGAGAAATGAGTTTCTTGTAAAAGAAAAGGAGTTGGTTTGTTTTAGGAAAACATGTGCGCATTGGCCCAGGTGATACCTCTGGTGGACTGAAATTCCCTCGGTGCAGTCTTCAGACACGGTAGTGGCATTTAGGGCTGTCTTTCCAAGCCTCTGCATGTGACAGGTCTCTTTGACTCCTTAAGTTGATTCCATGGTTCTGAATACCAGTAGCTAATGCTGGCAGCCTGGCCCAGGAACGGGAGCATTGTCCTGCCCTGAGAGCCCCTCAAATGGATTTTACAAGGGACTGGTGCATACCATGTATCTAGGTGCAGTGAGGCATGTTTCTAGCACTTTTCACAGATCATCATAAATTAATTTGAAATAAGCCTCTCTCCTCCCACAAAATATAATACCAGAGAAAAACCGTCATCATGGTTTTTCTGTAGCATAGTGCCTGAGGGGGTAAAAATCATTTTCTCTGGCATTTGTTGACTGGCCACGTGACAGGTGCCAAATGCTATGCTGTCCATAAATGCGTGGCATGTGTGTCCAATTCAAAATAATTTGTAGTTTGGAGTAGATTCTTCACACCTTCAGCTCTGAACCTGAAAGAATGGAAAGAGCTGTGCCTACTCGGATTTGAAGCTGGGTGTCATGTAAAGTCCCAAACTGATGTGTCAGGAGCCCCAAATGTCCTGTCTTCGCTGTTCTGTACTGCACATGGAAGTGATGATTCTTGATAGTTATTCTGGAAAAGATAAGAAGGGGCAAGTGGGGCATGCAGTCTTATTTTACTACTATGTGTGGGTATCTGGTAAACAATACAATAATGCAATATCCTCTTTAGTAATGCTGCAAGATGGGAAGCATGACAGCAGTTTTTCAGACCTTAACATTAGTAGTGTTTCTTTAACTTGTATGGAACACCTGCTTTTTTCAACTTAGCAAAAATTTACTAAATTGATTATCTTAATCTAGGTTGATATCATTAGTTTGGTTTTCTTGTTTTCTTTTGCCTTACTGTATGGGGGGGGGCAAAGAAAGCCTTATTTGATTAATTGTGTTATGGTTGAAAGTGATTGTGGGTCAGAGAGAATAGGAAGCATTGAACTTAGGGAGAAAGAAAAGCAGAAGAAAGATGTTCTATCAGTAGCGGGTATCCAGGAAACTCAATATAAACTATCTTGTCAATGGTCTTCTCTCTTTCCTGCCTAGATCCTCTCCTGATTTCTAGAACTACCTATCTAACTTTCTAGGGACTACTCTTCTATATTCCGTGGGTACCTCAAACATCAACATCCAAACTTAACTGCTCGTGTTTTTCCCTCTGTGTTCATAGTCTCTGTCTTAGAGAATGATAACTACCATTCTAGCAAAGACAGAAACCCAGAAATCATCTCAGGGTATTTGGTCCACCTTCACTTTTACCTAATAGCTATAAATGGCTCATTGAGTTTTATCTCCAAAATTCCCTAACCTGTTATGGCCAAGTCTACTGCTTTAGCAGTTCTTGCTTGGATTACTAGGGAATGGCCTTCTTGACTCTATCCTCTACCCTGCTTTAATTCAGCCTTTGCCCTGCAGCTGTAGCCTTTTAAGTGCAAATATGATTACATCACTTCCTTGATGACATTTCCTTGGGAGTCCTTTTTGCCTACAGACTATGTTCAACACCCCAAATTCTTAATGATCTTTCTGTGCTTGATTCTCTAATCTTATTTCCTACCACTATACTCTGGGGTCCTTTCACCGTATGAAGAGAAGTTTTCAATCGGTACCGTGCTGTTTCATAATGCCATGTCATTGTATAGGCTATTTCCGTTGCTGGAAGCACCTTCTGAACTTTGGAACATGGTTGGAGATTGCAAATCCATTCATCATGAACACATGTTTCTTCATCTGGAAAGCCCTCCATGATGTCTTAGTTCAATTTATTCTCTCTCAAGTCTTTGTAATATCGCTGACTTCTCTGTTTCCCTCATTTATTCTAAGCTCTTTAGGATCAAGAGCAGTGGTGTTTGTATTTTTGTGGTCCCTGATATATGATGGATATTCAGTGTATATTTGTTGAATCAACATATGGATGCAATGATAAAAGCAGAACTTCTTTGGGATGATGGATGAGGAAGTATCAGTTTGGAAAGAAACTCGCTATTGTGTTGGGGGATTTGGGAATCGGTACATTTAGGAGCTAAGTGAAGATTTGATCTTAATTCAGATTGGATTTAAATCTCTGGGGCATTTTGATCTTGAGGAAGCCAACAGGAATTGGAAACCAGTATAAGGGTGTAGAAGTAGTAACAGACAAAAAACTGAAGAAAGCCTTTTTTTTTTAAGTTTATTTATTTATTTTGAGAGAGACAAAGAGAGACTGTAAGTGGTGGAGGGGCAGAGACAGAGGGGGACAGAGGATCTGAAGTGGGCTCTGTGATGACAGCAGAGAGCCCAATGTGGGGGTTGAACTCATGAACTGTGAGAGCATGAGCTGACCTGAAGCCAGATGCTTAACCAACTGAATAGTGCCCTCCAAAACTGAATAAAGACTTAAATTCCTCTCTCCTTTCCTCTCTTTCTACCTTCCTCCTTCTCTCTCTCTGTACAATAAATATATTATAGCATATATTTTAATATTTTAAAGTGGCTATGTAAATATATATGTGTGTGTTCATATATAACTAAAAAAACCACCCCTTAAATACAGTATAATCTTTTCTTGCTAACTAGTTCTATGTTGATGTTGGTAATGATCTGAAAAAGAGTTTGGGCATGGGGAGGGAAAAGGGAACTCAAGTAATGCTAAAAAGCCAGAGTATATATTTTGAGAGCCAGCTCTAGAGGAGAGGAAGAAGCAGAGGCAGGGTACTTGGAGCTTTAGAACTTCGTTCTCTGCCGGTCAAGGGACTGGTGGATGCAAGGGCCAGAGGAGTCAGGGCGGAGTGGTGCGTCGGTGTTCCCACTTGCTCAGCTGTGCAGATACCATGGACAGAGCTAAGGCTGCATTCCTCTGAGTTAGGCAAGACATTGAATAAAGTACCCCTGTGTACATGTGGGAACATCTTTTTGTTTTGTTTTTTCCTTTTGCAAGTCAAACTGAACTAATTATGAACATCAGAATTGCCAAAAGCTTTTTCTAGCTCACTTACCCCCGTTCATACTCTGAAGTTTTAGCAATGCTGAGAATTGACAGTCAACAGGTTAGATATCCATTCCATTGTAAACCCAGCCTCTTGGGCTCTCTGTTAAATTGGAGAGAAGCACCTAGGGAAGAAAATACATCCAGTGACTTCTGCAGTAGTGGGTTCATGAAAAGGTAGCTGAGGCTGCGAGGGATTTAAAGGCATATAAAATGGCAAGTAGGTTATCATTTGTGGGATACTCTTACTTTAGTGTGTAAATGTAAGTTGTTATATTAAGATGGCTTTCACCGTGTGGCCAAAAAGCAATGTACGTGCTACCAAGAGGGAAACGCCACCAGCTCCTATGTTCTAAACACTAATCCAGGCACACTAACTTATTTCTCCTCACAGCATTCAAATATGGGTTTATCGTCCTGATTTTACCACATAAGAAGGTGGGCTTCACATCTAGTAAGTGGCAGAGCTGGGTTCAATTCTGGGTATGGCTGACTGGGATCCCCGTTCACATTCTTTTCTCCATCCTGCCTTCTTTGCCATCACATCTTGGCTGGCAGCGGGAGAGGCAAATCTGACAGGGACTGTGAAAAGCCTGGAGTTTTCAGCCTGCTAGGCAAGCGGCAGTGCCATAGAGGTAAGTCACTGTGAGCTCTGTCATTTATTTCTGTCTACTTTAAATCTCTTATCTGTAGGGCGAAAAGCATTTACAAAGCTTTCAGAAAAATGCTTTGTGATTACCAGCACTAGGCGAGCAATGGCTTGCCTGTTTTCCACAGATAGCTACAAAATATGTCTTTTAGGGAGAATTATCTGCTTCCTTCCACCTAGATTCATATACAAACACACTGACAAAAAATATGTTTTGGAAATCCCATAGTCCTAGGTGTTAGCAGATACTCTCTATTCTGGGCTGCATTGAATCAGATGGAAAAAAAAACCTTGAAAATAAAAGTAAACATTCAGTTGTAAATAAATAAATAAGAATTGTTACCTCTTGGTAACAAATTCCTGTTCTATGGTAATTTCTGTTAAAGCTAGGAATTCCAAGGTGTAATTCTACTGGTAAGGAAGAATCAGGTGTTTCCCACCAATGTGCTAGGTATTTTGGAGGGTTGGGGTTGGAGAAAATAGTAAAGAAAGGGGTACTAGCTCTTTCCCACTTAAAAAACATACCTGGCCATCTTGATGGGGTCTCCTTGAGTGATACTTTTACCTAGAATTGGCAACTCTTTTGGCCTGATGACAGCTTAATCTTCATTGTCCTTTGCACTTTTTCCACGTAGACTTCAGCTATGGGAATAATTCTTAACAAATTGCACAGCTGACCTTCTCTAAGTAGGCCCCTTCTGCATGGTTAGAAGATTTAGAATTGCACAAAAATATGATGATTCATGAAGCCCTGAATACCTTGGCCTCCTTGCTCTGATATCCCTTGTTGAAAGCGTGGGCCCTGAGGTCTGCACTGTTTTCCCAGGTGGACCTGTGCAGCCTTCAGTCCTGGAGCTCACGTCTTGCTGCAGCCACTCTACTAATTCTCCTCTTGCTTGAGCTTCTGACTCAGGGAATTCCTGAGGGAGGAAAACCTGAGTCCTTGATAAAGAGCCAGTTTTTGCAATATTCCCACTGAAAAGAATGAACATAACCTTTAAAGAGTAGAGAATTTGTTATTCTAAGTCTGTTTTATAGTCCAAGCTTACCGATTCTATTTGAGATGTCTCTTCCTTGCAAGATACACTGTCCTGGCTGGAAAAGGCTTTAATACGCCAGGCATGGTAGGAAGGCTGCTTTGCTCAACTTTGCTTTGCTGTTAAAACATTAAGTGTAATCTGATGTGTCAATAGAGTCACCTCAGGTACTCAGAATCATTTTAATTCCTCTTACTGTCAAAACATACTGTCAATGCTGACACGAATTGGCATTAAAAATATATGCGAAATCACCTGGAGAACAGCACTTTTTACTGATAGGAGGTCTCTTTAAAAGCGGTCTCTGTCAAAGATTCAATTTGAACTCTTTTTTGGCTTTGAATTTTATAGAGCAGCTCTTTTTTTTTTTTTTTCAAACCTGACCTGCTTTGCATCATTCAAACCTATCAGTGGAGGAAAGAAGCTTTTCTTTTTATCTGACCCTATGGGAGATGTTGTACATTCCCAGTGTGTGCCCTGAAACAGATGTGCAAGATGACACATAAGTGGATGACATCACTCATGGCTAGTGATTAAATACTTCCCTGGGACTCACAAAAGGCACTCAAAAGAAAATGGAAAGGAGGAGTGATTATCAGGACTTATATACTCCTCCTGGGTGCGTGATTTTGCCACTCTAGATAGATTTTAATATGGAGGAAATACGAATGACCAAAATGGAAGAATATAAATATGAAAACCTCAGATTTTGGTGTTGGAGAAGTATAAACCTAGAAATATACATATACATATACATGATGTTATTTGTAACATATTTTATGTGCTTTGTATTTTATAACATGGGATACAAAATATATAAATGTATGTATGTATAATATATGTAATATATATGTCTTTGCAATATATAAGTATATTCAGTGTATATTATATGCATGTAGTGTACCAGATCCCCAAGCAAATAGAAAAACCAAGAAGGAAATATTTTATTTTTTGAGAAGTGTCATATTCTTTTCTAACTTGCATACAGAGGTTATCTAAGTGTTTTTTTTTTAATAAATATGTTATAGCATTATATTTGAAGAGCTGAAGCATTATTTATCAAATAATTCATGTATTAGCATTTGATGTATACATGTAAGTGTGTGTATATATATATGTATATATATATATATATGTATATATATATACACACACACATATATATATATAAATTTGGTGCATACACAACTGTTTGTTTTGTTTTATTGTTTTGCTTTGCAGAGTCTTGGGTGGATAAATGACCTATTGAACTGAAAAGTGAACACCCTTGCATTTTAAGTTTTGAAAGCAATAGATTCCATTGACAGGATGACTAGATTTTCTTTGCTGTTTGAAATCTAAGAGCTGGTCATTCTTTTTCTATTTTGCTAATGTTAGCAGATTGTGTGTGTGTGTGTGTGTGTGTGTGTGTGTGTGTGTGATAGAGAGAGAGAGAGAGAGAGTCTGGAAGCAAATCACTCAGCTGACCTTTTTCATAATCAACTACAATGAGCAGAGTGTGTGTATATGTGTGTGTCCCTGCACTTTTGGTGTGATAGACAGTTTGCTTAAATATGTGGGAAAAGTTAATCCCACTGCCCCTGACCTTTGGCACAAGAACCTTGTGCTTCCAGTAGAAAGTGTGGTAAATGCCAAGTCCTTTGGGCAGAAGATGTTTGCATTAATGTTTTCTATGCTGGAGCCTGAGCCATAGATTTTCTGTCAGCCGTCCTTTGCACTGCTGATATGGAGTAGGTTGAGTTGTATATAGAATATAGTGCCTGATGCCATCTGTTTTGACACCTTGAATATTTTAACCCCAGCCATTGTATTAAAGGAGAATGTCTTCCACTCCCTATCATGCATGTGATTACCATGTAGTATGGGAGGTGGAAAAAATCATGCAGTTTAATATGATTGCCAAAGGGTGGGTGAACCCTAAAAGGAAGATGAATCCCAGAAGAATAGGAGCAATACTCTCTTATGGTCCCTAAAAAGAGTTGTAATTCTTGCCCAAGTTACTATATCGGCACACGTCTGCAATAAAAATTTGGAAAGGAGTTCAGTTATTCATCTGGACAATTAGAAAACTGTTAGAAACTGTATGACTTTATATTCTTTACAGTAACCAATTTATTGTATTGTTGTGACATTTTATCTGTTCATACATTTGACATTTATGTGGTTAGCACCTCTGGTGATGACTGAAATTAAACACAGACTAAAAGGACTCAGGCAGAACAAGGATGTTCTCTCATTTTCCTAGAGATTAATCTCTCCCTCTCAAATTTATAAAAGTAAACTTTTTCTTGGTTTGATTTTGCCTCCCAAACTCTTTTCCAAGTTATAATTAGAGATGGAAATTAAGATATCAATGAAAAAATACACTCTGATTTATCACTTCTGACAGAGGAAGTCTTTCCCCAGGCTGCATCTGAGTTCCTTTCTTTAGAGGAAACAGCAGGTGAGGGTGACTATTTCTCAGCTGGTGGCAGCTTCCAAGAGAAGAATTATGTTCAGGAAAATATTTGAGATTAAAGCACATCAGAAAAGAAGCATCATATCAAATTAAGATTTTATTCAAATCAACTGACTGACCTATATTTGAATGTTAAATCCTGATATTTCAAGGTTGGAGTTTTGAAAACCCATGCTCCTTGTAGACTGATGATATAGACCTCCCAAGCAAGGATTTCACTTAATGATGGCATCCTTTTGGGAAAACATAGGGCCTGTTATTTCATGAGCATTTATAAGCCAAGTGCCTAATATGTATTTTGTGTTCCCCTTTTGGTCCTTACAAATCTTTGATGCAGGTATTATTATATAGTTGGCCCTTGAACAATGTGGAGGTTAGGGGTCTGACCCCTGTAAAGTTAAAAATCCATGTATAACTTTTGACTGCCCCCAAACTTAATTAGTAATAACCTACTGGTGACTGGAGGCCTCAACAATAACATAGTCAATTAACACATATTTTCTATGTTTTATGTATTGTGCACCTTATTCTTAAAGTAAGCTAGAGAAGAGAAAAATGTTGTTAAGGAAAATATAAGGAAGAGAACATACATTTGTAGTACTTTACTGAATTTATTGAAAAATATCCACATATAAGTGGCCCAACACAGTTCAGGCTCGTATTGTTCAATAGTATCTATTTTGTAGAGGAGGATGGGGGCTGAGAAAAATTCAGTGACTTGCCCGGGGGACCTGTAAAATATAAATAGAAGGGCCACAAATGGGATGCAGTTTATTCTAAACCCATGCTTCTCAATCCTTTTCTCTCCACCCACTTTTTTTTTATAAACCCAAAAGACTCCATTTCCCACATACCCACTTCTCTTTCCCTTCTTACTTATAAGATGCTGCTCTTTATTTCTCCCAGCCTAGACTATTGTTCCTGTCTGGCTTCCTCCTTCCTTCCTTCCTTCCTTCCTTCCTTCCTTCCTTCCTTCCTTCCTATCAGGAAGTCTGTAGGTTTTATTTTTAATTTTTAATATTGAAAAATATATATTTTCCCTATTTCATTTAATCTATGATGCCATTGATTGAAAGACACACTATTGGACTAGGTTCTACTAAGAAAAAAAACACTTTCAACTAAACTATGATAGAATGTCTTAAAGACAGTCCTGCAACGATGCATGAATCACTCACATCAGCCACTCATTGTCTTTCATTAATGACAAGGGATTTAGCAATTTCTTTTATTTTCAGTTCCTCTGCTTCGCATGTGATAGCTAATCCCTTTTGTATGCGTCTTAATAACAAAACCTAATACAGCTTCATTTGCTTCTGGTATTTTCTTAGGTTCTGTAAAACACATGGTTCTTATTTTGTAGGAAAATATGGGGCTCTAGTCATTCCTGATATGATGAATATTTGCTTCACTAAATCAAATTTTTCCCCACTGCTTTATTTCTGCATATGTAATGATTTCTCCTTCAATGCAAATCATAGTGTAATCCTATAGAAGATATTGTAAATGGCAATTAATCTCAACACCAAAAATAGTCAACACCCAGGGGAAATGATAACAATGTGAATATTTATAATCCAAGGCAATGACAACCACATCAAAACTATCTCGTGGCTGGTAGTGACCACAACAGGTCACTGAATCTGAGACTCGTCCTACTTTTAGAGATATTGAAATGTGGAAAACTTTACTTCTTAGAATTAATGAGAAAAGAAATACCGACTATGCTTTTGGATAGCCTCTGTTTTCTGCCTCTCAGATTCTGATCGGATCATAGCTCTTTTATTCTTGAGGCATCCTCTCCCCCGTACCTCTCATCCTGCAGAGAGATACTGCTGTGCACTGTGCCTCTATCCACGATGATATGTTCTTTCCTCTACTCTGGGCTGGATTTTAGAATTTACCCTAAGGCCTGTTATAAATGTTCAGAAAATTAAATTTTTCTTTTTCCTCTTAGGGAGAGAAAACCTGACTACATTTCCAACTTTCGCCAGTACACATTCTACATTCCCATTTCCGTTCTACCATGGTGCTATGTAGCCCTTTGCTGATAGTTGTAGTGAGCATTAAGGAATTTAACTCAGCACTGAACTTTGTAAAGAACTTTGTAATTTGTATAGAAGAATTACTTTCCATTATTAAACATATTTTCATATGTAACTCATGAACAGTTTTTGTGTTGTGCCCTGAGAAAAGTATCTATGCAGTTGCTGATTTTTGACTTTCATCGCTAGTTCATTTTTCTCTTTTTTCTTCCATTCTTTATAATCTTTTCAGTTGCCTGAAATATAATCATATCTACTTCCTATACAAATCCAAGCAATATATACTTAAAAGTGAAGTTGATAGTCTCTCACTTTCTCTTTCTAATCTCATTCTCTAATGTAACCACTATGAGCTACTGTGTCTCTTGTTAATACAAACAAAAATATATACATTGAAGATATATATTGAAAAAGATACATGTGGCCCTGACAGGAATCTGCTATTCTCGCCTAATAGTATGTTGTAAGCCTATTTCTAAGTTAATGTGTAATGATCTATATTGTTTTAATAGCTGATTAGTGTTTCACAGTATTAGTATATCATGATTTGGGCAACCATTTTCCTAAATATGGGCATTCTAGTTGTTTATGGAGGTTGTTTCCAACATTTTAGATGTAAATTTGGGTAAGACTTTGAAAATATTAAACATTGCTGATGTTTCTTTTTCTTTTTTTCCTCTGTTGGTTAGAATCCCAGAAATGAAAATACTCAGTAAGGGAGTATGCATATTGGAAAAAAGTATTACTATTTTAATTTTCAAAATATCAAAATGCATGCTTTCACCAATAATAAATGAGAGCGCCAGTTTCTCTAGGTTTTCTTTAGCACTGACTGCTATCAAACTTTTACATTGTCATCCAATAGGCAAAAAAGTTAGTATCTTCTTTTAATTAGCATTTCCCTCTTTACCATTGAGGTGGTATATTTTCATTGTTTACTGATCATTTGCATTTCCTCTTTTGTGATTTGCCTACTCCTATCTAGGACCTATTTTATTTTATTTTATTTTATTTTATTTTATTTTATTTTATTTTATTTTATTTTTTGATGTCTATTTATTTTTGAGAGAGAGATAGAGCACAAGTAGGGGAGGGGCAGGGAGAGAGGGAGACACGGAATCTGAAACAGGCTCGAGGCTCCGAGCTATCAGCACAGAGCCCGACTCAGAGCTCAAACCCATGAACTGTGAGACCATGATCTGAGTCAAAGTCAGATGCTTAACTGACTGAGTCACCCGGGTGCCCCTTTAGGACCTATTTTAGATTGTCTTTTTCTTATTGACTTAAAAGAACTCTTTATATATTTAATAATAATAAACACCGAGTGCTTACTATTTAAATGGACTCTAAGTTAAAGTACTTTATACATATTAACACATCTAATTAATTCACACAGCAACCTTATAAGGTAGACATAATTTTATAGGTGAGGAAATGGAGGCAGAGAAAGGTTAAAAAAAATGTGTTCAAGGTCACACAGCTAGTAAGTGGCAGAGCTGACATTCAAATGAAGTCATGTCCTAACTCCTATGCTATGGGCTGCTTAGTTGGAAGGATAGAGGAGTGTGTGCTGAGCACAGAGATATGTCACTGGTGGATCCACAGGTGCTTCTGGCAAGTGCTTTCCAGAGCACATTGGAAGACAAATGTTTGTGTCTAAAGTTTGATGAAAATACTTCTCTTTAATAAAAAATAAAACTACACCATTTCAAAGTAGATTCTTGATGGTGTGTATTGTTGAAAGTGAACTTTCGGAGATCGTAAGAAAACTGGTGGGACAGAAACCGAACAATGAAAGCAAAGGAGCAGAGGAGAAGTTTTCTTGGTCACACTAGACATTGAAGGCCGTAAATTCCTTAATGAAGTGAGATTAAAAAATAATATAAGAACTACCTTGTTATTTGTAGTTTAAGTAAATTGTTTGTATGTAGTGTTCATTACATTAGCTACTCTTAATTAATCCCTTTGTGGTCTTTATAAAGTTCAGTGAAAGAAGGCTAACATCTCTCCCCCATCCAAGATTATTACAGAATAGATAGATTTATAATTGTTATGATGTTTATTTTCGGGTGTTCCAGAAATAACACACACACACACACACACACACACACACACACACACACACACTTTTATTACCTCCATTTAATGTCATCTTTGGAATCCTTATATTGCCTGATTGCAACAATAAAAGTCTTCCTAATCGATTTATGACAAACCTGGGCATCTCAGTTTTAAACTCATTTAATTTAGGATTTTTCTCTCTAACTTCTCTTCTTTTCCAAGAGTTGATCTAAGTTCTAGGGGCTTTGGAACATGGGAGTTGGGAAAGAGATCTGGTTCAAGGTCATTTTTCTTCTAAGTGGGCAAATGAAAGACACTGCAATCCTGTCTGGTCCTCGGATTTGGCCAGATCTTTTCACTTTCCAGAATCTTCTGGAGCATCTGTTATGAGTTAAAGTATGTTTTTCAAAAAGATATAATGAAGTTCTAACCCCCAGTACCTCAGAATGTGACCTTATTTAGAAATAGGGTCATTGAAGATGTAGTTAGTAAAGGTGGGTCATATGGAAGTAGAGTAGACCCCTAATTCAATATGACTGGTGTCTTTTTCTAGGCAGACAATGTGAAGATAGTAGAGAAGGCTCTGTGTCAATGCAGGCAAAGATCGGAGTTATGCAGCTGTAAACCAAGGGATGCCAAGGATTGCTGATGACAGCAGAAGCTGAAAGAAAGCCATGGGACAGATTGTCCCTAGAGCCTTTGAGAGGATAGCCCTGTGACACTCTGATTTTGGATTTCAAGTCTCCAGAAATTTGAGAGAATAAGTTTCTGTTGTTTTAAGCCCCTAGCGTTGGAAAACTTTGTTATGTCAGCTTTAGGAAATTACTGTAGCATCCAAACTCTTGCTATTTCTGTGGTGTCTTCTTAGCCTATTGGTCCACTTTCATTGAGAGTTATATACACTTGACTCTGGGTCAGTTGGGAAAATATCTGGCCGCTTCCAGTGTCCTGTCAAATTGCTGTGCTGTCAGAGTGCTTCCTACAGCTTCTCTGCACTACTTCAGGACCAGAATGTCACAGACACTGTCTGCAGTACTTGTCAACTTCCAGGGCAACCAAGTAGAAAACCAGGCATAAGTACCCTCTCTTCACGAATCTCAAAACCCTTCTCTTATGCCTTGGACTCACCTAGAGGTGGAGAGCTTACATCCCTGTCCTCTCAAACTCCTGGGATGTTTCTGTGATTTTTATTTAATACGGGTAAACAGAAAAGCATTTCCTCCACAATCTGGATCTATATGAGTTCATCCTTGAATTTTCTGTCTGACATCTGGCAGGTGTAAAAGTTTAGAATTTGCCATCCTTGTCCTTTGTTCTTTTATGTTCCTTTATGACATATCCTCCTTGGGCAGTGGGGACTCCAGTCTTGTGGTTTAAGTGAGAGAGTCATCCTTTTAGAAAAAGTGCAGATATGTAAAGCCTGAAACTGTAAAACTCCTAGATGGAAACATATGGGAAAAGCTTCTTGACAATGATTTCTTGGAAATGACACCAAAAGACACAGGCAACAAAACCAAAAATAAGCAAGTGGACTACATCAAAATACAAATCTTCTGTACAACAAAAGAAACAATTAACAGAGAGAAGAGCCAACCTCTACAGTGGGCAAAAATGTTTGCAAACCATGTATCTGGTAAGGGGTTAATATTCAAAATGTATAAGGAACTTCTATAATACAGTAGCAAACAAAACCAAAACCAAAACTGAACTCGACTTAAGAAAATGGGCTAAGGATGGGCACCTGCATGGCTCAGTCAATTAAGCATCTGACTCTCCTTTTCAGCTCAGGTCATGATCTCAGGGTTTGCGGGATCATGCTCTGCTGACAGCACAGAGGCTGCTTGGGATTCTCTCTCTCCCTCTTTCTCTCTGCCCCTCTTCCACTCACACTCCTGTGTTCTCTCTCTCCCTCTCTCTCCAAACAAATAAACTTCAAAAATGGGCTAGGGATTTCAATAGACATTTCCCCAAAGAATATATACAAAGGATCAACAGTATGTGAAAAATTCTCAACATCATTAACCATCAGGGAAATGCAAATGAGATATCACCTCAGACCTGTAAGGAGGTTATTATAAAAACAAACAAACAAACAAAACAACAACAGATATTGACAAGCATGCAGAGAAGTTGGAATTCTTGTGCACTGTTGGGAATGTAAATTGGTGCAGCCACTATGAAAAACAGTATGGAGTTTCCTCAAAAATTAAATAAAAATAGAACTACGTATGATCCAGCAATCCCACTTCTGAGTATTTATTCCAAAGACCTGAAATCAGGAACTTAAAGCTGTATTAGCACTCCCATGTTCATTGCAGCACTATTCACAAGAGCCAAGATATCAAAACAGCTTAAATGTCCTTCAGCAAATGAATAGATAAAGGCAATGTAGTATATACACACAATGGGGTATATTCACCCTTAAAAAAGAAAAAAAAATCTGCAATATGTGACAGTATGGATGAACTTTGAGGACATAACGCTAAGTGGAATAAGCCAGCCACAGAAAGACAAACACTACATGATTTCGCATATATGAGGCATCTAAATTAGTATAATTCATAGAAGCAAAGAATGGAATGTTGGCTGTCAGGAGATGGGGGAAGGAAGAAATGGGGAATTATTAATCCACAGGCATAAAGCTTCATTTAAGTGAGATGCATAAACTCTAGAGATCTGCTATACAACGTTGCACTAATAGTCAAGGGGATTGTTAAGGCAGTAGATCTCACATAGAGAGTTTTTACCATAATGAAATAAATAAAACATTTAAAATGCAGAAGAGACTCATCTGCTAACATTTCACAGTATAATTTTGATTCACATAGTTAGCCTAGGTTGATAAGGCTTAGCTGAAAATTGGAGTCACATTCTAAAGCTGAGCATGGGCAGAGACTATCTGCATCCCTTCTAGAATGCTGTCTTTTAAGGACTATACCTATCTATGTGGGATCATATTTAATGAAGTTAAGAGGTGGCAGTTTATGGCAGACACTGACTACAACTTAATGCTTAAATATCAATATACCCCCTATCTAGTGAAACCTTGGATTGCAAGTAACCTGTTCTGTGAGTGTTCTGCAAGATGAGCAAACGTTGCTAATAAATTTTAGCTTGATAAACAAGTGATGTCTTGCAATACGAGTAGTACCTGATGCCGAACATCACATGATCACAACTGAGCCAATGGTTCTTGAAATTCACGTTGCTATATGAGACTTCAGATTACAAGCATGTTTCTGGAAGAATTATGCTTGCAAATCAAGGTTTTGCTGTATTGGCTAATGTTCTTCATGGATCTTATTTCCTTGTCATCAAATATATGTTTCTTCCTAGCATTGCTGAGGGGTTTTGCACAGTTGATGTATCATTTGGACTCTTCTCTGGTCATTGCTGTAACATGCCTATTCTTTTAGTTTTTCCTTGATTTGCCTATACCCTAATTGTATTTTACCTTAGTATGACTGGGGAATCATTGGGACCTGGTATTAGTAAATGCAGTAACCTTAAGGCAGTGATATATGCTGAATATAGCTAAACTTGATGACATAAAACTAAATATGTTAGTGATAGATTGGTGATTACACACATGCTGTCCTCAGCACAGCAGTGTGTGGCACAGAGAAGGGATACAAAAGAAGTATAAGGCATCACGTGTAGCCACATGGAGCTTACCATCTGGGTGGAAGGGAATAGGACCAGAGAATAGCGCAGAATAAAATCACCAAGTACAAGCTTATGATGCAGATTATTATATACTAAAACAGAATCTAATATAGTTCCAATAAGGCAGCAATCAAAGGTGACATAACAGTTTAAGAAGGATAGAATAAATCTGGCCTGAAGTTACCTCCAGCTGAAGGTGACTTGAGTTGATCTTGAATCTGGCCCAAACATGTCCAAAGAGAGGGTTTTTCCGTGAGCTGTTCTGCAAACTTGAAGACATGGTAATAAGTAGAGAAAATCCCATTTTGGAGGCACAAGAACAGTATGAACCTTTAATACAGATAGACCCCTGGATGCAAATGTTGCAGTTTTATTTTCACTTGGGCCTCAGTCTCACTCATGTTAATGCGTTAATTCATGTCCTTGTTAAAGATAGGACTGTAGATCCTACTGAATGCAGACTAGGATGTCCCTTCATTTATTTTTTGCTACCCTAGTGGCATCTCCTTGTGCAGTCTCATTACTCAAAAAAAGAAAGAATCTGTGCAGGATACTAGGAAGCTTTACCTGGAAGAGTAGAAGCATGGACAGCCTAACCTAAGAGATCTGGAGATCCTAACCCATCAAAGTACAAAGTACTTTGCATAGCCAATTATATTTAACATTGTTTCAATTATATTTAAAAATTGTTCTGCTGATGGTTCTATTCTGTATTTCATTTTTTGCTTCATTTATTGTCACATCATATAATTTCCATATTTTTGTATAGCCATTGTGATTATTTTCCATTTTCCATCAGAATTGCCAAACCATTTGCCTGTTTTAGTTATCTGAATAGTTTCTGTAATTTTTTTCTAACACAGATTATTAGCATTTAATGATAACTTTTTGCTTTTCTCGAATTCTTTCCTTACTATGAAGTTCCTGGAGTCAGATTACTGAGTTAAAATGACAGGAGCTGTTGCTTTCCAGAATGACTATAAAAATTTACAAAGCTGCTAGCCATGTATGAATGTGTTAGTGGGGCCAACTGCATTTTATAAAGATGGCTATAAGTATGTCTCCATCCTACACCATCTTTTCCAATATGACCTTGACATGGTTCCTCTCCCCCAGCTGCTTGAACTTAGGTGGGCTTGTGACTTGCTTGTAACCAATAGAATCCAGCAGAAATGATATTGCATGATTCCTGAGGTAGGGAAAGAAAGGCGAAGCAGCTTTCACTTTGTGTTCTGGAGTGCTCATGCTTGGCACCTCTTGAGCTGTCGTGGAAGGAATCTGGGTATCTTAAGACCACCATGTCAGAGCCCGTATGCCAAGCCACCTGGAAAGGCCACGTTTAATAGATGCTCTGAAAGGTAGTCCTAGATTTCCAGTCTCCCAGACAGATGCCAGACATGCATGAACAAAGAGTTCAGATGATTTTAGTCCCCAACTATGGAGTCATCTCTGGCCCTATTCTTCTCTCTCAGACCCCAGTTACAGACCCCAGTTACAGTGGAGCAGTGGCAAGCTGTCCCTGTTGAGCCCTTTCCAAATTCACAGACTCTAATCTGTGAGTAAAATGCAGTGATTTATGGGGTGCCTGGGTGGCTCAGTCAGTTAAGCATCTGACTTTGGCTCAGGTCATGATAACGCATTTTGTGAGTTCGAGCCCCGTGTTGGGCTCTGTGCTGACAGCTCAGAGCCTGGATGAAGCCTGCTTCAGATTCTGTGTCTCCCCGTCTTTCTGCCCCTCCCATGCTTATGCTCTGTCTCTCTCTGTCTCTCAATAATAAATAAACATTATAAAAATTTTTAAAAAATGCAATGATTTATGTTGCTAAATTTGGGGATAATTTTTTTACACAGAAATATCAATTGGAAAATAACCTCAGTAACAATCCAGCCAGCTTTATGTGTTCTAACATCTTTAGCCAAAAGTTTTGTTTTTCATTGTTTCTTAAATTTAGTGTTGTCTTTCTTTTTAAAAATTTTTTAAAAAGTTTTTTTTGAGAGAGAGCATGCACGCTCATGAGTGGGGTGGGGGGGGTGGAGAGAGAGAGAGAGAGAGAGCGAGAGAGCGAGAGAGAGAGAGCTCCACATGCTGTCACTGTGGAGTCCGATGCAGGCCTTCAACTCATGAACCTTGACATCATAACCTGAGCTGAAATCAAGAGTCATACACCTAACTGACTGAACCACCCAGGCACCCCAGTATTTTCTTGAAGTCTTAATGCTTTATATTTCAAATATATTTGAATACACTCCCTATAAAGTATTGATAACTATATTCAATGTAAATATATTTTCTTAATCAAATGTTATTCCTTTTAGTTTGTTATGTTACCTGTGTTTCCTTTGTGATGGCTTTTATAGCCTGAAAACCAAAAATTATTTCTCTGAAGATTTGATAAACATTAAATTTGATTCCTGATCATTTTGAATGTTCAGTTTTGATATTTCACTTATTAAACTCACCTCGAACTTGCTTCCATATGTGGATACTTCACATTTATTCCCTCAGTATTTTCTAAGTAAATATTCTTTGTCACCTTACTTTTTGGAGATTTCTTTATCACAGTTTGGTGTTATTTTGGGGTGGATCCTTCTGAGCTACTCATTCTGTTTTACTAGCTGTATTTTTCTTCTTGTTGAGGCATCACAGTGTTTTGGTTATTGCTACTTTCTTGAAGGTTTATACTTCCCTCACTGTCTCTTTGTTCGAAAATTTTTCAGTTTTCTTCTTGTTTACTTACAAATGAATTTCACAATTCATTCTTTGTAAAAACAAGTTACCAACTATTGTAGGTATAATACACTGTAATCAATCTAAAACCTGAACTTCCCTCAAGTATTAAGACCCAAAGATACAAATATGGCTGAATGCAACAAAACAACTAAGTTACAGTGTTCCACCCACATTTCATCTAAAATTATGATAAGAAGAGGAGGAAAAAGGGTGAGTGAAGGAAAGCATTCCAGGACGGAGGAACAGAGTGTTAAAATTTGGGGTGGCAAGTCAAAGTATGGCACATTGGTGGAAGTGAAGTAGTTCAGGGTGATAGACACAACAGCACCTGACGGTGGTGGGAGGAGGGAGAAGGGAGAGAGAGAAGCAGGTGTCAGGTAATGGAAGTCCTTCTAGCTATGTTGACAAGTTTGCCAGAGGAAAGTATGGAGGGAAGGAAGTACAGGGAGTGAGAAGGTTGTCTAAAAGTGCAGAGAGAACTAGGGAAATAGCCAGAATGTGACATGTTTCTCTGGTCAGCTGCTTGTTTTTAAATACAGGAGGAATTTGGGCCAGTTTGGATGCTGGGAGGAGGGTGGCCACAGGAAGGGAAGGGCTGGAGATTTTGAGAGACTAATATTAGAGAACTGAGTTCTGCTTCCTTGAATTATTAGAAAATGAAATCAGTGTGACGAGCACCGGGTGTTGTATGTAAGTGATGAATCACTAAACTACACCTGAAACTAATGTTACACTGTATGTTAACTACCTGGAATTTAAGAAAAACTTGGGGAAAGAAAGGAAAATGAAGTCAGGTTAGCTGCATAGGACAAAATTTGGTTACCTTAAGGTGATGCTTTTTAGTTTTTTTTAAAAAAAGACAACTGAGTCAAAACAAGTGGAATGCATTAAAATGAATAAATATGTAATTCCTCCTTGTTTTTTGAAATGTCCAATTAAGGATAATTTAAAATGGACCCAATTAGAAGTAAAAAATGTTTAAACTAAAAGGAAATATTTTGCAAGTATCTTGTTTTATGAAGGTAAACACTACATTTAAATATGCATCCTTGCACTTGACATATTTATTCATTTTCTTCAAAATGTAAATGCTTTAACAAATGTTGCAAATGTAGAGACATAAATTAACTTTACATCAAAGAGCAAACATCTTACAAATGGCAACAAGAGACCAGTTGTATTTAAGATGTCTGATATTGCTTTATGTCTGTATTAATAATAAAATTTTCTTATGCACTATTCCTCCTTATGGAAAACCCTGCTGTCCTTATTCATATACAAGTAAAGCTGAATTGGGATCTGGATGCCTGTGTGTCTCCCAGAAGCTTTTTCTGGAACGGATTTGATGAGAAAATTTATACTTTCTAACCACCTTTTTATACAGATCTGCTCTTCACTACTTTTACCCCTGGAGTCCTGGATATTTTGGTGGTTTTGACAGAGTACCTCAGACACACATGTTTGCTCCAGAGCGTTTAAACATACATTATTGATTCTATCGTTTGAAGGTAAAAAAGCTTTCAGAAGAAACTTGGAAAACAAGTCAAAATCGATTGAATTTAAAGACCAATAGAAGTCCCCAGATATTGTTTCCACAGCAACAATTTGAATGTTGAATATTTCTTTGCATGTAACAGGTAATTAATGGCTTCATTGATTCAACAAAAAATTTTGGCAACTGCTATATGCTAGGTAGCTAAGAAGCAAAAAGAACCAGGCCAAACTGTGTCTCGTTCTCTTCCTTTCCCAGCGTATTGCCCCCGGAGAGTGCACAGTCTAACCAGGGTGCCTGGCAAATGAAGTTTTAAGAATACTATAATGTGTGCCATAATAAATGAGGGAAAAAGGTACTTTGAAAGCACAGAAAGAAGAATCTAAATTTACCTGTTGGGACTGGATGCAGACAAGAGGGATTTTATCACCTATTAAATCAGCAGAGAGAAGGCATTTGAGTTTTATCTTCAAGAATGGGAATAATTTGTAGGATGGGTGAAGGGCTTGGCAGGGTGGGAGGATGGGATTGTTGGGGCGGAAGGAGGCATATCCTGTTCAGAGGAAGTAACCTGTGTAAAGCCAAGGAGCTGTGTTAGAACACTGTGGTTTTGGAGTGAATACTTGCCGTTCTGACTTGTGGTAGGAGAGGCACAGGGTGTGTTGAGAGAGTGGCAAGTTTTTCTTCTGAAAGAGTAGGTGGAGATATGAGTAAACATTTTTATGACATCATAAGAAGTTTGAATTTACACTGTACTCAGTGGGGAGCGTTGAATGATCGATGACGTACATCAGACATATACGTTAGCATCAGGAAAAGCGTAGCAAGCAATCACAGGACTTGCATGACATCAGGTGACCATTGTTTTTCTCTCTTTACTTTCAAGAAAAACAATGGTCAAATAAGGCATTGCGGGTGACTGCTTCTTTCAGTGTAAAAGACTCTGGAAGATGCTCCTTGTAACTTGTGGAACTTAATAGTCTTTACCACCATGACACAATTCCACAGGCTAATTCTCATGGTTGGTGATTAAATCCCAACCCTCTTGTTTTATCCTCTTGGAGATGAAGACTTTTCAGCAGCTTTTAATTCACTTGAAGGCAATTTTAGAGTTATCTCTTGGACTTTCCACTCTAGACTAAATAGTTCTATCTCATTTACCTTTTTTTTTTTTTTTTTCCCTCTCATGACTTCCATGCCACAACTCTTGAAGCCATTTTAGTTGTTGTTTTTTGGATCTTTTCTAGTCTCTTAATATCTTCCTTGTATATGGTAAAATAAGGCAGTATAGTGTTTTAAAAAGATTCTAAGTGATGTTAAACCAGCATAAAGGATTATTCTCAACCATTTTACATTATATTGCTATAGGATGTGCCTAATATCATGTTAGGATTTTTTAAAGGCACCTTTGCATTGGTAGAAGATAGAATTATTTTTTTGATGTTTTGATCGTACATTCCTTTTCTATTTATACAGTTAAAATATATTTGAATATACATTCAAATATAATATATAGTATATATTATATACATTTACTTTTTTTAAGTTCGCTCTATGTCCAACATGGGGCTTGAACTCATGACCCTGAGATCAAGAGTTGCATGCTCTACCGACTGAGCCAACCAGGCACTCCTATGCATTTGAAATATTTTTGAAGCAATACTGATAAGTTCTTTCTTGCTGTTGATGAGTGATTTCTCTAGCAGTCTTCAAACTATTATTTTTTCAGCTTTATGGAGTTATAATTGACAGATGAAATTGTAAGATATTTAAAGTATACAACCTAATGATGTGATATATCTGTACATTGTGAAAGAATTCCCTTCATAATTTGAACTGCATCCTTATTTCAAGCAACAAGGTATAAAGGAAAGAAGATAGGTTGGGTAGATCTGGGTTCAAACCCATGTCTTCGTCAGATGTGTTGGAAGTGAACAACTTAGGCTAAAAAGATCACCCCAGAATAATTATGCAATATTCTTAAAAGTGTCCTAGTTTGGATGATAACCTGCATAGTTACCTTGGGTTCTGTCCATTACTAGTCTTCTCTGACTTCCAGCTTCCTCACTGGTAAGAGGGGTAACCATATCTAGCCAATACATTCATTTGGAAATATAAACACTAAAAAAAGCTATGTTTTCTAGCATGGAGCCTGATACATAGTAAATCCTTTAGGTCCTTTAGTTTTTCTCCACTTTTTATAAAATTTATTAACTTTTCAGAACAAATAGATTCTGTATCCTTAAATTATCTACATATCTGAGATAAAATCATATTTGTCTAAATAACATGCTTGTGAAGTTCATCCTTATAGATGTCAGTAGGAAGTTTAATGAGCGTCCTTGCTATATCCACAATCCTAAGTCATTAGTAATGACATTGCACAGCAAAGACTTGCATGTAAGATGGTTTGAATTGTCCTTTAGTTTCATATACAGCCAATAAGAATGACTCCATATTCCGTCCAGTCTCCAGTTGTCAGGTTGAATCCCATTAAAATGGGATTTCACCATGTGCATTCTGAGGAACAGTATTCCCGGTGGGTAGTCGATAGATATTATGATGAGGGAGAAATGTTGTTGTCAAATAAGCTGTGCAGATGGGAAATGCTGGAATAATCTAAGCTAAAGAGGTTTCTACCCTACAGCGTTTCCTAGAGCTTTATCATACTCCTCTGTGCTGTGAATCTGAAAGAGCATACTGTAGTATGCAGCATTCACGAAATAATGAACTGAACTTGGGTTTTTTTTCCCAGGGAGGTATTCAAGAACTAATAGAAAACACTTGGAAAAACACAAGTGACTGACAGCTCAGTCTATCCCAACATTTTCCAATTTTGGCAGAATGTTTATTCATTTATTCATTCATTCAACAAACATGTATTTACCCCAAATTATTTATTGATTGAGTGCTTCGTCCCTAAGTAGTCCTTAAAACCACGTCATTTAATATACAATTATAGTTTTTATAGTTTAATATTTGGAAAATAATTGAGGTAGTAATTTAAAAATATAGATATCAAAAACATGTTAAATTCTGTAAATATTTCCTCCATATTTTTAGGTTTATTTATTTATTTTGAGAGGGAAAGAGAGTGAGAGTGGGGGAGGGGCAGAGAGAGAGAGAAAGAGGATCCCAAGCAGGTTCCACACTGTTAGGGCAGGGCCCGACGCAGGGCTCGAACTCATGAACCGTGAGATCATGACCTGAGCTGAAATCAAGAGTCAGACGCTTAGCCAACTGAGCCACCCAGGTGCCCCTGTATTTCTTTCATTCTTCTTTTGTAGTAAGAATTCAGTCTTCTACCAGTGGTCTCCAACTTTTTTGATTGTGCCCTCAGTTCTTTACCCATCAAATATGCTTATTTATTTATTAAATTATATGCATGTATTAATGGATTAATATAATCATATGTTATAAAATATACACAGAATTCAGATGTTTTAAAAGGATGAGATGAAAAATAAATAAAAATGAAAATTCTAATATTTTCTTCCTGGAATTTATTGGGTCACTTTGCCAGCCTCTTGGCTGTGTGCCCCTCTGTTTGTTTGTTTGTTTGTTTTGTTTTGTTTTGTTGTACCCTCTCATTGGAGACTACTTGGTGAAAGAGCAAAGAAGGAAGCAGATGTAAATGTGTTACAGGCAGAGGAAGTATTTTTTTTCATCCATTATATTTGTCATGATTTATTAAAGAGTAAATTTAGGTCTGACACTATTGTAAGTGGTTCACCAAAAATGGATAAGGAAACATTGTTTTTTTTTTATCTCCATGAGCTTACTCTGATTGAAGGAAATGAGCAATATCAGTTTAGAAGGTAGAATTCTCGGATCAATTCTGTTATCAAATATTTGTAGAACATCTATCATTTGCTAAGTGCAAGGCATCAGAGATGCAGAAGTAAGTTAGAGCCTTGTCCTTGAGGAGCTTTTATGCACCAAAGAGATGTCCAGTGTAACAGTGTTCTCAGGACAAAAGGGAAGGTTACTGTGGAAAACCACTTCTTAATGTTATGAATCTTACATTTTGAGTAAGACTTCTTTCTATCAAAGGATTATGGGAAAAGGCATCTGCTTGCTAGGAGAGAATCTATAACTCTCTTGTTTCTAAGTACTCCTCTTTTCTTTACCCCATTTTAGTATGTAAGACTCCTGCTCTCTTAAGATGCTGCTGCTAGTGATTGCTGTGCTATTTTTCCTCTTCACCTGCTCTTTGGTCTCAGTGAATTAACCATTCAAACTTGTTTTTGTTAACTGCTGCCATATTGTTCACTCATCAGTAGTCTCCCATTCCATCCTTTGTGATGAATACCCCAGTATATTATTACTTTAGCTACATTTTATTTCACCGAGACTCTAAATTCTAGCAGATGTCCACTTACATCTCAATCACAAATAGTCTTCGTTAGAATTACTTAAATGCATGTGACTTTAGGATTTTTCAAAACATATTGATATCTTTGTTTCATCATACACTCACATTTGTACACCTATAAGAGCTTAGGTATTTGAAGGATGGGTATGACCTGTAGAAGTATTTCTCAGGTTTCTAGTTTTATTTTTCTGAAACATTTCACTTCAAATAGAGTTTTAATTGTATTGGCTCTAAGTGAATGTAAACCAAGTTAGTATTGAACCAGCAGATGGAAAAATCTTTATCACTGAACAATGAAACAACTTGAATTCTTTTTTCCCCTTTTGCCATCTGGTATCTGTGCTCATATTTGAAACATTAACCATTCAGGAACGAGTTGTTTTCTGTATCCAATAGTCAGAAGCTTTTTCTGAAGGCTGGTGCTTATCTTTTCAGAAGAAAAAAAAAATGCCACAAATACAAATGGAGCCCTGAACTAATATTTGACAGTCACATAAAAGCTTAAGAAAATGCAGAGTACAAAGTGAGTCTAAGGAGATGCCATTTTCAATTTATTTTCATAATCTAATTCTGCATTGCTTGTAAAGGTTAATCTAAATCCAGCAGAACAAAGCCAGCCCACTGTTTACTTGTTATAGGCACTGCTACATTATTCTAAACACAGCAAAATGAGCATAGCCCTTGTTCACAACCTATTGCTATTTTTTTTCTGAATTGTAGCAGATATTTTTTTCATGCAACTCTCAAATTATCAGTAGTCAAATAGTGTCTGTAATGGTAAAATGCTTCTAAGAAAACATCCAGAAAATAATTTATAATATTCACTTTGAAAAGAGCAACACAATACATTAGCCTCCAGTTATTCGAGTAACCTTGTGGATCGACTTTTCTCTGGATGTCCAGCAATATTCCCATCACTTAACTTTATGGAGGATGAAAGCCAAAGGAGCTCAAATAGTTTACATATTATTTTAAATATTCTCTAAGGACATATCTCTGCAACATTAGAAACTTTAGCCCTTAAGCGTCAAGCATTACAATGATCTGGTAGCAATGGTTTTAGATTTTCTGGCACTTTCATTATGTATAAACTATTTATCTCTATTTTTTCAAGAGTTTTTCTTGTATAAACAAAACATAAAGAATTAATGTGGTAGTTCTATTGTCCTTGAAGTCAGATTCATGGTCTAAATCTAAATCTTTTGGCATATGGTGTATTTACTCTCACTTTTCAGATTGGCTTATCTTTGAGTAGACTTTGAAGACTTTCCTTCTGTGGTTGCATTTTCCATCTGGGGACCCACTGGCAATTTCTTGGTTTGTGGCTGAGTGGACCGTTTCCAGAAGTTTTCTCTCTATGGACAGCTAAGACGATCTTATAAATTATTCTTTCTAGAAATAATTTTTACTGAAGCATGTCTGATGGACAAGTTTAAGAAGATTACAAACAGCATTCACTAGGTTAAAGTGTATTACTTTCTTGTATAAACTTGGACCTTTATCTTTCTGCTTAATCTGACTCTGGTTTATTTGGCTTTAAGACATGTTTTAACACCCTTTCTCTCTTAATTGGCCTTTCAGGTGTGGAAGAGCTTTTGGGTGCGGGGATGTGCTTTGTGAATACTCTCAGCAGCTACAAGGGACGCCTTCCAGGGAACCTCAGAACGCTGTACTCTGTACACAGCAGCTCTCATAATGGTGAGTCTGAAACTCTTCCTCCAGAGACAGTGCTCACTGCTTTGTGCCCTGCCATGTCTGTTACCTGAACCATCTATTTTTCAGCTACTTTTTTCCATGCTGCCAACAAAACGTCCCCTGCTTACTTCTCTCCTCATGGCCTCTGCCTACTTAGCTCCTATCACTTTGTGGCTGCTTTTCCCTTAATGTGGATTTCAACTTTTACCCTTACTGAGTTCCAGCTGTCTCCACATCTTGCATTCATCCCTGCCACAGAGAGTGTGTGGTTGGATTGTTGCGTTACCATGCAGGAGAGGGTGTTATTGTGTCTCCGAGCTCTCATGCCAGGCCATTTCAGAGGTCTTTGGTCTTTATGTGTCTGACTCAAATAGTCACTTGGAGTTAGAAAAACAACATAAGCCCCAAACAGTACCAAAGACATTATTTACTTGTGATTTAACTAACCTGATGTCAGGAATTCGGATTACTGTTCATCTCACCCCTGGGAGGCAGGTATTATCCCTATCTCTGTTTTATAGATATGGAAACAAGATTGGGAGTTCAATGCTGATAGAGCTTGGACTCAAACTCAGCTCTGACTTCAAAAGCCATGCCTTAACCAGTATAAAATGGCAGAGGCTGGGTCACAGGGTCATATTATTCAATGCCCAGAGACTTTTGTAAATGGATGCCCTTGGAGGAAGGGTCGTATAGGAAGGTAGGTGCCCTGAGGCTTTTTAGAAAGGGCATTTTCACCAACAGGCACCTTTCTGCATGCATAATTTTCTGACAGCACAATGGAGGCTAGCACATTTATCCTATTAAACACAATTTCTTGATGGATTGAAGATGTGAAGCAAAGCTTTACTGTTTAAACTTCAAAGTAATTGTGTAGTGAGAGAAATGGTACTGGGCATGGAATAGTAGGACTTGGGTTTTGTACCCCAGCCCTGGAATTTACTGACCTTTAAATTTTGGACTAATCACTCAATCTCTTACTTTATTCATCTTTAAAATTGGGTCGATCTTAATTTTAAAAGGACAATTGCACACTTAATTTTTTGAAAAGATTAGATTACTTTAACAAAGGGCTTGGCATTTGATAGGAATCGAGTATGTTAATGGCCTGTTTCTTATGTCTCTGAAGAGAGACTATATCTGGCCACTTAAAACAGAAAGAAAAAAGAAAAAGAAAACCTCTTAACTGAAGTATAACACACACAGAAAAGTGCAGAAATAATAAGTGTTCAGCTGAATTAATTATCCAAAATGAACTCACTTGTGAAACCACCTCAAGAAATGAAACACTACAAATACCCTCCCTAGGATTTCTACTCATGTCCGCTTTCAACCACTGAACTTTTCCCCAGAACTAACCACTATTTTGACTTCTAATACCATTGGTTGTTATGGGGAAGTAGGTTCTACTTACATAAATGGGTTAGAAAAAAGCTTAGGGTGGAAAGCTGCCACCATGGGACGAAAGCACTTGAGGTTAACTTGGGAGATATTGTAATGGGATCATGAATATCTTGTTATATCATCTGCAGGAAATTACTTTCCATTTGATGCCTATATACTATTGTTCTTTGATCACAAACTCCACTTGTCCCCCAGACCCTTTGCTTCTTACACACTCAAGTTAATGATTACTGTCTATTTTCTCAATGTTCATGTGTGTAAGATCTTATTTTCTGCACATTCACCATGTGGGTAATAGCTTGTGAGCTCAATAAATATGGAGATGAAACCCCTGTTCAGGGCTCTTGGCTCCTCCTGGACATTAGCCTCTCTTGTATTCAATTCTGCAATCACTCTCTTGCTGCACAAGAGTGAACTCCAGACTCATAGTCTGCGACAGTTGGTTTTGCCTACATTTCTTCTTCTTCTTCCTTTTTTTTTTTTTTTTTTTTTAGCTGTGTGTAAATGAAGTTACATATAATGATTCTTTTGTGCCTGGCTTCTTTTGCTAATTTATATTTGCCATATTCCTTGCTGTAATTGCATGTGGGAATAGTTTTATTCATTTTGATGGCTATAGTGTGTTTCTTTGTAGGAATGTATCACAGTTTATTTATTTCACATCTGATGGACATTTGGGTTAGTTCCAGTTTTCAGTGATTATGAATAATCTCACTGTGAATGTTCTTGCATATGTCTTTTTGTTAATATGTGTGCATGGTGAGTGGTGCATCACTAGGAAGATATCTTTAACCTGAGCAGATAATGCTAAACAGATATCCAAAATGGTTTTCCATTTCTGCCAGTAGTGTTTAAATGCTTGTAGCTCCTAAGACTAGCCAACACGTAGTATTTTCAGTCATTTGAATTGTGATGCGTTTGTAGAGTTGTTTTTACCCTTCCTTGACTGCTAATGTGGTTAGCCTCCTTTCCTGTACTTGTTGGATATTTGGATAACATCTTTTGTAAGATTCTTCTTCACAGTCTCTCACCCATCTTTTTGATTAAATTTTAGCTTTCTCTTATTGATGGTTTAGATTTTAAAATGTATTCTCTAAAGAGCCCTTTGTTGATTATATATGTGACAGATATTTTCTCCTAGCCTGTGGCTTTACTTTTCACTTTCTTAATAGTATCTTTTAAAGAAAAGAAGTTCTTAAGTTTAATGTAGTCCTATTTATTATTTTTTTATTTGGTTAGTACCCTTTGTCCTCTGGGAAATATTTCTTAATCTCAAATCATCCAGAAGATATTCACTTGCATTATCTTCTAGAAACTTTATTGTTTTTACTTTCATATTTATAATGACAATCCCCCTGGAATGCATGTTAGGAGTTTATCTACTACATTTCTTTGGCTTTCTTTTTTGATCCAGTGTTCTGTCCCCTTTATGGGAAATAAAATGAAACTGTAATCTAAACAGGATATGACTATTCATACATTTGTGCTTCTTATGACTGTCCTTTCACATAGCACCTCATTTTCTTGAACTTACTCCCCATTTTTTTGAGCATATTTGAGATGTAGGATGAGTTTCTTAAGGAACTTTTTAGCATTCTAGCGTCATTTTCCCCAACTTATTCCCCATTTTTCTTGAGCATATTTGAGATGTAGGATGGGTTTTTTAAGAAACTTTTTAATATTCTACCTTCTTAAGGAGACTAGGACGAGCATTCTGCAATATATGCAGACAGCCCAAAGTAGTTGAAACAGATACATAGAGTGATTTATTTGTGGAGATGCCGGTCATTCTTTTCAAAATTCTTCCCACTATTCTCTGCCATTCCTTCCTGAGCCCAGTATCACTCTCAGTACCTGGCCTTAATCACCAATAACAACTCTTCCCTTTGACGGTTAGCAATATGAAAGAAGGAAGGAAACTTTCATATATTCTATAGCAGGACTTGACAGCATTACGAAAACACAATGCTGCTTTTCAACTGTGTCTATGCGCGGGGCTACATCGGTGCTCATTGGCATCTTTTGTTTTGGGAATAGCTTTTCCATGGCTAGATAAAACATAATCGCAAGAAAGGTTATTGGCAGATACTCCAACAGGGAATAC
This sequence comes from Panthera tigris, assembly GCF_018350195.1. Classification (NCBI taxonomy): domain Eukaryota; kingdom Metazoa; phylum Chordata; class Mammalia; order Carnivora; family Felidae; genus Panthera; species Panthera tigris. Next base: position 47,496,706 of record NC_056672.1, read on the forward strand.
GTATTCTTTGGATTTATTTTTGGTGCTGCTACCTTTCTTTCCAAGTCAAACACTGTTATGAACTCAAACCTTTGGTTCAGCAATGAAAATGTGTAGAGAATGTACAAATGCTGGATTGCACTGGGGTCTTCTTTTCACATATTTCTCACAGGCCATGTTGTCATTTCTGCCATCTTTGGCGCCTCTGCTATGGTGATTTCAATGCTAACATTTTTGCATTTCTCTGAACAGTGGCATTTTATTTAATTTTTTAAGAGCTGTAGGTCACAATTACAAATATCTTTTTCTTTTTTCTTTTGCTTTCTAGAGCTGACAAAAAAGGGAAGCGCTATCTAAGGAACAAGGTGTGAGTGAATCTGCCAGAGGCTAGAGCCATCCATGATTTACATCCTTCCCTATCTCTTTGGGAGAGCACTGTTTTCATGTCTCTGTGCAGTTTGCAGTTTTTGAAGGGCACGTTAATAAAGGTGCACTCCAAGGAAGATAGGGAAAGGTCAACTAGTGCTTCTTAACTAGTTTTAAAAAACTTCTGACTTCTACAGCTGTATAGATATGTGCACAGACATAATTGTTAAGGGCTTACCCTACAACGTAGCTGAAAGTAATGTGTTTTTTCTCTAGCATTGGCCTTTTAAAATGTCAGTAACTTTGTTAATTCCAAACCAATTAGTTTCACACTTTTCAAAGGATAAACTCAGACTAGTCATATGTATCTCTATATTGTGATATAATAAAAAAATATATATGTATATTCATATACACCTGCACACATTTACTCATTACTTTCAGTTCTAGGTATGATGCCATTGTTCTTACTACTTTAACTTAATATGCAAGATTTAGAAAGATTATAAGTAAAATATGTATGCTGATCAAAAGGGAAATTGTGGCTTATAAGTATTTTCACTTCGAATATTCAGAAAATACTATTTAGGATTTAAAAATCATGGCCAGGCTGTTCTGAAAATCCCCCAGTTCTGACTCTATATGGCCATGCTCTGGGTGTGAATTTGTGATAGAATGAAGACAAAATCTCCGCTCTCAGGGTGCCAATATGCTACAATTTTTCACTTTGTATAGATTCAAAATCATGAGGTTACTAAGGCAGAGCAGTAGTTTTTATTATCTGCCTCTGCTGTATCTCACTGGTTTTATTTATTTTTCTCCTTCCTAATTTCTGAGGGTTAAACACCATTGTGTCCAAGACTGTAAATATTTTCTATTCTGGTAATAAGGAAGTGGGCCACCTTTATTGAGACTGGGGATAAAGTGCTCATAGGCAATCACTCTATGAAAAGGATGCCAAGTGGAAGATTCTTACTACAACTGAAGTCTTTGTGTCTAGCCAGCGGATTTGATACCATTGCTCATTTGGTACGGCTTTTGATGTAGGGATATCAAATTAAACTTGTGTCTTATTTTGACATAGTGTGATTCTTTCTTGCTTTCTTTCTTTCTGATTTTTTTTTTTTGTTTATCTTTTGGCTAAGCAACAATCAAATGTATGGATTGTTCATCTTAATCTCTCATTGGATCTAGGGATTTCAGTACACTAGGGCTAAGCATGAGCAACAGCAGAATGTCCTTGATCATTATTATTTAGAATCTCACCAGGGCACCTGGGTGGCTCAGTCAGTTAAATGTCCGACTTTGGCTCAGGTCATGATCTCACGGTTGAAGGGTTCGAGCCCCATGTAGAGCTCTGTGCTGACAGCATGGAGCCTGGAGCCCGCTTCAAGTTCTGTGTCTCTCCCTCTCACTTGGCCCTTCCCCACCCCTGGTCACACTCTGTCTGTCTCTCTCTCTCAAAAATGAATACATTTAAAAAAATTAAAAAAAAAAAGAATCTCATGGATTACTATGTAAGGTCAAAGATGTTAGTTCTTTACAAATTAATTTATGGGCTTGATGTAATTCTCAAAAATCTCAGTATGATTATCTGAAATTTGACAAAGTCATATTAATATTTCAGCTGGAAAAAGGAGAAAGTAAGAAAAACTAAGAAAATATTGAAAAAAAGTAATGGATGGAAGGTTTGCCCCATGAGCTATCAAAAGCTACATTAATCCAATGTTTAAAACTGTTAAGTCAGTCAAGCTAATTTATGTATAGGTATGCAAAATTTTAATAAATATGTATTTGGATATAATATTCAAATGCTATCTATCCACATACCTATCTACCTACCCTAATTTTAATAATCAACTTTATGTCTGTCTGTTCATCTATCTATGCTTTATGCATATTTGGAAAGTTTACCAAAAAATATGCAGGGACAATATAAAATGATCTAAGAATTTTATTGAGTGGTATGACACATTATTAAATTATGTCCCTACATGGGAAAGGCTTGTAGGACAATATAAATTTCTTTGATGCACATTGTGGCCTACTGCCTAGCACATAAAATAAGTATTCAATGAATAAGTATTCAATGAATTTAAGTTTCTTAAATCAAGGACTATAAAAAAGTTTGTTGCATTTTGTAATCAGTTGTTGAAAGCTTTATATCAGCGTGAGATATAATCTAAATCAGTATTAATTTATATAAAGAAATTGTCAGGAGGGGCGCCTGGGTGGCTCAGTCGGTTGAGCATCTGACTTCGGCTCAGGTCATGATCTCGCGGTTCGTGAGTTCAAGCCCCGCGTCGGGCTCTGTGCTGACAGCTCAGAGCCTGGAGCCTGTTTCAGATTCTGTGTCTCCCTCTCTCTCTCTGACCCTCCCCCGTTCACACTCTGTCTCTCTCTGTCTCAAAAATAAATGAACGTTAAAAAAAAAAGAAATTGCCAGGATAATTAGTGAAAACATTTTATCTTAGTTACCTGGTAAGAATATATTTACAGGAGATAGGGAAATATGGATGAAGAAAACTCTCGAAGTTTGCCACGTTATGTTGGTGAATGAATAGGAAAAATATCTACCAGAAAATAGTAGCTTACCAGAAAAAAGGTAAGGGATCATCTATGCTCATGCCCTGGATTATATACTTGTACATATTCTCACTATAGGGCAGTGCCAGCTAGGCGTAATCTGGCGTATCAGGCATTACATTCAAAGCAACAGGAAATTGGGAAGAAATGCAGATTTCGAAGGGAGAGAGAAACCTAGACTGACATTTAATAACTGTTCCCCCTGATATATGATTCATCAAAATTCTTTTCAATAATTACTCATGAATATGGGAAGTCAACTGCAATTTATTCCCAGGAATCAATTAGTGCTTTTCTTGCTAGATTGATCCCTCATGGTTTCTGATCACTATGCCTGGATTTGGACCAGTGATGTAGAGTGCATTCATTTTTCATTCCTGTATTTCTTCAATAAATATTTATGAAATGCCTACTAAGTGGCATAATAGCGCTAGGTGCTGTTAATATAACAGGCAATGAGACCTGGTTTCTGCTCTCTCAAGGAAAGAGAATGGGAAGTACTGGGGGACACATTTTGGTGTGTTCACAGAATATGGTATAAGGGCAGTAGAGTAGCTGGAGAAGTTGTATGTAGATCAAAAATATGTGTAGACTGTATAAAATATAAGTCATGACAAGGAGTGGAGACTGACTCCTAAGAAAAACGTGGCGCCATTGGAGATTTTTAAGCAATGGAAGAATATGGTCATATTTGCATTTTAGAAAGACCACGTTGTCTATGGTGCTAAGGAGATTGGAGGCTTTTGCAATAATTCAGACAGGAGAGAGTATAGGTTTTGTAAGGGTCCACAGTTTATATAATTTGGGATCCTCTTTACGAAAAATAATACAAAGCTTTGAATACAAAATTAGATACAAGGTTCTAGAAGGGACCTTAAGACTCACGAGCCCTCCTCTAGTTCACCTCTAGACCTAGAGAAGTGATTTTGGTGGTCTGAACTATGGCGGTGATAGTAGAGATGAAGAGAAATGAATGGATAAGGAAATTTGAAAGACTTGTGATTAGATGTGCAAGATACAAAGAAGGAATGATCAAAGATGATGCTTCATTATCTGGCTTCAACATTTAGCTGGGTAGATAGAGGATCTGTTCACTGAGATAGGAAACACAGAAGTAGATTTTGGTGGCAATAGGATACATTTCAAGAAGTACGACAACCCATGTCAGGTTGAAGCGATGGTGAAACATTTGGGTGTGAAGCTCAAGAGAGTTGAAATTATCCCACTTCTAACACAGCTCAGTTCATTTGGCAGCTTATGTGTTCAACATCCTGAGGATGAATATAAGCCCACAGTGGTTTTCAAAAGTAGATGTAGACTTCAACCCGCGTAGTAAATAGTAAAATGATCATTGCCTTGCAGCACTATTGTCTAGGTCTGAAAATTAATGGTGGGTTATGTAGGACTCTTGCTGTTTTTCTCACCTTTAATGTGGTACCTTTCAGGATGATTTTTTTCTTGGTCCCTAGCACTATAATATTGGGACAAATCCTGCTTAGCTAGCAGGTTACCCGGAAGGCTTTCAGTTCTCTGGGGATGATGAATTCTTGGTTGTGTGTGTAGGGTTTCTCTAATGTAGGTCAGTGTCTGAGCTTCCTTTGATTGTTAATCCATAGTCTTGAACTGATTATGCAACCCACTGAGGACCTGCTAAATATAATGTTTTAAAGTTCAACGGCAAATTCCCTTCCCATTGTCCTTTAACTTGAAAATGGCTGAACAGATTTTTCTAACACTTTTCATGAAAATAAAGAAAAATATGCTTCCAAAGAATCTAAAAATCATCCTAGTAGGGAAGTTTTAGACAGTTATCAAATGACTTAATACAAGAGATAATAATAGAGACTGTTTTGCAATCTAAAATACAGCATTTTCTACTATGAACACTGTAATTACTATTTACAGCTAGATTATAGGGAAATCTGTGGGTGTCATGGAATTCAGTTTCAGAATTATGGAAACTCTGTTTGCATAATTAAAGGGCTAGTTAGTAAATTCCCTCCTATTTTCTAACCTATTTAAGCAGATCATATATGTGCCAATATTTCTTTGCTAACTATGGTGAAGGAGACAACCAAGTTTAAATCTTCTATTGCTGAATAATACCCATAATAACTGTGTATAATATATGGTTCATAATTAGCGAATATGCTGAGGTTTTTTAAGAACTGCATTAGATATGGCATAGATACAAATTTCTGCTTCATTAAATGACTTTATAGACTATATTTTGCTGCTTTTGCATATGCAATTTTTTTTTCCTGTTTGATAGCAGGATTACTTTACAGCTTCTTAATGAGAATACCTTTTTTTTATTGGAACCTTGTCTGAAGTTTTACTGAAGCTCTCGGTGACCTATTTCTAATGATTTTAGAGCTCTAAAGTTTTCTCTCCCTTATAAGTAGCTTTAACTTATGTTTGATTAGTGGCTTTGGAAGTAGATTCACAATCTAATTTTAGGAAGGAAATCTTTTCTTACCGGAGAAACAAATTCAAAAATAACCTTGCACATCACAGGATGCCTATGAATTATGGAAATAGCTCACATCCCCGCACCACTTATTAGGCAAAGAGAGGGTGAAAGTCAGAGATGGTTCCTCTTAGTTGCATTTCGTTCTCAGTTGTATATGTGCAGGAAAATTCCTCTTTAATATCCTCTTTAATAAACACTGAGAACTCCGATGAATATGTTCACTGGTGGCTCTGAGAAATGATTATAATGCATTGTTAAAGTGCTCTAGTTTTGTAGTACTGTGGAAAAGCATAGCGGAGATGCTGGTATTCGGTGTTTGTGAGAAAGGGTGGGAAGTTTGCAGGCAGGTAAATGCCCAACACTCAAGGAAGTTTAAAAATCTTAATTAGAATTTGTAATAACTTTGACTTAAACATCAAGAAATATTGTGATGATTGAGTTGGGCCCTGGAAAGTGAATAGGGTTCCAGTTACCACACAAAATGGAAGGCTATCCAACTAAGAGAAAGAGTCAGAGGCATTTATCCATAGTATCATTTTTTTTTCCTGGTAGAGTACATTTTTGTTGTAACTTCAAAGAAACAAGTATACTTTATAAAACTGAAACAATTTACAAACATGTAAAGTTAAAAGCAAATATCCACTCTGTTCTTTGTTTTCTTTAAAAAATTTTTTTAATGTTTATTTTTTGAGAGAGAGATAGAGAGAGAGAGAGACAGAGTGAGTGGGGGATGGGTCGAGAGAGAGGGAGACACAAAGTCTGAAGCAGGTTCCAGTCCACGAGCTGTCAGCACAGAGCCTGACGCGGGGCTGGAACTCACTAACCGTGAGGTCATGACCTGAGCCAAAGTCAGATACTGAACCGACTGAGCCACCCAGGCGCCCCTGTGTTCTTTGGTTTCCTCCCTATTCCCAGCCCCTATTCATACTTCTCCCTGCATGTTTGATACCAATTATCTGAAAGCTTTTTCTATGCATTTAATCATTTACATATCTGTGTGTGTGTGTGTGTGTGTGTGTGTGTGTGTGATTAGCTTCCTAGCTTTGTAACTTGCACCCCTAAATATGCTTTATAAACCTTTCATGTTAGTGCACTTCAATCTACCCCATTTATTTTAAGAGTGACCTATCATTCTAGTATGAATATACCATAATTTATTTAACCATTACCATATATAGGCTGTTTATAGTTTTTCCACATTATAAAATTGTTTGTTAATTTATTTTTAAAATTTAATTTATTTTAATTTATTTATGAGAGAGAGAGAGAGAGACAGAATGCAAGCGGGGAGGGTAAGAGAGAGTGGGAGACACAGAATCTGAAGCAGGCTCCAGGCTCTGAACTGTCAGCACCGAGCCAGACGCGGGACATGAACCCATGAACCGTGAGATCATGACCTGAGCCAAAGTTGGTTGCCCAACCGACTGAGCCACCCAGGTGCCCCTAGTTTTTCTGCATTATAAAAAATGCTCTAACGAACATCTGCATCCATACTCTGATTTATTCCTCTAGCATCCTGTCGCCACCACGTTCCTTCCTTCCATGCCATCTTTCTGCACTATATCTTTGTACTCATGTGTAATTCTGTAGGATAGGTCTTGAAAGTTGAATTGTTAGGTCAACTTAAGTACTGACATACAGTTTCAAATTTCTCTCCCCAAAACTGTACCAGCCTACCCTTCCACCAAAAATGTCGTGGTGTTTATAAATCATTAACCCTGCATACGGTTTTGCCTGTTTGGCTAGATAAAATGATACATTACGTTTCCATTTTTTTGTTTGCTTTTCTTGTTCCTGAAATGGTGAACTTGAACATCTTTTCACGTGTTCCTTGATCCAATGGAGTTCCTGTATTTTTTGTTGTTGTTGTTGATTTTTATAATGGTTTTTTTTTTTTCTAAATGATTTTAGGATATCTTTATCCAGTTGGGCTATTATATTTTTGTCTGTTATATGTTTTGCAAATATTTCTTCCAAGAGTGCCACTTATTATTTTAAATTTGTCTTTTGTGAAAGAAAAATTTTGAATTTTGATGTAGTTAAATCTGTCATTCTGTGTGTGTGTGTGTGTGTGTGTGTGTGTGTGTGTGGTTTTTGCATTATATCTCTAGTCTTTGCCAGATTGACTATAAAAATGTTCTTTTAAAATCTCTGTTGGTACTCTCATAGTTTTGTTTTTAATTTTTAATGTTTATTTTTGAGAGAGAGAGAGAGAGAGAGAGAGGAGGAGGAGGAGGAGGAGGAGGAAGTAGGGGGAGAGAGAGAGGGAGACAGAATCTGAAACAGGCTCTGTGCTGTCAGTGCAAAGCCCTACATGGAGCTTGAACCCACAAATGCTGATATCATGACCTGAGCCAAATTCTGACATTCAACAGACTGAGGCACCCAAGTGCCCCTCATAGTTTTTTTACGTTAGATTTTTAATACTTACAAAATTTAATTTTGCATAAGATGTTGTTTATGACTGAGATTCCTGGGCAATCACACACTTGTTTCCTCTTTGTATTTACATACATAATTAGATTCCCAGCCTCCTGTGAGGCCATGTGCTTAAATTGCAGCCAATAGAATGAGAGTTGAGCAATGTACATCAGTTCCAGTTTTGGGCTATAATAACCTTTCAAGAGAGATCCTCTTCCAAAATGACTTTGTAGGTCATCTTTCAAAGGTGGTGAAGTCAAACCTGGGGAGTGTTTAAAATTTTTTTTTATGTTTATTTATTTCTGAGACAGAGAGAGAGCATAAGCGGGGGAGGGGCAGAGAGAGAGACACAGAAGCAGGCTCCAGGCCCTGAGCTGTCAGCACAGAGCCCGATGCGGGGCTCGAACTCACAAACCGTGAGATCATGACCTGAGCTGAAGTCGGTCGCTCAACCGACTGAGCCACCCAGGCGCTCCAAATCTGGGAAGTGTTTAAATCCAAGACTCATCAATTAGGGGAGAGCCACCCACCAATCAGAAGCATCCATTTTGGACTCTATGTCAAGCAAGAAATTCTTACTTATTTTTTTTTAGATTTTTCTTTCTTCTTTCTATAGATTTAAGCCACTGAGATTTTAGGGTTCATTTTTTACAACAGCTGTATAATCAGCATACAGAATAATATCATGGCTTAACTTTTTCCCAACTATAAGATCAATGGTTCCAACACACTTTATTCCAACACACTGTCCTTTATCCTCTAATTTGAAATTCTACCTTTAGCATATTCTAAGTTTCCATAGTTATAGGAATGATTTTGGACTATATTTTGTTTTATTAAGCTACTTTCATATTCCTGAAACAATACCATGATACTTTATTTACTATAGCTCATAATTGTTCTTGGCATCTGGTAGCAGAGTGATTGTTAAAAATTCAGGTTAGTCTTATTCCTTCAAACCCTTTCCATGAATCTTAGGATAAAATACAACATGTCTAACATGGTCTATAAAGCCCTGGATGATTTGGCCACTGTCTATTTTTACCTGTTTCCTTTCTTTCCTGCTGCTCAGTGAGCCTCAGCTGCTTCAGTTTTGATGAAAATGCAAAGTATCTTCTCACCTCTGGACCTTCACAAATGCTTTGCCTGAACGAGATACTATTCATCTTCTATGTCTCAGATTTAAGAATGATTCTTTAGAAGAGATTTTTTTCCTGACCTCCTGTCAAACAAGATCCCATGATTAAACGGTTTTAGGGCATCTTGCGTTGCAGTCATTATAATTTAAATATTTATTTGTGGTATTATTATTTTAATATTTTCTCCTTTTCTGGATTTAAAATCCATGAGGCCAGAATGGTATTTTTCGTTTGTTATGTATCCTCAACACCTAGTGTAACACTTGACACATATTATATACTTCATAAATGTTTGTTGAATAACTTAAGAATCTGAGGAATAATTTGATAAGTATGTCCAAACATTATAGATTTATGACTGGGACCGGTTTCAGAATATCCAGATAAAATCTTCTTCCCCTCTAACTTTTGTCTGTTATGTAAACAGAGAGAAGTCCTTGTTGATTTCACTTATACATGAAATATTCCTAAGTATAAACAATTTAAGGACATATGTCAACTGGAAGACAAGGACTTGACTTGGAGGATTTTGCTTTTCATTAGTTGACCCACAGGTGAATCCATTCTTCACTGACATCACATGAGTCCCATCATGCATATAATGAAATGGCGAAAATCAAATTTTTTTTTTAGTAACCGTGGAGGCATTGGTTGTACCCTATATTGTATATAAAGTAGTATGAAACTTAATGGAACTCTGAAATATTATAAATAAATATTCCTATGTTGTCCAGATACTATTTCATTAACTCTAGGCCTCTTCAAGAGCAAAGATGATACTGTATACAATGTCTGAATAAAGCCGAGAACCTTTTCTACCTAGGGGAACTATGTCAAACTCCTATATATCTCTACATCAGTCAGGGAGGGTATGGGAAGCAAATAGCTCACTGACATGGTATAATTGAAGAGTCTTTTATAGGAGTCTATTGAAATGGTGTGGGTAGAATTAAAGGAGACCAATAAGGGATGGTGAGGTGCCCCAGGGTTGGTACTAATGGGGTCCTATTACCAGCCCCAGACATGAGGGGATAAGGGTAGAGAAAAAGTTTTTGGAACTTACAGATTGGGCCACCTGACAGGAGCCACGCCTTTGGTGGAATGGCATAGGTGACCTGTGGTAATGTGGCAAAGAGGAAGCTAGGGGAATAAATTCCTGCTCTCGTTTTCTTACTCTATGGTCTTGTGTTGGAATCTCTCATTTGTTGAATTCAGCTAGAAGCTAGATTGGAAGGTAGCCTCTTGATGTCATAAATAGAGGTCATAAAGGTCTTGGGAGACTAAAGTAGGGTGATGAAGGGTAGACAGAGAATTTGGAGGATGAACAGAAGTTATCTAGGATGCTCTGATGTAGCTAGAATTTATTTTATTGTCTTTTTGAAGTTTATTCATTTCAAGAGAAAGAGAGAGAGAAAGAGAGGGAGAGGGTAGAGCCTAGAGAGTGGGAGAGAGAGGATCCCAAGCAGGCTCCACACTGTCAAGCATGGATTCCGACGTGGGGCTTGATTTCACAACCGTGAGATCATGACCTGAGCTGAAATCAAGAGTCAGATGCTTAACTGACTGAGCCTCCCAGGTGCCCCTAGAATTTATTTTTTAGTACATATATAGAGTGGATATTAATTTCACATATTTTCTAGTTCCACACCAATACTCCCAGCACCATTTGTAGAAACTTGATTTTCCCTACTAGTTTCTGAATCCATTTAAATTATTATAGATCCATTTCAATTATAATAGAGTCTGTTATGGGATTTGTATTCTGGGTTATGTTCTTCAGTGTTTACAGTAGTTTCATAAAATGCTGACTATATGATTTGATAGACCTTTTCTTATTATAGTTTTCAGAGTTAAGAGCTTCTTTGAGCACTTGTGGATTCGGACAAAATTTTAATAGGGGCCTAGGCCACTAAAAATCTTAAAGCTATATGGGGAAAAGACCATGTTTCTCCTATTATATAACACCTTTCACAAATATGTGGAATGCAGTATCTAGTATGTTACAGGCATACATAAAGAATAAAGAATGGGTGAATAAATTAATATAAATTTATTTAACAATGTACTGAAGTATGTATGTTCTAAAAGAATAGAATAATGCCGTATGTGCTGCAGATAAGACTTGAAGACATTTAATGACATTTATTTAAATAGGAAAAGACAGATCTGTATTTTCAAATACCAGTGCAAATAGATTTCATGTGAATAAGAAAGACCAAACAAAGGATAATAGTGGTTAATTTCATGTTATTTAATCAATCATGCAAAAAATCATGTGTAATCAATCACACTCTCTCTCTGTGCCTCAGAGCTCATGCTCTGTCTCTCTCTCAAAATTAAATAAACTTTTAAAAAAATTAAAAAAAAAAGTTCTTTCCTAATTTCCATTCTGGGTCTTCAGTGTGCTTGTAGATCCTTGGGTTAGTGGAGGCATCATCATCATCATCATCTGATCCTAATAGTTATTTAAATTACTATGTGCCAGGAATTTTGTTAAATAATTTATATGCATTATCTCACTTAATTCTTTCAATGAAATAGGTGATAAGATTATAAGTATACCTAGTTTAGAGATGCAGGTAGTGTACTGTTTAGAATCTTTTAACTTGTCTCCCCCTGTAAACTGTGAGTTCATTGAGGGCTTAGACAGTCACTTTCTTCTTGTATTTCTGCATCCATGGCACTAAGAATAGTGACCAGTACATGTAGCCACACCCCAAATACCTGAATGAATGCTGGTTGAATCTATGTTGATTTAATTTCAAGATGTGGCTCTGATATGATCATTTTAAAATAAAATGGCACTTTGATTATTATCCTGCAAAGCCAGTACATTTCTGGAACAATAACTTCTTTTATTAAATTCATGAAAATATTTGTCAAATTAAGATAAAATTTCCTTTGGGTTTCAGTTCTCTGTTCTGTATGTGTGTTTAATTCAAACTGGATGAAAGAAAGAGAATCATAGGTTTCTGCTATTGAAGAAAATGGGATAGAAGACTTCTTAGCAAAAATAGTCAGTTTTTCAACTTGCAAATTAAAGTATAGTGTAGATTTGCTGTCTTGCCCCCATTAACTTCTTGCCCTTTCTGGCATTCTGAGCCCCTGGGGATCAGATTTCCTGTGGCTGCGTATAACACGCTATTGATCACCCCTTCTGCCTTGTCACCCTTACTTCTCAGTACAAATTGGTCAGTGTCAATTGGAGGGGGAAGATAATTAATTTGCACTCACATTAAAATTAGATGTGTTCTGAAAGAAGGCCATCACCTGGGCTTGGACCCCTAGCTCAACCAATTTTAGGACGTGAATTCCTAAGCTAACATTCCAAAGTAGTAGAAGTGTAGGTAAATATATTTATTTTTGTACATCTGTGCATATGTGGGTAAAAGATTGGGAGATACCCTAAAATAGATTCTAATGGCGATCTTTCTAAAATTTTACAGTTTTAATCACATTGTGCCTCAAAGGTGAAATTGTCTACTCTTAAAATATTGGAAACTTCCTCAAAACCATGGAAACTGTGCATGAGACGTAAGATGACTGGACAGCAAAATAAGTCTTTCCTATTATGATTATATGATGTTCTTTCCCTTTCAATTTCTAAGTGTATATGTTATGTTCATATGTCTCTTTCTTCTATTTATAGCCTTGGGAACATCACTACTTTAGAATCAAAGATGTCATTATGGAATAAAGTGCAAGTCATGAAACTATTCATAATATGCCTACAAGCAAGTGTTTTTCTCTCCTACTTAGCGTTCTACTTTGATGCTAAATAATGTATTTGAGGCACAGAGTCAGTAATCTTCCTAAGCAGAGTGACAGGAACCTCTAAGAGATAGGCAAGGCCATTCCATGACTCTGCTGGCCTTCCAGAATGCTTGTCACCTAATGCAATTCAGATTACATCAGTGAAAACATTTTTAAAGGGTAATGGATGTACCATTCCCCAGAACCCGGTAGCAGTCCCCTAAACATTATGCTTGTGGTGAATCCATAAAGTTTAAAATACTCTCTGAGAGAGATATGGAGGGGTTTGGACTTAGTATTGAAAAGCAGTAACTTGTCCACCAGAGTCCTCTATTGTTTTGGTCTTATATTTAAGTTATGCTTATCTCAGCAAATCCTTAGTTAAGGACCTTTCTGTTTCTCAGCTAACGTGAATAGTAAGGATTATAGTATTGGTCAATCCTTTCAGAAGAGAGATGAATTTGTCTTAGATGGGTGGCTTATTAATTTAGAGTAAACTATATGTTACAAGCAATTCCAGAACTTTTTCATTGCTGACACTCATAGATTATTATTTTTTGATGTTTATTTATTTTGAGAGAGACAGACAGAGTCTAGTGGGGGAGGGGCAGAGAGAGAAGGAGACACAGAATCTGAAGCAGACTCCAGGTTCTCAACTTTCAGCACTGAGCCCCACGTGGGGCTTGAACTCATGAGCTCTGAGATCATGACCTGAGCCAAAGCCGGACGCTCAACTACCTGAGCCACGCAGGCACCCTAACACTCATTGATTATTGAAAAGATGTTCAAAAAACATAATTTTAGACATGAAACAACTTGTATTAAGATCTGAATCAGTTCAGGTGACCTTTAGAAATCAATTACTTTAGGTTAGATTTCTCCTAGATATGATTTAAAAAAATCTACATATAGTGGGCAAATTCAATCACTGAGACAGATATTTTTTAAACTATATAAGTCAATTCAGCAAATAGTCATTGAGCACTTGCTGTGTGCCAGACACATTGACGGTAATTGGAATAAAGAAAACTTGGTGCCTGACCGTAGACATTATTATTCAAGTACACAAGCTGGATAAATCTTACTTGAAGAAGAGTATTCTAGATAAGGCTTTTTTTTTTTTTTTTTTAAATAAGAGAGTCAGGGACAGAAGGAAGCTGGTAGATAAAGAGACTGTTGTTGGCCTTTTGGTTGCCAGAAAGGAGAAAAGTAAGTAGAGATTTTGTTCAATGCTCCTATGATAGGTGAGTTGGGTCTGAGTAGGTTAACATTCTATGAAGTTAGGCTGTCTGAGGAATAGAATACTGGATGGCACATTGTGATGGCTTTAACAAGTAGCAGTGTTATAAAGAGGTCCTCTGGCTTGATGTGATGGTTTCATCTTCTTTGAACCATTGTCAGCTTTTCTGTGGGCACAACATAGTCTGGCAGTGACAAGATACAGCATACTAAATCCTGTCATTGTGTCTGAATGTGAAGGTAAAGAAACGCTTTTTTCAAAACTCAGATGGAAAGGTGGTTGCTTTCCCAATTTCTGGCGGAAGAAATTAACTGATAACCTGCACTACCCAATCTATTCTTTGAGTTGGGGTTTTCATAATGCTTTAGATAAACACGGTAACAATATGAAGCATCGCTAACCATCTGAATACTCAAATGAGAAAGGTCAGTATATTCCTCTTAACCTTCAAACTTAGCTAATATGGGTTGATAGCAAGTCCTTCTCAAAGCCACCTTCAGGCAGTTCATTTGTATGGATCAGCTCTTTGGCTAGCAATGTGTTAAAGTGACTATCCTTGTGCTCACTTCGGCAGCACGTATACTAAAGTGACTATCCTAGAAGGCTGGATCTAAAGAAAAAAAAAAGAATGAATATCCAACAAATTTTATGTAGAACTTTAAACTATAAAGGAACTATCGTTTTCTTAGATAAAAAGGAGATGAATTTTTAAATGTCATAATCTATAGAAATTTGTGAGTTTATGAACCCACTATGAAATATATTAAATGAATATTTATATATACATTTACATATATATATATATATATATATATATATATATATATATATATATATATATATCCAAATGCTGAAGAAAGAAATTTTGTCATTTCTCTTTTTATCTGCAGCAGCTGGCAGTTTCTGGCCCATGGGAGTGCTCAGTAAATGTTGAATGATTAGATGAACAAATGAAGGAATGAAGGAATGAATGAAGCCTGGTTTGTTTTAAGCTTCTCTGAATTCCATGTATAAATAAGATTAGTCTCTTCCTGCAAGAGGAAAGACCAATGAACATACTAATTAATTGAAGTTCTCTTTGTTTGCCAACTTTTTAATTAATTGAAGTCAGCATGATTCCTTGTCCCCCCAGTACCTTGAATAATCACTGGCATATAATGGTGCTAATTACTCATACGAGTGAGTGAATGTTCTAGTGAGAGTAGACATTTTTGCCATTTCCATTCACTATACTCTTAATCCTCCCTTATTGTCTGTACTAAAGTCCCTCATTTTCTATGAAGTATGTTTCATCTGATCCTTTTTTAAAAAAAAATTTTTTTAAACGTTTATTTATTTTTGAGACAGAGAGAGACAGAGCATGAACAGGGGAGGGGCAGAGAGAGAGGGAGACACAGAATCTGAAACAGGCTCCAGGCTCTGAGCTGTCAGCACAGAGCCCGACGCGGGGCTCTAACTCACGGACCGTGAGATCATGACCTGAGCCGAAGTCGGCCGCTTAACCAACTGAGCCACCCAGGCGCCCCCATCTGATCCTTTAACTCACAGTGGTTCTCTTTCTTTGAACTTTGGTGCATGCCATCTTTACATTTTTTAATTGACATCTAGAAATGACGGCAGTTTACCTTTATCTGCTTCTGGGAATTTATCGTGAAGACAGATTATAAAATAGTGGGCAAACTCTTTTGGAAGATGCTCATTGCATTGCTATTTTTAAGCGTGAAGCAGCTGTATTCTGCTTTTCCTGTTTTTTAAGAGTACAAAGTAAGGTCAAATTCCCTTTTAACATTCACATCCAATGAATCTGAGCTGCTTTTCTGCTTTCTCTGCCTAGAGTTCCTCTCCCAAGTTAAGCAGGGATATTTATTTAGTCCAAAGAATTTGTCATTATAACTTCAATGAAAAAGAGCTGTAAAAAAAATCTATTCACCTCATCAAAGGACTTGTTCAATGTGGCTGACACTGCTGTTACTGTGATATGAAGTTACTTCTGAAAGTATGAAGTCCAGCATCAGGGTTTGAACACCACTGGAATCACTACAGAAAACAAGGAGCCCAGCTCTGGCTGATTTGATGATTGTTTCTTTGTGTGCAGGGAGAGAAAACCTTTTCCTTCCAGGTGATATTATAATATGTTTACTGCACACCAAAGTGTGTATTGGGTCCAAGTGTTGTAATCCTCAGTGATAAGCTCATTCAGTACATACACCCAGCTGTCATTCTCAAGGCATATCACAATGGCTGTGCCAGGAATGGCTTCAGTATCACCCGAATGCTGCCCAACCAGCTGTTCCTTATAACATTCTAGAGCTTCAGGTTGGGCCCATTCACCAGTCCCAAGTATGACCTATTTTTTCCTGAGGTTTTTCTCTTAGGACACCTATCCATTGTCATGATCTGGCTTTAGGTAGATTCCAGTAACATTAAACATCCTAGGAGAAAGTCTTCTTTTCGAAAGCTTGTTGGCCCTGCGTAACTTTTTAGTGCACCTGGTGTGGTAAGAGAGGAAATACACCAGTTGTTTGTATTTTATTTTATTTATTTTATTTATTTTATTTTTTAATTTTTTTTTTTCAACGTGTTTTATTTATTTTTGGGACAGAGAGAGACAGAGCATGAATGGGGGAGGGGCAGAGAGAGAGGGAGACCCAGAATCAGAAACAGGCTCCAGGCTCTGAGCCATCAGCCCAGAGCCTGACGCGGGGCTGGAACTCACGGACCGCGAGATCGTGACCTGGCTGAAGTCGGACGCTTAACCGACTGCGCCACCCAGGCGCCCCCAGTTGTTTGTATTTTAAATCCTAGGCACTTACAACACTTTTGACAATCTGCTGTATTCTTGGGTGATACACTTGCTGTTTTATATTGTGAACTGAAGTGTCATTCATTTTACCTTCCCCAAACTAGGTTCTCCCTAAGATAACTGATGTCTTCACCAAGAAATTGGTAGCAACTTTTACAGGATATTTTTCTCTCTTAAAAATTATACTCTGCCTCACTGGGCAAATTGCTGCACTAGCATATAAAAAGGAAATAAGTCAAAAGTCCAAAGATAGAATAATGACTAAGTAAACTGGTCAGTATACTAATTCAATCGGATGTTATGTAGGTACTAAAATCAAGATTAGACAGGCTATAAAATGATATTAAATATATTTATGAGTTATTAAATGAAAAAGCAGAAGCAGGTCCCAAGTTTGTACATATAATTCTGTGATATATATTAATTATATTATATTATATTATATTATATTATATTATATTATATTATATATATTCTTCAAAATAGGTAACTACTTTGCCATGACCTTAACTTTTGGAAGGGCATGCAGTCCATTATTAGAAAGTCTTAAGAGATGGAATGCCTACAAGTGGTTCAATGCTGTTCTTTGCCTTTTGCCTCAGGTCATTTTTAGGTTCATTATGAGTTCATTTGGATGGAGATCAAGAAGTCTCTTCTATCTGGGCTGCTTTCTTCTCCCCTTCCTTAATGTCCCTTTGTCTTCACCCTTTGGCTGTTCCTTCAGGGTTAGGCCTCTCTCTCCTCTTGGTCCTTAGATTCCATTGTTTGTTTTTCAAAGAGCTAGTGTGTGTGTGTGTGTGTGTGTGTGTGTGTGTGTGTGTGTGTGTATAAATGGCATAGCTCGGTCCTGCCTCATGGATAAACATCCACAAGAGAAACAAACCTTTCAAATACTAAAGTGAAGGGGCTTTTAGGATATAATTGTTCCTTTTGTCTCTCTTCTTCTATTTTGCTAACATAATTTGGATCCCATAATGATATGGGCACTCACTTTTCCCCAAAAATGAGTGAGGCAAGAAGGAAACTCTACCATCCTATATTTCCTATAAGGAAATGGGACCAGAAAGGAATCTTTAAGCACCAAAAGATTTATTTATGGTGCTTGTATTAGAATGGAATATTGCATTAATTTTCCTCCCTTTTTTCTAATTTCCAAAGTGTATGTAATGGTTATAATACTTTTATAATAAAGAAAAATATATAATAGGAAATTATGAACACTTAGTGGATGAAGAGACTTCTTATATTCCTGATTAGGAAGTTGAATTCCAGGTTAGCTCAATGAGGTGTCCAGGAACAACCAGTGAGTGGTAGAACCAGGAACTAGCATCAGGGAGGAAACATGTTCTAGTAGAAGGTAGATAAGTGTTGAAGACAAACCTCAATTCTTAAAATGGTCTTCACATTTTCTGGCTGCATTTCATAGGGAAGTCTTTTCCCCTCTCTTAGCCTCAGTTTTCTCATTTATAAAATGGAGACAGCCAGTTGGATTGTGATTTCCATGTGCTTTATACACGATCGCACGTGTTAAGTGTCTGGCCCAGATATTGCCACGTAATGGGTAATCAGCAAATATTATCTCCCTTCCTCTCCCATTGTTCTGAATTCTGGTGCAGAGCCTTACCAGTGTACCAGCCAGCAGCTTCTCTTGACTTACTGTATTTGCTTTATTATACTGATAATACACAATGCTTTGTGTTTTAGCTGAATTGTGTTCCTGCACCCCCTCCCTCAGATTCATAAATCTAGGCCCTAACCTACCTTAGAATGTGACTGTATTTGAAGATAGGGCTTTTAAGGAGGTAATTAAGTTAAAATGAGGCCTTTAAGGTGGGCCTTAATCCATCTGACTGATGTCTTTATGAGAAGGGATTTGGATACATGGAGAGACACCAGGGCTGTGTGCACACAGAGGAAGGCCATTGTGGGGACACATTGAGAAGGTGGCCATCTGTTAACCAAGAAGAGAGTCCCTTGGTTAACAGGGAAAAACCCAACATGCTAACCATTTGATCTTGAACTTCTAGCCTCCAGAACTGTGACAAAATAAATTTCTGTTGTTTTAAGTCACCCAATTTGTGGAATTTTGTTATGGCAGCCGTAGCAAATCACAGCAGATGCTTTGTAATCATAGCATACAATCAATAATTTCTTGATGAATATGATTTTTATTAGAAATAAAACTTTGTTTTATATTTCTTTTATGTCTCCTGTGGAGGCCCAGCTATTAAGGTTACTGACAACTATAATGTGATAATGAGGATTATATATGATCTTTTTTTTCTTTTGCAAATAGCAACTAGAATTGTCCTTTTTATGAAGTTATAGGAGTAAATGCAATTAAAGCTGAAAAGATTATTCCTCATTGCCTGTCTAGACATGGGAAGAGAGAATTAAATCTTCAAATGTAATTTCAGAAATTAAGATTAATGACCAGGAGTATATGATTCCCTCACATGCTGGTGACCTCATGTTGTCTGAGAGTAAATGTGGGGGCTTCTCACTATCTTTGTATTAATGAATATGATTAAGTAATTTTAAATATAGTCAGGATATAACATTAACTCATCAGTGTTGGAAGTTTGCCTTGTGTTTTTCAGAGGACTGAAACCAGTCAATCATGAGAGAGAAAGTCAAAGGATTTTTTACTGAGTTTTAAAAATTACAATTGATTTTCATTTTCTGGATTATGGGAAATGTGGGAGAAAGTGAGTTATCTTAATTAATTTATGGACAGGACATCAAGAGATAAAATTTTTTTTTTTCAGGGTTTTCAATGTTTGCCAAGTCTAAGAGCTCAAAGGAGAATTTAGTGATAAATGGAAAAAACTCTGGACAGTAAGATAGCAAATTTATTACTGGAAAAAATGCAGAAAATAGTGTTGAAGGGAGTAGGGGGCTACTTCTTTTTGAGCCAACATGGTCTTTGCATGTCCCCTCTTGCACATCCACGTACGCATACATGCATACGAGGCACATTTTTCTAATGTCTTGCCATTACTATAACTTGCTGAATAATCTTTGGGTGTTAATTAACACCTCTGGCCCTCATTCACATTTCTAAATAAAAACCGTTAGAGTAGATAATCTAGATATACTTTAGCATACCTTCTAATTCTAACGTTCTATGATTCTATTGCATCTGGAGATGTGACCAAAAAATGAGGGGCTGAAAGTGATGTCACTTAGGGAAGCTACTGGTCATACTGGGTCTGCTAGTCTCCTAAAGATAATCTCTGCAGAGGGTGGAGAGACCTAACACCAAATCTTAAGCTTCAAAATGACTGGAGAGCTGTTTAGTGCTCAGTCTCAGAACCAGAGAAATGACTGTGGAAGGCAGTCAAAATATTTGTTGGATGAACAACAAATGTTGTTGGATCTCGAGATCATGAGGACGGATTAATGTTTCCAGTGCTGTTTTGGACCTATATGATTTATTATGATGTCACGTGGTCATATTTTTCAGGGTCATGTTGACATGTCTACTCAATTATTACACATTATTAGAGGATTAGAGAATTATAGAAATATAATCACATGTTGCTGCTAAACTGACAAGGATCTAAAATAGCAGAAACACTTTAAAGAACATTTCATTGTTTTTTTCCTATATAGAAAAACAATAAACTTTGTTTTATCCTTCTTTTCCAACCCTTCCTTTTGTTTTGTTTTGTTATTATTTATTAAATTTTTAAATGTTTATTTATTTTTGATAGAAAGAGACCGAGTGTGGGCAGGGAAGGGGCAAAGAGAGAGGGAGACACAGAATCTGAAGCAGGCTCCAAGCTCTGAGCTGTCAGCACAGAGCCCCATGCAGGACTAGAACTCGTGAACCATGAGATCATGATCTGAGCCGAAGTCAGTGACTTAACCGACTGAGCCACCTGGGCACCCCTTGTTTTGTTTGGTTTTTATCACAATCTATAGTCATTAGGGAAAAGATGTATTTTCTGAGTGTAAACGTCATGAGGGAAGGGGTATTGTATACGTCATGAGGGAAGGGGTATTGTATGTCTTTTTAAAAAAAATTTTTAATGTTTATTTATTTGTGTGAGAGAGAGAGAGAGAGAGAGAGAGAGAGAGAGAGTGCAAGCAGGGGAGGGGCAGAGAGAGAGGGAGACACAGGATCTGGAGCAGGCTGCAGGCTCAGAGCTATCTGCACAGAGCCTGACGTGGGCTCAAACCCATGAATCATGAGGTCATGACCTGAGCCGAAGTTGAATGCTTAACCGACTGAGCCACGCAGGTGCCCCTATCTTTTTCACGCACCTAGCAATCATGACAAGTAGAGCTATTTAAAAAAAAATTAAACTCATTTATTTATTTTGAAAGAGAGCAGGGCAAAGGCAGAGAGAGAAGGAGAGTGAGAATCCCAAGCAGGCTTCGCGCTATCATAGCAGAGGCCGATGTGGGGCTTGATCTCACAAACTGCGAGATCATGACCTGAGCCAAAATAATGAGTCGGGTGCTTAATGGACTGAGCCACACAGGTGCCCCAAAGAGAGCTATTTATTAAATGAATAAATGAATACTGAAATGTATAACCATAGAAAGACAAATGATATTTGGCTCACTTTTCCTCAGTACTGGGGAAAGATAGCTTGGAAAGAAGGGATGTATGTATGTAGTTATATTTATAACACATTTAGAGAAATATACGGATATTGTTGTTATAATAAAAAATAAAATCTCTGATGATTTTTCTTGGTTAAGTTTGAAGGAAACTGCTTATGATTGAAAAAAGGCAAAATTAAAAACAATTAGATTTCTAGCCATTCTTTTAAAAAGCCTGGTTGATTTAAAAAGGGAATTTTCGAAATATTAGCCATATGGCAAGAACTAATTAGAGACAACGAAATTACCTTGAAGTATGGCGTGCCTCAGACACAACTCTTCTGGCAGGTAGCTTAGCATTGCTCTTCTCTCCCAGGTCATTATCACATTTCTCTGTGTGTCTGAGTTTGGTGCACACTTTCTGTGACTTCGGAGCCCTGATGTAGCTGAAAAGCTATATAAGAACAATCATCAGAATAAGAACCAGCCCAGCATTCTGACTCAATAAGGATAAAGAGGAAATCAGCTGCCTAATGAAGCTCTTTCTATGCCCCCTGCCATTGTGAAAAATAGAGGCTAGTGTATTCCATTATGAATCTGTATGTTTCTCTTCTCACCCTTCCTTGGCCTGAGAATCAAAGGCCATTTCTGACAGGTCTGACCCTCTGAGTTCTCATCTTCACTCATGCCTTCAACTATCACCTCTATGCAGATATCTCCCCAGATCGATATTTCAATTCACATCTCCCTCAACCCTTGCTGCAATCCTGCACCCTAACAGAACCATTTTCATTTTTAAAATTTTGTCCATTTTGACTTTATAGTTGCATACTTTCAGAGTCAAAAATCACATACACTATCTCATTCTGGGTTTTTTTCCCTCAAAAATCAAATCATTAAAACCCACAAATTGGACTTTTACATTTTTCTTCTTAATGAATATGTTGCAGGGGACTGAGGTACTTTTTTGGGGAAGTAGGGAGTATCAGAGACATTTGCCAGCTTCGTTTTTGTTTCCTGAATAAAAGCACTGAGTAAGCATGACATATACATCACTTTAATGTTGAGAATGCAGAGTAAAATTTCTTATTTTTATTTTTTCAACATTTATTTATTTTTGAGACACAGAGAGAGACAGAGCCTGAGTGGGGGAGGGGTAGAAAGAAAGGGAGACAGAATCTGAAGCAGGCTCCAGTCCTGAGTTGTCAGCATGTGAGGCCTGAGCCCATGAACTAGGAGTTCGTGACCTGAGCCGAAGTCAGACACTCAACCGACTGAGCCACCCACGTGCCCCTAGAATGCAGAGTAAAATTTAAGAGATTTATTCTCTCCTCGAATTTGACTCTGAAAATAACTTGTACCAATATTAGAAACATTGTATCCTCAACCTTGGAATCACATGGTTTCTGCAAATTTAAGACATAGAAGTGGTTGCGATTGAAAAACAATATTTAAAGAATGCAAAAGAGGAGCTCTTTTAAAGACTGTTCAGTCATACATTTAGTTTATATTCAAAAGCATGTTTTTGATCCAATATATCTAGGCACTATTTATATATCTCAGAAAATCTTAAATATTTATATAGGTCTCAGAAATTCTTAAATATTGTAAACTACAACTTAGTCATTATGAAATATGTCCCTGACTTACCCAAATCTCAGATTTGAAAGAAAATTTCAACTATCCGTCTGTGATCCATAAAGTCTGAATGATACATGATCCGTGGTGCTGGCACTTTACTTCTGCAGGGAATAATGTCCTTCTGAGGTCTTTCTCACTTACAGGGTACTTCTCTCTACCCCAGCTATCAATCCTCCATGAACCTCATAGTAACCCTGGCAAAGGGAGGCCAATGAGTTTGCTCTCCTGGCCTTAAATTTTCTAGAAATGCATTTCCTTTCATCTAGCCATGCAAACAACATCATCTCCCATCACTGACTATGTACCGGAAGCATTCAGGACTCTGGGTTTATCTTTGTCTAATTGTATGATACCTCCCTACTTCATTATGGTTTCTATTTCTTTATATAGTATGCCACTCTGGAGCCTCTCCATGAAGAATTTGCATTGCTTCTAAGTAGAATGGGTCCCTCTTGCCACCTAGTTTGACCCGATTTGCCACCAGAAGTGTAGAAAACTTGCCTCTGGTTTAGTTGTACAACGAACAGGTTTTAACCATAAAGCGTATCTTTTTAAAGCGTTATATTTTGGAAAAAAGTCATGAAAATGTATTAAACTGATTTTTGAATAATTTCATGAAGGTGTTTGACGAGAATGTTTGGCAGCATATCCAGTGAGAGACCAAAGCAAAGAATTCCTCCACGTCGCTTTCTTTGGAAACTTAAGATTTTTCTCTCTTGTGCTATATTTAGATGTGTGGCATGTCTAATTTTCTGCTTCTGTGCCTCACTGTGCTTCTAGTGCTTATTGTAATCCAGCTAAAGTGTCAGGCCAGAGTCTGAAGAAATCTTGAAGTTCCTACCTGAGTGAGCCAGCGTGTAGCAGTCTGAGGACCCTCTGTATTGGACCCCTCTCATCCTGCTTTTCACCGAAGCACTCCTGACATTGTAAACGGAAGTCAATACAGCCTTTTCTCAATAAAGGAGTTCTAAAAAGTTAACTCAAAGTGTTTCATTAATTCTGCAAGACTCGGAGTAGCTGGGAAGTTGGTGATGTAACCAGATTGATCAGATGGTAACAGCTGCCAATTAAATTTAAATAAATTTAGTTCAATTCAAGTCAGGCTGATTCAATTCCATTAAACTCATTTCACACGCATCTACTGAGTGCCTATATAGTCACATACAGCATTAGGTTACGAGTGCATAGAGATGCATAAAATACATTCACTATGTACAATCTAACAATGAGAGCAAGCATATAAACAAAATAAATTGTAATATCATTCAATAAGTAGAATAATGGAATCATATACACAATGCTGAAGTACTTAATTTTGAGAAGGGAGCTATAGTGAAGGACTTCTCAACAATGCTTCCTGGAAGGAGTGATACGTAAGCAGGATTTTGAAAACTGACCAAGAGTATGTTAAGTGTCAGGGTGGGGTCAAGGTTAGGCAGAGGGAAGACCATTCGATACCCTACTCTAACCACTATGGCCTTGGATAGGCTCTTATGCATACAATACTGACCTTGGCTGTGTTCACGTTTTTTTCACTTTAGCTATTTTTTAAAAGATGAATATTTTTCTGCAGTTGTATTAAAAACAAATGCATAAACCAAGAGATAAATGGCTGTGACCTGGGATGCTATGCTACAACACGAACAGCATCTTCTGGATTTGTGAAAAGTGGTAAACTTAGTTTTAACCATCATTCAAAAAAAGAGCAATGAAACCAGTGGGAAAATAGTAAAAATGCAAAGTAAGTATGAATCAAGAGACTTGAGTTTAATTCCTCATTCTGACACCAAGAAGCTTTTGATTTGGGTTAAGTTGTAAATTCTCGCAGGCTGTAGATTTTCTCATGAGTCAACTGAGGGGATAACTAGGAAACTCTATGGTCTTCCCTACCTTTTAAAGCATT
The DNA here is from genome assembly GCF_018350195.1 of Panthera tigris. Classification (NCBI taxonomy): domain Eukaryota; kingdom Metazoa; phylum Chordata; class Mammalia; order Carnivora; family Felidae; genus Panthera; species Panthera tigris. The sequence continues at coordinate 47,521,564 of NC_056672.1, forward strand.
CTCTACTTCTATAGAATGGCCAGGACAGTGAAAATAACCCAAGGCAGGCAGAGTAAATAGTAGAATGAGTGTAGTCTTTGGAGTCAGCAAACTTCACATTGAACCCTGTCTGGATTTTGTATAAGTTGAGAGATCCATGGGGCAAGGGCATCATTTCCTTAGTTATTCTTATGTGCAGAACACCTGTTTTACAGCATTGTGTGAATTACTGCAACAACATGATCAAAATACCTACAGAGTTCCTTGCACATAGTAGGTACTCATTAAATGTCAATTTCTATTTCCATCTTCTTTTATTCTGAGTAGCAGAAACTAGTCAGTCTTTTTTAAAGGGACCCTCCAATATTTGAAATATCGATCTGGGGAGATAACTGCATAGAGGTGATAGTTGAAGGCATGAGTGAAGATTGTTGTTATAGTTTAATTATTCTCCGACTTAGAGATTGCCCTGTCCGTACTGTGGCCAAGATATGCTAGATTGAGCAGAGTAGAGAAGTGGAATAAGGAGTCATAGAGCTATGGGATATTTGATGACTGTGTTGTTGTTGTTTTTTCCTCCAAAGGGAAAGTCATTTCACAAACTTGTGCCTTAGTGGCCTCAGCTGCTTTTCTGTCTCTCATGATCTTTCATTTCTGCCTAATTATTAACACTGATACCATGCAACTCGACTAGTCAGCACATTTGCTGATAAAGGGGCATTTCTTACACAATAATTCTCTTGCATTTTACTTCATAGCCACGATTTACTAACCAAGATTTGTAAGGGGGGGGGCCCTCATATGAAGACTTCTGTGCTTTGATAAGGACATACTGTACTTCATTTGAGAAAAGATAGTACCATAAATAATACTACAAGAGGCAAGGTAGCTCAGTTGGTGCTAAAATAAGCTGAGTGTAGAGTTTGTAAGAGCTAATGTGGATGCCCCCACACCTCAGTTCCTCCTAGGGACTTTCTATTCTTGTTTCATTCTTTTTTATCAAGCACTTCAGGCCCAGTTTCACAGAAGCTGGAATCCTTTGCTTTTTGTGATGCGTGTGCTTTTTGAGAAGATGTGACTAAGGGCACCTCCTCATGGAATGGGAAAGATTCTTCCATTTCTTATCAAATGGTATGATAACATGTGATCCTTACTTTACTAAGGGGTTGTTAGAAATGATGGCATAGATGTCTGCCTGGTATCCTGGGAAGATCAGGGACTGAAAAATCAGACAGATATAAGTTCAAAGCTTCGCTCATCACTTAGTAACTGGGACTTTCCATTATAAGTTTAATTCCTCTGAGATTTGGTTTCCCCACCTATAAGATAAGGCTAATAATAACTTCTGTATGAGCTGTTGAGAGATACATTGAGATGACATGTGTAAACTGCTAAGCGATATCTCTTGCATAAGGTATAATAAGCAGTAGGTGCTTATTAAATTTAATGGAATTTTATTTTATTTAAAATTAAATTTTATTTAAATGGAAGCCATTAAAAACAAAACAAAACAAAAACAAAAACAAAATAAATGGAAGCCATTAAGAACAAAAAATGAGCACAAAATAACAAAGACAAAGTGTCAGTAATTTCAGTTGTGGTTTTTTATTTCCCAACAAATGAAGGTCACAAACGTCCTGTAGGAAGAAATTGGCTGGAATTTCAATTTTCAATCTTGTTTGTTGAATAAACCAATAAATAAATAAATAAATAAATAAATAAATAAAGCTGAGCTAGAGAATCTGTAAGATAACTTTTTTTTCCCCAGTGAAACGGAATTTGGCAAAAGTTTTCTGGTCATAAAGGTAACTACTGAGAGAAGGCAGGAAGATTTATGGGACATAAGTAACAATCTTCCAGCCCAGTAATAGTATGTTGCAAGCAAAAATAAGAAAAGCCATTGTAAAACATTGAAAAGGATGTTACTGTGCAGGTCTGGGGTACGTTTTCAAGAGACCATGTTGGTATGAGTGGCCAACATGAATATCTGTGATTATATGAATGTGCCGTGATTACCTGACTGATAGTGAGCTTGCTAATGTGGCTGGCTGTGGTGGAGAGTACCAGTGTGGAAAGGTGGGTATAAAACTGCAGTCACTGTGACAGTGTGTTTTTATCCTGCTGTACATTTCCCACAAAGCCAAATAACTGGTGAGACTGGTCTTTGAAAAAGCAGCCAGTGACATGCTATGCTAATAACCCCAACCTTAAGCCTCCAAAATTGTTATATACGCTCCTTAGAAGAGCAGTCAAAGGCATTCGATGAAAAAAAAGGAGGGGCGGCTTTTTCATTGTCAAATAAGTTTGGAAATGCTAAATGTCATGTCCCCACCAAGGATCATCACCATATAGATTGGCGTATGAAAAGCTCTGAGAAGTCCTGCAGTTAAAAACAGCTGATTAATTACGGAATAGTTCAGCGCTTCCCTAATTTTAACACTGGCATTGTTTATCAAGGAATTTTTAAATAAACATCCTGTTGTGCTAGTGATCTGGAAAACATACTTGGGGAAATCCTGTAATTGGCACTTAGGAAAAAAAAATAGAATTGCATATATGGTAATAGGAAGGAGTAAGTTCTTTCAGGGAGACAGACATTTACAATTTTACATCTCCGGAAATGTACTCTTCATGCTTTCTCAGTGCTGGTATTTTAGTCATTTGTGAAGAATGTAGTGGAATCTTTTGGTGCTGGCTTATGACTAGCTGAAATAAGTTTCTTGTACGACAGCATGGAGCAAGAATCAGTTATTTCATAGTTTTATTTTGCAGATTAAGGCACCAGAGCTAGGTCTCATTGTCTGATGAAATCCTTTCGAGGTTTTGTTCTATAGCTTTCAAGTCCTGATGTAGCTTTCTTTTTAACTAAAACTATTTTCTTAATTTGAGCAATTCGCCGGGTTGAAGAAAACTTGTAAGCACTGTTAGTACTTGTCAGGAGTAAATGGGACTCTAGAGAGTTCTTTGAAATAGGAAACATTTGAACAGAATATCATCTTGCTTTCAGCTGTTTGTATAGATGCAATTTCTGCAATTCTATACCTCACAGCTCGAATTCCTCTTCATCTGTGTCTCAGGCTTCCATCAATAATCCCTCTGCTCAAACACACTTGACAAGAGAGGTAGAGTAGACGCCCTTGCAATATCTTCTGAATGTTACTCAGCAGTGATGTGTAATCGGGTTCATAAATTTTAGGAAGAAAAACGTAAAACTGAAGAGGGGATTCAATCCATATGAATCCACATTGGACAAGGGTAGTGTGAGGAGCATTTTATAAAATCAGCTTTTGATTAGACAGTGGAGATTTTGTAAAACATTAAAAAAACAGTGATTACAGATTCTTATTAGATATATGCATCACCTATATATGATAAATGTGGTATTTATATATAAAATAAAATCTTCCTACCATGTACCGTAATGTATGAGAGAACTGGCTGTTTTCTAGATCCAATTATATTCACCTTACACAGTGTGATTTCTGATATATCTTCCCAATCGAAAAACTTTACAGTAGAGTTGTTATCCCATCTCATAACATCAGTATTGGAAAAAAGGACCTAGTTTGTATGTGTTAAGTAAGACACTGGATTCTTGCTGCCTTTCTGAAATTCAGGAGAAATCTGTACTATAGCCCACAACTATTTAATATTAAAAGATTAGGAAAAAATAGTAGACATTCTTTTCAGACAGTGAAAAACGTTAGGTTAATTGTATTGATTTGGATTTTTCTGTTTACTTGGTGAAAGTTGTTAAAAAATTATTCTAGTTATTTTTGAACAAAATTTAAAGAATAAATATATTTTTAAAGCTATGCAGTTTATTTTTCTTTCAATTTATACTAGAGTCATGTACTCTACTAACTTTTCATTATTTGTTTATAAAGTAACATTGGAACTTTATGGGAAATATACTATATATGTATATTTAGCCTGGACTATTTTTCCCTCAAGTCTAATATGTTTATGTTTCCTTTATGGTTTTAGTTACAAAATAAAAAAAAATACTATGTATTAAGCATTGTTTGGAAACAGGAATGATGAGTTTATAAAAACTTTTGTCTTAATACAAGGAATAGAGAAGTCGAGGTATATGACGATAGGCTTCCACTCTACTTTCTCTAGGGCAAATTGCACTGTTCGAGGAATTCCTTTAAGCTCACAATTATAGCAGATAAGCATTATATAATTTCACAAGAATATCCTATTGACTAATTGAAAGAAATTACTTTAAAAGTTTTGAAAGTAATGAGGCCTGAAGGCCCATTTAACATGAACTCTACTCTGTTGAATTCACAGTCATTCTTCTCCTTTCATTCATCTCTTCAGAGATTAGAGAATTCCAGCCTATTCTGGAAGAAGTCACCGTCTGGAGTGCAGAAGGCTACTTTGCTCTCTGTGTCCACTTAACCTTTGACTGCTCCGAGAGCCTACCAAGTGTCAATCAGGGCTCAGTGGACACAGGTGCCTGGGGAACAGGACAGAGCAGCTCACCTTACCCAGAACATCAGACCATCTCCAGATGGCAAAGAACTTCTGAAGTTATGAACTAACTTGCTTGTGATGCAAATTAGTGACCTGGGGCGAGATGCTTCATTAATGTTCCTGCTCCCCTGAGCCACCAAGGTGTCAGAAGTAGGACTGCTTACTCTCACATTTTTTCTCTCTGTAATATGTGTTAACGACCCTTTATTCTCATAGAGATGGTCCAATCAATTGCTTGTGGCTAGTTAATAAACTACCAAAGCAGAGATGAAAATTAGATTCCATTTAGAAGAAAACAATGTTTACCTTTTCCCATGGAAATGTGTGAAAAAGCTTTAGAAAATTCTGTGACCATATATAAGGTCTCAGAGGAGACTGTGATTAAAAATAATAAAAAGGAGAAATATGAGTTTCTATCCAGATCACTATTTCATTTTTTTATCCAACAAGTGATGAGAAAAATTATGCGAACCGATGCATTTGCCCTGAGTTATGATTGTATTATATTAACCTCAGCTGACAATATCCTATATTGACTTTGGCTTACTTAAAATTCTGCCTCTTGGGTATAAACACACATCTAAAATTGACTCAGCTCATTTCTATCTTGCTGAGGTCACTTTACCAGTTACTCCCAACTACTGAACTTATTTCATGTGTTCTCTTTTTTCAGTATTACATTCTCAAATTTTTGGCACCTGGGAATTTCTCTGTGATGGTTTTATTACTGAATTCAAGATTCGTAGTTACGATCAGCTCTTATGGCTAATAAGATGCTAAGATGAGCTAATAGGGTTTTGCTTCTTCTTTTGTTTAATATGGATGGAATGGTTCTGATTACAGTGAACACTGGCCAGTCATTTGCCGGGAAAGTGGTCCCATAAAGAATGGGTTGTCTTTTTCCATAAATTACCTCAGCAGGAAAAAAAAAATGCATGACAGTTCACTATGGCTGTCATCTTGGAATCCAGGTAGCTCATATGGAAGAAGTAATGATCTTAGCAATGTCTGAGGAGGATACTTCTGAAATTTCACTACTAAAAAGAACAGACGCTAATAATGAAGATATAGGATCAGTAAATATTTGCGCATCTGTATTATATCGAGTACCATTTATTCAGTTGTGTTGCTTTTCAATAGAATACACTAGGTCATTTAGTGCCAGTGTGAAACCATGGAGTGTATTTTCTATAACAAGTGGGAAGGCTCGCTTTTCTGTTCAAATTGACTGAATAAGCTACTTCCAGCAGATATTTAAGTCCTGTGGAATTATCCTTTATTACGTATCAGGGGGACAAAAAAGAAAGGATTCAGAGAGGAGAGGTGTGAGTCATTATGTGAGTTTTGGGGAAGTGTGAACGCTGGGTGATTCTTTATTCTAGTATGAGCAGTACTTTGAAAGATTAATGTAAGACTAATCTTCTTTAAAAGTTCATGATAGTAAAGGTTGGGATAGATTCCATAAATGAAAAATCATTTTTATGTAGTTATAAAAATTGCCAAGTTACAATTTCAACTTTCAATTTTCATTATAAAAATAGCAATATAATTTGAATTCATGGATAAACTCCACATGTTATCAAATGCATGTTTCTTTTATTTTTTTTTATTTTTTGGCTTATTAATTATAAGAAGGGTACTCTCTAATTGTTGTTAGAAGTGAATTACCAGATTATGATACTGATGCAATTTCTATAACTAATTTGATCAAATAGATACACCAAATTAATACAATCTCAGGTATATGGAAATACTTATTTTGTTGACAGATATTGGATGTTAAAATAGTCCCTAAGCATGATTTGAATATATAGTTTTGTAAGTTTCCTGTGTAGCTTGAACGGCTATGAGGGTCAGATTCTTCTGATCTCTATAACAATAGGTGAAAATCTGATATAATGCTGGATTCTTACAGTTGAAGAAACACTTTTACTGCAAGTATAGGAATAATCCGGGTTTTTAAATTTTGAATTAAATATGTAGATAATATGAGTTCTTGTTAATTTAAAATAAACTTAAAGTATATGTACTCTGAGGATTTTCCAACAGTATAAATTTAAGTTAGAATAACTTTAGCTTCACTTGGTAGACAAAAAGTGGACTTTTCAGAATAAAAATCTATGCCATGGAAAATAGCTATTACTTTCACTGATTATACACATTCCATGGCAACTGCTTTGTTGGAGTCTTGATGTCACTGTATCAGTGTTGAAGATTCTAGCTGCTACCACTAAGGGAAGAAAAGAATGAGGCAATTTAATACAGCAATGTATCTGCACAGGATGCCCTCTGAGGTAGCTCATATTTTTGAAGGATGTGATGGAAGGCAGAACAAATAACTGAGAATGAACTTGGAAGAATAGTGCCATGGCTAAGTGGTGATTAAGCAGCGATGGAGATAAAAAAAAAAAAAAAAAAAGAACATGAAAATGATTTCTAGTCGGTTGACTAAGAAAAATTACTTTCTTGGGAAAGTAAATGTAGTTGGGGAGAAAGGAGTCGGGTTCTTATTTACAGTCTCTACTATGTTTAAGGGCTTTAGTCTGTGCTTCCATTTAATCCTCAGAGCAATATACATAAGGTGGGTATTTAATAGACGAGAAGGCAGAGGCTCAAAAAGATCAATAATTTGCCTCAGTTAATATAGTGAGGATGTAGAATCCAGATTTGTTTGGCTCCAAGCTCATGTTCTTATTCATGACACATAAAATTCGGTACATGACCCAAAACTGCTGCTACTAAACTTTTAAAAGTTTTGTTTTGCTTGAATTATGTGTATATTATTTATCTTTTCTTTTAAGAATCATTTCTGAAATCTTCGCTTGAATTTACTCCAATTTCAGTAACTGTTTTGAAAACGTCATTGCTTTATATAGTAGCTCTGCTCACTGTAACCTCTTTCACTCTCAGATTCTTCATGATTGGATACTTCCTTTTGGTTCTTGGTCAGACAGAGTATGTCCTATGTAAGTATTTCCATAAGGGCACTAGGATGATACATTTCAAACTTCTGTGTATTTGACAATATGGTTCTGTTGTCTTCCCGAGCAAATACAGCCTGATGGGAAGATATTCCTTGGGAAATAATCTTTTTTCCACTCCCACCTAAATTTGTAATAATTATCCCAAATATAGTAAGTCAAGAGAAGCTGCTGGCTGGTACACTGGTAAGGCTCTGCACCAGAATTCAGAACAACGGGAGAGGAAGGGAGATAATATTTGCTGATTACCCATTACGTGGCAATATCTGGGCCAGACACTTAACACGTGCGATCGTGTATAAAGCACATGGAAATCACAATCCAACTGGCTGTCTCCATTTTATAAATGAGAAAACTGAGGCTAAGAGAGGGGAAAAGACTTCCCTATGAAATGCAGCCAGAAAATGTGAAGACCATTTTAAGAATTGAGGTTTGTCTTCAACACTTCTCTACCTTCTACTAGAACATGTTTCCTCCCTGATGCTAGTCCTGGTTCTACCACTCACTGGTTGTTCCTGGACACCTCATTGAGCTAACCTGGAATTCAACTTCCTAATCAGGAATATAAGAAGTCTCTTCATCCACTAAGTATATTTGCTTTATTATACACAATGCCTTGTGTTAGAGGTGAATTGTGTCCCTGCCTCTCATCTCCCAGATTCATAAATCTAGCCCCTACCCTCCAGTACCTTAGAGTGTGACTGTATTTGAAGATAGGGCTCTTAAGGAGGTAATTAAGTTAAAATGAGGCCTTTAGGGTGGCCTTCATTGCTGTACATATTATTCCATTGTACAAATCTGTTACCATTTATCTATCGATAAATGTGGGGTTTCTTCTAGCTTGGGGTTATTATAAATAATGCTGACATGAATGTTCTTATATACATCTGTTGGTGCATATATCTGTGTACATACCTTTTGTTAGTATGTATGTGGGTTACATTCTTTCAACTTGAGTAGATAATGAGTTTTCCAAAGTGGTTAACCAGTTTACATGTCCTCCAGCAGTGACTGAGAATTTTAGATACATTACATCTGCTGTGCTCTGAATGTTTCTGTACTACCCCGCCTCCCACCCCCAGTTCCTGGATTGAAATCCTAGGGCCCATTGTGATGGTATTGGGAGGTGGGGCCTTTGGGAGGTGATGAGGTCATGAGGGTGGAGCTTTCATGAATGGGATTGATTCATGTGTCTCTTATAAGACTCCACACAGTTCCCCCTGCCCCACCTTTCTACCATTTGAAGACCCGGTAAGAAGGTGCTGGCTCTGAACCAGGAACAGAGAGCCCTCACCAAAACACAGCCGCGCTAGCTCCTTGATCTTGGAATTCCCAGCCTGCAGAGCTGTGAGAAATAAATGTTTTTACTTTATAAGCTACCCAGGCAGTTGTAGCAGCCTCTATGGCCTGACAGCCTCCTTGCAAACACTTGGCATTGTCAGTCTTTTAATATTAATAATTGGCTGTGCCAATTTATATTCTTATCAACAGTGCATGGGCGTCCCCATTCCTCCACCTTGTAACTGTTACAGTGCAGAAGACTTGTCCAATTTTTATCAAATTTATTTCTTGCTATTTGAATTTTTATGCTACTGTAAGTAGTACATTTTGAAAGCTGTAATTTAATTGAGTGTTGCTAGGATATATAAATAAATTCAGTGTTCTATATTGATCAAGTACTCCAAACCCAGGTTAAATTCACTTAGTAATTTTAATAATTTGCTTGTGGAGTCTTTTGAGTTTCCATTTATACCAACTTTGGATAGAAATGATGACAGTGGGCATCTTTGTCCTATTTCCAATCACAGGGATACATCTTTTGATAATCACCATTTAGCTACCCTTTATCAGACTGGGGACATATATTTATATTCTTAATTTGTTCACAGTTTTTATAACAACTAGATATTGAACCTCGTCAAAATTTTTTATCAGTTAAAATAACATAGCATTATTTTTCTTTTTCTATCAATGTGGTAAATTTCATTGATTACTTTTTAAATGTTAATGAATCTTTAATCCCTGAAATAAACCCAACTTGGATTTATATATCCATTTCTTTTTTAATGTTTACAGGATAAGTAAATCCTGATACTGTTTTTTTTGGTGTGTGCTTTTCTTCCATTTAAAAAAAGTAAATCTTGTTAATATTTTATTGTTTTTATTAATATTTTTTTTGCTAATTTCTTTTTTAATTTATTTTTTTTTAGTGTTTATTTTTGAGAGAGAGAGAGAGAGAAAGAGAGAGAGGGTGAGAGAGAGATGGAGGGAGTATGATCTGGGAAGGGACAGAGAGAGAAGGAGGGAGGGAATCTCAAGCAGGCTCCATGTTGTCAACACAGAGCCTGATGCAGGGATCCATCTCTCAAACTGTGAGATCATGACCTCAGCCAAAATCAAGAGTTGGATGCTTAACTGAATGAGCCATGCAGGTGACCCTCCTTTTTGCTAATTTCTATATTTATTTCTGCTTTTATATTTATCATTTCTTTCTTCTTGATTTTTTAGGTTAAATTTGCTATTACTTTTGTTACTTCTTTAAAAAATTTTTTTAATGTGTATTTTTGAGAGAGAGACAGAGCATGAGCAGGGGAGGGGCAGAGAGAGAGAGGGAGACGCAGACTGAAGCAGATTCCAGGTTCTGACATGTCAGCATAGAGCCTAACATGGGGCTCAAATCCACAAACTGTGAGATCATGACCTGAGCCAAAGTCGAATGCTCAACTGACTGAGCCACCCAGACACCCCTGCTTTTGTTACTTCTTGAGACAGATGCTTTAATCATGAATTTTCACCCTTTCATCTTTTCTAACTTATAGATTCAAGGCTATAATTTTCCCATGGCTTTAACTGCATCTTGTAGTTTTATTTGATATGTCACATTTTAATTATCATTAATTTAAAATATTTTAATTATATTGTGATTTTTTTAATTGACCTATATGTTATGTAGAAATATAATTTAATATTTTTAACATTTGGGGACTTTTGATCTTTCATTTTATTTTCTTTTTCTACCTTTATCTCCACTGTGTTCAGAGAGTGAACTCTGTAACTTCAACCTTTGACATTTGTTGAGACTTACTTCAGCTTATCAATTTTCCTAAATGTTAATAGGCACTTCAAAAGAATGTCCATTATGTAGTTATTGGATTCAGTGTTGTTTATATGTCCTAAGATTATGTTTTTAAATCATGCAGTTCAAATCGTTCATATCCATACTCCTTTTTTTTTTTTTTTTTTTTTTTTTTTGCCTGCCTATTCTGTTATTGAGTGAAGTGGGTTAAATCTAGCAATGATTGTGGGTTTGCCTGTTTCTCCTTCCAGTTCTGTATATTTGAGTCTAAGTGATTGTCCATATGAGTTTAGATGTGTTTTGTTTTCTTGGTAGATTATGTTTTTGTCATTATAAAATGTCCTTGCTTATCTTTAGTGATGCTTCTTAAAATTTCTTTCTCCTGGAAGTTATTTTCTTCCTACGATCTGAAGATTATTTTACTGTCTGCTTTCTTTCATTGTTTCTATTGAGAATTTGGTTATCAAACTTACTGCTTCTCCTGTGAAAGTAACAGGTCTCTTTTCTCCAGCTGTTTTTAAGATATTTCTTGGTCTTTAGTTTGCAGTAGGTTTTCTCTAAGGTACTTAGGTGTGATTTTCTTGTATTTATCCTGCTTGCCCTTCTTAAGTTCTGACATAATGTTATTTTTTAATTTGAGAAAGTTTTTGTCTATTTTATTTGTATATGTTAGACTTTTTCAACACATTCTCACTATTTTCCATTTGTCTCTTACAGTATCCTTTATTTTTCTTCTTTGTATTTTCTCTGGCTTTAGTTTGTATATTTCCTTTTGATTAACTTTTTCTGTTCACTAACATTCCCTTCAGTTACATAGAGCTACTATGAACCCCATGTATTGAGATTTTACTTTCAATAATTATATTTTTCTCTTAGCATTTATAGTTATCATATTTTGTATTTTCAAGTTCTCTTTGTTTTAATTCTCTATTTATTGACTTAGGAAGGTAATTTGAAATAGTCTCATCCTTTATTTCTGGAAACAAAATTCCAAAATAGGATTTTTAAATAGCTAGCCAGTCTTAATTTAAACAAGTACGTTGAGGGGCGCCTGGGTGGCTCAGTCAGTTGGGGGTCCGACTTTAGCTCAGGTCACGATCTCACGGTCCGTGAGTTCGAGCCCCGCGTTGGGCTCTAGGCTGATGGCTCAGAGCCTGGAGCCTGCTTCCGGTTCTGTGTCTCCCTCTCTCTCTGCCCCTCCCCCGTTCATGCTCTGTCTCTCTCTGTCTCAAAAATAAATAAACATTAAAAAAATTTTTTTTAAACAAGTACGTTGATATTAAGTCTAATAATAAACTCTTGAAAATGATATAGGAATGTGTCCTTAATTAATACATAGATTAAAAGAACTTACTGAAAGATGGCTTGTTAATAAGCCACTTTCATTCATTTGAGAGATTTCCAGTGCTCTTCCTGTACTTCTTTTATTCAACACATTATTGGCTATTTATGTCTAAAATCTTACCACATATAATTCAGGCATTGGTTTACATAATTATTGTAAAGAAATAGAACAATGGTTTGTGATGATTAGATGAAGAATAGCAGCTTAAAATTTAATGTCAATAAACATAAAATCCTGATTTTCTATCAATAACTAGCATAGTTACTTTTTATATGAAAACTTATAGAAATTTCATTAGCTTACATAATTATTATTTAGCTATAAGGGACAATATTGTGAGCCTGTTTCTAAATCTAGCTAATAAAACCTAACTTTATAGTGATTATATCAATGCATTATTAACTCAGTTACATTATAGAAGAGTTGGATTTCATTCATCTCTTCATTCATTTAGGAAATAATAATTAAACATATACTCAAGACAAGGCAGAGTCTTGAATTCATGGGGTGCTGTAAAGATATGGCAGATAACCTGCCCTAAACAAAATTATTCTAGCAGAGGATACTGTCATTCTTCCGAAATAACTAAAACAGTAGGCTAATAAGCTGTAAGTCTACTAAAAAAGATGGAGTCATAAACTGATGTTGTGTTTTATTTGAGGGAGAAGGTGATTGCTCTCAGTTATGTGAATCACAGATTTCATCAAGGAGGCAGCATTTTATCTGGTGTTGAAAATGTAAAAGTTGGATATGAAGGGATGGAAAGCAAGACATTCTAGGCAGTTATGGTGGAGTGGGAAGAAGATATACTTTAGAATCAGAAAGATCCCCATGTTCAATTGTTGGTTTCACTAACTAGCTATGAGTCATTATTTGAGTCAGATTTTAAGAGCATGTCTTATTTCCATCATCTAATTCTATCATGCTACATCATCTTCACACCCAAAACCAAAGAACGCATAAGCTCTGAGTATAATTTTGTGTTTTAAGAAACTGTGAAAAACCCTTAATGTCTAAGTTTGATTCAGTGATCATCCCATTTTCTATTTAGAAAAGTAAGAAACATAACTATCTTCTTTCTAGATTGCAATGACATATCTTCGGCGGTTAAAAATTGCCAAGTAGTTGTCTTATTCTTGGAAAGGAATCAAGGTAATTAAAAAATTCATAAAACTATCAAATCCTTATAGTGAGAAGCTCTCTATTTTCTTTATGTTTCTTGTATTATTAAAAGATGATTGTATATTTTATTAGGGATTCAGAGAAATAGTTAGTTTCTGTCCTGTTAATTCTGCATAGTTATATGTAATAGTGACATAATATGTTAAAAGAGGTTCTCCCAGTTTCTTTATTATAAAATTAGACTTTAATTTCCAAACGTTTGATATTTGTGTTAGGATATTTTTCCTAAACTAAGCTTTTTTGGAGGAATGTTTAATGTTCTTTGTGAAGTCTCTCTACCCTCAGTGTTAGATGCACACAATAAACAGCTATCCCTTATATCCAGGTTGGCTTGGTGAAACATGAGTTCCAGTAGAACATTTTTGAAATATGGATCCTAGTATTTGTGCTCATTTATAAATTTGAATTTGTGATAACTTAGGCATACATTTTCTCTGGCTTAAACAGGGAGGAGGAAGAAGAGAGAGGTTAAAACTCAGTGCTGTCCATGCATGAAATTGGCTTTGGTAATTGGCTTTGGCAGTACTAAGGTACTAAACTACATTGTTTCATGAAATGTGAGGCTGGGAAAAGAAGGGAGTAATTAGTCAGTCACTTTGACTTTTTCGACACGGCTTAGCATTTATTACTGTTTCCCCCATTGCCCTGACCTAAATCAATGACCTTTAAACTGGAATATATTTCATTGTGTCTCCTTATAACCCCTCCCTTTTCTATCTGTATTGCACATAAAGAAACAAACAAAACAAAACAAAACACACACACACACACACACACACACACACACACACGCTGATTCAAAGTATGGAAAGTATCGAAAACACCTACTCATCTTTGGAAAAGGGGCTATTTTTTAAAAATGTTTATTTATTTTTGAGAGAGAGAGAGAGAGACAGAGCATGAACAGGGGAGGGGCAGAGGGAGGGAGACATAATCCAAGCAGGCTCCAGGCTCTGAGCTGTAAGCACAGAGCTCAACGTGGGGCTTGAACCATGGGCCACAACATCATGACCTGAGCTAAAGCTGGATTACCAACCAACTGAGCCACCCAGGAGCCCCGAAAAGGGGCTATTTTTAACTCCACTAAAACAGTGAGAAGCAATGTCTATGACAAAAAAATGTGCCTTATTTATCTCAAGAAGTATAAACTGGGCCACTTTATTGTTAAGGTGAGAGGTATAACCTCATTTCTTATAATTTTAGTTAGATATAATTCATTCTTAAACCAGTTTTCTTTGAGATGATTAAACAAACTAAAAGAAAAATAGAAACTTTGAGAGGAAAAGAAAAAAGATTTTTCCAATGAAATTATCTTTATCTTTCATTTTGCCATAAGGCATGCAGATTTGGAATAGGCTAGTTTTTAAAAACCAATCACTACATATGAAATTCAATTTGTAGTTTTTAAAAATCATTTTTATAGCATATAACACCTGGTGTGAACCAAAATTGTTCCAACCCCCCACAGGTTTAATACTAGACTTACAAAATCAGAATACTTGAAAATTAGGGCCCAGAATTTCATGTTTTTAATATGACCCTCAGGATATTAAAAATCTCAGAAATTCTGAAAACCATTGATTTAAATGGATTATTCTTTCTTAAAGAAAAAAAATCCTATTGGCATTATACCACACAAGGATAATGAGATCTTTTTATGTTCTGTATTTAATTCCTGAATGTTTTTATGTAATGAGAAAATGGAGAAATTTTATCAGAATTTTTTTGTGAAAAAATTAAATGCAAGCATAAGTTCAAGCTATCACACACTATTTTCTCCTCAAATTCTAGCAGTGAAAATAACAGTATTATTTTTAAAAAATTTTTAAGGTTTATTTATTTTATTTTATTTTATTTTTTTAACGTTTATTTATTTTTGAGACAGAGAGAGACAGAGCATGAACGGGGGAGGGGCAGAGAGAGAGGGAGACACAGAATCGGAAGCAGGCTCCAGGCTCTGAGCCATCAGCCCAGAGCCCGACGCGGGGCTCGAACTCAAGGACCGTGAGATCGTGACCTGAGCTGAAGTCGGACGCTCAACCGACTGAGCCACCCAGACGCCCCAGGTTTGTTTATTTTTGAGACAGAGAGAGACAGGACGTGAGTGAGGGAGGGGTAGAGAGAGAGGGAGACACAGGATCTGAAACAGGCTCCAGCACAGAACTCAATGCGGGGCTCGAACTCACGAACCGCGAGATCATGACCTGAGCCAAAGTCAGATGCTCAACTGACTCAGCCACCCAGGCTCCCCTGAAAATAATTTATAACAATGGAAAACAATGTGGACCTCACAGTGTTCAAACGTAAGATCAAAATCTCTGAGGGCCAGAAAATGAATAGACAAATTATATGAGTGGGACTGAAGTCATAGACTTTCTGGTATCTTGGTCCACTACACATAGGGGCAGCCAGGAATGGGATATGCTAAGGGTGAAGGTGAATAAAAGCACTCCAGACAAGATGAAAGGAAGGAAAGGGGCAGATGAAAATTAAATTTACTGTTTGAAATTAGGACTTTGGATGAGAATTTCTTGCAGATAAGGGAAGCTAAAAAAGTTTATTTCAGATCATTGCTAGCAGCTACAGCATTTTCTACATTTCATCCAATTGGAAGGAGCAACATATTCAGCACTTCAAGATGAGGAATTAAAAACCATTCTAATGGTGCATGAATGAATTTGTATTCATTTCAGATATTCTCAATCTCACTAAGAGGCAGAAGCTGTCAAATGCCATTTTAAGAGCTGGTTTCATATGAGGTTAGGGGTTAGGAAGAAACAACTGCAAAATTATGAGAAAGAGGGGTGAACACAGAGGATGGCAGAATAGATAGGTGGATAGATTATTGAAAGAGCATTAAAAATTTCCCCAGTAATGCAAACTACATGAAGCTATCTAATGCTAACAGCAAGAGCCAACACCTTCAAAATTAAAACGTAAACTTGTTCCACATGAAATCAATTTTATGGAATGGTCTGACAAAAACTTCAAAATAAATAGGCTTGGAATTAAAGTGCTCAGTGAGGTAAATAAAAAATAGCTTCCATTTAAAACGAGTCATAAATTATAATATTTTAATGTTTATTTATTTTTAAGAGAGAGTGAGAAGGAGATAGAGCATGAGCAGAGGAGGCACAGAGAGAGAGGGAGACACAGAATCTGAAGCAGGCTCCAGGCTCCGAGCTGTCAGCTCAGAGCCTGATGCGGGGCTCGAACTCACAAGCTGTGAGATCGTGACCTGAGCTGAAGTCGGATGCTTAACCTACTGAACCACCCAAGTGCCCCAAGAGTAATAAATTATTAAAGAGTAGAAATGAAATAAGAATAGGTGGATAGTAAAGGAACCAATTAAATATCTTGGAAATTAAAAAAAATATATAATGGCAAAAATATTAATTAAAATACTGTAGGGGCACCTGGGTGGCTCAGTTGGTTGAGCATCCAACTTCGGCTCAGGTTATGATCTCACAGTTTGTGGGTTTGAGCCCTGCATTGGGCTCTGTGTTGACAGCTCGGAGCCTGGAATCTGCTTCAGATTCTGTTTCTCCTTCTCTTTCTCTGTCTCTGCCCCACTTGTGCTGTCTCTCTTTCTCTCTCTCTCTCAAATATAAACGAAGATTAAAATATTTTTAATAAAACAAATTAAAAAAAAGAAAAAGGGAAGAGTAAAAACATTTTAGACAAATTATGAGTGTTTATAACATGTAGACTATCGCTAAAAGAATCATGAAAAGATGTGCCACAATGAAAAGTAAACGTAGATGAAGTATATGGAAAAGAAAATAATGACAACCAAAGAAACTGATAAAATTCAATTAAATATTGCTAGAAGAATGGTATTCACTAAATTTTACATGTTAGAAGGGTAAAAATAACAAATGGGGGACCTGGCCTTTGTAAAGTCTCATTGAGTAGTCATTGTACATGGACCACTCTCAGGGAAGGATTGCAACCTTGGATGAGGCTGCATTATTTGACTGAAGGTGATCCTTAGAGATATAGTTGCAATCCATAAGCAGCCAACACACCTGACAGGTGAGGGAAGGTATGCAGAATGAATGCTTTGGTCTTGAAAGAGAATCTGGATCATATCACCTACATCATACAATAATTTGTGAAGCAAAATCTTAAAACTTACAGAAGAAAATATAGGGCACTGTATGACATCAGGACAGACATACTTTTGATGAAAAAGAAACAGAAACAAATAAACCAGAAAGGTTTAAGTATTTAAATTAAGTATTTAATTAAAAATTCCTGTTTAGCAAAGTTAAAACTAAGTTATATCGGAGTCAGACAAAAAACAAAAAGATATTTGTAATGTATATAACTATTTAAGGATGGACTCACTAGAATGTATCAGACATATGCAAGTGAATAAGAGACAACACTCATAAAAAACCTGGATGACCAATAAGCTTATGAAAAGATACTGTGTATGCACCAGTCATATTGGATTAAGGCCCATCAGATTACCTCAGTGTAACTTAATTAACTCTTTAAAAACCCTAAGCTCCAAATATAGTCAATGTCTGAAGTACTGGGGGTTAGAACTAAATATTTGAAATTTCGGAGAACACAATTCAGCCTATAACAGCAACAGCAGGGAAATCTTTAAAAGGCTGTAAGGATCCAGAGAAATGAGAGCTCAATACAGTGCTCATAGAAATGTAAATTGGCAAACCCATGTTGGAGAGCAATTTGATAATAAGTTAATTTAAAGACATGCTTATCTTCCTTCCTGCAATTCTACTTTTAGATATTGAGCCAAGAAAGCCACTTTTGCACATGGGCACGAGTTGATAGATCCAAGAATGTCCATCATGATATATACATATAGAACACCACTAAAAATACATGATGTAGGACTATACAAAAACACAATATTAAATGAAAAGATAAATTGCAGAGTTTTACATATATTATGTTGTCCATAAAAAGACTTTAAAATAACACTGTTTATTGCTTTGCCTATGAACATGTAGAATAGTTCAAAATACATATGCTATTGCTGAACACTAAATTCAGGGTATTATTTACATCTTGAGAGGGAAGGTGTGAGGGAATTTGGGTCATGGATGGATACCCAGCTATAGTTGGCAAAATAATGCCCCCCCCCAAACCTGTGAATATGTTGTGTTACATGGCAAAGGGGAATTAAACCTGAAGATTAAGATTGATAATGGATGACTTTAAAATGGGAAGATTATCCTGGAGAGTCTGGGAAGGTCCAATGTAATCACAAAGATCCTTAAAAGTGAAAGAGGGAGGCAGGAAAGTCAGTATCAGAACATCACAATGCAAGAAAGACTTGGCTGGTATTGCTGATTTTGAACACAGAAGGAGTCACAAACCAAGGAATGCAGGCAACTTCCGAAAGCTGGAAAAGGTGAGGACAGTGGATTTCCCTCTAGAATCTTTAGAAGGAACACAGCCCTATAAACACCATAGTTTTTGCCTAGTGAGATCTATGTCAGAGTTTAGAGCAAATCTGTAAGAAGCAGCCAGATCCTGATACTCCAAACTTTACTTAATATTTTGGATCCCATGTATACCCTCATGGCAGAATTTTTACTGTATGTTTTTATATGATCTTCCTTGCTTTACATTATTCTCCTTGCTTGCTTAATGGTTGGTGACTGAATTAACTTTAGTATTCTCTGATCATGTCCTGTCTGTGTTTACAACCTAAGGCAGTATCTTATATAGGTAGAATCATGCATTATGACCTGTTTTGTTGTATCTGGTGGTAGTTCATTTTTTAGAATTTGTGTGTATCATCCCATGTTACCATTTATATTTTCATTTTACTCTTGATAGTTATTTTGGTTGTTTTTGGCATTTGGTTATAATAAATAAAGGAATTTGGGACATTCTGGAACATCAGTTTTTCTTGGATATATACCTAGGATTGGAATTGGTGGGTCATAACATCACCAGTGCAGTTTTCCAAAGTAGTTTTATCAGCTTACACTCCAGTTTATTAATACATGAGAATTCTAGTTGCTCTGTATTTTTACCAGCACTTGGAATGATCAACCATTTTTAATTTTAGTCATTATGGTTGATGTGGAGAAGCATTTCACTGTTTTATTTTCAATGTTCTTGATGACTAATTATGTATGTTTTTACATATGTAAATAGTCATTTTATATCCTTTCTTATAGGTACCGCTTATAGAAATATACCCATTAAAAGTTGAGATGTCTGTCTTTCTTAATTTGATTTTTAAGAGGTTTTTTTTATGTTTTCTGGATGTGAACTCTTTTATCAGTTATATTTTCTCTCTGTGTGGTTTACGTTTTCACTTTCTTAGTTATGCTTTGGATGGCCACAATATCCTAACTTTAATGAAATGCCATTTCTCAATTTTTTTCTGTAATGGTTAGTGATTTCTGTGTTCTTTTATGAAAATTTTGTCCAGTCCAAGGTCATGACAATATTTTCTTTTCTTTTTTTTTATTCTAAAAGATTTATTGTTTAACATTTAGGTCTATGATCCATATCAAATTAATTTGTTTTTTTATATAAAAACATTTATATATGATATGAAGTAACCATGGTTCATTCTTTCCCATTTATATATCCAATTATTCTAACACCATTATTTAAAAGCCCATTGTTCCCATACTAAAAGTAAAAATATCTTTAAAGTAAATTAGGTAACCATTTATGTGTTTCTGGACTCAAGTTTGTTCCACTGGTATACTTGTATATCATTTTGCAAATACCACATTATCTTTACGAATGTTGTTTCTGGTAAGTCTTGAAGTCTGGTATCTTAAGGTGTCAGATTCTGTTTTTTTTTTTTTTCAAGATTGCCTTGGCTACTTTAGGGCCTTTCAATTTCATATAAATTTTAGAATCAACTTGTGATTTCTCTTTCACATAATAAATATGTTGGTATTTTGATTAGGATTGGTTTGACAGTAGATTAATTTGAAGAGAATTGGCATTTTAACAACAGGCTTTTAATCCATGAATATTTCATATTTTTACATTTACTTAGGTTTCTTAAATCCCACTTAGTAACATTTTATGGTTTTTCATCGTATAAATCTTTTATAGATTTTATTAGATTTATTTCTATATATTTTATATTTGGATGCTAAATAAATGGTTTTCTTTTTAAAATTACATTTCCTAGTTGTTTCTTGCAAGTGTATAAAAATGCATTTTGTACATTGAGCTCATATTTATAGACCACTAATTCACTATGTACACTAATTTACTTACTAATCCTAATATTTGCAGATTTTTTTAGGTTTCCTATGTACCCAGTCATATCCTTTTCAAGTTTAAAAGATTTTATTCAGTTGTCTTGTGTTAGTGAAAGTATAATATTGAATAGAGATGGTGATGTGGTTATCCTTATCGTGTTTCTTAACTAAAAGGAAGAGTATGCAATATTTTGCCATTAAGTAAGATGTTAACTGTAGGAGTTTTGTTGCTAATTTTTCTCAGATTTAGATAGTTTCCTTCTATCTAGTATGATATCTATCTAGTAGATATCTCCTATCTACTAGTATGCTAAGAGCTTTTATCATGAACAAGTTTTAGATTTTATCAAATAACTTTTATACATATATTAAAATGATAATTTTAAAAATTCTGTTAACATAGTGAATTACACTAATTATATATGTTAATCCAAACATTCCCTCCTTCTTGGTAATGATATATTTTATATATTGCTGAATTCAACTTAATATCTTGAATTTTGAATTTATTTTTGAATTTGAATTTATTTTTATAAGCCTTTGAATTTATTCAAAAGATCTTTGAATTTATTTTTATAAGCCACATTGGCTTGTGTTTTTCCTTTTATGTCATGTCCTTGCCAGGTTTTGGTATCAGAGGATATGTTGGTATCTGGGACAACGGAAAGTATTTTCCCTTTCTGTATTCTGTGAAAGAGTTTACATGAAATATATGGCTTAAAACAATTTTTTTATATCCATGTATTTTTGGGGGGGGGGGAGGGGCAGAGAGAGAGGGAGACACAGAATCCGAAGCAGGCTCCAGGCTCTGAGCTGTCAGCAAAGAGCCTGATGTGGGGCTCGAACCCATGAACCGTGAGATCATGACCTGAGCTGAAGTCAGACCCTCAATTGACTGGGCCACCTAGGCACTCTTTTATGGTTTTTTAAAAAGTTTAATTATTTTCAGAGAGAGAGAGAGAGAGAGAGAGAGAGAGAGAGAATCCCAAGCAGGCTCTGCACCATCAGCAAGGAGCCCCACAAGGGACTTGAACTTATGAATGGTGAGATAATGACCTGAGCTGAAATCAAGAGTCAGAAGCTTAACCAACACAATCACCCAGATGCCCCTATATGGGTTCTTTTTTTTTTTTTTTTTTTTTTAATGTTTTAATGTTCACTACTGAAGCCAACTGGGCCTGAAGTACTCTTTGTGAGAATTTTTAAAAGTATCATTGAGATCTAATTGACATGCAATAAATTATAGAAATTGCAAAACATTTTGATAGTTTGACATATGTATGCACCATGTATTTTCTCATGATCCTTTGAAATTCCTCCTTTCTGACTCTCCACTTCCCTGACCCCACACAGCTATCAGTATACCTTCTGTAACTGTGTATTAGTTTATATTTTCTAGAATTTTATATAAACGGACTCATGCAATGTATGCTCTTTTTAGCCTGGCTTCTTTCATTCAGCATAATCATTTAGATATTCATCATGTTGTAGTGTGTAACAATGATTTGTTCCTTTTTAATGCTAAGTAGTATCCCATTGTACAGCTATATTACATTAATTCACTTACCTGTTGTTGGGTTGCTTTTGGGTTTTGTTTATTACAAATCAACTTACTATGAACTTTTATGGGCAAGACTTTGTATGGTCATTTGCTTTTATTTTTCTTGGGTAGATACCAAGGAGTGGCATGACCAGACCAAATGATAGGTGAATATATAAAGTTTTAGGAAGTGTTAAGCTGTTTTCCAAAGGTGTTGTGTCATTTATCTGGCTAGAGCAGCGTATGAGAGTCCAGTCTCCACATCCTCATGAGTACTTGGTATAGTCAGTCTTTCAAATTTTAGCTATTTTAATAGGTGTGTAGTAGTCTGTTACTGTGATTTTAATTTGTATTTTCTGATGTCTAATAACGTTAAGCATTTTGTCATATGCTTCTTTATTTATTTATTTTTTTTTTTTAATTATTTTTTTATTTTTGGGACAGAGAGAGACAGAGCATGAACGGTGGAGGGGCAGAGAGAGAGGGAGACACAGAATCGGAAGCAGGCTCCAGGCTCCGAGCCATCAGCCCAGAGCCTGACGCGGGGCTCGAACTCACGGACCGCGAGATCGTGACCTGGCTGAAGTCGGACGCTTAACCGACTGCGCCACCCAGGCGCCCCGACCCAGTTTGTTTTAAAAGAACTTGCTAGGAGTGCCTGGGTGGCTCAGTTGGTTGAGTGTCTGACTCTTGATTTTGGTTTCAATCATGATCCCAGGGTCATGGGAAAGAGCCCCGCATTGGACTATGCCCTGGGTGTGGAGCCTGCTTAAGATTCTCTCTCTCCCTTTGCCCTTCCCCTGCTCACAGTTTCTCTCTCTCTCTCTCTCTCTCCTCTCTCTCTCCCCCCCCCACCAAAAAAATTAAATTAAAGAACTACTTGCTTAATAATTCTAACATATACATAACACCATTTTTTGACAATGATACACATTGGTCCTTCCCCCATGCCCTTTTCTT
The DNA here is from genome assembly GCF_018350195.1 of Panthera tigris. NCBI lineage: Eukaryota > Metazoa > Chordata > Mammalia > Carnivora > Felidae > Panthera > Panthera tigris. The sequence continues at coordinate 47,544,332 of NC_056672.1, forward strand.
TGGAAAATTGGCAAGATGATACTTGCTGGTTATCTAGCAAGAAACACTCCTTTGTTGCTACTGTGTAGGAATGATTTGGCTAGAACTTCTATCCAATAGTTAATTACTTGTATGCCTCTGGATGCAGGCAATGATGATCTTAATGCATTCTGTGGTTATTTTTTCTTTTTTAGAACACTATGGTTTAAACCTGTTGTAAGTAGATTAAGTTAATTTTCAGGTTTCTTTATTTCCTCAAAAGTCAGGCCACTAGATAGAATATTTTTTGACATGTACATTCTGCTGTCATTTTGAATCTTATGTCTGCATCTTAAAAAAATTCAAATAGCATAGTAACTATGCTGGTTAACTTAAGCAAATTTTAAAGCTTGTCTTCTGTTAATGGAAGATGTTACCTGCTTTCTTGTGAAAGATTCAGGTCAGCAAAGATATAGCAGGATGCATATCGTTGCAGATTTCCTTCATTGTTACCTGTTGCTGGGCGTGCATTATCAGATGTAAAAAAGACAATGACCGCTTCTTTTAGTTTCCTTTTCCTGTCTGGTGTGTGTTTGTGGCAAAATGTATCATTCATGGGGTGTGTGTGTGTGTGTGTGTGTGTGTGTGTGTGTGTGCGTGTGCGTGCACGCGCGTGCATGTGTGTGTGTTTGCGTGTTCATGTGTGAGACACAAAGGAGAGAGAAAGCTGAAAGGTAGATATATCTCTTTTACTTTCCTTAGGGAAAACTGTTATCCTATTTGGTCTTAGATCTGCTCAGTGTAAACAGCAAGTCCTAAATCACGACTTTTGGAACAATACATTTCCAAACAAGTCTATGCCATAACTTCCTGTTAGAATGTTCCAGTTTTATGGGTTAACATCTCCTTCTTTCTAGCCGCAGGAGTTTCTGGGTTTGTAGACCTGTGGATGTGAAAGAACTATGTTATAGTCAAAACTATAAGTGCTTTTATTCACCCTTAATAATTTATTAAATTCCAGTTTCTTAATATAACTGCACAATAAATACACAGTCTTTGTTGCTTAGAGAGCAGCAGCATTTTTTCTTGTTAAGATTAAGCTTTGGGCTTCATATATTTGTAGAATGTTGGGATTACCACAACTTCCAAGATAATTTTTTTAACATTTCTATTTTACAGATGAGAGAATCATAGGAGCAAGCAAATGATTGTGTCAAAGATCTCACTGCTTCAGTAGTGACAAGGACTCTATGAAATACTAGATCTCAACATTTCACAGTCCGTTCTGTTTTCTGACGTGTCGCATACAAACTCATAGCATTTCCATACACATCTCCAGAAATGAGCCTCCGGCTCTCCCTGCACAGCCCCCACTAACTCCCAGGGAAGTAGGATTGTAGCTTGAAGTTTCCCTGACTTTTGTAGTTTAAAAAAAAAATCTCTGTTCTCCCTTTATGATGCAGTGGAAAGAGCTTTTATTTGGAATCATTTATTTAACCATTTTTATTGAATGCCTTCTCTGTACCAAGCATGAGACCAGCAGGACCTGGGAATACAAAGTGAATGAGGGATGTGATCCCGGCATTTACAGTCTGTTTGAACTTCTAGTCTTGCCACTCAACAGTTGTCTGTCTTAGGCAAATCATTTCACCTCTCTGAGACTCCACTTTCAGATCTTTAAAATAAGGGCTAATTCTATTTTTGAGAGTTGTGAGGATTAATTAACATTAAAAAAAAAGGTAAATGTCTTGGCATATTTCTGACAAATAGTAGGCGTTCACTCAATAAATGTTAGTATCTTCCCTCCTACATCCAAGGGTTACTTTGAGAATCAAATATGATAATGAACGTGGAAATGTTTTGTGAATTGGAAATGGAGTCATAGACAAAGTTAGAGTTTTAGGGAGTCAACACATACTACCACTTTCTTCACCTTGCAAGTTCAAGTCAAATGAGAAGAGGCAGACATCTCAAGATCAAAGTAGCAACCTAATTATAGATTAAAGCTGTATTGATGATTGTAGTTTTGATGTGCTTCCCAGTGCTTTATTATAGAATTAAATGTACCCACTCAGGCATATGCAGAAAGGGTAGGTGCAAGTCTTATCCACTGGGACAGGTAACTTACGTCCTGTAGAGAGGCCAAGAGAACCCTGGAGCAGAGTTGCATATGGACAATTCTGTTTTCAAACACACCACTCAGGTAAGCCACTCCACCTTATGTGGGAAAGAAATTGAAAGTGCGTTTTTTTTTTTGGGGGGGGGGAGTCTTTCTGCCTGGAAAGGAAACACGAGAACAGAAAAATAATAAGTCTTTTAACAGATTCACACGTTGCTGTGAAGAAACTCAAATTTAGCCTCCCTCTGCCAAACTCCCATTCTTATTTATGGCTATTTTGGAAATGGCTATCTCATATATTAAAATATCTTTGTATTTCCTTCAAAGCTGGTTAAAACTCTTTTACCAGACTATGATATGTTCAATGAAAAATGCAGATTAGAAAATTCTGCCGTATTACAGTGTATAAGATATTCTGTACATATAATGTATATTGTATGTATGTTGTGTGTGTGTGTGTGTGTGTGTGTGTGTGTGTGTGTGTATACTAAAAGAATGTATATTTATAGAGGAAATGGAGAATGAAATTACATTAAAGTACTTAATGTGACCATTTCAGGTGTGATTATGGATGATGATGTTTATTTTTACTTTTCAGAATTTGTGAATCATGTGTTTTTAAAAAGTTGACAGACCCCTTCCCCCTCCAAAAAACCAACTGAAAAAAAAAAAGCACAAATAAAAACCCAAACCACCCTTATTGTTTCTTCTTCTCTGATTTTTGCAAAGTTTTATAATTTTTCCTTTGTGGTTTTTTTCAATACAAACTCACTCTGTACACTTAACAGGGATGGAAGAAAAATTCACCGCGGGACTAATCAAATATTATTAAATTGCAAATTTCAAATATTATAGGTGACATTGTCATTCCTAAATACCTACCTTCTAATTATTTGTGAATAATGATAAGTCCTGAAGGTAAGGTCAATAATTCTAATTCCTTTTCTTGATCAGCATGTGAGAGAGCCATCTGTATTTACAGTTCTGTGAAATATATGTTCATATTCTTTGCCTATATTTTCTATTGTTTTATGAAATTATTCTGCTCGGTATGCAGATATTCTTTGTATACCAGAGAAATATTAGAAAAATATTTGTATATTCAAGAAATATTAGCCCATTGTCTGTAATTTGAATTATAATTATTTTCTCACTTTGTTATTTTGCTGGTAATCTTTGACATAAATTTTGGTGAGTTTCTTTTTTGTCATATAGGTTATATTTTTAAAAATTAGGTTTAATTTAACTGTCTTTTCTTTTATAGCTTCTCTGTTTCCATACTTAAAAACACTTCTACTTCTGGGTTATGAAAGTGTTTTTTTCCCATATTTTCTTCTGAACTGCTATGTTTTCATTTTTACATTAAATATTGATATATTGGAGTGTTTGTTAGAATAAGATATGGGGTATGGATGCAATTATATTTTCCCCCAGATGGCTATCCAGATTTACAGCATCATTTATGGAATAATCAATCATTGTCTTATCTTTATTTTATACTAAATTTTTGTATGCATGTGTATTTATTTCCTGACTTCTATTTTGTATTCAAGGTTCCAATTTTTAAAAAGTTATCATACTTTAAAAGTTACATTGTTATGTTTTGTATTTTAAAATATGGTTAGTTAAATCCCATCTCTTTGTTCCCAGAATACAGCTAAAAGTGAACTCAAGAGTTGGTGTTTGCTGGAAAAATCACACATATATCTATCGTCTTTAATTCCAACAACTTCAGCAGTTTCTTTGTTTTGGTCAATATTATAGCTTTTGCTACCTTGGAAATGTGCCACTTGAAATGACATTTAGTCAAGCGCCTATGATGCAATTGATCTTTCAATTATTAGCAATCTGGAATGCAGCTGGGTTTCAAGTAGAAGGAAAAGTCAAGGATGGGCACCTTCCTTATGTAAAATTGGTTATTATCATAGGAAGGCAGGGACAGAACAAGGAGCTTTGGAGAAATATACATCCTTTTTCTTTACCTTTTGCTGAGACAACTTTTCAGGATCTATCTGGATTGAGAAATATTGCCTATTTCTCAAATAGAAAAGCCTGGTGGGTTGTGCCATGATAGATGGCAAATTTGTGTGTGTATAGGTATGTGACATGATGGGTACTTAAAATACATCATTCTAAATAGTACAGGAGCTCAAAAATTCATTCCACTGGTAAATATGCGTCTTCTCATCCAATTCAAGAAATAATTCCAATCTACTTGAACATGTCATTAATTTGCAGTATGTCAATACTGTCAGCGCATTGCAAATTTTAGCAGTATTTATGTAGATTTTTTAAAAAAATGTTTATCTTATTTTTGAGAGAGGGAGAGAGAACACGAACGGGGGAAGGGCAGAGAGAGAGAGGGAGACACAGAATCTGAAGCAGGCTCCAGGCTCCGAGCTGTCAGCACAGAGCCTGATGCAGGGGTTGAACCCAACATCCGCAAGATCATGACCTGAGCCAAAGTCAGATGCTTAACTGAGCCACCCAGGCACTCCTATGTAGCTTTTCCTGTGTGTTATAATTACTAGAAGGAAGCATCTCCAAAAAATAACTAGAATTCTTTAATTCAGCATATGTTTTCTGCCTTCAGTTTATATGGTTCACTGTGACTGACTTAAGAATTCATCTTCTAGAAATTTATCCTCAGGAAATAATGAAAATCTTAGCATATATACAGAACATATATATACACAGATATATATATATATGTATATATATATACATATATATATAAAGATTATATATATAAAGATTATATATATATTATACATATATATATATATATATATTATATATATATATATATATATATATATATATATATATAATATATATATAAAGATTGAGGAGAAGGAGGAGGAGGAGTACTATTTTTTACTACTCAGTCTTTTATCATCAACCTGATCCTCTATCCTGACAACGTCTTTGTAAATGTTATTTTAAACTGAATATGCCATACCTGTAAATACTCTAAGTTACATAACCATTCTCCTAAATGGGAGCATTTCAGTTCTAATTTGGTTAGCTTAAGTAATGCTAAGTTGTACACCTTAAACTAATATAACATTGTGTGTCAACTATACTCAAATGATAATAATAAAAAAAGTCACTGAAGAGAAAAAAATAGGGATACCACAAGTAATATCAGCTATTAACCTTACACTATAACTGTGAAATGATATTAGTGGTCCTCTGAGTGTTGGGATTATGGATTGTCAATATTCTTAGCTCCCGATTTTTGTGGGGTTTTTTTCCTAAAATTTTTTACAGTCAATGACAAATGTAGTACTCTGCATATTTTGTGGTGGTGGGATGGGGGTTGGGATGAGAACATTTAAGTTCTACTTTCTTAGCAAATTTCAATGATAGCATGCAGTGTTATTAACTATAATCACCATGTAACATAGTGGATTCTCAGACCTAATTCATCTTATAACTGAAAGTTTGTACCCTTTAACCAAACTCTATTTTCCCCAATCCCAGTTCTTGGCAACTACTTTTCTATTCTCTATTTCTATGAATACAGAAATGAATGCTGCAACGAACACGGGAGTAAAAATATTTTGTCTCCTTTGGATATATACCCAGAAATGGGATTGCTGGATCACATGGTAGTTTTATTTTTAATTTTTTGAGGAACCTCTGTAGTGTTTTCCATAGTGGACGCACCAGTTTACATTTCCACCAACAATGCACTGTTTCCCTTTTCTCCACATCTTTGTCAGCATTGTTCTCTCACCTTTTTGATGACTGCCATTCTAATAGGTGTCAGGTGTTTTGTTTTGCATTTCCCAGTGATTAGTGATGTGCATATTTAAAATTTTTTAATGTTTATTTATTTTTGAGAGAGAGAAAGAGAGAGAGAGAGAGAGAGAGAGAGAGGACATAGATTCTGAATCAGGCTCCAGGCTCTGAGCTGTCAGCACAGAGCGCGAATTGGGACTCAAACCCACAGACAACAAGATCATGACCTGAGCTGAAGTTGGACGCTTAACCGACTGAGCCACCCAGGCGCCCCAGTGCATATTTTTATGTACCTGTTGGCCATTTGTATGTCTTCTTTGAAAAAAAAATGTCTGTTCAGGCCCTCTGCCTGTTTTCTAGTTGTATTATTTACCTTTTTTGGTATGAATGAGTTCGTTGTATATTTTGACATTAACCTCTGATCAGATATATGGTTTGGAAATATTTTCTCCCATTCCAAAGGTTGCTTTTTCATTTGTTGTTGATTTCCTTTGCTGAGCAGATCTTTTTGGTTTAATGTGGTTCCACCTGCTTATTTTTGCTTTTGTTGCCTTTGCTTTTTGTATATCCAAGAATCGTTGCTCAGACCAATGTCAAGGAGATTTTTCCCCATGTTGTCTTCTAGGAGTTTTACAATTTCAGGTTTTAAATTTAATCCTTTAATCCACTTTGCGTTAACTTGTGAGTTGTGCAAGATAGGGGCTCAATTTTATTCTTTTGTGAATATCCAGTTTTCTCAACACCATGACATTAATTTATTTTTGAACATTAAACCAGTCTTGAATACCTTAAATAAAACCCCAGTTCATCACACTGTATAACTCTTTTTATGCATTGTTGGATTCAATTTGCTCATATTTTGTTGAAGGTTTTTGCATATATGTTCATGAGAGTTATTGATCAATAGTTTATTTGTTGGTAATGTCTTTATCTGCTTTTGGTTCTAGGGTAATGCTGTCCTTACAGAATAAGTAAGAAAGCTGCTATTACTAAATTCTTAATCTCTACTCTTTAATTCACCTGCTGTGCACAATGCTCCATTTCTCCCTTGTATTACCCTGATAGACACCACCCTGATTAGATCATCTCACTATCAAGGTCATATATATTTTTTAAGTCTTTGCGTTTAGCATATTATACTGAAGATTTGCCATCCAAGAGGGGAATTAGCGTGCAACACAGCACAGTATACAATTCTAATTTATATTAGACAGGCTTCTTTTAAATACCTTGTGCTATTTCATATAATGTGAACTTTTTTTTTCAGTAATTATTCTGCCTCATCTATCTGTGGACTTTAGTTGTATGGCAGGGCCTTTTTTTTTTTTTTTTTGGTCTTTCCTTAGGTCTCTTTTCAAAAATCATCTGGTTTTATAACATAATTCAATTTTCTTCAGTTAGTTCTGGGCCTATGTTAGTGTATAAGTTGGGGGAGGCTGATATTGTTTGTGTAATAAAATGAACATTTAATGTTTATGTCATGGTTTGCTGTGGGTCCGTAGAGAGGCTCTCTGCTCCTTGTAGTCACTCAGGGCACCAGGCACCTTTTATGTAGTGGCTCTACCATCTCCTTGGACAAATGAAATAAAGAACTTGAAGGAGGTCCAAGAGATTTTGGGGTCAGGCCTGGAAGTATCATTTGTCACTCGCTCCTGCATTCTACTATTCAGAACTTATTCACTAACTCCAAGAGAGGGTGCAAAATACTGTCTGGCTGTGTGCTCCAGAGAAAATTTAATGTTTTCTGATGAATATATAGGACTCTTTCTGTCAACCCTCAGAAAAATATTAGGTTGGTCTGCTAAGTAGAAGCCTAATCTGGGTCTCCACCCCTTTACTAACATTTTAGCAAAAAATTCCTTTCTTATCCATGACCTCACCACCTTAAGCAGGACTTCTTGTTTGGTATGATAATCCCAAATCCCTTAGAAAGAAAGGTTTTCATCAATTTTGTTTCTTTGTTTTATTGTTTGTTTATGTAAGTGTCTTAAACGGTCCTTTTTATTGTTTCTGTACTTAGCCTAGTTTATGCAGTATGCATATATACTTTGGTACCTTTAAATTTTTCACTAATAACACTCAAGGGATCTTTTCTTATGGATTGATGCTATCTACCGGAATCTGAAATGATACTGGCTGCATTTAGTTCTGATTTTAACTAATAGGCTCAATGTTAATGTCTCTTGAGCTTTTTTGATTATAGTTGGAAATCTGTCTGTACATTTTGTAAAAAAGCCTGCTTTCTTTTATTGTCCTGTAAGGATTCCCCAGTCACCTTTTTCAGTTTGTCAGCTGCTTTCTTTATTTTTATTTCTTATCTGTTTCCAAGTTATTCACTGTAGCTACCTTGATTTCTTTGTCTTTTTTTTTTTAAACTTTGATTGCTCCCCATGTTCTCATAATCAACTGGGAGGTTGTTTATCACTCCTTACACATTCAGTCCCCCAAAGTGAAAGGAGTTAATGAGTACTTCAATTACTTCTGTTTGCTCCCCATTCCCTGACCTTCCCACTAATTTTAGTCTCCCAGTGTGTTTTATACATTATGGTTGCATTTTGTACAATTTTGTTTTTCAGAATTTTAATATGTGAATCAATTTGACTTTGAATTCACTTTTTATGGACTATTTTGTGACAGTCTTTATCAAGCATTTCTGAGATCAACCAATGCTATACAAATAAGGATTGTTTAAATTGAACTCAGGAGAGGATTTCTATGGACATGGTATGAGTTGAAGAGATTATAATCCCAATAAACTAGGAGAAGCAATAAAACGTTTTGTTGGAATTTAGATTTTTTTAATATAAAATAGCTCTCAAATGAAGCCCTTTCAATGCATACATCAGTTTAGAATCTGACTACTAGGCTGCTGCTTTTGCTGGTGAGATTATCTCTCTTTTTTTAAAGGTAGTGGGTTAAATATAATGGTTGACCTTAGTAGAGTAACCAGTGCAACAAAATAATTGAAACTAAGGTTTAAAGAAATCTTTTTTGGTGGTGGTGATCATTTGATGGAGGGTAATTTCTTAGAAGAATATGGATAGAGAACTGTTTCTTGCCCTGCAAGTTGCTGGAATAGCTAACACTTTTGTTTCACTGACAGTAATAGGTATATGGTTTATTGGCAAGCTTCTGCGTCCCCAGTGTTCCAGAAGCCACTGCTTACTATAGGGATGAACTATGAGCACGTTACCAGGGCCTGGCCATTTTGATTGATTTGGAGATGGATGTGTGACTCAAATATGGCCAATAAGAGCCCCACCAAAAATATTTGCTGGAACTTTCAGCAAAAAGTTCGTCCTCCATACCTCAGTTGCTAGATTTTAAGTTGGAGCTGCTGGGAGCTCTTGTTGCCATTAAGTGGAAAGAGCACTGCCTAAGGACAAAGCAGATTGAGGAAAGCGGAATCAAGAGTGAGAAAGAGAGGGGCACCTGGGTGGCTCAGTCGGTTAAGTGTTCGACCTCAGCTCAGGTCATGAGCTTACAGTTCATGAGGTCGAGCTCTGTGCTGAAAGCTCGGACAGAGCCTGGAGCCTGCTTTGGGTTCTGTGTCTCCTTCTCTCTTTGCTCCTCCCCCATTCATGCTCTGTCTGTCTCCCTCTCAAAAATAAGCATTAAAAAATTAAAAATAAAAGAATGAAGAAGAGAGGATTTACTGATGGTAGTTTTGTAGCCCTAGACCTATTTAATGGAGTCTCAAGTCAGGACCTCTTAGACTTCTCAGGAATGTAAGACATTAAGTTGCCTTTTCATGTAAACTAGTGTTGGTTGAATTTCTTTCACTGACACTAAAAGTATGCCAACTGAATCACTGATTACCTAGAATTTTTTTTTTTAAATAATGTCACCGAAGTAGAATATTCATTTCTGTGGGGCAAAAAGGCCCTTTTCTATATTATTCAATGTTTTATCTCTAATATATATTACAGTAACTGGCACAGAGCTATGTTTAATACATATTTATGGAATGAATACATGATTAATTAGTCCAATTTAATTTAATAATTTAGTTCAATCTGTTGGACACAACTATTTTGTGCAATGTCTTATCTTAGGAGATGGTAAAATGATAAAAGGAATAAGAGAGATAGAGTCTGTGTCTCTAGTTTCTGATTTTGTGTAGGCAATGAGGTATAACAATAATTTAAGGTGGAGTAGAAGAAGGGCTAAAGGAAGTTAAAGTTGTATGTTGAGGTGTAGCCAAATCATCAAAGGGTTTTAGAGTCAGATTACCTGGATTTGAGTCCATGCTCTACACTTGTTAAATGAGTAACTTTGGCTACGTAACTTACACTCAGTTTTCTTATCTGTAAAATGGGGGTAATATTTGTAAGTTCTTTATGGATTTGTCACGAGGATAAATCAACATATCCTACTTATTATGGTTGAAATGTCTAGGATATTTGAAATACTAAGTAACTTTTAGTTTTTTTTATGTCAGCAAGCAGCCCATGGCTATCACATGATTTAAATATTGAAAGAAGAGAGAATTGGATATAATGTAACCCTTGGAAGCTGAATACTGACATCTCAAGTCACTGTCAACTATTAACAAAATCACACATTCATGTGAAATACAAACGATCCAGCAAAATCTTGCTTTAGTGTTAAGCGAGTTCGATTTATGCAGTGGTGTTTACTTTTGAGGAGAAGGGTTAAGACCTGCATCCTTGGTAACTGGGCGCGAGAAAGTAAAGACCTCTATGTTATATTTTTAACATTTTATTTTAACGTTTTATTTATTTTTGAGACAGAGAGAGACAGAGCATGAATGGGGGAGGGGCAGAGAGAGAGGGAGACGCAGAATCGGAAGCAGGCTCCAGGCTCTGAGCCATCAGCCCAGAGCCCGACGCGGGGCTCGAACTCACGGACCGCGAGATCGTGACCTGAGCTGAAGTTGGACGCTTAACCGACTGAGCCACCTAGGCGCCCCTATTTTTAACATTTTAATAAGAAACAACTTAACGTTTTAAACCCAGAGTGGTAATGGCAATGTTGGTTTTGTGAAAATTAAAAAAAAAAAAATTGTACGAGATATTATGCAGGAGGAAAGGGGAAAAAAGGATTTTCAAGGATATATCTGTTTACTTGTCTGCTATGAGGTAGAGATGCAGAGGATGGAATAATATATAGAGTTAGAGGTGGGCTTCTAGTTCGTGAATATACAATGCTTAAACTTCATAAAATCTGAAAGTTTTCAAAGTCTCATTCCGGAATAAATATCCTTCTATGTCACAAAATGCTTTTTATAACTACTTACATTCTTTTTTAGTTTAATCTGCACTTCAAAGTAGTAATTTCCTGAGGGTCTCTGGGCATAAAGGGAATTGGGGGTGGGGAGGAGCACCTGGATGGCTCAATCTGTTAAGCATCCACTCTTGATCTCAGCTCAGGTGTTAATGTCAGAGCCATGAGTTCTAGCCCCATGTTGGGCTCTGTACTGGGCATGAAGCCCACTTAAAAAAATGAAAATGGAGGCCTGTTAGTGGGAAAAAAAGTAACTTTAAATATCCTTAATACTGCTGGCCTACACATTTGAGAAACATGGGGGTATTTCCACTTGATTCAGGGGTCTTACGGAGAGAACAGAATAGCACGGTATAGTAAACAACACAGGCTTTGGAAATAGTAATAAGAATAGCGTAAAGTTGCGTGACCTTGTATTATTACCTATATAGCCTTTCTGAGCCCGTGACTCCCCCTGAGTAGAAAGTAGATAACATTAACTTCATAGTCTTTTTGTGAGGATTAGAGATAATATTCGCAGGGTAACACTCTCGGTTTTTGGCATGTGGGAGGTGATCGATGTATGATAGCTATTCTTATAAATTATATATTATCTCTGGTTATTAATAACAGAAACACATCCGTGAGATTTGCTATAGTAATGGGAAATATAAACATATCAAAATAAAAATAAAAGAATGGATGACTACTATAAATTCGAAGGGAGAAAGATGTGAATAAATAAAACTGTAGAGACAAATGCTGTGTAACAACTTGCAAGATTTTTGTAGGTGTTGATGAATCTTAGCTGATGTCATTGCTGATGAATAGCCACGTTCAGCATTGTCACTTAACTCTTTCCATTTCGGCCTGCTCCAAATCCACAGGGAAGAGGGTGGAGGGTGTCCAGACAAAGATTAGGACCATGAAACAGCTCCTCCACCTCCTCTCCTCAGGCTGTGTGCCTTTTTTTAGGTAGCCAGTGAAGTACATGTAACTAGTTTCTTCCAGGAACCAGAATTCCTGTCAGCGTTCTCTAGCCAACTTCCTGCCCTTGCTCCTACAGCCTTTTCTGGCCTTCTCTCCTGACCTCGCACTCTGTCCAATTTCCCTTTCTTGTTTGTTTAACGAGAAGTTCTCTCACCTTTTCAAAACTGTGTTCCTCAGCGGCGGTCTTAATACACCTCACACCACGGAAGGAACACAGCCCTCCCAAAGAAGTATAAAACATACCGTAGGGTGTCAAAAGCAGTTATTTTTTTGGGGGGGGAGGGGCTTAAGAACTCTTCATTGTCTTCGATTGGAATAGATGAAATTCCCAGATGTTTATTTTAACATATGTAACTTTATCCATTGGCCCAGGTGTATCCTTAAGAAGTCGTAAGTTTTTCTTCTTTTTCTTTTTTAAGGGAACGCTTCTCTGAATTTGTATGTTGTCTGTATGTAGGGACCATGCTAATCTCTGTATCACTCCCGTTTTCGTATATATGCTGCTGAAGTAAGCCTGCTTCTCTTCTCTCCCCTTCTCCACCCTTCCCTTTCTGTTTTCTTTTCTTTTCTTTTTTTCTTTTCTTTTACCACTTACATATGGTCTGTCTGCAATAGTGTAAAACTTCTTTTTACTTTAAGCACATACACATTTTTTCCTTTTTTCCTCTTGTTTTCTTTTCTTTTCTTTCTTTTTCTTTCTTTTCCCACTTAACATATGGTCTGTTTGCAAAAGTTTAAAACTTCTTTTTACTTTAAGCACATACGCATTTTTTTCCTTTTTTTTTTTTTTCTTTTCTTTCTTCCCTGGTAAAAATCTTGCAAAGCAAGTGCAAGATGTAAAAAGGAAAATTCAAAGCTGCTCTTGTTGAGGGTTATGTGGGTCTAGATCTCTCACTGCTTTTTCATCCCCATTATTTCTGTGGCCTCCACTACAGTAGCTCTGAGGAACCCCCCTGGCTGGGGGAAACACAAGTGAAAACACTGGAGTTAGTGAAATGGGTTATTACCTGGAATTCTGAAGACTCAAGTTTTAGCTTCAGTTCTAACATTAAATTTGCATGTGTCACGGATAGGGTTAATTGTTTTATCTGTAAAACAAAGGTTTAGAACAGTGGTTCTCAATTTTGGCTGCACGTTAGAATCACCTGGGGAGCTCTTAAAAATCCTGATGCTTGGGCCTCACTCTCTACCAATTAAATTAGAATCTCTGGGGCGTGACCCAGGCAACAGCATTTTTTAAAGCTCCCTGGGTGATTCCAGTCTGCAACCAAGTTTCAAAACCTCCAAAGAATTTTTGAGTAATAATGTCCCACAAGTCTATGGGGCTGTGCAGCTTGTTTTTGTAGATGTCGTTAGAATGTGAGCCTATTCATAGATAGATGGTACTCAGTGAGGAGTGGGGATGAAGGTGGGCATAAAGATTGGAAAGTAGGAAAAAGTTTTTTGATTATCTTAATAGCTCAGTGTGTTGGGCAAAACACTTAATTTTGTTATATCCCTGATGGGAGTCATTTTAACTTCCTGTAAAATGATGCTGTCAACTGAGAAATCCTATTTAAATGCAATGTTATTATTTTTATACTAATACTGATACCATTTGTCAATATGATCAGTCAAGAATTGCACCTAAATACTTTATTCACAAAGGAAATAGAAAAGGCATTGACTACTGAAATGTAAAATATGGTTAATATCCCTCAGTTGGTGGTATAGATTGAAGATAGACTGAAACAACATGTTGATAACAATGGAAATCTTGGATACTGAGATGCTGCATTAAAAGTGCGTCCATCAAAGAGGCAAAGAAAAAAATCCCCAGGATTACCTCTATGAGCTTCTTGTCAGTTATGAAAAACTACTGTTTCAACAGAGTTTTTAAATTAGGGAAAAAAAATTCACAGTATTGGTAAACAATTGATTCTAAAAAATATACAAATTGGATGACAATGCCTAGGCTATAATCTTCAAAGTCAAATGAATTTATCATGATTGTATAAATTACAGTGAATACCAAATAGTTTAAAAATGACAGCACAGTTAGACCAAAATGATTGATATTACATGTGTTAGATGTATAGCTAAACAGAAATGCCTTTTCATTTTCTTATTACCAGGGCCATTTCCATATTTTGTCTCACATTTGTGCAGCTAATAGGTGTTCAAGATTTGTGTGCTTTGATCTTCCCTTTTAACAGAGTAGCTCTTTTCTGGAACTTGGTGACCTTTAAATAAAAGAAAAAGTGCAGTTATCACTTGTGGCAGGGTGATATATTAATAATTTTATACCTTGTTCTTAGGCTTTTTGCTGGAATAGATTTACCAGCAACGGAATAAAAAAAAATAATTTTACACATTTTCCGGCTGAAAGGTCAGCCAGTGCTTAGTGTTTTTGTGTTCTAGTTCTTACCTAGAGAAAAGTTTATATGAGCTTTTCTATGTGGAAATGCCCCCAAAGGTTGGCTATAAGCCCCAACATTGACTTGACAGGTGTGGAGAGTCCATAGAGGCAATTAGACAACACGGAACTGAGCCTGTAACAGCACTGGCCACTTTGAGCTGTGTTAACAATGACAGTGATTCTTTCAGCAATGGCCATGAATGACCACCAGTTGAGAATTTGCTATACTTTTCTCAGATTTTTTAAGTTCTGATGTCTTGGTACAATATAAAATGAATGAATGAGTGAGAAGAATGGGGCTGGGAGGGGGAGAAGGGGAGGGAGAAGCGGGGAGAAACATGCAGGGAAGTGGAATGTAGTGAAGCACAAAAAATTATTGATGTTGGTCTTTTCACTAAACTTGGTCAATGGAGACTGGGAGCTTAATATAATTTGATTTAGATAAGTTAAAAGCACATAACGTTTCCCATACTTTATGTGTTATGTAGCACAATTCTTTTTTCTTTCAAATTTTTATTTAAACTTTAGTTAGTTGACATAGAGTGCAATATTGGTTTCAGGAGTAGAATTCAGTGATTCATCACTTACATATAACACCCAGTGCTCATCATTTATAGCATAATTCTTAATTGTCACATATCTTTGAAAATGTATAATTGGTCAAAATAAAGCTCAATATTCGGTCATTAGTGAGTTACCTTGTTTTAGAGAACAAATCTCTAAAGCACCTCTGTGAAATCTTCTTAGTTTTCCCAGTTCCATTGTGATCCCTTTTCTACTCTGCACTTCAATTATTTATTGTCTATATCATTCATTTTATGACTTAGTAATACACTGCTTTGTGATTTTTTTTTTTTTTGGTTTGTCGCATCATTTAACTTGCATTTATGAACATATGTAGATTAAGTTTCTGCTGTGATAGGAATTGCCTAAAAAACGTTGAACAAGGTGGGGCGCCTGGGTGGCTCAGTCTGTTGAGCGTCGGACTTAGGCTCAGGTCATGATCTCACAGCTCGTGAGTTTGAGCCCCGTGTCGGGCTCTGTGCTGACAGCTCAGGGCCTGGAGCCTGCTTCGGATTCTGTGTCTCCCTGTCTCTGCCCCTAACCCGCTCGCATTCTGTCTCTCTCAAAAATAAATAAACATTAAAAAAAAAAAAAGTTGAGCAAGCAAATGTATGAACATTGTTGCAGACTGTGTCCTCTAAGAGTAGGAACTAACAATACTGTTTACCCATGTGTTTTCAGCAATGAGTACAGTACAGGCATGTGGAAAGTACTCAGTACCTGTTTGTTGAAGGACTACATGAATAGATGAAGAGACTAATACAGAATGAAGGCACAGTTGAATGTATCCACTTGAAAAGTTGATTCATTCGTATCTCAGGAAAGATTAGTCTGTTACACCCAGATACGAATTTCTAATCTAGCAATAGATGCTCTTTGCTAATATATTTAGGCAACCAATCTGATTAATGTCATAATAAAGGGAAATTTGATCCGACCTCACAAATGATAAGGCCTCTTCTTAATTTTTCAACCAAGTCTCATATTTTGTATTTGTTTATCTTTCTCTTTTCTGCCAAAATGAAGATAGCAATTCTCCCACCAACACTCACCCTCCATTGTCTCTCAAGCTGCAGCTCATAAATTCTGTTATTTTTCTCTGAGAGTTTATATCCTGAGTTTCACCAAACCATCGTATCATGCCACTTCACTTTATCTCAGGGACATCTGAGAGATGAACTCTAGAGTTTCTTTTGGTGGAATTGTTAGAAACTTCCTGTACTGTATTTCTGCAACAGTTTAAATCAATTCTTTGGCAATTCTCTCATTGAGATATGGGGTCCCTGCCCACACCCCTTGTATCTGGGTGGGCTCGTGACTGCTAAAACCAAGAAAATATGGTGGAAGTGATACTCTATGGCTTGGGTGTTCTGACTTGTGAATAAAAGGCCATGGGTGTTCTGACTTGTATGTTGGAACAATGAGTTTCTGTATGGGAAGCCTGACCACACTGAGGCCACAGGCTGCAGAGGCCATGCATAGATGTGCTCACCTAATCACCTACCTGAGGCCAGCTTTGCAGCCATCCATTCCAAGGTGCTGCATGTGTGTGTGAAAACACCACCTTGAAAGTGGGTCTCCAGCCTCAGCTGTCTTAACTCCAGCTATTTGAACATTCTCAGCTGAGGCCCAAAATATCAAAGCGCAGAAACAAGCTGTACTCTGAATTTTTGACTCACAGTCTCTGTGAGCATAAGAAGAAAGCTTGTTTTAGGCTCCCAAGTTTTGGGGTGATTTTTGCATGTGAGAATAGTAACTGAAACGATTTCAAGACCAGATTTTGTATACTGAAAGATATATTTTATTTAAAAAATTATAATCAAACAATGATTGTTATTTGTCCTTTTATAAGTAATATATCATTCTAAATTTAATCTGGGAAACTTCAAATTTACTTTTATTCTCTTCTATTTTAAAGTTTGAAAATCACCAAATGATAAATTCAGTGGCTTGTTTCAGCATATTTTAAGCACATTTGGAAAATATTTTAATGTTTTTTTTTAGCTGCTGCTATTTTTGAGGAGGGTGGGTTGGGAAGAAATATAAGTTACTATAGAGTGCTGACTCTATTTTAACTGTACCTGGAGTTATCACTATGGAGGCCTGACTTAGCTCAGAGTTCCCTGAAGGCATTGTTCCCAGCTTGGGTCATTTTTCCACTGGACTTGCTTCTGGCATATGTTAACATATATGACAAAATAAAAGGTTTACATCGTCAAATAGTTGGGAAATATTGCATCCTATATGCTCTTCTTAGAGAGTCATAATGAACATTAGTATATTGAATAATCTGAGAGGTCTTAACATAAGGAAATCTGTTCAATTCTATTTAAACAAGTGTTTCTAAACTCTTCTGACCACCCTCAGGTCATTTGACCACAGAGCCCTTTTATAGAATACATCTATAATGTTGGTGTTTTCCATTAGCACTTTAGAAAATGTGGATTGATCTAGATGGATTCATTATTAGTAAATATTCAAAGAGTTTGCTTCATTTTTTTCCTTTCATATAAATCTTCAAGTGTAGGAAGTATATGAGAACATAAATGCTGGCCTTTAGAACTCCAAAGAATGAATGAGTAATAAATGTGAAGACAAATATTGAAGGAAGTAGGATCAGAAGGAAAGGCACTAACATGGGGCACCTGGGTGGCTCAGTTGGTTGAGCAACTGACTTCAGCTCAGGTCATGATCTCATGGTTTGTGAGTTCAAGCCCCGCGTTGGGCTGTGTGCTGACAGCTCAGAGCCTGGAGCCTGCTTCAGATTCTGTGTCTCCCTCTCTCTCTCTGCCCCTCCCCACTCATCCTGTCTCTCTCTGTCTCAGAAATAAATAAACATTAAGAAAGAAAGGCACTAACACCAATTAAAAGCTATTGTAAATAACCTAGCTCTGTTATTATTAACTAGCATCCTCTTCCCCAGCTCCATTCCTCCTACTTGATTCCAGACTTTTTCTCAGAATTTCCAGGAGAAGCACAAAAAATGTTGTTTGAAATAGGCATGTTTAACATTAAGGTAATTTAAATTTGTCTTTAGTTGTACTATTTAGCTCTCTTGAATTTTCAAATAATAGCAGAAGAGGGTGTGAGCATGAATATCAAGCAGGTGAGAGCTCCAGGACTAGGTAGAAGAAAACATTGACAACTTTGGACAGTGAGGTAACAGCTTGGTATCCCAGTCTAGTTGGGGAGTGGTATATTCTTGTCAATCAAGTTTGCAGTTATTTCATTTTTTAAAATGTTTACTTATTTTTAGAGAGGAAGGGAGAGAGGGAGAGGGAGAGGGAGAAAGAGAGAAAGTGAATGAGCAGGGTAGAGACAGAGAGAGAATCCCAAGCAGGCTCCACGCTGTCAGCATGGAGCCTGTTACAGGGTTCAGTTTTACAACTCTGGGATCATGACCTGAGCTGAAACGAAGAGTTGGATGCTCAAGCGACTGAGCCACCCAGTTGCCCCCCGGTTATTTCATTTTTGACAGTGAAATTGATATTACTGTTTAGGTGTGAGGGTTGAACTGTAGAATGCTCTGGATTGATTTTTCAAGAGGTATATACGTTTTTAGAAAAGCAGCACTTTAACAGCTACAAATCTTTAAGAGTTGCTAGACCATCAACTAACATGTCAACACACCTTGAAAGAGGCTTCATCAAATGCAAAGGTGCAGTTCTGTCAGATGTTGTTAGCAGAACAGAATAAACTCATAGGAAGAAGGAAATATTTCTTCTAAATACCCTGGTGTTATAAAACAGAATGCTTCAAAAGTCCTCAAGAAGGTGTTTCAAATAGGACGTCTGGGTGAAAATGTGAGAGGTTGAAAAGGCAATAAAGTAAATGAAAGCACTTCTCAAAAGATTTAACTAGGGAGTGGCAAAAATGCCAAAGTGAAGCTTTGTTTAGTAATGTGAAAAAACAAAACAACCCAAAAACCCAAACTCTACTTCCTTTAAACGGAATCAACTGTGGATTCCATGAGGTGAGAAAGAAATGAAAGATAACACTTCACAGACTTGGAGACATAATATAAATACTATTAATACTAACTTAAATTGGGTCAGAAACTGCTTTTATTAGATAGTTTCTGACAAAAATGCGTTATGTGGTCAAAGAAGTTCAGGAAAGTTATGTCAAAAAATGTTGGAGATCTTTTTACTCTAAGTTTTCTGGGGCTTTAATATACTAACATGCATTATGAATCATTCTGATATGCATCTATGGTACAGTGTTTCCAAAATTCACTTGACTACAGAATTTTCTTTTTTGTAAGAGATAATCTCTTTGGCACTTGGGCTCCAAGGGGGCAAACTTTGGGAACACATATTTAGCCCTTCTGTTTGATAAAGCTCTTGTTGACCTGTATGATAGACTAGCTGGTACATGGTCTGTAGGCATCTCATGGTTCCCCCTTGGTGTATTCATAGTTGTAATCATTATGACTAGTTTAATTGGTGCTTGTGCCTTTTCCTGGCTTAAATCACTGTTTTAATGTTTGTTTGTTTGTTTGTTTATTTATTTATTTATTTATTTATTTATTTATTTATTTATTTATTTAAACTGGGATTATTACCTTTTGTAGAGGAGAAAAATGGAAGGAAAAAAGGTGAGTAGACTCTCTGGAAGTCATGTGATATATGTTACTGTATTAGAATTTGAAATTTATACTTCTTCTCTGTCTGCTGAGTGTTACCTTCTAGATTTTTTTATTTTTTAATATAATTTTATGTTAATTCCAGTGTAGTTAGCATTGGTTTCAGGTGTACAATATAGTGTTTAAACAATTCCATATATTACTCAGTGCCCATCATTATAAGTGAACTCTTAATCCCCTTCACCTATTTCATCCATCCCCCCCCAACCTGTCTCCCCTTTGGTAACCGTCTGCTTGTGCTTTAAGTTAAGGGTCTGTTTTTTGGTTTGTTTCTCTCTCTCTCTCTCTTTTTTTTTTTCCTTTGTTCATTTGTTTGGTCTCTTAAATTCCAAAGTGAAATCATATAGTCTTTGTTTTTCTCTGGTATATACTTCACTTAGCACTATACTCTCTAGCTCTGTTTGTGTTGTTCAAAATGGCAAGATTTCATCCTTTTTAAGGGCTGAATAATATTTCATTGTGTGTATATATGTATGTGTATACACACACACACACACACACACACACACAGCTTCTTGTATGCATTCATCTATTGATGGACACTTGGGTTGCTTCCATATTCTGGCTATTGTAAATAATGCTGCAATAAACACAGGGGTGCATGTATCCCTTTGAGTTAGTGTTTTCATATTCTTTGGGTAGACACCCAGTAGTGCTGTTACTGGATCATATGGTAGTTCTGTTTTTAATTTTTTGAGGGACCTCTGCATTGTCTTCCACAGTGGCTACACAGGAACCCCGTGCACTGTTGGTAGGAATGCAGAGTGGTGCAGCCGTGGTTACTTTCCAGATTAAATAACAAAACAAAACAAAACTGTGTCTGGTTAACAAGTCGTAGCCTGGCTGAGTCCCTCTTCTCTGAATGGGACTCTGGTTTGACTTGAATTTTGAGAAAAAGGTCTGAAGTTTTTGATGAAAGGCTGTATGTATCTCGAATAGGGTTTACTCTTTGGATAGTAGGGATCGTGCTAGTGAATAACAGGGAAGGAAAGGAAAACCTGTTCCCAGTTAATAAAGAAGACTTTTTAAAAGTGAAAGTAGCCTTTGCAACTTGAATAATCATGCAAAGGTGATTCCTAAAAATGAATATATTTGGAAGGATTTTAGAGAAACTTTGTTTCTGATGCAGAATTATTCAAAAGATGGTTAGAAACTTGGATGTGGAACTTGGGAGGACAGACTGGCTGGAAATAGCCTAGTCATCTTCTTACATTTGAAGATGAGGGAACAGCTATTGTTATATTAATAGTTCTCAAGTTAGAGCTCTCTCTCTGTCGCTTACTTTCTCATACTTCTCTATATTTTTTCACACTTCTGCTTTCTTTTTCTCTTGTATAAATCCATCTTTGTGAATCAGATATTCAATGATGGGGCGCCAATGGGAATATCTAATTTTGTGGCCCATTTGTAGAGAGCTAGTATTTTCTGGTAGGAGCCTTCTTTGCCCAAGGCGTGATTTTACTGTGATCATGGTGCGGAGGTCTGTTTATTTGTTTGCTTATTATTTCAAAATCAAGTGTCATTATTTTATTCACGTGATTTCCTACACTTAATGTTTTGAATTCCCCTAAATAGTTCTTTGCATGTGGACAAGGCCTGTTAAGGTAGGAAGTAGATTGATTTATCTGAAAACTGGCCAGTTTCCACAACACATGTACACCCTCTATTCCTAATTTGTGGAAATTATATGTTGAGAGCGAATGGTAGGTGTCCTGATAGAAGTTTGAAGGCAGGCACAAAAGGGAAGAGAAACTTTAATTTTCTAAAGTCACTCTTTGTGAGGAAAGAATGCAATAGCTTTTAGGAGTATCCCCTCCTGGGTTTGGTTATTTACTTTTTCTGTTCATGCTCTAGTAGAGTGAGCTCTTCACCCTGGAAAACTCAGGCAATATATTGTCTTCAAAACAAGCAAACAAAAGGTTAGCTCACCACTTCTTGCTCTTTCATGTTTAGGAGGAGATTTTCCTTTGGGCAATTCCCTGGCAATTATGTAGAACTTCTGTGAGCCAATGAAATGTCTTCTGTGAGATACCAATGGTTCTCTGGGAATAAATAGGTGAGCATTAACTTAGATGACTATGAATATGGTTAGAAACAAAACTGAACCCTCCCTTCCTAGTGTAAAGCTATGGAAACTTAAAGAGAAAAATTCCAGTTTCTCAGAAATTAGATTTCTAGGTGGATTTTCTTCATAGCACCTCTCGCATTTTCCCCCTTATTTGCTTGCTGGTTTATGGGTTTATTCCATCCCATCCGCATATACACAGGAAGTTAAGATACACGTGTACTATTGCATTCTCAGTGTCTAAAATAGTGCTAGGCACACAGTAGGTTTTCAATAAATACTTGCCAAATGAATGAGTGGATTAGTAAATAAGCATGTCTTCATTTTAAGGGGAAGAAACTGAGTCGGCTGAGGTTAAGTGATTAACCAAAGGTCATACAGCAAGCTTAAAGCAAAACTGCTTAAAACTGAATGCTGTCTCCATATTCTCAGACCAGTACAGGATGTTGGATGTTTTCCATTTTATCTATTATAACTGCATATGTTTACACAAAAAAAAGCATTTAGAAATTCAGACTGATTATATGCCAGACCTAGGATAAGTCATGTCTGATGACGAATCCTTTAATAACCCATTGACACTGCACTTTTTGTAATGTGACAGTGCAATTTTTGAGTTGTCTGAGATTTTTCCTCATGCTTCAGTGTATTGAATAAACCTTGTAAATATGAAACTTGTATTCATCTTCCATTATGTGGAGTTCTAGGTACATTCTTCCATTAGATGATCTGATAACAGAATTATAATACTGATTTAAGAAATAAATGTATGTTATTATTCCTGAATTATTTATGGTTTTGAATCTATAACATAAATTTCATTTGTGTATTAATATTTTTCTCAGATAGTTATATTTTTACCTTAAATTGATTAATTTTACATTTTCCTTTTATACTTTAGTACCAAAACATAGTTGATTTTAGTGGACTAAATTAACTATTTACATTATTTCTATACTTTCTCTCTTCCTTTCTTTTTGCCTTCCTTTTTTCCTTTCTCCCTTCCTTCTCATCCTTCTACCCTTCCTTCCTCCCTCTTTTCCTTCCTTCTTTCCTTTTTTTCATGACCCAGAAGTTCTGTACCTGTTGGAAGATTGACAATGCCCTGTTCTTGACCTGCAGTGGTTACATAGGAGTTAGTAATTACACTAATATTTATAAACTGTATCATGACTGTGTCCTATACACTGTTCTGCACGCATATTTCATAAAAATTTAAAAAAAGCAAAGTCATATATTTCATATGCTTTTAAGTTTACAATGGATTTCAATTTGGTAATGGGAACATATGTATACGTTATGATTTCTAATTCTCAGAAGTCTGTGAAAGTTTCAGGGTGTGGAACTTTCTATTTTTGTTCCACCTTATGAACGAGCCTCTAAAACACAGTGCTCATAAGTGACTTACTCCATGATTAGACATGTAATGAATTATATAAAGAACATAAAAGATAAGAACTTTCTGTTTAATAATAGAATAATTTTATTTTTTATTGTTCTGGCATAAGTAACCAAGTACATTTTTGTAAAATTTCTAATGTGCAAGGTAACAGTATTTTCAAGCCTTTTGCTTCCAGTATCTTTACTTTACACATAAAGACATATAATTAAGGCCTTCATACAGCATTTGTTGGATGAACATATCTTTGACAAACTTTTGTTCTTTTACTCCTTTGGACAAATATATTTATCACATATTTCCCCGGCATAATGTAATTTTGTTTTGTCTTTTTCTGTCAACAGAAAATTAAAAACATTTGTTTTGTTTACAAATTTAATTGCATATTTATTGCTTTCTAGGTATTCATGGATTCCAAGTACAAACATGATGAGCTTATCTTGTGCAGATAAAAACTAATACTTTAAATAAATTTAAAAACCTCCTATCATTATATAATATAGCATTTGTAACATCCAGTGAAAGACAACATGCCATGTTCACTTATATCATTTTATTTCCCACATGACAGGATATTTTTGCATAAATATAGCTGTGCCCACAAATAAAATTTTGAGTTCTGATCCTTTGAATTTAGGACTGAAGAAGGATTTCCCCAAGACCTTTTTAATATTAATTCTTCTTAGAATAAAAGAAAGGATCATGAAAAAAGTTAGAAAGTATTTGGTTCAGAATGTAGTCTTTTGTTCATATATACAACAGTAGATGTTGCTTCTTTGTTGTACAATAATTAAACTTTAGTGGGGGAAAAAAAAGAACCAAAAGGCAGGATACAGCTACTAATGAGCTAGTGTTGGGAGTAAATCAGCCACTTGGGAATGAATTCCCACTTCGGAAAACACAACCTGAAGGAACATATTCACGCTGATTCTTGATGACAGAAGCAAGGGAATAAAATTTATATAAAGAACGAATTCTGATTATATCATTGGGACTGCATTTATGCAGGTTGCTTTGAGACTCACAGCAATGCTTTGTCTTTCCCCTTAACAAACAAGATTTGAAATTGGGAGCTACTGGGTAGTGGTCCCAGTATTCTTTCCCCTCTACCAAACTTTCTCTCATTGTGCTATTATTCGGGTTATGCCTATGGATTGGCGCAGATATTTAACTTCAGATAAAAGACAGGACAATTTGAGAAAATTATTCTTTAAATTGCCTGATATTCACTTGGTCTCCTAAAATCTTCAAAGTTCCCTGCCAGAAGGTTAGAGATATAAAGAAATGTAAAGATCACAGGCATTGAGCACAGTGTGCAGCACATTCTTATTTGTTGATGGAATGAATGAGTATATATGAAAGAAGGAAGGAAGGAAGGGTGGACAAGAAATTGGAAAAAAATGTAAATGACTGTTATAAGTTGAAGTTAAGTGGGTGCTGTAAGAGTAAGCCATTCCTAGTTTCGTGGAAGGTTAAGAAGAGAGAGAATTAACATACAGTTGGGAGAAACACAGGAGAATTTATGGAGTAGTAGGTCAAATGTAAGATGAATTTTGAGGGATTACAATCAAGACATATTTCATGGAGGAGTTGGTAGTTGAGGTAAGTGGAATGAAAGTTGAAAATAATGTTGGGCTTATTTTGTTGTTGTTCTTTTTTCCAGTTTGAATGAGAACCGTGAATCAACCTTAACTTGGATACTCTTTATTTGGAAAGTAGGGCATTTTAAGTGAAATCACCCTTCCCTAGCAAGGGCAGGGTTTTGTTATCAATCTTATCTTCATTATTAATGCAAATTAATATTGTAAGACTTTGACACTTTACATGAAATGGTGCCTAGCATTTAGTAAGTGCTTTGTGTTTGTCAACTCAGCTGATTCTATCTCAAGTTAGTTACAGAAAACAATGAACCAACTGATCCTACTTGTCTGGTTCCTCTCTTTATCACCTTTACTGGCTTTTCCCAAGGCTCAGTTCTTGGACTGCTTCCATTCTATGTCTGAACTGACTATTGGGATCATCCAGTCTCATGGCTTTAAATACCATCTATACACTGACTAGTCACAAATGTACAGCTCTAGCCCTGAACTGTCCCATGAACTCCAAGTTCTTACAGGTACTACTTATGTTACATCTTCTGTCAGATATCTAACAGTCATTCCCAACGTGACATGTCCAAAACTGGATTTCTCAGTGTGCTCCTGCCAGGTTCCTTACTTCATCTAATGCCACCCGGATCCTCCAGTTGCTCAAATCAAAGACCTCGGAGTTCCTTTCTTTTATACCCCACAACCAATCCATGAGCAAATCTGTTGCCTCTATATTCATAACACATTCAGAATCTGACCATTTCTCTTGATCTCCGTCACCGCCACTCTGGCTCATTCTACTACTATCTCTCCCGTGGGTCACTGTAGTATCTTCTTACACGGTTGTCCTGTTTGCACACTTCTTTCAGTTTGCACAGGAAGAATCTTCTCTGTAACGATCCTGCTAAAATGTGTATCAGATCATGTCACTCTTCTGCTTAAAACCCTCCAAGGGCTCCCATATCACTGCGAAAGTCCTACAAACCCTCGTACTGTCTGTCCTCATTCTCTCATTTATTTCCTTATTCGTTCCATTCAGGACCTACTGCCTCCTTGTTGTGCCTAAGAAGGAGGCTAAGTGCTTTCCTGTCTGAGGACCTTGGCACTTACTGTTGCTTTTCCATGTAAAATGCTTTCTTCATTTCCTCTGGGCCTGTGCATAAATGCCTGCCTCTCAGTGAGACTTTCTCTGACTATACTGTTTAAAATTGAAGCCCTGAATATTCCCTATCTCCTTTAACTTTTCTTTGTAGTCCTTATTGCCATCTAATATACTTATTTTAATTAGCTATTGTGCTTATTATCTACTCTTTGTAAAGAAGTACACTTTTGCCACGGCTCTATTCATATTGCCTAGTAGATACACAATAAATGTTTGTCAAAAAGTGAATTGTAGACATTATGTTAACCAGAGGTTTTGTAGGTTTATATTCTCATACTTGCTGGTGTTATAGTTTCATTTTAACAGTTCTGCATTTATCAATTTGGTGGACTTGGACAGAGGGGTTATTTGGATTACTATCAGTCTCTGACAGTCGTGGGCTGTAGATAGCTTACACAGGTTCTCCAGAGCTGATTATACACATCTTGTGGCAACTCTGCATTTGGTGCCATCATGTTGGTAGCCAGGTGGAAGTCTTTACATCTTAGAAATTGGCAAACGTTACAGATCATGACTTCTTTTTCCTTGTAGATTGGGTTTTTAAATATTTTAATACACCCCTGGTTGTTGGATAGTGTGCAGAAGATAAAGGAAGGTGATTTGATAGTGAAGATACCTAACCCATTCAGCCACAGAGCGTAGCAGGTCCTTTGCTGTATAAAGCTCTAGGATTTTATTTAGTCATTCATGATTAAGGGACTCAGTACTATGAAAGGGAGACACACCAGGAGAACCTGCATTGTAGGAGAAAATCAGTAGTCATGATATGGAAAGGAGTATAAGAAGCATTGGTAGTTATTTGAAGCAGTCAGTACATTCCTGACCATGTTCAGGGAATGGTTGCATGATAAAGGTATAGGATCTACATCGTTAATAATGGAGGAGTGATGGTAGCTAAATAGTGACAGGATCCCAGCCATAATGGGTTAGAGGTGAGGAAATAGTTCCGTTCCTAATGGGGAACTGGAAATCTAGACAGGGACATTATACACACAATATTAGTCAGGGATGGAATACTATCTGTAGCATGGTATCTCAGGGAGACTAATAAGTTAACACCCATTATTAACTTTTCACTCTTCATTTTTTATTCAGCCCTTAGAGCAATGGTTCTGAAGTTGGAGAATACCTCAGCATGACCCAAAGAACTTGTTAAAACACAGATTACTGGGTTTCATCCTATAGTTTTTGGTTGAGTAGATCTGGGGAAAGTCCTGAGAATATGTATGTCTAACAAGATTTCAGAAGACATTTCAGGTCTAGAAATCTCACTTAGATGACCACTGATTTAAAGGAAAAGCAAGGGGCACGCAGAGAACGTAGAGACAGACAACTAACAGTGGCAATGTCCAGTCTCCCTAACATGGTTCTGAGCAAGTCAACCATAGTCCTGAACTTGTTCACCCGGACAGTCCAGCAATTATCCAGGTCCTTACTCTTTGGCAGGCAGTTAGATTCCCTGATGATCTTATTCTTCCTTCCTCAGAAGGTGGCTCATTCCTAACAATGTAATATAGTACTCTTCTCCAGAAGAGTTCTGATTAAGCAGTTTTCTCATCACATTTCCAGTAATAACAATACTTCTTATAATATTTTATTGTCCCTGACTGGCAAGTTCCTTGGTTTAGCTCTGAATCACATGATGATAAAGCAGTATAGTCTCAGCAATGATTAAGATGCCAGTTCTCATCCCCAGCACGGTGGAAACCAGGTGTGTCAGAAACAAGACTAATTCAAGGCTCTGCTACTTAGGCAGTTGACCTGATGACACATCTACATTTTCAAAGAGTGTGTGTGTGTGTGTGTGTGTGTGTGTGTGTGTGTGTGTGAGAGAGAGAGAGAGAGAGAGAGAGAGAGAGCAAGAGGTCAAATGAGAAGTCAGATGTGGGTGTCTGCAACTGAGTCTATCAGTAGTAGAAAGTACTAGAACCTCCCAATTATAGTCAGGAAGAATTAGGAAAATAGAGCCTCCTACAAATATTCTATTTGTTTCTTGTTATAAAGTTATAGTCATCTAATCTTTATACAAATATATTAACATCTATGCAGATGATGTACTGATACAACTTACTTGCTAATGACACATTTCATTTACTTATTTATTTTCCCCCATGTTCTCTTATATAATTTAATTTAGTTTCTTCAAATTATTTTTTAAATTAAATTATAGTTGACACACATGTTATGCTCATTTTATATGCACAACATAGTGATTCAACACATATTTTAAAAACCTATTCATTGAAAAAAATCCCTAACGGACTTCTTTGAACCTCACTCAATGAATGAAAGATGCATTAGTTGAACCTGAAAGCCTTTGTTTGGATAAAGATGGTATTCTGAGGCAGAAAATTAAATTTCTTTCAGAAGTATCTTAACATGTTGAATTTCCATTAATTTAGATAGACTTTTCTAATTAATCCAAATTGTGGAAATTTGGGTATGGGTCCCAATTTTCTCTCTTCACTAATCTTTTGGTCTTCCAAGCTCTACTAGGTGAGATAATAATTAGAAGCTTAGTGGAAAATGGCATTTAAGAAGAAATATAAAGGTGAGGAAGATGTTTGCATCACATCCTGGAGCATGCCTAGTTTTCATTTGTTAGTTCTTGGCTTTCCAGTTTATTATTATATAAGTAGATTTGCACTCCATTAGTGATTCTTTGCCCTAACTACACTTTGGAAGCACCCTTTGAGAACAGTAATTTCTCAGTTCCACCCCTAGATCTTCTAGTTTAATTGGTCTAGGATGGGGTCGGGAATTGGAAATTTTTGAAAGCTCCCTAGATGATTTCAATGTGCAGCCAGGTTGAGGACCATTGCATGAGAGAAAAACAAAAATCATGATGGCTTAGAATAACTGAACAAATACCTTTTGACAAGATTTTAAGACCAGAGGCCAAATCTAATGATTCTATAGTGATGTACATTTCACTTAATGCTCTTAAACATAAAAAAACATATTTAAACCCATTATGGTCGTGTGACACGACTAAGAGCAAAGATGCTGTATACAATCTACAGATGAAAATGGTGAGACTTTATATTTTGTACATTTCATTGGATACTTAATTTTCAGAAGATTTGTGTTGGGTTATGTGTTGCTAAACATTAGACTGGAAAATTTCAGTTTCATAGCAAGAAGAAGGTACATCTGCATATTTGATTAAATGCTTTCCTTTTCATATAAAAATTTGATTCTCAATGGATACAACCTTAGCTTATGTTTTTGTCTTATTTTGCAGCCAGTATTAGCTTTAAATAATCTCAGGCACAGTTTGCTTTTATTATCCTTGTTTATTTTGACTTATTCATCACATTCAGGATGTTTACAGTACATTCCTAACTTTGGGGTCATTATTAAGCTTAGAAGTGACATTAACCTTCCCAGAGAGAATTCTCGACACAGGAAGGCTGACAGCCTGATCCTCTAATATGAAATCACAGGTTTGAAAGGTGAGGAAATTGACCTTGAAATCTTCTTTTTGCCACCTACTGGACTCTGAGCAGTCAAAGTCATTCTGACTGAAGGGCAAGCTGGGCTATTTGCTCTCTGCCTTTTACTACACTTTTTTTGTGGCAGACCAAACCTTTATTAGAAGACTATTGAAAATTCCATAAGCCCAGCTGCCAGAAAGATTTCTTTGTGGTAGCATATAAGCACAGTAGTCTCTAGGCATGGAGAGTGCTTTCATAGCACAGCTCACATCTTCAGAACAAACATGTGTCAGAGTCGGGATTTGAACTCAAAGTTACTGACTCCCAGACTTGTGCTCAGACTGGCAGGTCCTGCTGCTACTCAGATGTTTGCTATTGTAGAACTGAGCTGAGCAGCAAAGAAAAAGCATAGCCTGTGAAATAGCATGGCTGTTTCACAGCTGCAAATATGTGCCCAGGAACTTGATGCTTCCACCAATGATAAGCGAATAAAAAGAAAATCATCAGTTGTCATTTTAATAGATACATTGATGAAAGAGTGGAAATGTGGAAAGAATACAGTGGAATACTTACTCAAGCAGGTTTTCTCTTGACTTTCAAATGACGAGAGGGATTTTTCAGAAACCACAGTTGAGAACTTTAGATCCTGGAGTAGGAATATTCACTGGAGAGAAAGTGTGACCGTCTTTCAAGGGAGAGTTCTTGTGGGGTACTCTGTGGAAACGCCTTTGTTTCAATTATTCTTTCCAGCATGGATGGGTATTTGCAAAACGGGCAGAGGTTTTGTTTTTTTTCTGGGTCTGATTAATCTCTCTATCCACTGCAAGTATAACCAGGGATATGATTAGCTAAAAATGGGTCCCAGTTCAACCAATCCAAGTATAATGTGAGCTCTACATTATACTTGAAAACCATTTAGACAATTGTTGCTAACCCTACTCTCATCAAAACAGAAAGTTAATAAAAAAAAAAGTTCTTCATGAGAGCATTTGAAAAAAACAATTACATTTCCTCCTCCCCCGCAAAGCTTTCCATAATTAACTCTGCAAATTCAACAATTCCAGGTGTCCACCATGCCTTGTTAAAGGAGATAGGGTTTTTTACAGGATCACCTTCCTAGGATTCTGGAGACTTCTCGGAGGATGCTTATGCATTATACAAATCTATGCTTCGGATAATTCTCCATTCCATTCAGGAGTCATGTCTTCTACAAATCTTCTGCAATTTCTGGGTGACAGATTTCCCTTAGGCTAATATGTTTTCCATATGTAGAGATATGGATACTTTCCATTAATGTCAGTGATCGCTGCAACTAAGTTAACTTTAAGTGAAAAGTTAGTAAACTATAAGAGGTAACAAGAAAAGTATTATTTACAGCTTATATATAATATGCATCTGAACACACAAGAACATATATTGAGTGTGTTAATATATACATACATACTTAATAGCTCTGCTACTTTAATTCTAGCTCCTTTGGGCATTCTTTCACCAGGTACTGACTCTGAGGGAATCTGTTAGTAATGTGGGTAGCCCTTTGAAGGGAAGATTACGGAGGAGCAGATGGGTACGTTTGGTTGGAAATGTGTGATTCTAACATGATTTGGCATATGTTGGGAAGATGCCACTTCTTTCTCTTTTAAAGAATGTTTATCTTAGAGAGAGAGAGAGAGAGAGAGAGTGTGTGTGCAAGAGCAGGGAAGGGGCAGAGAGAGAAGAAACAGAGGATTCGAAGTGGGTTCTGCGCTGAGAGCCAAATGCAGGGCTTGAACTCACGAACTGTGAGATCATGACCTGCGCCAAAGTCGGATGCTCAGCTGACTGAGCCACCCAGGCGCTCCAGTAAGATGCCACTTAGAATCATGGTATATGTAGCTGGAAATCATCGTAGAGAGCTTGCAGTGCAAACATCCTGTCTGCAGGTGAGAGACCGAGGCTCAGAAAGCTAAGTGCCTTGTTTTAGAGCACTGACGTGAGTTAGAAGCCTAGAGAGGCTTAGAAGCTAGAGAACCCCTAAGCCAAGGTTACGAATGTCTTGCCTTCTCTCTCTGAAAGGTATGGGCAAGTTAGG
The DNA here is from genome assembly GCF_018350195.1 of Panthera tigris. Classification (NCBI taxonomy): domain Eukaryota; kingdom Metazoa; phylum Chordata; class Mammalia; order Carnivora; family Felidae; genus Panthera; species Panthera tigris. Next base: position 47,575,702 of record NC_056672.1, read on the forward strand.
GAATTGTTAATTTGTTGTAAAATGGCACCACGAAGCAAATATGTTGGTGAATTGCATAAACCAGGGATACCTATAAAGAAAATCATAAAGTAGTATTTTCCCATGGCCTTTCATTCATTCTCCTTCCCTCTTTTCCTATTTCATCCCACCTCAGTGTGCAGGAGCTCATGCTCACTGTCAGATTCTGGTTCCATAAATACTCTGACTGGTGTCAGTCTCAGGCTCACCATTTTGGCTGTGTCCCAAGACTCATAACTTTCCTGTTACTCTTTTTTTATTTTTATTTTATTATTTATTTATTTTTATTTTTTTAATGTTTATTTATTTTTGAGAGAGAGACAGAGAGAGACAGAGCATGAGTGGGGGAGGGGCAGAGAGCAAGGTAGACACAGAATCTGAAGCAGGCTCCAGGCTCTGAGCTGTCAGCACAGAGCCCGACGCGGGGCTAAAACTCACAAACCATGAGGTCATGACCTGAGCTGAAGCCGGTCACCCAACTGACTGAGCCACCCAGGCGTCCCAGTGTTACTCTTAATTCACAAGTACTGTCTTGTTGTTGTTGATATGGTTTTTTAAAAACTTATTCAGGAATTCTGTGATCTTCTTAGGATAGTGTGAAGATATTCTAGGTATAAAAGATAAGCAACCATTTACTGAATTACCTTCCAGTGGAAGGTGTAGGTGCGTGTGCATACACACGCACAAGCATGCTGTATGCTTTTATGTGCATGTAATTCATCCAGAGATCATCTTAAAATGCGGGCTCTGATTCAGCAAGTCTGGGTGAAACCTGAGATTCTGCATTTCTACGTTGTCTTAGATGATGCTGCTGGTTCATTGGCCACACTCTGGGCAACAAGACAATTGCTATAATATTTAAAATATTTGCATTTTAATAGAGGACATTTAATATTTTAACCTATAAAGTGACTTAACATGGGAATTTCATGCAAGTGTGTTTTTGACAATCCTTGTATCACAACATACAGTCAGGTGGTTATTGCCTCTGCACGAGGTCCATTCTGTTAACCTTCACTGAGGTCTTTACATAAAAGAGAGCCCAGAAGGTTAAACAAATTATCCCTCACTGATCACAAGTTTCAGCCATCAGCAATTTCCTCTTCCCATTTATGTGTTCATAAATATATTAAGAGCTTCCCATGTACAAGATGCCAATTTTGTTTATTTGCCTTTAAAAGGAAAAGATACCTTTATTGACTATTCTTTATGTTTTAGTTGATAAAAGCAGTAGGTAGGTTTTCATTTTAATTTGGGAGGAAATTAGTTTTCTTCTTCCTGCTCCAGCCCCCATGGTGGTCCATTTCTTTCACATCTACTTTGTACTCTGTTTTTTTCTCTCCATAATTGCCTTCTCAAAACCAGTGAGAATTTGTCTTCCTCTCTAAATGGTATACAGTGTGCCTAGCAGTATGGCTCAATTTTGTTCCAGCATCCATTATGGTGACCTCATATATTTATATGTTCGGAGAAGTCTTGATGAATAAATATACACTTAAATGTTCATGGCATTTAATTGCCCTGGCTCTTTGAGGTAACCCGTCTCCATGCTGGTTTTCAGTGACATAAGGACGATACTTGTGGGTTTTGGTTTCCCTCTGTAGACTCTGGTGATGTAGTTATTCTCTATTCTTTATGTATTTGTGTATTTTTCAGTCAAATGGCAACACTATTTTTATAAATAATATCTCTAATCTTACCAGTCCTACCTGTGATTTTGCAAATATCCTCTTTGGGGCATGCCTAAAGTAGAGTAATCTTATATACATGCGTTTCTCCATGTATCTTTGTGTCCTGAGGCAACTAGGAAAGATAAGTAGGTGGTTCAGATTAACAATTCTTTCAGTTGGTGTGGGAGCTGCTCAGTAAACGGAGATTATGCTCCGTTTATGCTTAAAACTTTCAGTGGCTGTTACGATGCTCTTACGATGAAGTTGAAAAAGCTTGAATGAAAGCTGGATCCCCCAGCCTCATTAAGCATGCCAGACTCCCTCAAGCGCTGTCTGTTTTAGCTTCGCCTCCTCCTTCTTTTAGTCCTCCTCTCTCACTCTTCTCACCACAGGGCCTTTGTGTGTGCAGTTCCACTGCCTGGAGGACTCTCCACCTATGCAGTCAAACCTCTGCTCTTTTACATCCCAGCTTCATTATCATTTCCTTAGAACTGACAATGGCCTTCCTATAATCTCTGTTATGTGAACTCAGAGTATCATGCACCCCTTCACGACACTTATCGGCATTTCACCTGTACATTTCTTTGTGGCTTGATTAATGTCTTTTACTGCTACCAAATTATAAGCTCCATGAGGCCAGAAACCAGGATGGCCTTCTTTCCACCACATTTTCTCAAGTGCTTTGTGTAGTATCTGCCACACAGTGGATGTTCAGTAAGTACTTCAATAATTGATTTTTAAAAGTCTCCCACCATTTCCCCCCTTTCCTTTTACCTTTTATTTCTCTTCTTTTTTTAGCCTCTTTCCTCCTTTCCCCCTCTGTTCTCTTTCTTTGTTTCTCTTTTCTTTCTTCTCTCCTCTTAATTTGTGAAGACTATTTTACTGCTGAATTCAAGATTCTGTGAATATTTCCTAATAACTAAAGGTCATAATAGCATGCTGCCATTTTACGTGAAATCAAAGATGGCCCCCTTCATAAGAGAAAATGACGATCACATCTTCCTTAAATGAGGACCTATATCAAGCACTGCAGCAAGGGTGTTTTTCCATTTCATTTCTTTTGTTCTGCTTGTGGCTTTGCTGAATCCATCCATCATTAACATTTATAATTTAGCACTGTCTTCTGGCAGAGTGTGATGCTATCTGTATTGCTGACAGATTTGTCTCAGTCTCGGTCTTGGGTCTTTCAGCTGTCTGGTTTCCCGAATTTTGCTTATCCAAGCATTTCATTTGTCACACTACCTGCCATTGTCACCACGTTTGTCTTTATCCTCAGTCATTAGTTTACTATGCTCTGTCTTAATTCCATTATAGGGCTTGTTCTTGCTATTTTTATTTGTCATGGTATCTATTTTGGTAACAGATGTAGTTGTCAGAACATCTCCTTTACTCCCATTACTGGTGTCACTTGTGCATTTGGTGTTAAGAGTTGGTCTTATGTGCTATTCTGGGTCTTTCTCTGTACACATGTTAGTTTACTTCATTATTTTAATTGTATCAGATCTTTTCTTCTCCTAGTGATATATAACTGTGGTTCATTTATTTCTTGCTGATTCTGAATATTGTTGAGTTGCTTTGTCTTTAAGACAAGCATATTTAGAAGGCCAGATCAATGGAGCAATAGATGAGAATGGAAATTTATGAGTATTTGCTCTGAACATGTGTGCATTCAGTCAGAGGGCTGAGCTACAGTGTGTGCAGTTGATCATGTGAGGAGAGAATGTTTGTTTACTGGGGTTTTATTTTTACTATGGGCTCTTCATATCTGCATTAATAACATATTGTACAAGATGAGAGTTTTTCTTTTTGTACTATTTAAAGTTAGTACATTTTTATTGTAAACAAAATTTTAATTAAAAATATACTACATCTTTCCTACTTTTGGGTGATGGATTAACAAAACAAAGGAAAACAAATTTATCCTAAAAGGAATTGATTGCTTGGAGGAAGATCTCACTAACCAGTGTTTAACCAAAAAGTACAAAATGAGGAGAAATATGGAGAAGTGCTGATAAATAAAAATAAATAGAATTTGTCTTGAGGATGGGTACAAATAGTATAAGCTTCTCAGATGTAACCACCTAACGTTTACAACTGATTCTCAAATGATTTAAAATAACAGAGATCAGGAACATGACAGGGATGTCCACTGTCACCACTGTTGTTTACCATAGTGTTGGAAGTCCTAGCCTCAGCAGTCAGACAACAAAATGAAACAAAAGGCATCCAAATTGGCAAAGAAGTCAAACTTTCACTTTTCATAGATGACATGATACTCTACATAGAAAACCTGAAAGATTCCACCAAAAAGCTGCTAGAACTGACACATGAATTCAGCAAAGTTGCAGGATACAAAATCAAAGTACAGAAATCGGTTGCATTTCTATACACCAATAATGAAGCAACAGAAAGAAAAATAAAGAAATTGATCCCATTTACAATTGCACCAAGAACCATAAAACACCTAGGAGTAAACCTAACCAAAGATGTAAAAGATCTATATGCTGAAAGCTATAGAAAACTTATGAAGAAAATCGAAGACGACACAAAGAAATGGAAAAACATTCCATGCTCATGGATTGGAAGAAGAAATACTGTTAAAATGTCAATACTACCCAAAGCAATCTACACATTCAATGCAATCCCAATCAAAATTGCACTGGCATTCTTCTCAAAGCTAGAACAAACAATCCTAAAATTTGTACGGAACCACAAAAGACTCCAAATAGCCAAAGTAATGTTGAAAAAAAACAAAAACAAAACCAAAACAGGAGGCATCACAATCCCAGACTTTAGCCTCTACTGCAAAGCTATAATCATCAAGACAGTATTGTATTGACACAAAAACAGACACATGGACAAATGGAATAGAATAGAGAACCTAGAATTGGACCCACAAATGTATGGCCAACTAATCTTTGACAAAGCAGGAAAGAGTATCCAATGGAAAAAAGACAGTATCTTTAGCAAATGGTGCTGGGAGAACTGGACAGCAACATGCAGAAGATTGAAACTAGACCACTTTCTTACATCACACACAAAAATAAACTCAAAATGGATGAAAGACATAAATGTGAGACAAGAAACCATCAAAACCCTAGAGGAGAAAATAGGCAACAATCTTTTTGACCTCAGCTGCAGCAATTTCTTGCTCAACACATCTCCGAAGGCAAGGGAATTAAAAGCAAAAATGAACTATTAGGACCACATCAAGATAAAAATCTTCTGCACTGCAAAGGAAACCATTAACAAAACTAAAAGGCAAACAATGTAATGGGAAAAGATATTGGCAAATGCATATCGGATAAAGGGTTAGTATCCAAAATCTATAAAGAACTTACCAAACCCAACACCCAAAAAACAAATAATCCTGTGAAGAAATGGGCAGAAGGCATGAATAGACACTTTTCCAAAAAAGACATCCAGATAGCTAACAGACACATGAAGAGATGCTCAACATCACTCATCATCAGGAAAATACAAATCAAAACCACACTGAGATACCACCTCACACTGGTGAGAGTGGCTAAAATGAACAACTCAGGAACAACAGATGCTGGTGAGGATGTGGAGAAATGGGAACCCTCTTGCACTGTTGGTGGGAATGCAAACTGGTGCAGCTGCTCTGGAAAACAGTGTGGAGGCTCCTCAAAAAACTAAAAATAGAACTACCCTATGACCAGCAACAGCAGTACTTGGAATTTACCCAAGGGATACAGGAGTGCTGATGCATAGGGGCACTTGTACCCCAATGTTTATAGCAGCACTTTCAACAATAGCCAAATTATGGAAAGAGCCTAAATGTCCATCAACTAATGAATGGATAAAGAAGATATGGTTTATATATACAATGGAATACTACTTACCAATGAGAAAGAATGAAATCCTGCCATTTGCAGCCATTGGATGGAACTGGAGGGTATTATGCTAAGTGAAATTAGTCAGAGAAACACAGATATCATATGTTTTTACTCATATCTGGAACTTGAGAAACTGAACAGAAGACCATGGGGGAAGAGAAGGGGAAAAAATAGTTACAAACAGAGAAGGAGGGAAGCAAGCCATAAGAGACTTTTAAATACAGAGAACAAACTGAGGGTTGATGGGGAATGAGGGAGAGGGGAAAATGGGTGATGGGCATTGAGGAGGGCACTTGTTGGGGGTGAGCACTGGGTGTTGTATGTAGGCAATGAATCATGGCAATCTAACCCCAAAACCAAGAGCAGCACACTGTATACACTGTATGTTAGCCAACTTGACAATAAATATTAAAAACAAACAAACAAACAAACAAACAAATAAGTAAAATAAAGTAGCTTAGAATATATGGGAGAGTTTGAACTTACTAAAAGATAGAAGGACAACCTAATGCCCAGGAGTTGTGGATACTTGCTCCGTGGAATTAGCTGTAGTTTTTCTAAGGTTTAGAGCTAATCCGTAAGTTGTAAAAGAAAAGAGAATATATGAAAAAGTCAAATCATAGAAATCCTATAAGTGTGTAAAATATTTTATGTCCAGTCAACTGATTTAAACAAGACCATACTGGAATTCACATTCTTCCTCTACCCCATGATTTCATAATTGCTTTAAAGTTGGTATTTGAACTGTTTTGTTAGCTTGATTCTTCTAGACTGAGAAAATTGGAATATTGATCACTTTGAAGAAAAATTCAATATCATTGTGGAGTCTTAGGAGTCAAGGAATTTAAGAGAAAGTGGATTCTTGAAGGTCATGAAAAAGACTTTATAGTCCTCACTTGTTAGTGTCTGCTTTCTATTTCTAATTTTTACAAACTTGAACTTGCCTTTTTACCATTAGATCATAGGAAAATGGGTTTTTGTAGGGAAGAGGGAGATGTTCATGGGGATATAGATTTTCTATAACTATGAGACACCTGGCATTTATGAATTTGATAGACCTACATAGGTTTTTTGAGTAAGAAGGAGAACATTCTCCACTTTTATCCTGTGAAGGAATAAAACACCCAATAGCAATTTATGCAGGAGAATGTTTCATATGTATACATTTGATACCCTTGTAAGAATCTGCTTTCCCGTATTTTATGGTGTTGTTCCCACTTTGTACCTCTGTGGTACTTGGTTCACAGCTCTCTCATAAGACTTTTTATTTCTTCCTGATTGCTTATCTTTTACCACCCTTGCGATGAGTTGCTTTGATGTGGGCTTACTTATCCACATTTATTATTAAGTCAGTACTTTTTGGATAATTGGTTTTCAATATATGATTGTTAATAGATGGTCACCAATTTATGATCTATGCACTATGGATACATGCTGTAAATCATTTTCCTGTTTGAAGATTTTATAACTCTAGAATACGCCAGTGGAAAAAAAAATCTATGTTGAAATATTTGAGGGCAGACTAATAATCTTCATGTATATGTGTAAAATACTTGAAAAGGTAGTTGAAAACAAAAACAAGTCTTTGAAATGTCAATCAAATACTCACACTTTGCAGAACACCATACTTTAAGTATGACCTCCAATTTACTCCCTGTAACAACCCAGTGAGGTAGGGATTTGTAGTAGATACTTCTTCCGTGAGCTGCTGACTCAAAGTAATCTCCCCTTTTCTCGGAAAAATGTATGAGACCATAGTGATTACATTTGTACTCTTAGCCTTAAAGTTCTGGCCATAGTTTTTTGATCCAGGGTTGGTTATGACCCAAGCAGGGATAGTCAGATTTTATCTTCTATGAACTGGAAATGTGGGTTGGAGAGATACTAAGAATTGTGGAGTCATGTTAATGGCAGTCAACAATAAGTTTTCTGCATGGAATTGTTGAATCACTTTATTGTACACCTAAAACTAATATGTTAACTATACTGAAATTAAATTAAAACAATGCAAAGAAGTTTTCTTCACGCATTCAACAAATATATATTGAATACCATAAATATTCCAGGCACCAAACAGAGGCTGGAGATTAAATAAAAGCAAAATCAGACATAATCTCTGTTCTTAAGGAATTTGTACATTATAAAGAAGGAGGAAGACAATAATTAAATACTCACAAAATAATTAAAATTGTAAACTAATGAAAAAATGGAATATCGTTCCATGGTAGCAAATAACAGTAGAAACAGCAGCACAAAAGATTGGGAAAACTTCTATAAAGAAGTAACATTTACTTTTCTATCTGACCATTTAATGTTTAGAAAGAATGTTAAGTAGGTGAAAAGGTGGATATGGCTAAGAGTGAGACATTTAAGGGAGAGGAAAAGCATGTCAGAGGCCCTAGGATACAAGAAAAGAGCATGGTGTCCCAGTGCATTTGAACACTAAGAATGGGAAAAAAGTGGGAAGTAAGTATGGAGGGTCTTGATTGGTATGTCAAGACTTTTGTCTCTATTATAAGAACAATGGCATTCAACTAAAGGCAGGTATCTAATGTGATCAGGTTTAGTCCAGGGAAGAGTTGATTTTAGTTTGTTATGGTAAAAGCAATAGAGTGGGAAGAAAAATGGATGGGTTTGAGAAATATTTAGGCAATAAAGTCAACAGAATTTGGCGATAAAACCTATCTAGTGGATAAGAGAGATAGAGCTGTCATGAATGATTTCAAGATATTTGGATTGAGAATGAGAGAGAAAAATTCACTGAGTTAGGGAACCTTAAATAATATTAAAAACACTGAGCAGTATTTCAGTATTAAACAATGTAGGATCTTTGTGTGCCCATTTGAAATCGTAATGATGGTCATGGATTTCAGTTCTAGTATATATAAAGCTATACCAGTTTTGATGTTTGGTGTTTAATAGTAGAGTTTGGCTAGTAAAAGATAGTGGCTAAGACTTAATTTCTGGATACTCTTCAGGAGAAGAAGTACATGAATTGTGTTCACCATAGTGGACCAGAGTGCCATCTGGTGACTATTTACACAAATAGTAGGTACATATACCCTGAGGACAAACTTGTAAGAGCTAACATTTATTGAGAAACTATTATGTGTCTAGAACCTGTGCTAAGATTTATATAAAGCATCACATTTATTAATACACTATAACACATTTAAATTTAAGTGACAATATAAGGTAATAATATTAATATAAAGTACATGATTGAATGGAATATGAATTATATAAATAAAAAAAGTTATAATAAGGTTTCAATAGGATGATGGACTATGCCTTTCTTTCCCCAAAGACACATGAACATTCACATCACTTATTAGTTTATGAGAAAACTTATAATTAACTTTGCTGTAGGAAAAAAAAGAGTCTTGCTAAAGGAAGAAGGCTCATCTGTAGCTCTTGAGTTACTCTTTACAATGTAACCTAGGCTTAGGAAAAGAAGTTAATGTTCTTCTGCATAATTCATCTGTTCATTTACTCAACAATTAGGATTATATATTGAGCAAATATTATGATGATGTGCTATTTTACTGAAGATGCAACAGTGAAAAATCTATGCAAGAACTTATATCCTTACAGAGTGTTCCGTGAAGGGAAACAGAAAATGACTTGTAAAATATATAATAGGCCAGATAGAGCTAAGTACTGAGGGGCAAAGAAAAGCATAGAAAGAGAATAAATAGTGATGGTTAAGTAAGTTCAAGTTTGTTGCTATTTTAAATATATGTCAGAATCCATGGAAAAAAATTTCAAGGCGATAAAGAAATAGACCATATGGACATTTTGAGGTTGAGTGTCCAGGTATAAGGAACAGAAAGTACAAAGGCCCTGAGGTAGAGGTGTGCCAAGTTTATTTAAGTAAAACTAAGAAGGCCGATGTGGCTAGAGTAAATTAACTCATGGAATGAGTTAGGAAGTGTTCCTTCTCCTTCTATTTTCTGGAAAAGATTATGAAGAACAGACATAATTTCTTCCTTAAATATTTGATAGAATTCATAAAGGAATCATCTGGCTTGGTCCTTTCTCGATGGAAGATTGTTAAGTACTGATGCAGTTTTTTAAATTGGTAGAGGTTGATTCCAATTATTGATTTATCTTTGTGTGCCTTTTGGTAGATTGTGTCTTTGGAGGAATTGGTTCATTTCAAATTTGTGGCTATAGTGTTTAAAGGGTTTCTTTATCTTTTTAGTGTCCATGTGAACAGTACTGATGACTTCTTATTTCTGATATCAGGAATTCATGTCTTCTCTCCTTTTCCCCTTGGTTAGCCTGGATAGAGGTTTATCAATTTTATTGATATTTGCAAATAGCAGTCTTTTGGTTTTGTTGATTATCTTTATTATTTTTCTGTATTCACTGATCTATGCTCTATTTTTAAAATTATTTCTCCTGCTAGCTTAAGGCTTAAATCACTCTTCTTTCTCTAGTTTCCTAAGATGGAAAATTAGATAACTGATTTTAAGTCATCCTTCCTTTCTGATATGTGCATTTAATGCTATAAATTTCCCTCTAAGAACTGTTTTAACTGTATACCACAAATTTTGATAAGTTGTATTTTTATTTTCACTGAGTTCATTAAAAAAATTTCTCTTGAGATTCCTTCTTTGACCATCTGCCTTTAGAAGTGTGCTATTTACTCAATAAATATTCTGAATTTTCTAGCTATCTTTCTGATTTGTAGTTAAATGCATGGTGGTCTGTGAACATACTTTGTATGAATTCCATTGTTTTAAATTTGTTAAGGTGTGTTTTATGGCCCAGAATGTGGTCTGTAGGTAAATCCTCAATGTGAAAAGAATGTGTATTCTGCTGTTGTTGGGTGGGCTATTCTATCAATGTCAATTAGATCAAATTGATTGGTAGTGTTGTTCAGGTCAGTTATGTTCTTACTGATTTTCTGCTTGCTCAATCTATCAGTTAGTTGAAAGGGAGGTGTTGAAGTTATGAATAGTAATAGTGGATTTGTCTGGTTCTCATTGTAATTTTATCAGTTTTTGCCTCACATATTTTGATGCTGTACCATTAGGTGCATACACATTAAGGATTGTTATGTTTTCTAGATAATTGACGCCTTTATCATACACAATGCCACTCTTTAAAAGACCTCTGATGATTTTTCTTGTTTTAAAGTATGCTTTGTCTATAATTATAGTTATAGCTTCCTTTTGGTTCACATTCGTATGCTATATCCCTTTTTATATCCCACTACTTTTCACCTATCTGAGTCTTTATATTTAAAGTAGGTTTCTTGTACACAACATACTGGATCTTGTTTTTTTATTTCGAAGCACTCTGATAATCTCTGTCTTTTAATTGGTGTATTTAGATCATTCACATTTAAAGTGATTATTGATATAGTTAGGTAATATATCTTATATTTGAAAATATTTTCTACTTATTGCATTTGTTTTTTGTTTCTTTTATTTTCTCCTTTTTTTATGCCTTCTCTCATTTTGAGTATTTTGTGTTATTACATTTTATCTCCTGTTTTGCATATCATTTATAGTTCCTTTTTTAGTGAAGGAACTTTAGTGAAGACTATAAAAGAACATTTTTAACTAATCTAAGTCCATCTTCAAATAACACTAAATCACTTCATGTGTGATGCCAGTAATTTACACAAGAGTATTTCCAATTCTGCCTCATCTCTTATGATGTCATTCGTTTATTTTCAGTTTCAGTAAAATTTTGACTTTTACTTATTAAAAAGATGAAAGTCACAGCTTTTACACTTTCTACATGTTGGATTTGAAAACTGGAAGTGGATTGATCATCTTTTAAAGAAATCATCTCCTGACATAACTGTTTATAATTTTTTTGGGCTATGGGTCAAAACAATTTCTTTGCTTTCAATGTCCTTTCACTAGGGCAAGTAACATAGTTGAAAACACGTGTCCTGGAAATTCTAAGGGGAAAATGACAAGCTTTCAAATCTGTCTATCTGTCTATCTACCTACCTACCTACCTATATATCCTATTTTAAACAGGAGTTTTAGACTACTATGAATGAAAAAAAAATTTGGCCATGTACAGAATTATCCAGTTTAAAAGATGTAACAATATAACTTGTATATTTATCAAGTATGTTTTATTGTTCTTTTTCCAGTAATGTCAGCTTCACTTACATTGTTCTCTTTCTAAGCACCATAAGTATATTAAAAGCATAGAATTCAAAACCCACATAGATGTAAATAATTAGAAGTTTATGGGTAAAAATAACCAAAATAGAGTTGCACTTAGAACTGTTGATCAATCACTTACAAAGGTAAACATTCACATTTTATATTTTAAAAAATATAAAACAATTCTCTATGGTATACTAAAAAAATGTCATATCTTTCTTTTCTTCATTGCATTTATTTTTCATATTTCCTATGCTTAGAAACAAAGGTATTTACAAACTATTTAAACCCTAAATTTTTTGTTTGCTGCCTGCACAGTATGCATAAATTGTCGATAAATACTTTGAGTGAAGCTTAACTGATGTCCTACTGAAACACACAGGGAATGGGGCACCTTAGCTGAGATTGGTCTCTATGGTTTTTAAAATCTTAAAACTTAGGGCTATAAAAGCCACTTTTTCAAAGCTGCAAGCAGTTTTGATTGTTCAGAATGGAAGCCTTAAATTTATCCTGAGTGGAAAATATCACACTAATACCTCCATTTCAGACTAAGAGTTCCAGTGTGCTATTCCTGAGTCTACTCTCTCAGGATTTTCCTTTCTTTCTTTCTCTCTCTTTTTCTTTCTTTCTTTCTTTCTTTCTTTCTTTCTTTCTCTTGAAAGAGAGAGGAAAAAACATTTGTCGGCTTTCTGTATATGTATTTGTTTATTAAAAAAATTAATGTTTGTTATTGAGAGACAGAGACAGCATGTGAGTGGGAGGGGCAGAGAGAGAGGGAGACACAGAATCGGAAGCAGTCTCTGAGCTGTGAGCACAGAGCCTGACATGGGGCCTGAACTCATGAACCGTGAGATCACGACCTGAGGTGAAGTCTGATACTTAACCAACTGAACCATCCAGGCACCTCGGCTTTCTGTATATTTAGAATGCACTCTGCCCTATATAAACCATGACTTGTCCAAGCAGAATTTTGAATGTTTTTCATTTGTCCCAATTTAGTGGGCAATGATGATTATAAGTGGAGAGAACTATAGGCTCAATTAACTCATGCTGGATTTAGAACCATAAAAAAGGAACTGGGATATTAATATCGTATACACTGTATTAATAAAGATAATCCAGAACACAGTGATTATGGAATATTGGTTTGGATATTATTATCTAGACTTAGGCCATAACTAATGGGTGAGTAGAAGGGAAAAAGATATTTTATAGCATAGTTCTCTTTGATCATGTACTTATGAGAAGTCAGCCAACTCACATCCTAGTCTCCAAATTTGGGACTCATTTCACAGATAATAAAAGAGTTTAGGGATCACCAGCCAGGATTCCTGTCCTTAGCTGCCATTCCTGATGCTCACTAATGGCAGTTGATGAGAAAGGACAGCTCTGAATGGTGTGAGAGTCAAATGGTGGGTACAGATTTCTTCCTGTCAAAGATTAATTGACCATATAGTTGTGGGTTCATTTCTGGGTTTTCTTCTCTGTTCTATTGCTCTTCTTTTGTGCCAGTAGCCTTGTTACTGTCTTGATCACTATAGCTTTGTAATATAGGTTGAAGTCTGGAATTGAATTGTGAATTCAAAGCTTCCAGCTTTGTTTTTCTTTTAAAGGTTATTTTGGCTATTCGAGGTATTTTGTGGTTCCATACAAATTTTAGGATTGTTTGTTCTAGCTCTGTGAAACTAATGTTGGTATTTTGATAGTGATTGCATTAAATGTGTAGATAGCTTTGGGTAATATGGACATTTTAACAATATTTGTTTGTCCAATCCATGTGCATGGAATGTTTTTTCATTTCTTTGTGTCATCTTCAATGTCTTTCATCAGTGTTTTATAGTTTTCAGAGTAAAGAGCTTTTACCTCTTTGGTTAGGTTTATTCCTAGGTATCGTATGGTTTTTGGTGCAATTGTAAATGGGATTGCTTTCTTACTTTCTCTTTTTCTGCTTCATTATTGGTGTAATGCAATGGGTTTCTATACAATGATTTTGTATCTGTTCTAGAAATTTTTTGGTGGAGTCCTTCAGGCTTTCTATGTAGATTATCATGTCATCTGCATATAGTCAAAGTTTGACTTCTTTGCTGATTTGGATGTCTTTTAATTCTTTCTGTTGTCTGATTGCTGTCAATCTTGTACAAAACAGGAAATAATATTCAATGTTAAAAATACAGTTTCTTCAGCAAATGGTGTTGGGAAAACTGGACAGCAACATGCAAAAGAATGAAACTGGACCATTTTCTTACATCATATAGAAAAATAAATGCAAAATGGAAAAAGACTTAAATGTGACACAGGAAACCGTTAAAAACCTCGAGGAGAACACAGGCAGTAACCTCTTTGACATCGGCTGTAGCAGCTTCTTATAAATATGTCTCCTGAGGCAAAGGAAACAAAAGCAAAAATGAACTATTGAGACTTCATCAAGATAAAAAGCTTCTGCACAAGATAAAAAGGAAACAATCAACAAAACTAAAAGACAGCCTATGGGATGGGAGAAGATATTTGCAAATGAGATATCTGAAAAAGGGTTAGCATCCAAATAAATAAAGAACTTATCAAACTGAGCACCCCCCAAAAATAAGTAATCCAGTTAAAAAATGGGCAGAAGACATGAATAGACATTTTTACAAAGACATACAGTTAGCCAACAGACACATGAAAAGATGCTCAACATCACTCATCATCAATGAAATACAAATCAAAACTACAATGATATATCACCTCATATGCATCAGAATGACTAAAATATAAACAAAAGAAACAACAGGTGTTGGTGAGGATGTGGAAAAAGGGGAACCCTCTTATGTCGGTGGGAATGCAAATTGGTGCAGTATGGAGGTTCCTCAAAAAAGTTAAAAATAGAACTACCCTATGATCACGCAACTGCAGTACTAGATATTTACCCCAAAACACAAAAATACTAATTCAAATGGATACATGCAACCCGATGTTTATAGTAGCATTATCAGCAAGAATCAATTTATGGAAAAGGCTCAAATGTTCGTTGACTCATGAACAAAGAGGACATGTACACGTGCACACACACGCACACACACACACGCGCATACATACAAACACAATGGAATATTACTCAGCCATAAAAAATAATAAAATCTTGCCATTTGCAACATGGATGGAGCTAGAGAATATTATGCTAAGTGAAATAAGTCCATCAAAGAAAGACAAACATATGATTTCACTCATATGTGGAATTTAAGAAAGAAAACAAACAATTATAGGGGAGAAAAGAGAGAGGAAAACCAAGAAACAGACCCTTAACTATAGAGAACAAACTGATGGTTATTAGAGTGAGGGGACGGTGGAGGGATGGGCTAAATAGGTGATGGGGATTAAGGAGGACACTTGTGATTGTGACGAGCACTGAGTATTGTATGGAAGTGTTTAATCACTAAATTGCACACCTGAAACTAATATTACATTGTAGGTTAGCTAACAGTGATTTAAATAAAAACTTAAAAAATAGATATAGGTGGAAAACTATAAGTATCAGCCTGTTGGAATAAATATATGTTTAAATCATTGGAAAAGAAAAGAAAAAAGAAATTCGTCCTGTCATCAAGCATTTTGAAACACTGGTTTCTGAGGGTAAATATGTCAGTAGTGAGAGATAAGGTGGTTCTACATGTAAAACACAAAGGAGCTCGACAGGATGACTCCCAGTAATAGAATGAGAGAACCGGGAACTGCCATATATAATAGTCCTCAATTATTCTTGAGCCACATTTTTTAAAACTTCAAACTTTCAGTGATGTTTCTTTTCACATTATGTAGAGAATTGAGGAAAAATTTGATCCACTTTTTTTTTTTTAAGTAGGCCTCACACCCAGAATGGAGCCCAACATGAGGCTTGAACTCATAAACCTGAGATCAAGACCTGAGCTGAGATTAAGAATTGGGTGCTTAACTGACTGAGCCACCCAGGTGCCCCCACTTTTTAATCATGTAGACCAGTGATTCTTGACTGGGAGTACCTTTGCCACCTAGGGGACATATGACAACTATTGGAGACAATTTTAGTTGTTACAACTTGGGGTGGGGAGAGGAGGGCCACTGGTATCCACTAGGTAGAGGCTAAAGATGTTGCTAAACATCCTATAATGCACAGGACTTCCCTTCACAAAAAAGGATCATCTGGTCCAAAATGCCAAAAGCGTTGAAGTTTAGAAGCCCTGAATTTTAGATATTTTGAGGAGATTCCTATATGGGCATGGAAAAGTTTGAAGTCAATTGTGACTTATATGTTTACAGGAATGTATTTAAATATACACACATACACCAGAATAAGCGCTCTTACAATTATCTATCATTAGCGTGGTAATGACCTTCACAAATAATGTCATGTACCTAACAGTCCCTCATCAGCACATGAAAAGCAGCCAGCAAAGCCCAAGTTAAGCTTGTGGGAACAAAGAATTGCACTTCTTTCCTTATGATCTTATCTGAAGTAAATAAATGCTTTAATTTGCTTTGAAGCTTTCTTTTTAAAAATTATTGATCAAGTCTTGGCTTTATGTTTGTGTTGTGCCTGGAAAGTTTATGTTATTACTATAAATGTTGATTTTTAGTGATTGATTATGGAATACAATGAAGTTGTCTCTGGACCTTGGATAAATTGGTGATGGATACTCCTGCAACAGTTCCAGAATTTGACATAAAACATTCCCTGGAATAGAAGCTCCTTTTTTTCTTTTAATGTTCATTTGTTTTTGAACGAGAGAGAGAGAGAGAGAGAGAGAGAGAGAGAGAGCGCATGAGCACAAGTGGGGAAGGGGCAGAAAGAGAGGGTAGGAAACCAGATCTGCACTGAGAGCCAGAGCGGGGCTTGAACTCATGAACTATGAGATCACAACCTGAGCTGAAGTCAGACACTTACATGAGCCAAAGTCAGATGCTTAACCATCTGAGCCACCCAGGTGCCCCTGGACTAGAACATTCTAATGAAACCCATTCTTCCATGCTGAGCAGCAGAAGTCAAGTTTTACTTTCCATGAGTGGTGACTGGAATGATAGATGTCAGTCTTTACTACCAACTCTTTTGTCAATTTGACCTATCAATAAATCAATTTGCTTTATGGTCTAATCTTAAGAACATTGGAATAGAAATGGAACATTATGTTCTAATTTATGTGATAATAGTAATGTTACGATTAGAGAAGACATTTTATAATTATTTAGAAATCAAAATAAAAGATTCTAGAACTGATAAAAGTCTTCTTTTTACCTCTATGACCTGAGATAGCATTTTCAGAAAGAGAAGCCCAAGATGCTATGACTGTTAAGGTGGTTTGGGAGGCCATATTGTGACTCTCCTGGTGGTAAAGAAGCTGTTGTCATGTGACAGGTCTCCCATGGATAACCATTACCTCCTGTCAGTGAGAAATGTGAAGATTAAAAACAGTGTCACCAAACACTGACACCATCCTGTATTTTTTATTTAAGAGCTGCTGAAAGATTTCCCGCTGGCTGATCAAATATGTGAACAGCTGGCTCCTGACCATAATCTGTCACTTGCAGCACATTTCAGACTGCCCATTTAAGAGCAACATAACATCCCTGAGACCTTCAAGCTAGTCAAAGGGGCAAGAGAGCTTATAAGGAAGCACATCGCTAGCCTAACCCATGGGTAGCCCAAAGCCCATTAAGTGGTTTGTGAGTATCAAGTTTCATGGGTAAAGAAAGGCAGAGATTCACGGACCCTCAAAGTTTTTTTATAGCATGGATTATCAATCCTGGGACTGGGTTGAGTTTTTGAGAATCTAAATTCTTTTGGTTGATTAAAAGAGAGTTATACTGTAGTTCGTTATCACCTGAATAGCATAAGCAGTGGCCTGGAATTTTTGAAATGGATGCTTGCTTGTGTATCTGACTAAGAACCTATCATCTCTTTAAGAGATTTATAAATAAATAAAAAAAAAGAATAGTTGTTGTATTCTTTTCTCATGACCCACAATTAATCCTACTCTCTATCAATCAGTGACTGGAGTGCCAGTTTGGCTGATATCCCTGTAATAGAAAGTCTCATTTGAATTGATTGATCAGCTGGATAACTTAGATAAAATGCAGTCTGCTTTTATTCATCTTTCTGTTTAATAATGAGCTGTCTGGAATTTCTACTCCTCTGATATATGTTGTATTCTAATAAAAAGCAATCAGCTGCAGAATTTGCTGAATTCTGTGTTCTTGGTTCCTTGATAACTTCTAAGGAACCTGCCTATTTTTGTGCTGTTAAAATACTGTCTTTTGAATCAAGTACTGGTCTAAGCCCTTTTAAAATGAAAATTTCCAAAATGTTGGGATTCCATTCTCAGCCAAAATAGGAGTGACCCTCTTTGGCTGCTTTCTCAAAGTCAACCTAGAAAATTGCCATCTACCTCTGCCTAAAATGAGACTGGAAAGGCAGATAAGAGCTCATTTACGAAAGACCTTATTTTGGCAAGATAGGATGCTTGGATCCTGTCCTTTGTGCCAGTGAGCTAGGTGAAGTGTTTTAGAAGGGACTGATATGCATTTCTTGTTGGAGTAAAAATAGTAATGATAAAACCAGAAAGCAGCTGTTTGCAGTAGCCAACCAAGTCTTCCTCAGTGATTGAAAAGACACTATTTGCAATCCCATCCCCAAATTTGCCAGTAAAATAGGTTAACATTTTAACCATATGCTCTTTCTCCCACCAATAATTGGTATTTGAATACAAAGCAGGAAAAATACTTGAAAACACAAATCTCATTGAAGATCTATATTCATTAAACAAGTAGTACCTTTTCTATCTTCCACTTTATTGCATACCCGTTTAAGCCAATCTCACTGATGGAAAAACACCTGCTTTTCAGAAGGACATGAAGGGATATGGAAAGGATGGATGAGAAATAAAAGTTTCATATGATAAACTCAAAGGAAGATGTAAAGACCCTTAAAGACCCATATTGTATGTATGATTATAATTTAGGATTAAAATTTATGGTACAATTAAAATACCTGAACATTTGAAAATCTTAATATTGTTGCCTCTCAAACAAGGTCATAGGGTTTTTTAAAGCAAGCTTCTTATCTTACACTTTCTTTATTCTCCATAATGCATAAGAATCATGCATCATTACACGAAAGATATTCAGTGATTACTTGGTGATTGACAGATTCTTTGTTTGCAAATTTTTTGAGCACTAACTCTGAACTAGGTTCTATGGGGGATTGAGAAAGGCATGAGAGTAGCCACAGTTCATTCCATAAATGTTACACCTGAATCAAACCAAACAGAACTGAGAGACACAAATGTACTTTATGTCCACATAGCATAATAGTAACATCTGTCTTTCTTTTCTGTCTCTAAAGAAAATATGAGGGCTGTTCATAACAACCAAAAATCTTAAGAGAGGTTGCTGTGAATCTAGTGAAATTGCATTTATGTCTTATGCAGTGCATTCTTAAATTTCAAAAAAATACATTATTAAGTGCCCACTTAATATTTGAGAAAACATTCACAATAATATATTCACAAAAGCAGAATTGGTATAAGGATTAGATTTCCTTAAAAACTAAACAGAACTGATTTTCACGTTAGCAGATCACCATTACTCCTTTCTCCTATGCCAAATCAACTCAGTACACTGAAATATCTCAAAAGAACAGTTGAGAAGAAGCTTCTAGGGGATTGAATGCAATTTTCCTATAGCAGAAGATTTTTATTTACCATCCATCAGAGAGAAGCAAGAACTCTTTGGGCAATTGTTCTTTTTGCCATTGATGCAGAGCTGGAATGTGTTAAATAAATCTTGGGGGCATTTCAGATCCTCCTTCGAACTAGCTGGAAGTTTTGCTCCCTTTCCTAACCATATTGGGTTATGTAATGATAACTTTTAAATGAATCGTTATAATACAGAGACATGTCCTACAAATTTGATAATGGTCACCATGAACAGCAGTATGCAATAAGGTTTCCTCAGCAGGGACATATTCTTTCTGGAAGGGAAATTTAATTATCTGGCTTGACTACTGTGTAATTCAAACGCTAGCTGTTGCGGCTCTTTTATACTACACGACGGTGTTAGTGGCAAACAGAAAAGTGACGGTTACCACCCTGTAGGCGAACTCACAGAACTGAACTAAGCAGTGCTTTGCTTTCACTCAATTTTTGAATTAATATCCAGATTTTTAGGCATTCCTCTCTCATAAGCCATGTATGATAGGTGAAAACGGTGGGGATTTTAATTATGTGATGATCGCATGCCACCTTCTTTTCCTGCATTTCATCTTCTACCTTTGGTAGAGAGGTGGGGGGGAGGTCAGGAAGGGAAAATACCATGAGCCAAATAACGGCACAGAGGGAAAGACAGACACACTCCTTACCAATCCCCCATAAACAATTACAAAAATAGTTTGAGTTTCTAAAAAATAAAACCACTATATAAATTTAAAATTGTTGTTATTAATGTGTTGACATTCTGAAGTGTATAACCAAGCTGTTGAAAAGGGAGGAGATGATGAGGTGGAAAGGGAAGGGTTGGGGGGAAAAGTGCTGCTGGGAGCGTCTAGTGGATTTGTCTTTGAGACGTCCTGCTAACCTGAACTTCTTTGGTTGCTAAGAGCACGAACACATTGGAGAACTTGAGGTGAGCTTGCCCAGTCCATTGAAAATGGAAATTGCCCTGTCCATTTGTTAGTTTGTTCTTCTGGCAGTCATAGTTGTTAAAGCAAAGGTGTACAAGTCTGTGATTTTATACATACATACTATTGAGTAGTAAAAACAAAACAAAACAAAACAAAAAAAACCCCAGCAAACCCAAAGTTAAAGGACTTGGATTTAAGAACTACTACTTGGATTCTGCTCTTTCCTAGTTTCATGGCCTTAGTTTTGATATATATATAAAGTGAAGATAAAAGGTCTAGGTCACTAGGTCACTCTGTGAGATGTATCTATAAGAGATATTAACTTTGAAAATAATTTATAATTATTATATAATTATGATTATAATATAATATATATTATAAATATCTAAGAAACGTGATGTTAATATTATTATAATGAACTAAGGAGAGAGTGGTACCTAGTGTGTAATTAAGTCTTCTTGACTCTCAATCCCTTTAGAAAGAATATATATTCTGTGACTTTCTGTTGAGGGGGAGATAGTGCTCATTTACTTACCCTGGCATTTTCTTGTGAACAAATGTCACCCCTCTCCATCCAGAAAAATATGCTTCCTGGCATTTCTTGTATATCACTTCTTTCTCTAGCTGCTGAAGTGAAATCAAAGGACATATGTATGTAAGTCTAGACTATTTTTGATATTATAAGTGATATACAATCATTGTACTTCTCTGTGTAAAGTAGATGGCAACGTGGAGAGTTGTGTAACATAACTGGCCCCACATTCTGAGAAACTGTTCCCTGAGCCTTCTGATTGAGACAATCTTCATGGTCGGTCTACAGTGCTAATCTGATCATGCTCTTCCTTGCTTAGAAAGTTTCATTGAAACATTCATCACCTTTAGAGAATAAATCCAGTATTATTTGCACTGCACACAGTTCACAATTTGAGTTCTTATCTACTAGACTCATCCCCCACTGCTTATACCTTGGGCTTAATTAATATTTTTGTAGTTATCCAAGAAAATATTGCCATTTGATGTGCCTTTGCGCATGCTATTTCCTTTACCAAATGTTTTCTTGCTGCTTTGCCCTCATGGAAAACATACACTTATTCTTCAAGCAAGTTCAAGAGTTGTCTAGTCTTTGAAGTGTTCTCTGCTTTTCCCGGGCAGAGAGGTTCCCTGCCTCCTCTCTGCCATGAGGTACCTTTACATGCTTCTGTTATGGCACTGCTATTTTGGAATGGTTGAAGAATTTCCTAAGTCTAAGGATGAAACTAAGAGTAGGTGTTTTCTTCCAGTGGAAGAGAGAAAGAACAGAGATTCACACTGTAAGATCAAACCAGAAAGCAAGGAATTCCTACCTCTTACTTCTCAGAATGGAGGCAGGGTGCAGTTTCCCACCACTCCATGCTAATGGGGGACAGAACGTCGTTCAAGCGAGACAGAGACAGCTTTTCTATTAGCATGTTCCTGCAGATGCAACCACAAAAGCAAGGATAAAAATGTGTCATGCTGTGCTAAGTTGCTCCAGGGAAAGGGCCCAGAGTACTCTTTCCTCTCTGAAGCTGAGTATAATTTTTGCTCTTACTGGAAGCAGAGAGGGATTTCAGAGATGGACTACACACACATGTAGGTAATCCAGGGGTACTCTTAGATTATATCATCAAAAATGTCATTCTCTTATGAGTCAGGCATAACATTTGTGCCTGAATTCAAATGAGCTAATTCTAATTAAATACCTTAATAATGCAAGACCTCAGTAGGCTGCAATTACTCTGGATTAGGAGATCATTTTATGACCAAAGGAGACCACCGCTTATAGTAGCATTTTCTAGGAGGTCTTGGCTCTTGCAAGGAAGTTTCCTCTTTCAGGGGAACTGTAGGTATCTTTATTTCCAGTTGGGCTGTGTATACCCTTTAGTTTAGTTCCTGAAATGCATTCCTATTATGCCACCTCTGACGATGATACTAATTTTCTGACGAAGGATGTTTCATTTCATTTAAAAATTGGATTTCTTTCAAATCTCAGAGGACTATGGAATACTTCTGGGAAATCATTTCAATACACCTAAAGCCTACCACTGCGCTGTTGTGAAGAAGACCAGGTGTGATCAGGGTTAAGTATTCTGCAATCCAGTGAAGCCACCTCAAAACTGAAACACTCTGAGAGAACAGACAATCTTCTGACCTTTCAGCTTTTATACTCTACCTTGGCAACAAAGAGTTTTGCTCAGAATGAATATATAGTTACATGCCTCCTGAATTTCCGTGGTAAAAGTGGAGAACCAAGTGTATCCAATTGTTTAAAATAATGATGGATTTCTACATTAAGCCATGACAAGCCCCAAATGGTTTTATTTTCATGTGAATTATTCAGGTTAAATCTCCCAATTTCACCTTCTTGAGAAGGTACAATAGAGAAAGCCCTCCCATAATTTAACCTTGAGAGCTGAAAGCAACTTGAGAAATCTGCCTTCTGCAATAAGTTACCCGGTTGCACCTCTTGGTTGCACATGATATAGCTCTCTGCCACTGTTTCACAAGCTGTAGACAGATGTGCACAAAGGATTCCTCTAAAACCCTGGTTAAATGACCCTTAGCTCAGTAGTACACATTTAAAGCCACCCATGGAGGCAAGGTAGTGAGATAATTTCTATGATCGTATTTTTGGAAAGTCAGGGAAATGATTCTTCTGTCTCAGATGGAAATTTAGTGGGGTCCACTCTACTTTGTGGATTCCCTTTTGTGTGTTCATTGGTGTTTCTCATGACTGTCTTGGGTCCTCTTCTATGTATAAACATGCTTTTGGAGTAAATGCATCCATTTTCATGATTTTAATTACCCAATGAAGGTTTCAGCAGCCCAGATATCTCCCTGGGATAGGACTCTTAATATCTATTTTTTAAAGTTTATTTTTATTTATTTTGAGAGAGAGAGAGAGAACATGAGCGGGGGGAGGGGAGAGGGTGAGGGAGAGGGAGAGGAAGAGAGAGAGAGAGAGAGAGAGAGAGAGAGAGAGAATCCCAACAAGGCTCTGCTCTGCCTGATGTGGGCTCCAACTCACAAACCGTGAGATCATGATCTGAGCCGAAGTCAAGAGTCAGATAGATGCTTAACTGACTGAGCCATCCAGTTGCCTCAGTATCTATTTTCTGACATCTCCACTTGGACATCCCACAGGAATCCCTATTGCAGTGTGTCCAAAAGTGAACTTACCGTGTTTCCCTGATCCTCTTCCAATGAGCTCTCTCTGCTGGGTTTGCTCTGTCAGGGAATGGGGCCAGCAGCTAGCTGTTGGCTTAGTCAGTCATCAGGAAGAAGAGTTACCCTTCTTCCACATGCTCCACACAATTATCAACTCTTGCCCAGCCTATCTCTCACTCCTCTTGAACCAGTAATTATTTTTTCCATTCCTTTTGCCCCACTTTGTTCGGGTCACTACTGTACAGATGACACTCAGTGAATAAATCAGTCAAATGTACTTAAATTGGTAGAGGCTTCAAGCTAATTGGTAATTGGTAGGTATTGGGTTTTCTGCCTCCACTACCCTCCCCCCCCAACCCCCCTCCTCAGCCCTAGTATTGCTTCCAGGCCCTAATTTATGTGTCTTTCCGTTTTGGTGTTACTCAGTCCATGATATGGAAGTTTATTGGGAAAATAAATTACTCTTCTAACTGAAATCTGCAGGGTTTTTTTTGTGGGGTCTTTAAGAAAGTCAGTCATGTGAACAATCCTGTTACCTCTAAATCTGGATTATTTTTTGTAACAGCTCTGTTTTAATTTTTGTTAAAAATGGAAACAAATTCATCCTTTCTTTTCTTTTTTAAGATTAATATTCTTAACAGAATATTTCATTACAAAGGAGTATGGCAAATAGTGATTTTCTACTTTAATATGGTAGTGAACCATGCCTTTTCCTAAGACTTTAGCATAAGTGAATCTTTTTTCTATTAATAAGTACTATCTAGTCTTTAAATGGGCAGTCAACTGTCAAACCCTCAGATGGCAGAAAAGAGCTCATTTTACTAGCCTAGCTATATACTTGCTACTATTGTAGGTGTAGACTACAATGATTTCATGCTGTGCCTGTGTCAACATCAGACTGAGATTTCTTTCATCTTTCTTTTTTTTCCTAACATGTGTAACTTTCCTTATTTTGTGAATACCTATAACATATTGACATTTCTTTGATTTTCTTATTTTTCACATTTTGCTAAGACAGAAGTATGGATATTATTATTATATGGGAAGTGTTTTCATATAAAAAATAATGTATCATGTTAATTTTCCCACTTGTTTCTTGACCGAGTGAATGACTGTTGTTTTCACCACTAAAGTCTAGTGTAGTTTGATCTTTTATTTATTTATTTACATTGTAATTTTTTAATTTAAATTTTATTTGTTAACATACAGTGAAATTTTGGTTTCAGCAGTAGAATTCAGAGGTTCGTCACTTGCATACAACACCCCATGCTCATCACAACATATGCCCTCCTTATTAACCACCACCCAACTATCCCGTCTCCCACCCACCTATCTCCATCAACCCTCAGTTTGTTCTCTATTGGTAAGAGTCTCTTTGATTTGTTCCCCTCTTTTCTCTTTTTCTTCCCCTTTCCCATGTGTTCATCTGTTTTCTTTCTTAAATTACACATATAAGTGAAATCAAATGGTATTTGTCTTTCTTTGATGGACTTATTCACTTAGCATAATACATTCTAGTTCCACCCATATCATTGAAAATGGCAAGATTTCATTCTTTTTGATGGCTGAGTAATATTCCATTGTGTATATATATATATATATATATATATATATATATATATACCAAATCTTCTTTATCCAGTCATCAGTTGATGGACAGTTGGTCTCTCTCCCCAGTTTGGCTATTATTGATAATGATGCTATAAACATTGGGGTGCATGTACCCCTTTGAATCTATATTTTTGTATTCTTTGGGTAAATACCTAATAGTGTAATTGCTGGATCATAGGGTAGTTCTATTTTCAGTTTTGGCGGGAGCCTCCTTACTGTTCTCCAGAGTGGTTGACCATTTTGCATTTCCAATAGTGCAAGATGGTTTCCCTTTCTCCACATCTTTGCTAACAACTGCTGTTTCTTGTCTTGTTAATTTTAGCCATTCTGACAGGTGTGAGGTGATATCCCATCATGGTTTTGATATGTTTTTCCCTGATGAGGAGTGATGTTGAGCATCTTTTCATGTGTCTCTTAGCCATCTGGATGTCTTCTTTGGAAAAGCGTCTATTCATATCCTCTGCCCATTTCTTAACTGGGTGGTTTGTTTTTAGGGTGTTGAATTTGCTAAGTTCTTTATAGATTTTGGATACTAATTCGTTGTCAGATATGTCATTTGAAAATATATTCTCCCATTCCATAGGCTGCCTTTTAGTTTTGTTGACTATTCACTTTGATGTACAGAGCTTTTTATCTTGATAAGGTCCCAATAGTTCATTTTTGCTTTTATTTCCCTTGCCTTTGGCGATGTGTCTAGGAAGAAGTCGCTGTGGCCAAGGTCGAAGAGGTTGCTGCCTTTTTTTCTCCCCTAGGGTTTTGATGGTTACCTGTCTTACATTTAGTATTTCATTCATTTTGAATTTATTTTTATGTATGGTGTAAGAAAGTAGTCCAGTTTCATTCTTCTGCATGCTGCCATCCAATTTTCCCTACATGGTTTGTTGAAGAGACTGTCTTTTTTTCCACTGGATATTCTTTCCTCCTTTGCCAATGATGAGTTGATCATATAATTGTGGGTCCATTTCTGTGTTTTCTAGTCTGTTTCATTGATCTCTGTGTCTGTTTTTGTGCCAGTACCATACTACATTGATAACTGCAGCTTTGCAATACAGCTTGAGATCTGGAATCTTGATACCTCCGGTTTTGTTTTTCTTTTTCAGGATTGCTTTGGCTATTTGAGGTCTTTTGTTGTTGCATACACATTTTAGGATTGTTTATTGTAGTTCTGTGAAGAATGCTGGTGGTATTTTGATAGGGATTGCATTAAATGTGTAGTGTAGATTGGGTAGTGTAGACATTTTAACAATGTTTGTTCTTCCAATCCATAAGCATGGAATGCTTTCCGTTTATTTGTGTCCTCTTCAATATCTTTCATAAGTCTTCTATAGTTTTCAGCACACAGATCTTTCACCTCTTTACTTAGGTTTATTCCTAGATATCTTATTGTTTTTGGTACAATTGTAAATGGGATTCATTCATTGATTTCTTTTTCTGCTGCTTCATTATTAGTGTATAGGAATGCAACATATTTCTGCATGTTAATTTTTTTTCAATATATGAAGTTTATTGTCAAATTGGTTTCCATACAACACCCAATGCTCATCCCAAAAGGTGCCCTCCTCAATACCCATCACCCACCCTCCCCTCCCTCCCATCCCCCATCAACCCTCAGTTTGTTCTCAGTTTTTAACAGTCTCTTATGCTTTCGCTCTCTTCCACTCAAACCTCTTTTCTTCCTTCCCCACCCCCATGGGTTTCTGTTAAGTTTCTCAGGATCCACATAAGAGTGAAACAATATGGTATCTGTCTTTCTCTGTATGGCTTATTTCACTTAGCATAACACTCTCCAGTTCCATCCATGTTGCTACAAAGGGCCATATTTCATTCTTTCTCATTGCCACGTAGTACTCCATTGTGTATATAAACCACAATTTCTTTATCCGTTCATCAGTTGATGAACATTTAGGCTCTTTCCATAATTTGGCTATTGTTGAGAGTACTGCTATAAACATTGGGGTACAAGTGCCCCTATGCATCAGTACTCCTGTATCCCTTGGGTAAATTCCTAGCAGTGCTATTGCTGGGTCATAGGGTACATCTATTTTTAATTTTTTGAGGAACCTCCACACTGTTTTCCAGAGTGGCTGCACCAATTTGCATTCCCACCAACAGTGCAAGAGGGTTCCCGTTTCTCCACATCCTCTCCTGCATCTGTAGTCTCCTGATTTGTTCATTTTGGCCACTCTGACTGGTGTGAGGTGATATCTGAGTGTGGTTTTGATTTGTATTTCTCTGATGAGGAGTGACGTTGAGCATCTTTTCATGTGCCTGTTGGCCATCCAGATGTCTTCTACTGAGAAGTGTCTATTCATGTTTTCTGCCCATTTCTTCACTGGGTTATTTGTTTTTCGGGTGTGGAGTTTGGTGAGCTCTTTATAGATTTTGGATACTAGCCCTTTGTCCGATATGTCATTTGCAAATATCTTTTCCCATTCCGTTGGCTGCCTTTTAGTTTTGTTGGTTGTTTCCTTTGCTGTGCAGAAGCTTTTTATCTTCATAAGGTCCCAGTAGTTCATTTTTGCTTTTAATTCCCTTGCCTTTAGGGATGTGTCAATAAGAAATTGCTACGGCTGAGGTCAGAGAGGTCTTTTCCTGCTTTCTCCTCTAGGGTTTTGATGGTTTCCTGTCTCACATTCAGGTCCTTTATCCATTTTGAGTTTATTTTTGTGAATGGTGTGAGAAAGTGGTCGAGTTTCATTCTTCTGCATGTTGCTGTCCAGTTCTCCCAGCACCATTTGTTAAAGAGACTGTCTTTTTTCCATTGGATATTCTTTCCTGCTTTGTCAAAGATTAGTTGGTCATACATTTGTGGGTGTAGTTCTGGGGTTTCTATTCTATTCCATTGGTCTATGTGTCTGTTTTTGTGCCAATACCATGCTGTCATGATGATTACAGCTTTGTAGTAGAGGCTAAAGTCTGGGATTGTGATGCCTCCTGCTTTGGTCTTCTTCTTCAAATTACTTGGGCTCTTCGGGGCCTTTTGTGGTTCCATATGAATTTTAGGATTGCTTGTTCTAGTTTCGAGAAGAATGCTGATGCAATTTTGATTGGGATTGCATTGAATGTGTAGATAGCTTTGGATAGTATTGACATTTTGACAATATTTATTCTTCCAATCCATGAGCACAGAATGTTTTTCCATGTCTTTATATCTTCTTCAATTTCCTTCATAAGCTTTCTATAGTTTTCAGCCTACCGATCTTTTACATCTTTGGTTAGATTTATTCCTAGGTATTTTATGCTTCTTGGTACAATTGTGAATGGGATCAGTTTCTTTATTTGTCTTTCTGTTGTTTCATTAGTAGTGTATAAGAATGCAACTGATTTCTGTACATTGATTTTGTATCCTGCAACTTTGCTATATTCATGTATCAGTTCTAGCAGACTTCTGGTGGAGTCTATCGGATTTTCCATGTATAATATCATGTCATCTGCAAAAAGTGAAAGCTTGACTTCATCTTTGCCAATTTTGATGCCTTTGATTTCCTTTTGTTGTCTGATTGCTGATGCTAGAACTTCCAACACTATGTTAAACAACAGCGGTGAGAGTGGACATCCCTGTCGTGTTCCTGATCTCAGGGAAAAAGCTCTCAGTTTTTCCCTGTTGAGGATGATGTTAGCTGTGGGCTTTTCATAAATGGCTTTTATGATCTTTAAGTATGTTCCTTCTATCCCGACTTTCTTGAGAGTTTTTATTAAGAAACGTTGCTGAATTTTGTCAAAGGCCTTTTCTGCATCGATTGACAGGATCATATGGTTCTTATCTTTTCTTTTATTAATGTGATGTATCACATTGATTTGCGAATGTTGAACCAGCCCTGCATCCCAGGAATGAATCCCACTTGATCATGGTGAATAATTCTTTTTATATGCTGTTGAATTCGATTTGCTAGTATCTTATTGAGAATTTTTGCATCCATATTCATCAGGGATATTGGCCTGTAGTTCTCTTTTTTTTTACTGGGACTCTGGTTTAGGAATCAAAGTAATACTGGCTTCATAGAATGAGTCTGGACGTTTTCCTTCCCTTTCTATTTTTTGGAATAGCTTGAGAAGGATAGGTATTGTCTCTGCTTTAAACGTCTGGTAGAACTCCCCTGGGAAGCCATCTAGTCCTGGACTCTTATTTTTTGGGAGATTTCTGATGACTGATTCAATTTCTTCGCTGGTTATTGGTCTGTTCAAGCTTTCTATTTCCTTCTGATAGAGTTTTGGAAGAGTGTGGGTGTTTAGGAATTTGTCCATTTCTTCCAGGTTGTCCAGTTTGTTCGCATATAATTTTTCATAGTATTCCCTGATAATTATTTGTATCTCTGAGGGATTGGTTGTAATAATTCCATTTTCATTCATGATTTTATCTATTTGGGTCATCTCCCTTTTCTTTTTGAGAAGCCTGGCTAGAGGTTTGTCAATTTTGTTTATTTTTTCAAAAAACCAACTCTTGGTTTCGTTGATCTGCTCTACCGTTTTTTTAGATTCTATATTGTTTATTTCTGCTCTGATCTTTAGTATTTCTCTTCTTCTGCTGGATTTAGGCTGTCTTTGCTGTTCTGCTTCTATTTCCTTTAGGTGTGCTGTTAGATTTTGTATTTGGGATTTTTCTTGTTTCTTGAGGTACGCCTGGATTACAATGTATTTTCCTCTCAGGACTGCCTTCGCTGCATCCCAAAGCGTTTGGATTGTTGTATTTGCATTTTCATGTGTTTCCATATATTTTTAAACTTCTTCTCTAATTGCCTGGTTGACCCATTCATTCTTTAGTAGGGTGTTCTTTAACCTCCACGCTTTTGGAGGTTTTCCAGACTTTTTCCTGTGGTTGATTTCAAGCTTCATAGCGTTGTGGTCTGAAAGTATGCATGGTATGATTTCAATTCTTGTATACTTATGAAGGGCTGTTTTGTGACCCAGTATGTGATCTATCTTGGAGAATGTTCCATGTGCACTTGAGAAGAAATTATATTCTGTTGCTTTGGGATTCAGAGTTCTAAATATATCTGTCAAGTCCATCTGATCCAATGTATCATTCAGGGCCCTTGTTTCTTTATCGACCGTGTGTCTAGATGATCTATCCATTCCTGTAAGTGGAGTGTTGAAGTCCCCTGCAATTACCACATTCTTATCAATAAGGTTGCTTATGTTTGTGAGTAATTGTTTTATATATTTGGGGGCTCCCGTATTCGGTGCATAGACATTTATAACTGTTAGCTCTTCCTGATGGATAGATCCTGTGATTATTTATAATGCCCTTCTTCATCTCTTGTTACAGCCTTTAAAGTCTAGTTTGTCTGATATAAGTATGGCTACTCCAGCTTTCTTTTGACTTCCAGTGGCATGATAAATAGTTCTCCATCCCCTCACTCTCAATCTGAAGGTGTCCGCAGGTCTAAAATGAGTCTCTTGCAGACACCAAATAGATGGGTCTTGTTTTTTTATCCATTCTGATACCCTATGTCTTTTGGTTGGTGCATTTAGTCCATTTACATTCAGTGTTATTATAGAAAGATATGGGTTTAGAGTCATTGTGATGTCTGTAGGTTTCATGCTTTTAGCGATGCCTCTGGTACTTTGTCTCACAGGATCCCCCTTAGGATATCTTGTAGTGCTGGTTTAGTGGTGACAAATTCCTTCAGTTTTTGTTTGTTTGGGAAGACCTTTATCTCTCCTATCTATTCTAAATGACAGACTTGCTGGATAAAGGATTCTTGGCTGCATATTTTTTCTGTTCATCACATTGAAGATGTCCTGCCATTCCTTTCTGGCCTGCCAAGTTTCAGTAGAGAGATCAGTCACGAGTCTTATACGTCTCCCTTTATATGTTAGAGCACATTTATCTCTAGCTGCTTTCAGAATTTTCTCTTTATCCTTGTATTTTGCCAGTTTCACTATGATATGTCGTGCAGAAGATCAATTCAAGTTACGTCTGAAGGGAGTTCTCTGAGCCTCTTGGATTTCAGTGCCTTTTTCCTTCCCCAGATCCGGGAAGTTCTCAGCTATGATTTCTTCAAGTACACCTTCAGCACCTTTCCCTCTCTCTTCCTCCTCTGGAATACCAATTATGCGTAGATTATTTCTCTTTAGTGCATCACTTAGTTCTCTAATTTTCCCCTCATACTCCTGGATTTTTTTATCTCTCTTTTTCTCAGCTTCTTTTTCCATAATTTTATCTTCTAGTTTACCTATTCTCTCCTCTGCCTCTTCAATCCAAGCCGTAGTTGTCTCCATTTTATTTTGGAGCTCATTGATAGCATTTTTTAGCTCCTCCTGGCTGTTCCTTAGTCCCTTGATCTCTGTAGCAAGAGATTCTCTGCTGTCCTTTATACTGTTTTCAAACCCAGCGGTTAATTTTATGACTATTATTCTAAATTCGCTTTCTGTTATATTGTTTAAATCATTTTTGATCAGTTCGTTAGCTGTTGTTATTTCCTGGATGTTTTTCTGAGGGGAATTCTTTCGTTTCGTCATTGTGGATAGTCCCTGGAGTGGTGCGGGACTGTGGGGCACTTCCCCTGTGCTGTCTTGAATAATTTGCGTTGGTGGGCAGGGCTGCAGTCAGACCTGATGTCTGCCCCCAGCCCACCACTGGGGCCACAGTCAGACTGGTGTGTGCCTTCTCTTCCCCTCTCCTAGGGGCGGGATTCACTGTGGGGTGGCGTGGCCCGTCTGGGCTACTTGCACACTGCCAGGCTTGTGGTGCTGGGGATCTGGCGTATTAGCTGGGGTGGATCAGCAAGGTGCACAGGGGTGGGAGGGGCAGGCTCAGTTCACTTTTCCTTCGGAGATCCACTTCGGGAGTGGCTCTGCGGCACTGGGAGGGAGTCAGACCCGCTGGAGGGATGGATCTGCAGAAGCACAGCGTTGGGTGTTTGTGCGGTGCAAGAGAGTTCCCTGGCTGGAACTGGTTCCCTTTGGGATTTTGGCTGGGGGATGGGCGAGGGCGATGGCGCTGGTGAGTGCCTTTGTTCCCCGCCAAGCTGAGCTCTGTCGTCCAGGGCTCAAGAACTCTCCCTCCCGTTGTCCTCCAGCCTCCCCGCTCTCTGAGCAGAGCTGTTAACTTATAACCTTCCAGATGTTAAGTCCTGCTTGCTGTCCAAACACACTCCATCTGCTTTTGTAAGCCAGACTCAGGGGCTCTGCTTGGCCGGCGGGCCACCCCTCCGCCCCAGCTCCCTCCCGCCAGTCTGTGGAGCGTGCACCGCCTCTCCGCCCTTCCTACCCTCTTCCATGGGCCTCTCGTCTGCATTTGGCTCCGGAGACTCTGTTCTGCTAGTCTTCTGGTGGTTTTCTGGGTTATTTAGGCAGGTGTAGGTGGAATCTAAGTGATCAGCAGGATGCGCAGTGAGCCAAGTGTCCTCCTATGCTGCCATCTTCCCAGGATCCTCTCTGCATGTTAATTTTATATCCTGCATCTTTGCTGAATTCATATATTAGTTCCAGCAATTTTTTTGTGGAGTCTTTAGGGTTGAGATTTCTATCAAAAGCAAGAAAAGATTTTTGTTCTTCCATTGGACAAAAATGGAGCATGGAGGGGAATGTGGGGAATGGAGAATGAAAGGTTTTGCCTTTGGCTTCCCAGTCTACAAATTAAGACTTTTTCATTCAAGGGAAAGGAAAGTGATCAGTATTAACAGACAGGTATTAACATTGAGGACAGGTTAAGTGCAGGGTAAGTTCTAGAGCAAGACTTTATCAGCCCAAATGTATAGTAGTCTTAAAGTGATGACATCATTTGTAAAGAGCATCAAGTCCTAAATTGTCCTTGGCAATGTGCTAATCTACCTGCATGTCCTACACCCATGTTAAACTAATCTTCAAAATAGATCTAATGAACTAACCAGCGGACTATAAAAATCTATTTTCTCTGATTTTTACATTCAAAAAGCAAAATTTATTATAATATGTCACTAAATATTTGTCACTAAATGACTTTCATGAAACACGGAGATGAATTTCAGTTATTTCTAGAAATTTGAAAATTTTAGTGTCTATGATCCATATATTTTCTCTACATTTCTTTGTACAGTGTTTTTTGGTATAATTTCAAAGTCTTTTGGGCTATATTCATAATGTTTTTTATTACCTAATTTTATCAAATGCTTCCTTTTCCATTACTAGTATCTTTAGTAATTCCTCATTATTTCTTTCCTATTCAATTAGTTGGAGCCTTTATTTGTAATCTGTCAGCTCATTCACAATGTCTAATATCAGTTATATCTTCTTTTTTTAATCTTTATTGTATTTTTTAATTTTTATTCTTCTGAGAGAGAAGAAGCAGGGAAAGGGCAGAGAGAGAGGGAGCCAGAGGATCTGAAGCAGGCATGAACTGTGAGATCATGGCCTGAGCCAAAGTTGGACACTAAACTGATTGAGCCACCCAGGTGCCCCTAATTTCAGTCATTTCTTTAGGCAGATACCTGTATTTTCAATTATTAGGACAGTTGTAGAACTTACATAAAATGTATGTATATATATTTATAAATATATAATTATGCATACATTATATGTGTTTATATTATTATAGAATAATACAATATACCATTAATATTTATACATGTTTATCCTATGTATATTTACTCATATTCATAGAAAGTGTGCATATATAAAAGGTGAATACAGTGTGCAGAATTTTCCAAATTTATTTAATCACAAGCCTATCTGTTTTTAGTAAAGCGTCTCACAGGAATGGTGTTCTGTGGAATACATTTTGATAAATGTCATTTATTCATTAGTTCTATCAATAAATATTTATGTGTCCATTACCAGGAAGACAACAGAAATTAAAACAGTAGGGAAAAGAATCCTTACCCTCATGGAAATTACATTTTTCTGGAGGAGACAGTCGATAAACATAACAAAGAAAATAGTGAAGTTTATTAGAAGGTGACAGGAGCTGTGGTGTGAAATAAACCAGGGAGGAGACACGGAGCACCTGAAATAGGGCCAGAGTTTGAAATAGATGGTCTTGCAGAAACTTATGGCAAGAGTGATATTTGAACAAAGATTTAAAGGAGGTGATGGAGAAAACCATGCAGATGTTAGGGGGCTAGGATGTGTTTCCAGCAGAACAAAGAACAAGTGCAAAGGCCCCGAGGCTACCTAGTTTTAAAGACTGGTAAAGAGGCTAGAGGCAATTTTGATGAGTAAGGGGGTAAAAATATATCCAGATGCTTCCATTTTGTAACTGGTTACAGGTGAGACTATGTTGACAGAGATGATGGTTGATGACAAATTTGTAAATTATTGTCAGTCAGTATAGTAAGTTTTTATTTTTCCTTTTATTTATACATTTACTTATTTACTTAAATAAATTTATTTTAAATGCATAATATGTAACATGAAATAAATATGTTATATGAAAGATATAATGAACATTAATTCAGTCACATTTACCCAGCCCTCCCACTACCCTCCTTTTTATAAATGCAACCGTTATTGCTGGTATAATCTGTACTCATCATATTTGTAAGCATATCTGATAAACTCCTGAAAATATAATTGCTATATTTACAAGTATATGTTATGTGTATTTAAAAATTGCTGATAGATAGGTATTATTATTCCCTGGATATTACTCCAACTCACAATTCTAACATCAGTGTGGGAAGCTGCCACTTTCTCTATAATATCATCAAGAATATTTTTGTTAATGTTTATTTATTTATTTTGAGAGGGGAGGGGGGACAGAGAGAGAAGAAGAGAGAGAATCCCAAGCAGGCTCTCTGTTGTCAGTGCAGAGCCCAACGTGGGGCTCAGTCCCACAACTGTGAGATCATGACCTGTGCCGAAGTCAAGAGTTGGACACTTGCTTAATCGATTGAGCCACCCAGGTGCCCCGTCATCAAGAATAAATTTTTTAACCTCAGTTTTCTATACCAACTGTCAGATTAAGCTAATTATTTTATTTATTTTTTATGCTACTTATATTTTATTGGTATTTTTATAGTAAAACGACCTTAAGGACAGTTTCAAATGAATGGCAACATATCAGGGAAATTTGAAGTGCCAAAACTGCTCTCTTGAAATGGAAGCTAATTATTTGCAGTTATAAAAAGGTCACTGCA
Organism: Panthera tigris; assembly: GCF_018350195.1. Taxonomy (NCBI): domain Eukaryota; kingdom Metazoa; phylum Chordata; class Mammalia; order Carnivora; family Felidae; genus Panthera; species Panthera tigris. The sequence goes on from NC_056672.1 coordinate 47,610,868, forward strand.
GCAGTTTCTGGTAATCAACAAAGAGATAAATTTATACAGTTGTTGCTCTCAGATACAAGTTTTTTTTTCTATTGTTTTCTGGGCATATTCACAAATACCAAATTATTCTTAGTCTTTATCATTTCACTAGGAACATTTTAATATGTCATTTCATACACACACACACACACACACAAACGTGTATATATATACACACACACATACATATATGGAGAAGAAAGATACATTTCTGATTAAAAAGTAATAATGAGCACAAGTTGATGATCCATATTGGTTTAAACAAATATTTGATAGATTTAGGTGACAGATGTGCTTCCTTCTAAATCAAGTATCTAAAAACATTTTGAGCTTTTTTTTTCAATGGAAGACCATATGAAAGATGGTGGGGCCAGAGTTAATAAACGACATTCAGCATAAATGCTGCACCAAAGTTATTTCATGGCTTTGTGATATTCATGGGTTTTCAATGTCAGGTCACAAGGATTTGTTTCTTTAGGTAGAGGTTCCCAGAAGCCCTCAGATTTTACTTCTAAGATATAGCTGTACTAGTGAGCAGTTTGATTTGGAAGCAAAATTTCAGGCATAGAGGGAATGCCATTTCTATGAAAATTTAAAAATAACCTTATGCTTAGTTTAATTTTTTTTAATCCTTCAGTTACTATTAACAGGAATAGGGGAAGGTAGTCTGCAGAGGAACAAATTCTCAAGTTTAGGCAGATTCTTCCTTTAACACTTTTAGAAATATCCACCCTACTGTAGCACCTTAAACATAGTAGGTCATCAGTAAATATCTGTTTAATAAGTCAAAGAATTAAATAAAAGAACAAATAAAGATATATGGAGTGCTTTAGGCAAACTAACTGGTCTGGTCTTCAGTTGCCTCATGTATAAAATGGAGATAATAATAGTATTTACTTTATAAGAATTTCTAATTTACATTATATAATGCAGGCAAAATACATTGTAACTTGCCAAGCACATAGTAAAGCTCAATAAATATTAACTTTCATGATGATGCTTTTCTTTATAGTGAGGGAGAGAATTTCAAAACTTTCATTAGTACTTTCATTTATAGTATAAAAGGGAAATAAAGTTTCACTGAATAAGTCAGGCTGTGTAACAAAGATTTTCTTCAAAGAGGACCAGAAAATTTGCATTTGTTTAGCCAGATTCCTTCAGCGTCTTAGCTATTATTGGTTGCCAAACTGACATCTTGAATATTAAATCATTTAGTCACTAGCTACCACTTTATCTAGACCCATATCATTACTGCCTTAATAAGCCGCATTATTGGGTGGATGTCACTCAAAACTGACTTGAAGCTTGTGTATATGTCACTCATGTCAGTGCATTCTTTTGTTTTTGAATTTTATTTATTTACTTATTTAAAAAATTTACATCCGAGTTAGTTAGCATCTGATGCAATAATGATTTCAGGAATAGATTCCAGTGATTCATCCCCTATGTATAACACCCAGTGCTCATCCCAGCAAGTGTCTTCCTTAATGCCCCTTACCCATTTAGCCCATCTCCCCACCCACAATCCCTCCGGCAACCCTCAGTTTGTTCTCTGTATTTAAGAGTCTTTTATGTTTTGTCTTCCTCCTTGTTTTTATATTATTTTTGCTTCCTTTCCCTTATGTTCATCTGTTTTGTATCTTAAATTCCACATATGAGTGAAGTCATATGATATTTGTCTTTCTCTGACTACTTTCGCTTAGCATAATACCCTCTAGTTCCATCCACGTAGTTGCAAATGGCATGATTTCATTATTTTTGATTGCCCAGTAATACTCCATTGTGTATATATGTGTATACACATATATACACCACATCTTTATCCATTAATCTGTCATTGGACATTTGGTCTCTTTCCATACTTGGCTATTGTTGATAGTGTTGCTATAAACATTATGGTGCATGTGCCCCTTCAAAACAGCACACCTGTATCCCTGGGATAAATACCTAGTAGTGCAACTGCTGGGTCATAGGGTAGTTATATTTTGAATTTTTTTGAGGAACCTCCACACTGTTTTCCAAAGTGGCTGCACCAGTTTACATTCCCACCAGCAGTGCAAAAGAGATCCTCTGTCTCTGAATCTTTGCCAACATCTGTTGTTGCCTGAGTTACTAATTTTAGCCATTCTGACTGGTATTAGGTGGTATCTCAGTGTGGTTTTGATTTGTATTTCCCTGATGATGAGTGATGTTGAGCATTTTTTCATGTGTCAGTTGGCTATCTGGATGTCTTCTTTGGAGAAATGTCTTTTGCCCATGGCTTCACTGGGTTTTTTGTTTTTTGGGTGTTGAATTTGATAAGTTCTTTATAGATTTTGGATACCAGCCCTTTATCTGATATGTCATTTGCAAATTTATTCTCCCATTCCATTGATTGCCTTTTAGTTTTGCTGATTGTTTCCTTCGCTGTGCAGAAGCTTTTTATCTTGATGAGTTTCCTCATGTCAGTGCATTCTTAAATTTCCAATATTTACTTTCATGGACTTTGACTAGCTTTCATGACTTAAACCTAGCTCACTTCTCTAGAAAACTGGGAATATATAAAAATAAAATTTGAGCATACTAAGCTAGATAACTATGATTATATACTTATTAATAATTAAAAATGGTATATGGCAAATATAAAATAAATCTTTTCATAGAAAGTCCAAATTCTTTATGCTTCCAAAATTCCAATCTGTGGATGGTCTTTGACCCAACCACATACTTGAAACGACAGGACTATTTCATAGGTCAGCTTGAATTTCAGCTGGCACAATTACCTATCTTTCAAGACCTTGTATCTCATATAGTCTATGATGGTGGTTCCAAAACCAAAATGATAGCCCAAAGATGAGACTCTGACAGACTTTTCTGGTCGGTCAAGAAATTAGAAACAACAAAACAAAAAATAATATAGTATGTTCTCCATAAAGTTAAAATTAGTCAAGTTTTATTTAAAAAAAATTTAAGTTTTTTATTTATTTTTGGGGGGGGCATAAAGAGAGGGATACACAGAATCCTGAAAGCAAGATCCAGGCTCTGCACTGTTAGCACAGAGCCCAAAGTGGGGCTCCAACTCACGGAGTGCGAGATCATGACCTGAGCCAAAGTTGGACACTTAACTGAATGAGCCACCCAGGCACCCCAAATTTTGTCAATTGTTAAAAATAATTTGAGATGTCATTGTATTTTTTAAAAAGTTTTTATTTATTTATTTTAAGAGAGAGAGAGAGAGAGAATGAGGAGAGGAGGGGCAGAGAAAGAGAGAGAATCCAAAGAAGGCTCCAGTGCAGAGCCCAGTGCAGGACTTGATCCCACTAACAGTGAGATCATGACCTTGAGCCGAAGTCAAGAGTCAGATGCCTAACAGATTGAGCTACTCAGGTGCCCCAGTTATCTCATTTTTTATGTTTAAATACCATTATAAAAGGAAATAATGATCATAGTAGTTAATAATAATCATTGTATATCAGCCAAAAAAAAAAAGAAATAGTTGATTACTCCATGTGTGTCCTCCCTAACATATTTTTTTCTTAGCTGGTTAGAGAATAAATTCTAATCTTTCTTAGAGTTGTACTTCCCATTTAGCTTGCTAATGACCATCCCTCTCTATGATATAATATTCTATTAGAATCATGATACATTTATATTTATTACTTGAATCCCATTAAATCCATTCCTTCAGTGAATATATATTGAACTGTCTTTCTCTCTCTCTGTATGTATATTTATATGTATGTATATGCATATTAATATATGTATAGAATATACATATACATACATATATGCTCATATACTTATACACATGCATTAACACACTCTTTCTCTATAAATAGTGTATCACTACTGCCCAGCACTGCATCTAATTTGACACATTTTCTTAATTTGAACTCTTTCCGCTGTCACCTTTTAAAATCTATTTATTTCCTGCTATCTTAAAATAAAACTATTTTACAAATATATAGTTGAAGGGTACTCAGAAAGCTAAGAAGCAAAAATCACCATCAGAATCCCAACAGTATGTTTTATATTCACTGAAAAATAAAACAAAAGCAAAGAATAAAAAGTACTACAATTAGAAGTATAACTTAACTGAACCTTGCAAAAGTACTATAGAGTTTGAGTTATTTTTCTTAAGAAGAATGAAGCCTACACATCATTGAGCTCCAGATTTGGGGGAGAAGTTCTAGCTCACTGCTTTTCGGCACTTGAATCGGCTTAAAGGGAATTGTCTGTCGTGCTTGATGGTTTGGCAGATTCTGGAAGCTGCTGGATGTTCTGGGCTCAATGGAGTAGAACACCACAGCCTAAAACTGATTCATGATCCACTTAGTGGAGAAGGAAGTTTTTGCCTGGGGGAGTTATCTTTTCCTTTAACATTGTGTCCTGGATTGTGGCTCAGAATAATTTCACAAAACATTCCAAAGTGGAAACATTTTTTCCCATGCTTCCAGTATAGTGGTTGATGCCTTTGGGTGAAAATCTAGTAACACAGATGAACTGTTGTTGTTGTTGTTTCTTTTTGGATTATCTTCACAGCTTAATTTTGTTGTTGTTGTTGTTCAGCACTCTTATTTAAAATATTCTGGGGGCGCCTGGGTGGCTTAGTCGGTTGTGTCTGACTCTTGATTTTGGCTTAGGTCATTATCCCAGGATCGTGGGATTGAGCCCCTCCACACTGAGTGTACAGCTTGCTTAAGATTCTCTCTCTCTCCCTCTACTCCTTTTCCCTGCTTGCTCTTTTTCTCTAAAATTAAAAAAAATAACAATAAAATAAAATATTCTGAAAAAAGATTGGTAAGTCTAGAAAAATCTGTCTCCTTTCCAAGTTATAAACTAGAAGTGAATTCCAGTAGTCTCCAAAAATGCCTTTGACTTCTGTAGAATAAACTTTATAAAATGCCTTTGGGTATACAGTCTTATTTTATAGGCAGTGCTCCTATGAAAGAGACCCAAGAAGTGACTTTTCTACATCGGCTCAGCATTTAAGTGTTCTAGGATGTGCTATCTGACTCCAAGCTTTCTAAGGACTCACTGTTTCTGATATTCTGTATTATTTCTTTTATCTAAAATATTTTTCTGTCCCTGTGTATTTTACTTACCCATTTTGACTTGATGATCCAGTGGAAAAAATTATAAGGAAATCAAAACTCCTTAATTGTTTGCTAAGCATGTTGAAACTTTCTCATATATTCATTTCCTTGGATATTCATTATCTTTCACCTTTTTAATTCCTTTTCTGTGTTTAGAGAAAAATAATGGCTTATGAAAGTCACTAAGAGATAATTATCTGCCTGTAATTGATGGCAACTACTTGGAATTTTCCAGAGAGTATGAGGGTTATGGCTGGTCATCACATTAGAATCTGTCTCATGGGTTTCCATCATGCTGTTTGGAAACAGTGTGAGAAATAGTAGGAAACTACTAAGAATTTCAAGCTAACATGACCCAAGTGGCTTACTCTGGATCCTGTCTGATATTTTTCATTTTTAATATGAATACTGGGATTTGTGATTTAAATTTTATTTGGCAAAAATCTTCCTGCTAAAAACTTGAGCTTTATTTTGTCTATTCTTTATTTCTATGCTTTCTTCTTTTTTTTTTATTATTAGAGAATTAGAATAATTAGAACGCAAAGGATCACCTCCTCCAGAAAGCCAACAATTCCCATTCTTTTGTCCTTGTTCACTAGCTTGCATGATCATATATTATCATTTATTTTCTAGTTAACGTATTTATACTTTGTGCATCTTTTCCCCCTTCCCCACCCCTAGTTCAGCTCTCCATCTCGGCTGTCTATGTGGCCTCTCCTTTGTTTCCCTAATAGTTATTGTGACAAAATTTTCTGAGTTCTTGGTCTGGTAAGATTTGGAGCATATGAAATGGAGAAAGTAAAGTTAAAAAATGGATTAGAAGTGCCACAGTGCAGTGCCATATAAGAGGACACAATATCAGAGAGGTGAATGCAGTTCTTAATGCTCCTCAAATTTCTTTAGCATAGAGATGCCATTTCTGTCCAGGCAGAACTTTTAACATTCTCTTTTATTTTGAATATAATGAGTATATAGCAAAGTACATAAAATAAATAATATTAGTGCAAAAAGCACAGCTGTGTCATGCCACCTTGGTTAAGAAAGAGAACATTGCCAGAATCCTAGAAAATCTCTGCATTACCCATTTCAATGCTGCTGATTTTTATGCTAACCATTTCCTAGCTTTCCTTAAAATTTTGCCTTGATTATGCAGTCTGTATAATCTTGATGCTGTTAGTCCTCTACCCTGCCTCTCACATTTCCTTGGGCAGTTGCTGCATGGCAAAAATTCACAGATGTCCACCTATTTGGAGAATTGCCATTGGCCAAATGGGAATCTCTGCATCCTCAGTACTGACTGGCCCTGTGGCACAAGAGGCCATCCCTGAACTCAGGGTGGATCTAACTGTTTGATGTTCCAGGGCTTCACCTTGCGATCGGACTAAAGCTAGTCTCTAGCTAAGATTTTATTCTTGCAGTAGTCTTTCCCCTGCCTGTTTTGTTTCCTTTACTCCCTTCTCCTGACAGCATAGCTCCAATAAATGAATCTCTTGAACAAGAATCGCCATCTCCGGCTCTGATTTTAGGGAGTCAGAACTAAGACACTTTCTGTATTCGTTTTCTATTGTCATTTAACAAATTAGAACAGACTTTGTGACTTAAAACCACACTCACTTATGATATTACAGTTTCTGGGGGTCAAGAGAGTCCAGGTATGGCTTAGCAGGGTCTTCTGCAAGGTGGTAATCAAGGTGTTGGCTAGGTGGGGGAGTTCAACTAAAACTTGACTCTGGAAGGATCTGCTACCAAACTAACTCAGATTGTGGGCAGAATTCATTTCCTTTTACTATGAATTGAGGTTTCATTTTCTTGCTAGTTGTCAGTCAGCTAGAAACCTTTGTAGGAACTCAACTGGAATTCCTTGCCAACATGGTCCCCTGGTTAATCAAAACCAGCAAGGAAAAGAAAGAGAGATTCTAGCAGGACAGGTGCTACATCCTTATGCAACATGATCATGTATATCCCATCACTTTTTTTGTATCCTGTTGGTTAAACGACAATCACAAGGCAATTTAGACTAGTTTTGGCTGTTTTTGGATTTTATGTATTTGGGATCACACATTGCATGTTTGCTGTGTCTGTTTTATTTTTACCCTCCCATTTTTGTTTTCTATGCATTTCCAGTTTTCTCAAATCATTTATTATATTTTTAAGATCCATGTTTTGCTTTGCCTGTGGTTGCATTCATTTGTATTTTTCTGTAATATTTTATTTAATGCCAACTAATGAGTTATTTTTTCATTCTACTCTTTAGTTGGAATATTGTTGGTTTTGACGGTGTCTACTTTTTTTGCTATTGCAAACTATGCAATTATGAGAATAATTGTGTATATGTCCTGATGCATTTAGTCTCCTTTTTTGTGTGGAATTGTGCTTCTGAAGCTTCAGCACACTTAGGAATCATTTGATGAACTTGTTAGAATGTCCCAAATTCTGGGATCCAACACTAGAGTTTGTTTCAGAAGGTCTTGATGGAAATTTGCATCCTAAGGTCTTAGGTGATGCTGGTGTCCACACTTGAGAAGCCACTGATGTAGAATGCATTCTTAGGTGTGCAATTGCTGGCTCAAGAGTATTGGTATTTATTAATACATATTTCTAGTGAATTTAACATTGTTTCATTGTGTAGACCATTTCTCTAATAATTCTCATTGCCTTAAAATTTGCTTTGTTTGATATTGCCATAATTACATTAGCTTTTTGGGGGTGTTGGATTTATCTTTTAAAAAGAGTCTTTGGGCACCTGGGTGGCTTAGTTGGTTAAGTGTCCACCCACGGTTCGTGGGTTCAATCCCCATGTCAGCCTCTGTGCTGACAGCTCGGAACCTGAAGCCTGCTTCAGATTCTGTGTGTGTGTCTCTCTCTCTGCTCCTCCCCTCCTCACGCTGTGTCTCTCTCTCTCTCAAAAATAAACATTAAAAAAATTAAAAAAAATAAAATAAAAAATATTTCTTTTTTTTTTAATTTTTTAACGTTTATTTATTTTTGCGATAGAGAGAGACAGAGCATGAATGGGGGAGGGTCAGAGAGAGGGAGACACAGAATCCAAAACAAGCTCCAGGCTCTGAGCTGTCAGCACAGAGCCCGACGTGGGGCTCGAACTCACGGACCGCGAGATCATGACCTGAGCCGAAGTCGGCCGCCCAACCGACTGAGCCACCCAGGCGCCCCAAAAATATTTTTACTTCAAAGCTTTTTATACACTCCAATTTCAAATTGTATATGTAAAAGGGCTTATAGTTAATATTATTTTTAAAAATCAGTATAACGATTTTTTTAACTTAAGCATGTAGCTAATTTACATTCAATACAATTACTAAAATATTTGTCTTTGAGTTGATTATATTCTTATGTCATTAATAATTTTTTTCTTGGGGTGCGTGGGTGGCTCAGTGAGTAAAGCATCCAAATCTTGATGTTGGTTCAGGTCATGATTGTACCATTCGTGAGATTGAGCCCTGAGTCGGGCCCTGTGCTGACACCCAGAGCCTGCTTGGGATTCTCTCTCTCCCTCTTGCTCTACCCCTCCCCAAGTCTCTCTCTCTCTCTCTCTCTCTCTCTCTCTCTCTCTCTCAAAATAAATAAGTATTTAAAAAAATTGTTTTCTTATTTTATATTCCTTTTTTCATTTTTTTGCTATATATACACACATACACATAAATACATACATAGTCACAATATATAAATATACACACATATATTTAAGAGTTTGGAAGTTATAAATTTTTCCCTTCCAAATGTTTTAATACAGGTATTCATGGCCATACCCTGGAGATAATACTGTACCTATGCTTTATCATAGATTAATAACTATCTTTACCTGAATTATCCTTTCAGAAAATGTAAGGATCTTAGAATACTTTTTATTCAATTACCTCATCTCAATTTATATGCTCTTAAGTGTTTTGATTCTCTTTCTATACATTAAACCCCATAAGACACTTTACATTTTATTTTCTATTATCAATGTTTATTTAAATTTGCCACATATGTACTGTTTTCTTTACTTATCATGTCTTCCTGAATTTCTGAGCTTAAAATCTGCCTGAATGTGGTAAGACTGGTTGTTTTATTGTCCACACCTAATAATTCCAATATCCAGATTCCCAATGGGTCTCTTTTTGTTTTCTGTTGTTCCTTCTGGTTTGGCTTATTTTGTCTTATGAGTCTGATTATCTTTCTGTGTTGGACATTGTATTCAAAAATTGCTTTTAGAAATAATCTGAGGCTGACAATGGTGTTTGTTTGTTTATTTGTTTTTCCCGGAGAGGATAGCATAGTCAGGGCCAGGGCAGCAAAGAAATCCAGTTGAAAGGATTCAGAAACTATTTATAGAGTGTTCTGGGGCAGGAAACCAACAAGGGACATTGAGTCACTTGGTCTAGTTTAAAAGGACAAGGGAGGTAGCAGTGGAGAATCACCTGTGAAGCTTTACTTGGAGATGAGTACAGCCACTGCATGAACTATAGCAGAAATGGAGGTGGGGGAGGCAATGCCCTGATTTCTCTGTCCTCCCAGCCTCTGCTGTCCTGACCATGCTTCTCTTTGTCCAAACCCGATTAGAAGCCAGAGGACATGGGAGCCTGAATGATGTAGTCAATTAGGTGTTAGTGATACTGAAACAAAGAGCAGGGAAGAGAAGGGTAGAAAGTAAATCTGGACAGCCAATGTGGAATAACAGATACAGTGGGTGTATTTTTGCTTCTCCTGCTCTTTGCTGGGGCCATGACTTGAGTTTTTCTGGAACATGTAAGTAACTTATCAGAATAAAGTCCAATCTTTCACTGTCAGGGTGGAGAGCCTCTAGGCCTAAACTCAGAGGGATGGTGACTCAACTGGAGTCTCCTATCTTGATGGGCTCTCTATGCGATCCTCTGCTTACTGAGTCCCTAAAAGTAAAGCTCCACCTTTCAGCTGTCTTCAGTCAATCTGTAAAGCCTCCAGGGCAGAAGCACGACTTAGCTATAATGTTCTTTGATCTCTACCTGATTACCCACTTTCTGTAATATTTTTACAAGAAATTTTGAAGGAAGATGGGGAGGATCTAACTATTTTCTTTGTCTTCAGTAGAAAGGTTGAGCACGGGTTGGCAAACCATGACCCATGGGACAAATCCAGCCCAATACTTGTTTTTGTAAATTAAGTTCTGTTTGAAAAAAAAAAAAACCCGTACCTATTAATTAATATATTGTTAATAGCTGTATTCATGATGCAATGGCAGAGTTGGATAGTTTAGCTAGAGACAGTAGGACGCCACAAAGCCTTAATACTTACAATCTAGCCCTTTATGGAAAAAGTTTACCAGATTCTGCTAAACATGCCCGTCATTTTCAGAAACCAATCATCCTTCCCACAAGAAAATTTAAACATATATAATTCACAGTGTGAAGCATCTTCATATATACCATCTAATTAAATTTTAGTGGCAAACTTGATCGAGTTGAGTTTCTTTATGATTATAGATCTATCTAATGATGGTGATATTAATGAAATGTTCAGTGCTCAAACTGAAGTTAATTGGTAGGAAAATAAGAAAGAAGTGGTGTAGATTACTGGAAAAGGCCAATAAAACTGCCATTGATGGAGATAAATGGAAAACTGGAACTTTAAAGTGATTAAAAATATGATTAAGAGATTTAATTAATGTACACACAAACAAATATTAGGCTTATCATCATTTAAATCATATTTTGATACTTTCTAGCACCTACTGTGTGGCTGATAATGTGCTACAATTTTTATATGCACTCTCCCAATCAAGTTCCAATCTCTGTTGAGTTAATTACAATTCTTCTCATTTAACAGATGGGTAGACTGAGTTCCAGAAAGTTTAACCAATTTATTTGTGATCTCAAGCTTGCAGGGAACGGTTTTGGGATTTGGATCCCCTTTAGAGTGAAAGCAGCAGAAGGTCCAGCTGGGGCCATTTCATGTACTTCTTTAGACAACAGGGTTGTGCTGCCCCAACAGGTTTTGTTCATGCTGTAAATACGGTAACAATACCATCTCTGACTTTTTGTTTCAGTTGTATCCTGGAAAAAAAAACATCAAATGGCAGAGGCAGAAATGTTTACTTCTAAGAAACAGTAGGACAGATCTGATTGATTTGGACTGAGGCATACTGACAATTCAACAGTAGCTGGCTGAAATTGCCTTTTCCAACTGAAATAGGCAAGCCTCGTCGAGAGCACTGTAGTCAGCCCGCACCTGCTGCAGGAATCCTTTGCAGTACTTCCAAGGCAACGCGCATCTTGGAGGTATCTTAAGACTCTGTTATGTATTTATTATGTTCATGAATATCAAAGAGGTGGAGGACAAGTTTGGAAGCTTCAGATAAACTTCAGATAGGCTCTGGGAACTTCTAATTGCATTTTTTAAGTTGTGTTTTATGTATACTCTTTATAAAAGATTTCTTCCCCATAAATTCCTAAGAGACTGTTCCTTAGCCTGCACTCAACAACTGGAAAGTTTTTTGTCTCTTAAAATCCAATTGATGTTTAGGTGTCTGTGCCTTTGTAATGTCCTCGGTTGCTTTCCCAGCAAGATGTTTGCACTTAGGACTTCGTTTTGCTTTAACTTTGGCAAAGATTTGCCCTGAGTCTGAGGCCAGGAAGGAAGTCATTTAGGCCCCAGAAGGACAAATTCATCTTGACTGGTAAGTAACAGAAAATGGGTTTGTTGTTACAGAAAACTTACAGGCTTAACTTGAACAGCTGTGAATGCTGCAATCGATTTGAAATGGTTGTTTTAAAAATAATTAACTACAAAAACAAATGCATAATTAAATTCTAAATATTGTTATACTGGTAGGCATGTTTATATATTGTAATTAGTCTGAGGTGAGAAAAAGAGCCCAAGGAGGTTCCTGAACCTTTAGAATACTTCCAGTGTCAGAATGCTTCATCCTTCCCTTCCCTATTTTTTTGCTCCACCCTCCTAATTTTGTTACATCTTAGTCTTGAAGAGAGAGAAATATAGGGGAAGAAATGATAGAAAAAGGCAGAAAGATTGGTACTTTCTAACACTGGAAACACAAATCATATGACATCAGTGGAGAAGCAGTTCGCTTGGAAATTCAAATATGTGACCTCCCCGTAATGTAACATGAACGATTACTGAGAGTTGATCTCTATATTTTTTAGAATGTGTCCTTTAACAAATGCACAGTAAATGTGCTGTCCCTGGAAGGATTGACCAGTGTGTAAAGTCTTGTTTCACGCAACTTGAAACCATTGAAAAATATTTTTGTGAGTTACCTTTACATGTCCTCTGTAGGACAAAGATAAAATAAGGGAAGAATAATTTTTATATGACAATGAAATGGACTCTTAAGGGTGGAGGAAAGGATTGGAACAAAAAAAATGTCAGTACATTTAAATTAAATTTGCTTGCAATGATTGGTTCAGTTTCAAAACCTCTTCTGGTTAATAACCATTTTGCCACACACCTTATCCAAAGGTCACTACTCTCCTGACGGTTCCACCATTATAGATTAGTTTTGCCTACTTTGGAAAATTATACACATGGAATCATACAGTATGTTCTCTTTTATGTCTTTCTTCTTTCATTCATGAGATTCACCCATGTCATTGCATTTGGTTTGGGTGTTCTCATTGTGTGACTGTACTACACATTATTTATTAATTTGACTGTTGAAAGATATTTGGTTTGTAGGACTGCAAACCAGGTATGTGGAATCCTGGAAAACCTTTTTTCCCCCAAGGTCTCTGCCTACATAAATGATTTGAGTAAAAATGAATTACAAAATTTATGGGCCTATGTGATACTGATTTATCAATAAACATTTAGAATAATAGGTAGAGAAGAGGTATTTACAAATTTGTTTATTGTCCAATTGGTAGTCATATTCTTCATAATATCCAAATATCTTCTAAATAAGACCCAGGAATTATGTCTTAATGTTCTTAATTGTCACATATCTTATTCCTGGCTAATGTTTTTCTTACTATAAGGAAAAGTGAGCAAGACTTTACTATCTGCAATGCCATGGCTCTTCGGCACCTGTTGGTATTGAAACACCATTGATTTTCTTGCCTTTGCATATCCCTAATACCTTTTTGTTAAATGCTGGTTACCTTATTACCCATGATGTTGCATCACCCATGTGACATCTGTGAATATTGGCTTCCAATGCCTCTCCCAAAGATTGTTACTTTACTTCATTGATTGTGACCACACATGCAAGTCTTATCCATAGTGTGCAGGGTCAACAAGAATTCATTTCTAGTCATGATAAATTTACCATTCAGAATTTTATAGGATAAACATAGAACAACACATCTTGTTAGCTATGTCTTCTCTTGAAGTCTTTTGACTAGAATCAGTATAATCCTAGAATGTGATATCTTTTGGTGTTGGTTATAACCCCTGCCTTGTACTTCTTCCCACCACTGGGAATGATCAGCTAGGAGTCGATCAGTTTGTACAAGCAGGGTGGTTCCCGTCCATACAAGGTACATCCCTGCCATGTTCGGTATGGCTTAAGAACAGTCAAGGGGAGCATCAAGAGGACCCACTGGCATTACAGAGCATCAGTCTGGTTAGCCCATGGAGGAGATAGCTATGAGCAGCGCTGGAGGACTGGCGGATATGAGATACACATTCTATGGAGAGGGTGGGGATTGTACTGGCTGTTCATATGGGATGAGTGCTGCCACCCTCACCACTGCCAGGTGCAATAGACTAGACGTGGCACTGAAGTAAGAGCTGATACATGGATGTACATAGGTGGTGAAATTGTCAGTGGACTGTTAGTAGCCCAGAGCCTGTGTCTATCTTGTGTCACCCCAAATTACTGTATTAGCCTCATTCTGGTGACTCAATCCCATGTGATTTTATAGAAAAAAAAAAATGCCAAACAAGGAGTCCTGGACCTCCTTGGGACATCCAGTCAGCCCCATTAGTGGGGTAGAGTGTTGGAAAGCACCTAGGAGAGGGGAAACAGGGAGCAGTACACATATGAGTCCTAGTCTGGGCTCAGACACCCTACATGGATGGCAATACCAGCTCCAGCTGATACTACCCACTTGAAAGAGAGATAATTGCAAGGAAATCACTCAAAGCATGGGGTTCTTTGTGGTATTGGTAGGTAGAATGCTGCATGTCTAAGGACAATACTATTGGGTTGTTTCTAGTTTTAACCATTACAAGAAAGCTATTATGAATATTTTTGGTGCACATATGAACTGATTTCTGTTGGCCCTATACTCAGAGTGGAATTGACTGTAACTAATTATATATAACTGAACATAACATGCATGTTCACTTTAGCAGGTGCTGACAAGTTTCCAGAGGATTTCTATCAAGTCACACTCTCAGAAACCTAACAATATCAGATCTCCACACCCTTGTCAGCATTTGGTGAGGTCATTATTGTTATTTAAAACAAAAAAAAATAAGCTCTTCTGGTGGATTCAGTGGGACTTCATAATGGTTTTAATCAGATTTTTCTGATGAATAATGATATAGATACCTTTTCATATGCTTATTGGATATGTTGGTATCCTTGATGATTTTCAATTTTTCTATTGACTCTATTTGATAGAAAAACATCTTTTTTTCTTATTGCTTGGTAGAAATCTTTTTCTTATTGAATGTAGGAGTTCTTGATATATACCTTTAATACTAGTCTTTTATTGGTATTTGTATTGCACATATCTTTATCCTATGTAACATTTAGGTTTTTATTCTCTTAATGGTGCCTTTGAGTGACAGAACATTTTAATTTTAATATAATCCAACTTATCAACATTTTCCTTTATTGTTAGTACATTTTTGTCCTTGAGAAAGGCTTGGTTTCAGCCTTTCATAGGGCAGTTTTTCCTATTTTTTATGGACCACTCTCTTTAGGGTTTCATCTGAAATTCTGGGTTCTTTACCAGAAGGAACCTCACCTTGGCAGACCCTGAGCTCTAACCCTGTCTTTCAGTACCAAAAAACTTCAGATATTTTTGCTCATTGTTTTAGCCTCTCAGACTTACTTTCCACTTGTATTCTTGGTGACTTGCATGTATAGCTTTGGTGTCAGCTAACATCTCGTGGGGAGATTGCATATAGAATTTTCTAACTCACTTTTGTGCCATTCCTTCCTCTGTGATCTTGGCCCTGCACATCTGGGTATCTCCAAATTCTAATTTCTGTCTCCCCAGCCTGATGGAACTGCCTCCAGCTCCAGATTGCTTTCTGCTTCTCTTTCCTGGGCTGCAAATTGGTAAATTACTCAGGAAAAAAAAACCCACAGAGGCAAATTTGAGTCTCACCTCAGTTAGCTTATTTTCTGTGATGTTGATCTTTCAAGTCCTGTCCTCTTTGGATCATTTATGATGCTTTCAAATATTAATTAATTAATTCATTCATTCATTTTTGTATTTATTCAAAATAATCTGCTTTTATTGTTGATCTGAGAGAGAGAGAATTACTCTGATGCATGACATATGCTATCATTCCAGAGGTGGAATGAAGTCATAGTTCTTAAAGTAATCCTTTAAGCATGCTACACCTGGGGAGTTTCATTGGTCCTAGTTGGTATCTAGTTCCAGCTTTCCTCCATCTTTATGGCCCCTCCTATCCCTTATCTCTTTCTTTTCTGTAATTTTATTTCTGTTCCTCTTTGGCAATAAAAAATTCCTCTGTTTACCTTATGCAGAGTACTGCTGTTCTCTCTCTCTCTCTCTCTCTCTCTCTGTCTCTTTCTCTCTTTTAATCCTTGAACTCTGTAGTCACCTTAACTGGCAGGACCCATTGTCCATTCCAAGCTTTTAACTCTCATGTGAGGATAGTTCCCACTTTAAGAGGAACTCTAATGCAGTTGTTAGAAAATTGTCCCCCTACACATTTCTACAAAGGTATGTATCAGTTTTTATATAAATGATACCTAATTCCAAAGAGAAATTGAAGTGGCTTGACAGAAGGAAGTCAAAGTCCTTATGTCTGAAGTATATTTTTTGTTTTTATCTTGCTCTTATTTTTTTGAGTAATATTTCCTATATATATATTCTACTATGTTCTAAAATCTTAGAAAATATTTAAAACTTCAAACCTGACTTGAAACTTCTTAAAATTAAAGGAGACTTATTTATTTACTTATTTCTTTAATGTTTACTTATTTTTGAGAGATAAAGTGTGAGTAGGAGAGGTGCAGAGAGAGGCGGGGGGACAGAAGATCTGAAGTGGGCTCTGTGCTGACAGCAGAGAGCCTGATGCTGGGCTTGAACTCACCAACCTTGAGATCGTGACCTGAGCCAAAGTCAGATGCTCAACAAACTGAGCCACCCAGGTGTCCCTTCCTTACCTAATTTTTAAAAAATTGACTTCTAAATGAAGCACTGATGCTAGGAATATTGCTCTGTTAAGCCTAAATTTCCTTTAGGCTCGTCCTCTGGATTCACTTAGATAAATTATCATTTGCACAGACTCTCAATGTATATATGCTGTTCACTCATTCAACACATATTTATTGAGTGCTAACTCAGTGCCATGCTCTGTGCTACGTGCTAGGCATACAATGGTGAGCAAAACACACATGATCTCTGTCCCCATGGAGCCTACTGTTCTGTGGGGAGGAGCAGATATTAATAAAATGACATAAAATGCTACCTCAATCTACAAACGGAAAATTGTTGACAGGAAAATGTGCGGCCTCTGTGATAGCACAGAGAGATCACATATTGGCTGGGAGTTGCTAAACAAAGCCTTGTTATGTGGATATTTCACCTAAGGTTACATGCAATTTCTATCATTACTCTGAATAATCAGCAAGGTGAATGATTTTGTTACAACTGTGTGCTACAACTATGTAGCATAACATTTCTAATCATCATGAGATCATCACATTAATAAAATTCCAGTATATAAGACGTATCCCACAAGCCTACATATCGTATGGCTAGGATGTCCTTTATTTTAAACATTGCTCTATTTAATGGCATAGGTGGATGGCACAGGGATAGAGAAAAAGACGGTACTTTGTTGTATAGTACTAAGTAAATTTAGATATTCAGTGTATTGTTTTAAATTTTTATTTATGCTTCCAGTTGGCGTTGCTAGGTGGAAAGAAGGATGTGCTAATATTTTTCAGGGCAGATCATATTTACTTCTGGTCTTTGAGCATAAACTTCAACATATATACAAAAATGATGAAAATTGAATATCTTGGAAGAGAATACCTGCCAAAAACTATTGTCACTTGAAATGCTACTAATTCTGTTCTTGCAGCTTTGCTGAGGGAACACTATGAACAAAACATGCAGGCATGAATGTGTGTCATATTCTCAGGGAAGGGCGAGCATAACAGTAAGTACAAAGAGAGGTAGAATGGAGTGGAAAAAATAGAGTGGACCCAGATTACAGGTTGAGGGGTGTCCTGCTAAGAATTTGTAGGTAATAGGGGAGCCACTGAAATGGGTATGTTGTGGCAGGGAGGATATCTATTATTTGGTAAGATTGCTTTGAGAAACCTGAGAAAATGGATTGAAACGAGGAGAGTTATGGACTGAGCCACAGTGAACAGATAATATCTGGGAAGGGATGGTATTCGAGAGTCTCAGATATGTCACCTATGATTAAAGATAATCTCTGTTGTTGTTGTTGTTTCTTTCTTTTCTTTCTTTTTCTTTTTTACTTTTAGGAAAAGCTTAACAACTGGAGAATTTTAATGAATCTGATAGGATTGCGAGATTACTAATTAACAACAATCGATCTTCATTTCATAATTTGGGGTCCCTTATCTGATTTTCCTATTACCTTAAGCATTCTATGTTCTGACTTTTTGCTTTTGATTCCCTCAAACTATGCTGCTCACAAATGAAGAATACATTAATGTAAATATGTAAGGAAGTTCTCGTCTTTATCATTTGCTCCTGAGCCTTGGACAGTTCTGATGTAAATCATTTTAGAAGCTTCCCTAATTAAAATGGAAACCCATTGTGTCAGTTTGTCTGAAGGAACTAGAGTAATGTATATTTGAATGTTTGTTTGAATATACCTTTTAGGCTATTGACAGAAATTTGAGAAGGAGGCCAAGTTTAGCAGCATGGGCCCAGAGAAAGACCAAAGCCAGGCATGAATATTTACTGACAGGCGGTTAAGCAAAACAGCCACTCTGCTGTTTGTCTTTTCACTGTCCTGGATATTTGCTTCTTATTAATCTTTTAGGATGTATTCTTCCTTTGCTGAATCCATTATTAAACAGAGAACAGACATTGTGTTAGTAGCATTGTTTGTTCTTGCTCAGGTTGATGGAGAAAAAAATATGTTGGAGGTAGTTAAAAGAAGTTGTATTACTTTTCTAATTATGTGCATTTACAAACAGAACAAGATTTCTAAAAAGACATCCTGTATTTTTTGTTGTTTTTAGGTGAGAAAAATGTATATCTTAACACTAGATTGTAGAGAATGATCTCACAAATTCTCTAAAATCTGCCTCTTGCTCCCTGGGAGTTTTAATAGAATTATAAAAACTATTATGCTGATGAGTTTTTATGATAAAGAATACACTGGATTTTGTGTTTCATGGGCCAGCTATGGATTGCTTCTCTAGGATGATTTTGCCATTTTTATCTGCAGTATTTTTTTGGCAGTATTATTGTCTTATAACAATTAAAATAATATTGTTCTATTAAAATTAAATATGTAGCTACAATCTTCATTCTTTTAACAACCTTGTAGTTTAGAGATAAGGTTGCTGAGGCCCAGAGAGTTTGAGTAACTTGCCAAATATCACGTAATGGTAAATAAAGACACTGATATTCAAATTTAAGTCTGCCTCCAAAGATCCTATTTTTTTCTGATATACCCTGCCGCTTTTTCACAGAGATAAATGTCACACCAAATTATTTTTCTTCTTCTACTCAGAGGAGGAGGATGAGGCATGGAGGAGTTGTGTCTTGACGATATGAAGCAATGAGACCTTGTTGTAATAAAAAATGGCAGCCAGTCTTTCAGTGGCTTGCTCATTAGTGTCTCAAAATAAAGAATTCAGTTCTGATGATGGCAAATTCTTGGCAACTAACAAAAGGAAGCAAAATACAAACATTTTGAAGTAGGCTTCTACTGATACTTCTGTCTGAGAGATTTATACTTTTGTCTCTTTGTTTTCCCAAAGTGTCCATTTCAGGAAAACCAAATCTCCATTTCAGTTTGACCTGAACGGGTTGTGTGAAGCCTTGTCACTTACTGCTTGATGGATGATGTCATGATGAGTGGCATGTACAAGGATGGAGTCAGTGATCTCAAACTTTCCAAAGCTTGATTTGTATTTTAAGAATGTATATGTCTGGCCAAAAGGAAAGATACATTCAGTGGCAAAGAAGCAAATTTTGGCATTTTAAAAGCCCATATTGTTAAATTGTGCAATTGAAACTGTATCAGGGATTAATAAACTACAGCCACTCGGACCAATCTCCATCATCTGAACTTGTTTTTGCATGGCTTCCTAAGTTAAGATGGTTTTTTACATTTTTAGAGGGCTGTAAACCAAAAACCAAACAAACAAATTCAAAAATGCAAAGAATATGAAAGAGACCTTATGTGCTCCACAAAGTGCAAAATATTTACTATCTGCCCATTTGGAGGAAGAGTTTGTCTATGCCTGACCTATACAATGATGGTTAAGATATCTAAACATATACCAATTCTATTCCATGCAGCTTGCCTTAGAGAAACAATAGATTTGTGCTTGAATCCTATTTACTGCTTGTGTGAACTTGGGTAGAATACACAATGTTCTTGAGGCATGCTTACCCATTCTTGAAATAGGTATAATGTTATCTGTGTCATAGCGTAGTCAGAAAGATTCTGTATGTGAAGAAAGTTTTAAGTGTCAAAGCAGATTGCAAAGTAGAATGTAGAGTATAATCTCATCTTTGTAAAAACATGTTTATTTTTACGATTTTATTCACATGAAAAATGCCTGGCAACATAGCCACTGAGTTGTGTTAACAGTGGCAAATGCCGGAGAGTGAGAATAAAAAAAAAGTTTACTCTATTTTATATGGTTCTGTATTAAATTTTTAAAAGGTACTTCTTTGTTAATTACAGAATAAAAATAATGTAAAAACTTTTGGCTTATCATAGGGATGGGGTGAGTGTTGATCCTTCCTTTTTCCTTAAAGAAGAATAAAAGATTCTCCTGATGGCAGATTCTAATTTGTGGATTTGAACAGCATTTTGGAAAAGGCTTAAGTCTTAGCCTAGGATAGCAGACCTCAGATTATTTAGGAGAACAAACATGTAAGTGTCTTTTAAAACGTACTTTATTGTTTAACAATTTGTAATGTCTTGACTTCTGAAAGGAAAATTAGATTCAATATTTCATTTCAAGTTTTAGCCTTTATATGGTTGGATGGGGCATCCTCAAATAGGATGCCATCCTCCCTGCATCTCACTTGGGGGAAAATTCCACCGCTTATGTGTCCGTCTGGACTTTCTTTTATCCCTGAAGTCAAATTCATGGAAAGCTCAGCCTAACCTCAGTGGATCCAATACTTCTGTTATTATAGACTTACTATGACTGAAAGTATTTCTGTAATTAATGAGAAATAAAAGACATAATTAGCGACATTCTCCTTCCATTATAGCCCAACTGGGGCTCCATCAGGTCTATAAAGATTTCAGATTCTCTTAGACTGTTAGGCAATGCTGTTTGCCATGGTCTGGCTTTGTCCAGATATATAATGTAAATTGAAAGAGCATTATATTTATATAATATAAATTGAAGTGTAAATTTCATCTGAAGTTGAGGAAACATGCCCATTAGTTTCATTCCTAAGTGCTATGACTTCTAACTAATGATGCTTTGGTGAAATTCCAACACTTTCAATATACCCAAACATCCTCAAGACCCCACAAAACTGTAAGATCCCAGGTAAGGTCACTTGAGCAGCTTCTCACCAAGACTGATGGTTACTCTCATCCTCTGGAGCTGCCATGCTCTTTTGTTCTTTGCACAGTGCACAGGCCCTGCGTATCATTCCCTGTAACTCCCACTCTTCCAGGACCAGTTTGCCTGCCTCGGATTTCTCTCACACCTATAATTCTTTTTTTTTAATTAAAAAATATTAATGTTTATTTTTGAGAGAGAGAGAGAGAGAGAAAGAGAGAAAGAGCATGAGCAGGGGAGAGGGCAGTGGGGGGAGATAATAGATAGATAGTAGATAGATAGATAGATAGATAGATAGATAAAGAGATAGGGATACTCTTAAGCAGGCTCCGCACTCAGCCTGGAGCTCAGTGTGGGGCTGGATCCCATAACCCTAGGATTACGACTTGAGCTGAAATCAAGAGTTGGACGCTGAACAAATTGAGCCATCCAGGCGTCCCTCTCACATCTGTAATTTTGATTCACCCTCACACTCTTATCTTTCTGAGGTGTGGGTCAACCATTTTCACCATTGCTCTCCACTGTCCCTAGGATTACCATTATTCATCTTTTAACCTGTTAAA
Organism: Panthera tigris; assembly: GCF_018350195.1. Taxonomy (NCBI): domain Eukaryota; kingdom Metazoa; phylum Chordata; class Mammalia; order Carnivora; family Felidae; genus Panthera; species Panthera tigris. The sequence continues at coordinate 47,632,422 of NC_056672.1, forward strand.
AAAAGCTTTTCTTCTTGGAGATGTTTCTTTTACAGGATACAATGCAGTTGATTTAATTTTATTACTCAGCTCTCTTGAATAGGATTGTCTCTGTGTTATGTCTCTGTCCTGTTAAAGGGATAAATAGTCTGCAGAGAGGAAAGGAAGATGGGTTGGTTTAAGTTCAAGTACAATTTTACGTGGCTTCCACTCAAGATCCTACAAGGCCTGATGAATCTCATTCCTCATGTCTCAGTGTCTGTCCCTTAGAATGCTGTGTTGTCTTCCTGAATCTGTCCACCACCATGGCTATCCTTTCTCAGCCAAGCCTTCAGTTATAGCTTTGTTTGGTCTAAAACTGTGAACAGGGCTTGGACCTTTCCCATAGGAACTTTGTTTCTTAGGAAAACTTTGGGAGGGATCTAGTTGTCTGATAAACTTCCTCTCTGTATTCTATGACTTCGTTAAAAAAAGTGTTTAAAGGTTTTTTTTTTTAATACTTTGATATCCTAAAAACTGCAAAAGACAGTATAGACTTCTCATACTCTTTGCCCAGTTTTCCCTGTTGTTAACATCTTACAATAGTACATCTGTCACAACTGAGGAACCACCATTGGTATATTCCTATTAACTAAACTCAGTCTTTATTTGGATTTCACTAGTTCCGTGATTCTTAAGGAGGTATTTTTTTTGCCAAAAGCACAGGGGATATATAGGAGAGTGTTGCCTGTTATATTTTGGATTAAGCTCTGATCCTTTCTAGGTAATTTGGGGTGGTGAGTTGCTTGGTTGACAATTAATTACATTATTTTCTAGGTGTGTCCTGATTAAACGACTTGAAATGGGTGCCATTAGGGACAAACATTGTTTTTTCACACAGCAGTTCTTTGCGTTTTTAGAACTCCAAAGTAAGAGGACAGATTAGGGTAACCTGAGTCTTCTTTTAGTGAAACCTTTTGCTGAGAAAGAGCAGGCAAAGGCCTCTGCTCCAATTTTAGTATATGTGCTGCTGGAGGGAGCACCAAAGGCGTCTGTTCATGTGGCTCCCCCTGCCCTGGGGCTTCATGGGAATAATGCTGACTTCAGGCAAAACTACAATGCCTGGGAGAGCAGTAGGGGCTAAGGAAGGTTTACAAATAGGATAAAAATAAAAATCATTTGGATTTTTGGAGAAAGCAGAATGAAGTGAAACCAGGATGAACTTAAAAACATAGAAAACTATTAAAGTGCCCAAGGGGATTTGGGTTAGTGGTCATAGAAAATCTTGTATGATTACTGTACCTTCTTTCAATGTAAAATCTATCTCCTAAATGTTCTGAAGATACTGTATGTTTGTGTGTGTGTGTGTGTGTGTGTGTGTGTGTGTGTGTGTGTATGTGTATATTTGAGCTGGCAGGGTGACATTTATTAGGCAAATAAATATTGAACAGCTAGCTAGCTGTGGACTAGACACTGTAGTAATTACTGAGGATACTGAATAAAGAAGACTGTTCTTGCCCTCAAGAAGCTTATGACCTGGCTGATGGTGACCTTACATATGTATAACCTAGCAGTTTTTCTTTTCAACTATTTCTCTTCCTCCAATTTATACTACATTTTATCTGGCATGGCAGGAGATGTCTAGCTATGGCAATATGACCATTGTCATAAGTTTGTCCTTATGACAAATATAAACACAAATTATCACCTTCATTAACAAATGTTGATTAAGTTTTTGCTCTCTGTAGCACTTTTACCAGCCATTAGGCAAATAAAACCAATGTAAGACATACTCTATACCTTTTTTACCCAGTGTATTATCCTATAAAGAAAAACAATGGTACAAGTTAGCCCCAGTTCGTTCTGAAGAATGTTACAGATTTAAATTCTCAGGGAGATTAGAAAAGGATGCAATCGCTTCCAACTGGAACCAGAGGTGAAACCTCATGGAAGAAAGCCTCAGATTATGCACCAGAAGTAAAACCTTATATATTCACAGGATTTTCGAGGGTTGAACTAGACCAGCCCAATTTATTAAACACCCCCCTGTTTTCTTTGGTATTGCTCATTTTCTTGCCTTTTTGTGCCACGATGACCAATTATGGTGAACATCATTCATTTCTCATTAGCTGAGTTAGAAGAAATGGTTAATATAGATTAAGATTGGCAGCAACAAGCCATGACACCCTGGGAGTTAACACAGCAAGTGTGGAAATTATCCTGGTCTCTTCACTTCTCTGGGTTCCAATGCAGACCTTGAAATCCCCTATAGCAGTGATTAACTAACTGGTTATCTGTATATTGTGCCACAGTATAGACTTTTGGCCCAGAGTCCTAGTTCATGGTAGAAGTAAATACTTATTCTATGCTTTTTCTTGAATTCTCCAATTGCTGTTTTACCCATAGGATATAGTTGGAGACTGTCATAATTCTGCCATAATATTCCAGATTTAGTTTTCAAACAGTCTTTGTCACATGCATTGTTATTTTTAAGATACAAGTGGCACAAGATTTATTATGCTATAGTCATATATATATGTATATAATTTCCTACCCCCTAAGAGGTGAATTCTTTAGAGGAAATGAAAATAAAAATTTCATAGGGTGTAGGGCAGAGCAAATGCTCATCACAGACTTATCTGACAAGTCTCTTTCAAGAGCCTGTCCACAGATTGAAGATTCACTCTTTGCTCAATTTGCATCCTTGGCCCAATAAATGTTTTATGACCTCCCTCTATGAGCACTCACAGCCAGAAGGAGGTAATGCAAAATTGATCTGTATATTAAAACTGCTGAGCCAAGCGGGCTTGCTCCTAGAATTACACTGATTATGTGTATATGTGATTCAACAGGCCCTATTGAGACACCATAGTATTTGAAAAGACACCCATCAGCTGCATTTTTTATATACACAGTTTCTTCTTTTCCTCCTCCTCTTAACCCTCTGGACCAACTCCTATATTCACATTTTTAACTCCCTTTGGGCTCATGAATAGCAATAAGTGTTTTCAGAAAAGAAAATGCTTCACCATTATGCTCAGCAGTCTATTATTTCTAGAATACAAGGAAGGACATAGACCTTCAAATCAAACACACAGAGGTCGGAATCCCAGCTTTACCATTTAATTGCTATGTGGATTTGGGCAAATTATTATATCTCTCTGGGCCTCATATTGCTATTTTAAAGTAGAGATAATAACATCTACCTGCCTGAATTGTTGCAAATATAACTGGTATAGCCAGGCTTTCGCTGTCTGTGAATATAAAATGAGGTCCATTTCCTTTCATATCCATGTTATGATGGTGGAGTTAACGCTGACATGATAGATCCCCTTAAAGCATGCTCTAATTATTTCTGGAAATGACACCAGGTTCTCTTTTACATGGGCTAAGAACAGATTTATTCACGTTTTTCATTCTGTCCTTTTTTGACAAGCTCCCAAGATATTCATTTATATAACAACTATTTTTATTGATACCTATTTTGTGCGAGGAGCTTTTCTAGCACATGGGTTATTGCTGAATAGGACAGACAAGGTCCTTGTTTTCGTGAAACTTATAGATTATGTGGAGCATCTGGGTGGCTCAGTTGGTTAAGTGTCTGACTCTTGATTTTGGCTCAGGTCATGATCTCCCCAGGTTTGAGAGCTTGAGACCTGCTTTGGACTCGGCTGTCAGCACAGAGCCCAAGCTGTCTCTTGGGATTCTCTCTCCTCTGTGCCTTCCCCATGCACACATGCTCCCTCTCTTTCTTTCTCTCTCTCTCTCTCTCTCAAAGTAAATAAACTTAAAAAAAAAAGAAACTTACAGATTGTCGCAGGTGAGGAGTGAGGGAGTCAGATCAAATAGATAAATAATTATAGATAAGGATACTCTGAAAGAAATAAAGCAGAGAAATCCTCTAGAAATTGACTAGCAAGCTGTTATAAAGGAACAACATTAGAGATGATAGGTAGTTGACATTTGAGCTAAAACCTAGATGGTGAGATGGAGCCTACTAAGTGAAGATCAGAAGTAGAGGAAGGACATTCCAGATTGAAGGATCTACAAAGGCAGTTTTGAGAAAGAGCCACGGAGTTAGAGCAACTGAGGGAAGAGGAGTATGATTCTGGTCATCAATTCTGACATGTGGGTTTCTTCCCACACCACCAAGCGCTTCATCAACACCAGGTGGGTGTCTTGCAATTCAACTCAATTCTGACACTATCTACCCAGGAGAGAGCATCATATTCCACAGGGTAAGGGTTTAGTCCCATAACACTCGATACTATCCCACCCTGAACTTGCACTTCAGATGCCAGGTTGCTACCTGTGCTTCTGACTGACTGGCTATAAATCAGAGCTTCCCATGACCCCTTCCTTTGGTTTCATTAATTGCTAGAACAGGTTACAGAACTCAGGAAACCAGTTTACTCACTAGATTACTAGTTTATAATGAAGGATATCAAAGGACATGAGTCAACCTACATGTGAAGAGATATATAGGGCAAGGTATAGGGAAAGGGCACGGAGCTTCCACGCCCTCTCCTTGCACACAACTCTTCCCGATCTCCATGTGTTCACCAGTGAGGAAGTTCTCTGAACTCTGCCCTTTTGTTTTTTTTTATGGAGACCTCATTTTTTAGGCAGTGTTGATTAAATCATTGGTCGTTGGTGATTTATTCAGTCTCCAGCCCCTTCCCCCTTTCCAGGGAAGTCAGGTGGGTGGGACTAAAGGGTCCAACCCTCTAATCATGTGGTTGGTTCCTCTAGGGCCAGCCCCAATCCTTAGATGACCTAGGGACTTTCCAAAGGGCACCTCATTAACATAACAAAAGACAGTCTTTGTCATTCTCATTGTTTATAAGGGTTCTAGGAGCTTTGTGCCAGAAATGAGGGATGAAGACTAAATATATGTTTCTTATTATAAATCACAGGGAGTATAACTGAAACAGTGAGAAAGGGTAAGGTAGTACAAGGTGAGTCTGATAATTGCGCAGGGGCCTGATTATGTATGTCCCTGCAGGACATCAAAGGGCAATTAGAATGACTGGAAGATACTGATTGATATGTTTTAAGCAGATAAACCACATGATCTAATTTACTTAAAAAAATTACGTTAAAAAAAAAAAACCAAAAAACTTCTGGCTGCTGGATGTGTAAGAATATGAGTACAAGTGTGGAAATAGGGAAAATATTTTGGCTATGATTGTAGTTCAGATAGGAGGGGTCGGCTGGGTGGCTCAGTGGGTTAAGCGTCTGACTTTGGCTCAGGTGATGATCTCATAGTTTGTGGGCCTGAGCCCCACGTTGGGCTCTGTGCTGACAGCCTGGAGCCTGGTTCAGATTTTCTCTCTCTCTCTCTCAAAATTAAACATTAAAAGATTTTTTTCTGGCAGTGGCTTGCGGGTATGATGCAGAGCATGAGTTCTGTTTTTCATAAGCTGGTACTAGTCTTACTATTGAAGATGTCAAGTAGTTAGATATACTGCCTGAAATCTAGGGTTTAGAGAGGATGGGAGATTTAAATTTGAGAGGCATGAAAATATATATAGTATTTAAAGCAATGGATGTGGATGAATTATTGGGGAATATGAATGGGACATAAAAGAAGAGGTTATAGGATCAATCCCTAGAGTACGCTAACATTTAGAAGTCAGCTAAAGAAGAGAAGAAAGTAAAGAATATTGAGAAAGAGAATTAACGAAGCTGGGGGAAAATGGAATAATGTATGATGTTCTGGACTCAAGACAAAAAAAGGCTTTTAAAAAGGTAAGAGTGTTTTGGAATGTACGGCTAAGAAGTGCAGCAAGAGGAGACAGAGAAGGGATTACAAAATTTGGCAGCATGGAGATCACTGACAAGATCCTGAGGAGCTAGTTCATTGAGTCATTGACATAAAGAGTGAAAACCCAGTTGAAGTGAGGTGAAGATAAGATAGGACCTGAAAAAATGGATATAGATACGTATTTCCAGACATTTGGCTATTGAATGAAGTAAAGAAAGGAGACACTCTTTGACAGAACATGAAAGGCCCAGAAAAAAACTTTTTTTGTTTGTTTGTTTATTTTTTCCAAATGGCAGATCCAGAACCTGTATACTTTTCAATGTTAATAATCCTTGGAGAAGAATAATTGATGGTCTTGGAGAGAGGGGGAATCTTTGCCACAGTGAAATCTTTGAGAAGCCAAGAGAGGATGTCTATAGAACACAGGTGCTCTGCTGGCATTTGATAGGTAAGGATTGGTCTTTCATGGTAGGGGAAGAGAAAGCAGTGACTGCACGTTCATTCTGGGCGAAACTGAAGACAATTCCATCTGATTATTCTATTATCTCAGTGGAGTACAAGGGAAAGTTATTATTTAAGAGTGAGCAGGGAGGAAGAGGGGTTTTGGAGGGTTTGCGGAGAGAAAAGATGTGAAATAGTCTCTGAGGGGAGAGGCAGTGCCAGTCTTTAAGGAAGTGTTCTGGTCTTGCTGGGAAGGCTTGAGTACCCTCAGAGAAGGAAACAAGTTTAAATAAGACCTATTAGCGTGGTGGAGTGCCTCTGCTCCTGCACACGCTCTCGAAAGTGCTACTCAACACACAAAACACTGCTGGCGGCTGCTCTGAGAGGTGCTCTGTGAGGGACTAGTCCCTTTGGGACCACGTTCCAAGCATAAAATGAACATCCACAGAGCAAGGTCATGCTACAATTTTTAACAAAGTTTTGGATCTGGTGGAAGGAAGTCATGATGGTATGAATTTAAAAGTATTCTTGAGGGGCGCCTGGGTGGCGCAGTCGGTTAAGCGTCCGACTTCAGCCAGGTCACGATCTCGCGGTCCGTGAGTTTGAGCCCCGCGTCGGGCTCTGGGCTGATGGCTCGGAGCCTGGAGCCTGTTTCCGATTCTGTGTCTCCCTCTCTCTCTGCCCCTCCCCCGTTCATGCTCTGTCTCTCTCTGTCCCAAAAATAAATAAAAAACGTTGAAAAAAAATAAAAAAAAAAATAAATAAAAGTATTCTTGAACATAGCTACTCTTGCAGTTCACAGGAGAATTTTCAAGGAAGGTCTGATGAGCATTTTGATGCTTATAAGTCGACTGGCTCCCAGGTAGGTAGTAAGGGTCAGTTTACCTTCTCCAAAGAGAATGCCCTTGAGAGTGGCTGTTCTGTGTCCAAGAACCAGGTATGCCAAGGCCCAGAGAGATGAAAATACTTCATTCTCATCCCAGCCTGAGGTGTTTCCCAGTCTCCATTTTTTGTCCCTAGAATTTTCCTCTTTCCAGGTTGACTGACAATAGTAATATAAAATCACATTTTTAAAGCTTATTTGTTTATTTTGAGAAGGAGAGAGAGAGAGAGAGAGCGCACATGAGCAGGGTAGGGGCAGAGAGAGAGAGAGAATGAGAGAGAATCCCAAGGAGGCTCTGCACTGTGCAGAGCGTGACATGGGGCTTGATCCCCATGAACCGTGAGATCATGACCTGAGCTGAAATCAAGAGTCAGTTGCTTAACCGACTGAACCACCCAGGCACCCCAATATCAAATCACATTGAAGAAAGTCTGTCTTAACCAAAATGGATGTAGTCTTACTTAATGGCCTGAATAAAATAACAATATTAGTGCATTTGGATTATTCCCTCTAAATGACATCATGTATAGAACATCAGTTCTATCAACATCATCATCATCAACATCAGGTTGAATCTGATCAAATACTTTTTTTAAGTCAATGAATAGTAGCTTGAGGGCAAATCCATATCTGTATTCTTTTTCCATAGTTCTCTCTATTTCAGCTTCATACTTCCTATTTGAGCTACTTAAGAACATATACAATTCCAATGAGCAATAGTATTTTTTTAATCTACACACCATCCAGGAATACAGCTTGCAGAAACACAGTTTATGCAGGGCAATTTACATTGCCAAATAGAATTCATGGCAGTGAATATTTTATATTTTTCCCTAAAGAAAATATGTGTGTGATGGTTTTACATTTGCACAATTATGGCTCATTCAAGAGGTTCTCCCCCATGCCATAACTACAACAAAGGGTTTCTGTTTCCTTCCACAAAGAAGAGTTGAGGTCTCTTCTATGTTGATGTATAGATAACCCCAGTGACTTTGTTTGTTTGTTTGTTTATTTATTTATTTATTTATTGAGAGAGAGAGAGAGAGAGAGAGAGAGAGAGGGAGAGAGAATGAATCCCAAGTATGCTCTGAGCTTTCAGTGCAGAGCTCAGTGTGGGGCTCAAACTCATGAGCCCATGAGATCATGACCTGGGTCAAAATCAAGAGTCAGATGCTTAACTGACTGAGCCACCCACGTGCCCCCCCCTCCACCACAACTAACTTTTAAATAGTAATTTTCTAAAGTTTCCAAAACATTTAGGGTTGAGTTGTGGTCTAAGGACCTTGCTAAATGAATTTTAAAGATCACATGTTTAATGTGGCTTGAACATACCTACAAAATAATAGGGGCCCTATCTTATAGATTTTAAATTCTATATAAGTTAATGCTATAGTATTATGGTACCTACATCATAGGTAGATACCTAGAAAATGTAGATTCTTTTACCTATAATAATCATTGTTTCTTTCAAAATACAAAATTAAATTATTATAATGTACATTACTATTAGTACAAGTGCCTAAATTTGCATTATATACTGCATTTCTGCTACTTGATTGGTTCTTCTTCATGGGCTTATTACCCCAGTTTATTAAAAATCGGCATTTGCTATAAGATGGATTTGTCTTGAAACTTTCCCATGGATCTGTTTATGGATCTATTTATTTAAAATGGCTTAATTTAACTTCTAGGATATATTAAAAATAATAAATTATAATAGTAAAATTTTATTATACCACTTTATTAAAAAATAGATTGTTTGCCATACTGAGAATCCAATTTACTTAAGTGTTTACACTGGTGGGGTGGTTACAGTAGGGTCAGAGAAAAAATGAGAGGAAAAGAGAGAGAAAGAGATTTACAATAGATTACAGCAAGAAAATAAAACCTTAGAGTATGACCATGTAGGTTAGCAACTATAATCATAGAAAAAGGAAAAAAAAAGGACGATGTCTCAATGACTGGAAACGAGATAATTGCAAATAATGCACCAAACTCCAGGCTACTGCATGAAGAACTATGAAACAGAAAATCTTGGCCTGTTGTGAAAAAAATTAATGTTTCTGATATTCCTTCATTCACTCACTTAATCATTTATACATCAATCCTTGCATCATGTTTAGATGAGAACAGTGAAGAAAAAAATTGATGTCTAAATTCTGAAAAAAGGTAATGAAATAAACTCCTATTTGCTTATATGTCTTTCTTTGTAGAGACATGTGGATACTTGATTGGTAATCATAATTAATTCTACCACTTTATAAAGGATTAAACCTGCAAAACTATAAAACTCCTAGTAGATAACATAGAAGAAAATCTAGGTGATGTGGGTATGGTGATGCCTTTTTAGATGTAACACTGAAGATGTGATCCATGAAAGAAACAGTTAACAAGCTGGGCTTTACTAACATCACAAACTTCTGCTCTGCAAAAGACAATATTAAGAGACGCAGAAGACAAATTATTTGCAAAATAGTTTTTGGGAAAAATATTTGCAAAAGACACATCTGATAAAAGACTGTTACCCAAAATATACAAAGAGCTTTTAAAACTCAGTGGTAAGAAAATAAACAACCTGATTTAAAAATTGGCCCAAGACACCTTAACAGACACCTCATCAAAAAAGAGACACATGGGGCGCCTGGGTGGCTCAGTCAGTTAAGCGGCCGACTTCGGCTCAGGTCATGATCTCGCGGTCCATGAGTTCGAGCCCCTGAGCTGTCAGCACAGAGCCTGGAGCCTGTTTCAGATTCTTTGTCTCCATCTCTCTGACCCTCCCCTGTTCATGCTCTGTCTCTCTCTGTCTCAAAAATAAATAAACGTTAAAAAAAATTAAAAAAAAAAAAAGAGACACAGATGGCAAATAAGTACATGAAAAGGTGCTCAACATCATATACTTAAGAGAAATGGGAATTAAGACAACAATGAGATACCACTAGACACCTATTAAGATGGCCAAAATTAAGAACACTGACACGAAATGCTGATGAGGATGTACAGCAACAGGAACTCTCATTTATTGCTGGTAGAAATACAAAAGGGAACAGCCTCTTGGGAAGACAGTTGGACCGTTTCTTAGAAAAAGAAGACATATTCTTACTATATGATCCAGCAATTGTTTTCCTTGGTGTTTGCCCAAAGGAGTTGAAAACTTGCGTCTACACAAAAATCTGCGTGCAAGCGTTTATGGCAGCTTTATTCATAATTGACAAATCTTAGAAGCAACCAAGATGTCCTCCAGTAATTGAATGCGGAAATAAACTGATATATCCAGACAATGGGGTAGTATTCAGTGCTGAAAAGAAATGAGTTATTAAGCCATGAAAAGACATGGAGGAAACTTAAATACAAATTATTAAGTGAAAGAAGTCAATCTGAAGAGACTATACAGAATAATTCCAACTAGGACATTTTAGGAAAGGCAAAGCTATGAAGACAGTAAAAACATTAGTGTTGGCAGGAGTTTAGGGGTGGAGGGAGATGAATTTGCAGAGCACAGAGGATTTTTAGGGTAGTGAAAATACTCTGTATATTATAATGGTGGATATGTGTCATTATACTTTTGTTTATACTCGTGGAATGTACAATGCCAAGAATGAACCCTAAGGTTAGCCATGGACTTTGAGTGACTATGATGTACTGATATAGGGCTATCTTTGGTAAAAAATTGTACTATTTTGTTGAGTGATGTTGATAATGGGGAGGCTATGCATGTGTGGGGGCAGAGTTAATGAGAAATCGCTGTACCTTCCTCTCAGTTTTGTTGTAAACCTAAAACTGCTTGAAAAAATAGTCTTTAAGAAAAAGCAGGCCCTTGACATCAAAAATCCATATGATCTTTTTGGCCAATAGGACTACTGTGAAATTGAGATGTGCTGACTTTAAGTGTATAACACATACTGGATTTTGAAGTGATAGTAATAATGATAAAAAATATAAGATATCTCAATTTTATGTTATATGATGAAATGGTATTATTTTGGATATATTGGGTTAAATAAAATACATTATTAAAATTAATGTCACTAGTTTCTTTTGCTTTCTTTCAAATGTATTTAATAGAAATTTAAAATTATACATGCAGGGGCACCTGGGTAGCTCAGTCAGTGGAGCAACCAACTTTTAGCTCAGGACATGGTCTTGCGGTTCATGGGTTTGAGCCCCTCATTGGGCTCGCTGCTGTTGGCACAGAGCACACTTTGGATCCTGAGTCCCCCTCTCTCAGCCCCTCTCCTATTTGTGCTTTCTCTCCCGAAATAAACATTAAAAAAAAACTTTAAAAAATTATGAGTGCAGCTTAAATTATATTTAAGGACAATACTGCTCTAGACCAGTCTGCCCCCAAATAATGAAAATTGTTGGAAATAAAGGAGGAATTAAAACACACATACATAAATAGGTATTTGAGAGAGGTTTGCGACTTTTAAGGTGCAATCCACACTTCTTAGATCAGAGGAATTTATATAGATTTCTTCTGATTTTGACTTAGAATTTATTTCTGAAGATTTGTTTTGCGGATTGTGCTGACTTTTTTGTTCATCTCTCTTAGTAAATTAATTGCGCTTACAGGATTTTTCTTTGTTTTCTGGTACATTTCTCCTTCCTTTCATGTTTGTCATCTATTCTCCGACCTGTTCCAAGGGTTTGAAATTGACTCCATATATGACTTTCCACATGGTGGATTTTGAGGATCCTCTGAGAAACGATCTAGGGTGGGATCTATGTTTCTCACTGTAAAGGTGTTTATGGCTTTCCATTCTCAGCCACCCTTTGGGCATCACAATTCTGACTTTCTCGCTCCCACCTCCTCTCCCTCCTTCCCTTCACTCTGTGTGGTATGTGCATGTGTACTTTGGATTTTGTGGGAGTTCAGAATGTGTGATGTCTAAGAATGGAAACTAAGGTAGGTTTTTTTGTTTTTTTTTTTTTAAGCTTGTGTAAGAAACAAGTAATCAGACAAATGCTGTATAGGATTTTGTTGAATATCTGTCAGGAACCCTGTTCTGTTTGAAATGAAGTAGCATCCAGCATATTGACATGAATGAAGCTGACACTTGGATGCAGAAAATTCACTGAATATAAATTTAAATATTAAAGAATAATGAGGTTATAAGTGCCTGAAAAATTGCTTTTGCTCATGCCCAGTAGGAATTTTCATGAGCATGGAATTATGTAACTGTTTCTGCCTCTCTGAAATATTACCAAAGTTTAATTGGCAGTTGTACAATTGGGTGGAAATTTTTTAATGGTTTACTGTTTTCTATAGATTGAAGTCTTCACTTATTATTACAAAATGTCTTCATACATTTGACAACAATAAAACCCAGACAGACAAAATGAAAATGTTGGTACCTTAAGAAATGTAAGATGTTGGTCAATTTATAAATGTGGACAGATCTGTTAAATGTCCAGGAATGTTAAGGTATTTTATCCTCTATTTAATTTAGACGAAAATATAGTCACAATTTATAATTGCTTATATTTAGATGATATTATATGTGTATCTATATGTGTATAATAGTCCATAAGATAAATGGCAGTATCTTTCATTATTGTCATATCTTTACTTCTGCATCTTTATATGTGTGAAATTAGACATTAATTTGGAGGTTTAATGAATGAAATATTTATATGCAGAAGTTCCTGGGTGGCTCAGTCAGTTAAGTGTAGGATTCTTGATTTCAGCTCAGGTCATGATCTCACAGTGATGAGATCAAGCCCCAAGTCGGGCTCTGTGCTGCACATGGAACCTGCTTGGGATTCTCTCTCTCCCTCTTTTGCTGTACCTCCTCTGCTTGTGTGTGTGCCTGTGCTGTCTCAACATAAAAAAAAAAAAGAAAAAGAAAAAAAGAAATATCTATATGCAGATTTACTGCATATGTTTCCTATTTATATATATTCCCATAAATGAGTGAACAAGTCTTTGCAAGATGTTTTGTAAAAGTCATTGTTCTTAAGATATTCACTCATTATACCTAAGCTTGGGAATGGATATGTTTACATTTTACCTATCTTTTGTTCAGGTGAAATTTGTAAATATTAACGGAATGTCTATTATGCGCAGGTGCTTCTTTCTACTTGCCTAATGGGGCCACTGATACTGATGGTTTTATTGTGGTTTTGTGTGAAAATGTCCCTGTTTTAAAGCATTTGACTGTGATGGGACATAGGTCAACAGTTCTCAATAGTTCAGGAAGAAAAGAGTTTTTTTGTACTTATAATTATGCACCATACTTATAATTTTCCTGTAAGTTTGAAATGTTTCTAAAAAACAGAAGGGAAAAAAAAGACTATCACTTGGCAACTGTTTGAGCTTGGAAAAATAACTTCAATGTTCTGAGCTCAGTTACCACACATACTAATATCTTTTTTAAAAAGTTTTTATTTACTTATTTTGAGAGTTAGAGAGCACACATGGGCAAGTGGGGTAGGGGCAGACAGAGAGGGCAAGAGAGAGAATCCAAGCAGGCTCCACACTTTTAGTGAGGAGCCCGATGTGGGGCTAGATCTCATGAACCACAAGATCATAACCTGAGCCAAAGTTGGAACATTAACCAGCTGAGCCACCCAGGTGCCCCTGGGCATACTAATATCTTAAAAAGTTGTTTTAAGGATTAGGACTGTAAGTTAATTATAGATTTATGATTTCCTATTTTATTCAGTGGTTTATAATTTGTTAGAGTCATTATTTACTTTGATGTTCAAATTATTCCATATTTGCTAGTGGGAGCCCCTTCTAATTTGAAAGCCTATTTTAACATCCTTGCAACAATCCTATTTTATGATTAAAAAAAATCTTTAAATTGCACCAGTATAGCACATCAAAGTACACATGACATAAGGGCATTTGCAGACATCTCAGAATAGAGATCCGGACAGTGGTTTGCAACAACACAAAACAAATACAAAGTCCCTGAAGAACCACCCGTGTTACAGAGAATGCAGCACCTGTAGGAGGTGTCTGTGATGGCAAGCACTGGGACAATAACCTGAAGTGTTGTTTGCTCTATTCGTGGTGGTAGGCAGGGTAACCCTCTGATTAAAAAATAAAAAAGACATTTCCTGACTTATTTCAAAAAATATTAATCCCACAGAGAAAGAAAATCATGGTTAGGAAAAGGGAATTCTAATATTTTTGCTTATAATCTCTGAAAACTGAAGAGATGAAATTAACAGAGGAAACATGGGGGGAGGTTGTAATTTCCCTCTTTTTCTTACCTTTAGGAAAAACCAGACCCAAGCTATTCCAGACACATGATGTTATTTCTTCAAGACCTCCAAAAACAGGAGACTCCACCACCTTCTCAGTCCATTTCAACATCTACTGATACTTACAGCCTGGAATTCTATGTCTCTAAACCAAGTATCATGTGCTGCTTTAAGATGAAACCTGCCATTCTTGTTCCATAGTCAAAAAAATAAAAATTCTGGTTATCATTCTCTTCAAGATGTCTGTAAGGGAGTAGTTTTCAAATTTATAGTTGCCGTGTTCATTCTCTACTTCCAAGGAGTAAGGATGGAATATTTTCTGGATTTTTACTCTTTGCCAGAGAGGCATTTTACTAACATTTACTGAGTACTTACTATATGCCAAGGGTGGACCTTACTAATTTGTTGAAAGCCTGAATAGAAAGCTGAGTAAGAAAGAATTCTTTCTCTGCCTGTCTTCAAGCTGTGACGATAGTCTTCTGCTTTCAGACTCAGAATCAGATCAGAGCTTATACTATAGTGTATAAGACCAGTCCAGACCAGACCTTCTCAGCCTCCATAGTTGTGTGAGCCAACTGCTCATAATTATCTATCTATCTATCTATCTATCTATCTATCTATCTATCTATCTATCTATCATCTATCTATCCATCTATCAACTATCTGGCTAGCTCCTGTGGGTTTGGTTTCTCTGGAGAACCTTGACTAATACAATAAGCAAGAAGCAGAGCTTGGAGCCCAGGCAGTCTTACTTCAGCATCCTTGCTCTTAACTAACACACTGAGTTGTCTCTGATTCAATAAACATTGTGTAATCTTCACAACTCAGCAAAATTGGTGGGATTTTTTTCCCTCTCTTTTACAGATGAGGAACACAAGACTTAGAGAGGTTAAGCAATGTACCTGTGATCAAATAGCTAAGCTAGTAAGTGGCAGATATAAATTAAAAATTCAGATAAACACGGCTCCAAAGCCAGTGGTATTTATCTTCTAAATTTATTGCACTCCTTTCACGCAGCTATTTATTTATTTATTTTTAATTTATATATATATATATATATATATATATATATATATATATATATATATAATTTTTTTTTTTTTTTTGTAGGCAGGAGAGGGAAGGAGAATGTTATCTACAACAGGGGGCCTGCTCAGAAAGGAACAGAAACCATTACTTTGCCTGGACAAGAACTGTATTTATCAGGTGTATTTCATCAGGTGGGCTCCAAATTAGATCTATAAAAGGCTGCAAAGGTAAAAAGACTTTCAGCTCCCTTCTTAAAGAACAGATAGTAGTTGCCATTTATCAAAGGCCTGTTATGTGGTCAGTACCATTCCTGGGTATAATAATCTTTCATTTAGTTCCCAACAGAAACCATTGAGGTAGTTTATTTTCATAGGCTGGGTTTCCCAGGAGCAGACTCTAATATAAAGATTCAAATGCAAATGGTATATTATGGAGAAACCAATAAGGGATTGAGGAAAGCAGGCAGAGCAGGGAAGAAGGAAAGCAAGGATACAAATTAAGGCAAGAATTCACTCACAGAAAGTGACTTCAGCCTGATCCCATAAGGGCCACTGGAAAGGAAGGCACGCCTCAGGGTTTATCCCAGCCTGAGGCGTGGAACAGTGCTTTCCTCAGCTGCTCATTTTCTACCCTTGGTGAGTGTTGTTCTGGTATTTGGGAAAGGATGGCATATAAACTCCCAGGCATTTATGAAGCTCCAGTAGCCTGAGGGCGGCCCAGGGAAGAAAAGTCACATGTGTGGTCAAGTTGGAGATAAAACCACCATCAAATTTGGGGAGAGTGCACAGAAACAGTAAAGGGATCTGAGGGAATACCCCGTTTTGCCTCTTCTTGATTCCCCTACCCGAGCCTGTCTTTCCTTATTCCTGGCTCAATTAACAGCCACAGACCCAAGGACTGAATTACCCTGTATCTTGGAAACCAATCACACTGAAGGCAGTTGAGAGAATCAACAAACTCAATTCCATTTCCTAAAGGGTTTAGTAGCCTTCTAGGCTTAGAACTCCAGAACTAGTGGTTTAGGAAATTGATTTCCCATGTTACAATTTATGAAATTTTAAAACATTTTTGTAACTTTATTAAAAAAGCATTTAAAACTTATAAAAATAAAATGAAGCCTCCTGTAAGATGGCCAGACCTCTGTCCTTCAGGGCAGCAATGTCCTCTCTGTGTACTTTGGGGGACCTCCTTTTCCTGGACCTCACAAGACAGCAGCTCCTACCTGGGTTGTTTGTGTTCCTGGTGGGAGCAGGTCCTGGACAAAAATAAGTCCCCTCCTGCCGTAGGGACCAGATACCTTGTGGATTTCTGATGTATGAATGCACAGGACACAACAGATGGGATCTTTGAATTTTGCTTTTCTGAAAGTCTCCTTTCTTTTTCTCTGACAAATCTTATTTATACTTCTCTAAACTTGAATTATTAAGGCTTTGTGGTCTTGTGTATGCTGCAACTTGATGAACATAGACAATAGCACTAAGTAAAAGTGTGAAGAACAACTTTACATTTTTATAGCGTTTTTCACAACCATTGTATCCCGAGGCACTTCACAGGAAGTAGCAACACCGACTTTTCCTATAGGTCTTATTTGGGTGTGAATTCTGAAACCCAGTTCTGGCCTTCTAAAGTTCATTTGATGGAGTGGGAGACTAAAAAAGGCACTCTTTAGCTTTTTTCTTTCTTTCTTCTCTTTTTAAATTTAACTTTCCTTTGAATTGTTTCCTTTGATGTTTTTATACACCTCTCCTTTAAACAAATATTTATTTAACATTCAGCAATGTACTAAGCAATAGGGCATAACATGGCAAACAAGAGATAATTTTGAATTTCATTTAAAAAATTTTGAAGTTTATTTATTTATTTTGAGAGAGAGAGAGAGAGCGAGAGAGCGCGTGTGCAAGTGGGGGAGGGGCAGAGAGAGAAGGAGAGAGAGAATCCCAAGCAGGCTCTGCACCACCAGTGCAGAGCCCGACGTGGGGCTCACACTCACAAACTGCAAGATCATGACCTGAGCTGAAGTTGGATGCTTAACTGACAGAGCCACCTAGGTGGCCCGTGAATTTCATTTTTGCCACTTTGAGCCTGGGTTTTGTTACCTATAAAATGAGAGTTATATGTTTCCTATGGGGAATGAAATGAAGTGCTGCATATTAAGGTCTTAGAACAATATCTGGGAGTCAGCTAATAATTAGGTATTGAGAACTGATTGTGTGTGTGTCAGGCACTGTTCTAGGGAGTATGAAAATGACATAATGCTGCTGTCCTCAAAGAACTTACTTCAAATAGAAGGAGACAGACACAGCGCAGAAATTATAAAAATTTAATTACCAATAAGTACAATGAACCAAATAAAATGATAATCCATTGGAGATAAGAAAATTTTCACTGGGGTCATCAAGGAAGGCATCTCTGATGAGGTGACCTTTTGAGTTGGGACCTGAATGATGAGGAGGCTGCCAGGTGAAGACCTGGGATTAAGTCATTCCAAGCTTAAAGTGCAAATGCCCTGAGATGAGAATGAGTTTACATATTTAAGATCCAGAAAGAAGGCATGTGGTTGGAGCACAGTAACCATGAGCGAATGGCGGAAGAGGAACTTGGAGAAGTAAGCAGGGGCCAGATCATCTAGGACCCTCCACTCTGTGGGAAGGATTTAGAATTTTATTGTGTTTGCTGTGGGAAGCCACAGGATGCTTTTAAGGAAACTAAGCGGTAGTGATTGGAGTAATATTGAATTGGGTTGACTTAATTTCACTTCAGAGTGGAAAAAAAACGCATAATAGGGTCAAGAATGTGGTAAGAGGGAGCCTTTGTGATGGTGGTCCAGGTGAGAGAAGAAGTTGCTAACTGGAGTTAGGGAGTGATGATCAGATGTGGGATACCTTTTTGAGGGTATTAAAACTGGACTTATGGGGTTGGATGTGGGAAGGGGTGGTGGGTTTTGACTAGCACAAATGGATGAGTGGTGGTGTCATTTTCTCTGAGCAGGAAGACTTGGATTGAGTTGATAGTTATGCTTGGGTCATGCTAAGTTAAAGTGAAGTTAAAATTCCTCTTGCACATCTAAAAAATGAAACAGCCAAATAAGCAGTTGGCTATGTAAGTCTTGAGTTTAGGGAGATTTCAGGGCTAAATGCAAGCATTTTGAAATTATCAGCAATTAGGTGACTTTTAAAATCATAGGATCAACTGAAATCCTGTAGAAAATAATAGCTAGTATTTATTCAGCACCTACTAAATACTAGATACTGTTGTAAGTGATGTATGCATTAACATCTTTATTTAATACTCACAGCAATCTGACAAGGTAAGAGATGTTCTTATATCAATTTTACTGATGGGGAACAGAGACAAAGAGAAGTTAAATATTTGCTCAGTTATATACATCGTCAGATGAAAAAGGCAGAATTTGATTGTAAGTAATCTGGCCTCAGTTTCCAGGCACCAGAGTATAGAGAGAAAAGAGGGAATAGGATTCAATTCTAAAGCAATTTAACATTAAAAAAATTTTTTAATGCTAATTTATATGTGAGAGAGACAGAGACAGAGCACAAGTGGGGGAGGGAGAGAGAGAGAGGGAGACAGAATCTGAATCTGAAGCAGACTCCAGCTCTGAGCTGTCAGCACAGAGCCTGACATGGAATTTGAACTTGTGAACTGCGACATCATGACCTGAGCAGAAATCAGATGCTTAACCAGCTGAGCTACCCAGAAGCCCCCTAAAGCAATTTAACCTTTTGAGATCAACTTAGAGGAGCTGTGGTCTGTGAGACAACTGAGGAGAGGTGGTCAATGAAGAGGGAGGAAGTCTAATTGCTGGTGAGTTGTGGATGCCCAGATAAGTAAGTTAATGAGTAAGAGGCTGATGCACCAAATGTTACAAGATCACCACTAGATGTGTTAAAATTGGAACAAAGCAAAGAAAATGAGCTCTTATCCTTGAGCAAAGGTGTTATGCAAATCTGTGAAGTGGTTCATGTATTTTTGTGGGCCCACATCTCATGCTCTACAAAAAATATAAAATTTATGTGGGTTAAAGATTTAATTCTGAAATTTAAACTTTAAATCTTTTAGAAGAAAATATAAGAGAATATATTATGAGCTGGGAGTAAGAAAGAATTTCTTTTATGAAAATAGCCAATGCTTATTAAGTACTTAAAATGTTAAATGCAGTTACAATAAGTTAAAGATATTAATACATTGAATCCTCACAACAATCCTGTAAGATTATCCCTACTTTACAGATGGAGCCACTGAAGCATATAAGGCTAAGTACCCAGGGTTGTACAGCTGATGAGACGTGGAGCCAGGACCCAGGCCAGCACGATAACTCTGAAAACCATACACTTTAAACACCATTCCTTATTAAGTCTAAGATAGGATACAAGTACACATTCCATAATGCAAAATATTAATGGACTTCAGTACGTTTCATTAAACATTTTTCATCAAAAGTTATCGTAGAGAAAAGAAAGAGACAAACCACAGACTGGGAGTGTATATCTGTAACACATGTAACCAACAGATGATGAGTCTCCTGAATATTTAGAGAGCTCTTAAGACGATCAATAAGAAAAAGACAAAGAATTTCACAGGAAAAAAGGGCCAAAGACTTGAACAGGCGTATTTCACAGAGAGAAAATGTAAACCATCTATCACCTAGAAGTTACTCAATCTCCTTGATAATTATGGAAATACCGATTACAATCGTTTGGTTACTTAGGTAACCATTTGATACCCAGAAGATGGGCAAACATAAAAACATCTGGTAATAACAAGCTTTGGTTGGGACATGGAACAATTTATGCTGTTCGTGGAATGCAAACTGGTGCAATTACATAGGAAGACAATTTGGTGTTATCTAGTAGAACTGAAGATGTGTACCATCTAGGTCCCAGTTTATATCACTAGTAAATATGTGATCTAGAGAAACTCTTATGCCTGTGTATCAGAAGACATGGCTAAAACATCTACAGTGGATTTAAAAATAAAAAAAAATATTCAAACGAAGAAATAAAATCTGGAAATAGCTAAAATATTCATTGATACGGGATAATGAAATGAATTGTGATATATTTATACAATGGAAGGTTTCTCATTGTCACTGTTGTGGCTATTGTTGCATTATTATTGTTTTGTTTTGCTTTGTTGTTTAAGATGAGAAGGGTAAGAAAAGACTGGCATGCTGATGCAGATAATTGAAAAGAAAGTGCTGAACTGGTGATATAGAGAGGGAAAATAAGACTAGACATAAAGCCCATAAGAAGGCAAGAGGAAATGAGATTAAAAGCTCACATGTGCCAGTTGGACTCAGGAACAGACAGATGGGAGGCAGGTAGGTGGATACCTCTGCAAGTTGTGAATGAGGTGGCAAGAGGGTGAGATGGTTCCTCTGCATCTATGCTTTCTATGGTGTTTGAAGTCAAGTCATTGTATGGGGACACTGCATGGAGACAGATTGTTGGAGAATTGAGGAAGAAGAGGAGGTGTAAAAAAAATTCCCAAAGAATTGGAAAATGGGTAAAACAATTGTCAAGATATTAACACTCTCCTGTAGAAGAGAAACAATGCTCAGAAAGATGAAATAAACTCGATGAAGCCCCATAGCTAGGTAGTAACAAGTCTCGGGTTCTTACACAGGTCTTCTGTCTCAGGTCTGGTATGTTTTCTCCCATGCTTTGACTTCAGAGAGGTGAAAATTTGCTTCTTTTTAGGGATCTTAATGATCCCTGGAATTTCTGGATGAGTTGGAATTGTTTCAAAGGTCTACCTGCTCCAGGAGTGCCTGGGTGGCTCAGTTAGTTAAGTGTCCGTCTCTTGGTTCTGGCTCAGATCATGGTCTCACGGTTTGTGGGTCTGAGCCCCATGTTGGACTCCACACTGACAGTGTGGAGCCTGCTTGGAATTCTCTCTCTCTCTCTCTCTCTCTCTCTCTCCCTCTCTCTCTGACCTTTCCCTGCTCACATTATCTCTCTCAAAATAAATAAACTTAAAAAGGTCTGTCTGCCCCAGGCACTATTAGGGAGATCAGATACCTGTCTTTTTTGAACTTATATAGCATCATTGTATTCTTATTTGGCTTATTTTAAGAGTAAAACTACAGGTAATGAGTGCTTGTTTGAGGATTGTAATTTTCAGTCATTTATTCATTTGAAACATTGAGCACCTACCATGTGCTTTAAAATAACCGTGTGTTGTAATATATTTATGAGCACCTCTATAATTTGGGGTGGGGCAGAAAATCCCAGGTAATTATGTCAGATGGTGATAATTTCTACGGAGATAAATTAAGCAGAATAAGGGGGTTGATGGAGAGATTACGATCTTATATTGGACTGCTGAATGAACAAGCTTCAGAGGACAATGGGAGGAGAAAGATTAGACATGGTGGATATCTGCAAATCTTTAAAGAAATTTTGCTATAAATGAGAGTGAAAGGGATTTGTAGTTGGAAAGAATGTAGAAGTCAAGGGAGAGCTTGTGTTACTTTTTTCAGGTGGGAGATTGTGATGGTTAATTCATGTATCAACTTGATTGGGCCATGGGGTGCCCAGATGTTTGATTAAACATTATTTTGGGTGTGTCTGTGAAGATGTTTCTGAGAGGAGATTAACATTTGAATCTGCAGACTGAGTAAAGCAGATTCTTCTCCCCAATGTGGGAGGGCCTCATTCAATCCACTGAAGACCTGACTGGAAAAAGAAAAGGCTGTGTGAGGGAGAATTCATTCTCTTTCCTACCTTGGTATGTTTAAGCCTGGACATCATTCTCCCTCTGTGTTTGGACCCAGAATTAGTTGGGAACTTCTATCATTGGCTCTCAATACAGGTCTTGGGACTCCCCAGTCTCCATAATCATGTGAGCCGATCCCTTACAATAAATCTCTTTATATGAACAAATTGGAATTTTCCAGTAAAGAGGGGAAAGTGATGATTCTGGAAAGGGACAATTGCTGGTATAATATTCTTGTTTAACAGAGAGGGAGTGGTCTCGAGTGAACAAATGGAGAGATTATATACCGATAGTTCATAAAAAAAAATGGGATGTAAGGAAGAACAGGTTCAGGAACAGGTATGTATATGTTTGTGGATGTGGTGGTGCATGCTTGTGGAGGTTCTTTTTGATTTCCTCCATTTTCTCAATAGAACAAGAAGCAAGTTCCATAGCTGAGTGTAAGAAGGGGTATAGGTGTTGAAAATTCGATAAGTAAACAATTTTAAAGGAAAGAATATACTAACAAATAATTTCTTACATAAAATGAATATCTGTACAACTCTAAAGTCTGATTTTTGTGTCTTCATTTCAACCTCCGCATTGATATTAAAAATCTTATAGTAACTGAGAAAATTGCACTTTATCCTATGTGTAGTATGGATAATAAGCATTAAGTGTCAAAAAGGTTAGTGGAGACAAGTGAAAAAATGACAAAGACCTTGAGTAATCCACAAAGAGATCCCTCTCTCCTGAGTACTTTCATTTTAGACAGAGATTGACTTTGTACTCTGAAATTGGACTATGAGACTTGATATATGTTCTGTTTTTTTTTTAAGAAGCTCAAGCATTTTGCCTGTGCTTTCAATTTTTCTCTAAAGTGAGGGAATGTTTTAACATTTATCCATGTGCAAACATTACTCTTGTAATCCCAGAGGGTTATGGAGACCTTGGTTTACCCACCACATCACTTTCCTTTGCCCATGGGCGGCTTTACCTTGTGTATCCCAAAATTTCTAAGAGGCCTTGCCCTTTCCAGATTGGTAATAACTTATATTTTTATTGATCTCCAACTTTGACCAAGGTGCCTGTCTCCCCGACAAAAGTGTAGACCAGCATATAATAAGTGTTAATATTAAAACACAGAACCTTGTGTTTTAACATTTATGACAAACTAAAATTTTAACTTCCATACTGCTAAGGTATGGGGAGAAGCAGGTGCTAAGTTGTAACCAAGTAAAAATAAGTAGGATTGGACAAATCTCGGTGGAGAAGTCAAACCTCCCATGGGGATTACCAGAAATAGTTTGGGGAACTTTTTCCTTCCTTCCACTTCTGCTTTTTTTTTTCCAGCTTTGTCTATAAGATTAAGATTGGAAATGTGAGCACAAAGAGCTCTTTGCTACAGTTTTACTGTGTGTTTTGCTCATTCAGGGAAATCTTCTAATCCAAAATAAACTTTCTGGCTTTTATGAATTTCTTTTTTTAAATTTTTATTTAATTAAATTTTTTAAAAAATTTACATCCGAGTTAGTTAGCATATAGTGCAACAATGATTTCAGGAGTAGATTCCTTAATGCCCCTTACCCATTTATTTAGCCCATCCCGCCTGCCACAACCCCATCATTCTTAAAGGCAAGCATGCTGTCTTATTGTCAAAAGACATTAGCTTAATTTGAAAAGTACTTTCCCATAAGTAGATTTTGTTCCAATGATGTATTCATTGATTTTTTTTTCAACTTGTGTTGTTTTTTTTTTTCAGGTGTGTGTGTGTGTGTGTGTGTGTGTGTGTGTTTAACAATTGTAGCGTGTTATTTTTGCTTGGTGGAGCCTTCCCTGGAATATGAGCTCTTTTTCATACAACATTGTGTCTGTTTTCATGATTCATTTATATAAAAAAGAGACATATAATTACCACCCAGGAAGTCTGTGACAGTAGCACCTCAGAGTTACTTGTTGTTGTTGTTGTTGTTGTTGATACTTAATTTTGCATATATATTATTTATGAAAACTTTATAAATCCTGCCAAAACACATTGCTGCTGAATTGGAAATGGCATCACAAGAAAAATTGCCTGGTGTGGATCCACAGGCTTTGTGGCCTGTTTTATAAATGTGCCTTTTTGTTGTTTACTTTATAAATCATGTATGTAGAAGGAAGAAAAAGAGTGATTTATTAAATGTTTATGAGAAACTCTAGTACACCCTGTTTTTAAAGTGCAAGGAACAGACAATTAGCTCAGGGATTTGTCATTCAGGTTATTGATCACAACGGGGGTCTAAATGGAGGGAAAATGTGAATTTCTCCTCAAGCCAACAGTCACGGTACAGATGAAGTAACCCTAATTTTGAATTCCCTTTCCTTCTCAAAAGTTTATTATCACTCAGTTTGCAGCGCTGAGATCTTTAGCCTTTGACCGAGAGAGAAAGAAGAATTTCTGAAGGGGGCTCTCTTTATCCCCTTTTATCAGTTTCCTTAAGAAAGGAAGACATGTTTTTGTCTCTTTTCTTGCTTAAGAAAAAGGCTGGCATAACGTTATAGATCTTGTTGGCTGCGAAAGAAGAATAACTATATCAATTTGATTGAAGGTGTCAGAAATGTTTTGGGAAACAGCAGAAGCAGAGTTCTAAGGTGGGAAAGGCTTGACATATAGCAACGGCAGCTTCTGCTTTGTTTGTGTTTTGATTTAATACACCCACTGGGTTTTTAAGCATATTATGCTAGAAGAGTGAATTGCTTATTTGCCAACCTGGCTAGAGTGTGTTTTGTGGACGTTTGCCCTTATTTTACCTCCACGTTTAAACAAACAAACAAACAAACAAACGTAATTTTGAGATTTTTGTGAAGGGTCTGGTCGACTTTTTCCCCCTGGTTGAGAATGGTAGGCGTCTCTCAGTTGGATGAAAATGAAGAGGAAGCAGTGTTTTAGGTAACAGATTGCTTTAATAAAAAGTGTCCCTCACCCACAGAGATTCTCTGTTGTATGCATGGCTGCTGCTGGAAATATTTGCCTTTTAATGGAAATAAATAGCTCAAAATCAGAGCTCACACTAAAGAAAGTGAATCACACCCATAATTATCCTTATATTCTTAATTTTTCCACTTGTTTACATGTGTGCATTTTGATGAGGCACTTTACTTCCTGGTGCCTTAGTTTTCATATTCACATAGTGGGGTCCATAATATGCGTTTATAACCCTGCTGAGAGGATCAATGAGGTCCGTGTACATGAAGGGGCTTAATAAAGAGTATGTGATTTGAGCTTTCTGGATGAAAGGTGCTACGTGAGGACAAAGTAGAGCAGCCTCCCACAGGTAATGCCTTTGCCTGGGTAACTCTGATTATAGGCTTTCTTTATCTCTTCAAAACAGAGATTTTTCTCCTTGATTCCTTCCTATATCCTCGTTGTGGAAGCTAAGATTCCTATTTACTCAGTACCATTTCCTTTTGAGCATGCATCCACCAATCAAGGAACACACTTGGCAAAAAGATTTGTTTACTTAGTGCACACATGGTCAATCACGTAAACGCAGATAGGAAAAAGGAACAGCATGAAAGCGATGTTCACATCACATCCAGCCCCCAGATGGCTCTCAGAACCTTTGCCATCTCAGGTGGAACAAAATTTTAGAATATGTATTTTCAAGTAAAGCCACTGTGTCCCCAAAACATTGAATAAAATATTTTTTGGAGTTAAATTCGACTTCATTCTATTTCCATGTCCTGTGCGGCTCTAGATAAAAGTGATAACAAGAAATAATTTTATACAACACTTTAAAGTGTTTACAAAACATTTTCGAGGGCATTCTTTAATTTGCTCCTCACAACAGCCCTGTGAAGTGGGAAGAACCTGTGTGCTTGGGAAGGTTATGTAACGTGTCAAAAACTACCCCGCTGTTAAGTGGCAGTGTGTAATTTAGAACAAACATCTTCGGTGCTTTTCCACATTTTCTGGGATGGCAAGTGAGTTTCAGCAGACATTCCATCTCTGATTAATAAGTAGTGGCTGTCTACAGTGCTGTGCTCAGTGGCGAGTATCTGAGGGAAAGAGGGCAGTAATTGACTAGTGATGTCTGTTCTGTATGTGGGCAGAGCACTGGGTCACGAGTGATGCGTATCTGCCAACCCAGAATGTACTATAATGTGGGTGCTATGGACTGAAAGTTTGTGTGGGCTTCCCTCCCCTGTTTGTCTGTTGATATCAAATTCTTCATGCCATGGTATTTGAAGGTGGGGCCTTGGGGAGGAAATTAAGTCATGAGAGTAGAACCCTCATGAGTGGGATTAGTGCTTTTAGAAGAAGAGGCCAGAGCACGCTCTTTCCACCTTGTGAGGAAAACACAAGAAGACGGCTCTTTATAAAGGAGACGTGGTCACGCACCAGGACCTGACCATACTAGCACCCTGCTCTTGGACACTCAGCCCCAGAACTGTGTGAAATAAACTGATGTTGTTTATAAGTCACCTATCTATGGTAATTTGTTATAGCAGCCTGAATTGACCATGACAGTATGTTGTTTTTAAATGTCTTTTGTCCCTCTAGTTCTCATTTACAATTGGTATTGCTAAACAATTTGTACCAGGGGTGTGGACTGGGTGTGTTATCAGCCACCATATACAAACAGCCGCTTGATCAGCAAGAATTTAATTGAACTACTCCTTTACCTAGATTTCTGATTTTGAAATGTGGCAGATGATTATGATACAGGTATATATTTCCTTGAACTTTCTCTCAGTCTGTGTGTTTATTTATTATCACTAATCCCCCTACTTATCCTTTAGAAACTCTTGCAGAGTTTGGGTTAGGTGAAATCTATTTAGAAAAACTGATGCATGAAAATGAGAAGGTAAAGGCACTGGGTAACAAACTTCTTCTAAATATTGGTGGGTAAAATGAAGGAGAAATAAGGGGAGATGATCTGAAATAGAAGTAATATGGCAGGGAATCTTAGTTTCCTGACATTATATCAGGTAGGTGACAGTCTGTCCTCAGTATTGTAAGGAGAGCATTGATTGCTGAAGTAAGTTATTTTAGGAGAGCATTAATATTATGGTAAATAATTTAGGCCTATCAACCACAGGAAGTATCCTATCTTAAAAGACACATCAGAAGACATGTCTTTTGGCTTTTAAGAAAATGATATAAGACTCATGCAGTTAAAATTATTTTTGAAGCTGACTATCCCTAGGTGCATAACTGTACTGATATTTTCCCATCAGTTTGCAGACAATTGGCCCACTTTGGTGATGAGTCATTCAGTTCCACTTTGAATCTTGGCATTGAAACAGACATAGATAACTCTAGTGTGAAAAAAGAAATTTCCATATTCTTACCTTAAAATTAGATTTGGAACTCTATGGCCTGCTATTTTGTTTCTTTTACCAGAGGTTTTTGCAATGAAATTTTTATAAAATTGCTCTAATACATTTTTATAGTTGGGAGGGACCATTTTAAAATATGAATTGGAATTCATCACTGTGTGATTGGCTTCCAAGTCTGTATCTTCCGCCAGGCACCTCCTTAGAGTTCTGGAGCATATTTATTGACACAAAAGGAGATTTGGAGTGGAATAAGGAAGAAAGGTGGGTGTCATTATTGATATTTGCTAATTTTTGACTCTGCTATAACAACCTATCCCAGTAGAGATAATTTACTCCCTAAATCATCTCTAAAATCTGACCATATCACTCTGGGTCCATTGTTAGAAACGTTAGGCTTAACCTTAAACCAAGCTAGCAATCTCTCCCTGGACTTTTAATGATGTCATAACTGATTTTCCTACACTGATTTTCCTACTCTTGCCCCTCTCCTATTCATTATCCAGATGAGCTTTTTAAATGAAGCTGCTATACATCCTTCTCCACAACACTAGAGGGTAAAGGCATTTTTATTTCTAGAAACAAATTGAATCTGCTCACAGACCTTGGGTCCTGGAAAATTGAGTCTCAGATAGTACAGTAGATTTAGATGAGGGAGGCCAGATTCAGACTCTTCTAGCTCAAGTGCTGAATTTGTAAGCCATGTGATATTGAGCAGATCACTAATCTCTTAAAGCCTCTTGCTCTTTCCTCATGTGTAAAATAGGGACAGCAGTAGTCTTTAACTCACAGGTGGTTGTCAGTATCCAATGAGACAATCCCAGTAAAGATATGTTGGATGTGAGGTCATGCAGATCATCCTCAAGGCTGCCGTGGGCAGTCCTCGCTGCCTGTCCCCAAACTCCATAGCATCAGTGCTTGGCCGAATCCACAGGAACTCTTGCTGTGTTCTTCCTGGTCATGATTTATATTGTCCACCTTTGGTAGACATCCTATATTCCAAAATTGAGACCTGGGATTCTGCTCTAATGCAACCCCCCACACCTCTACCTCTAACTTCATCCCTTCTCTCAGTCAATACCACGTAATGGACCTGATGATGGAGTCAGGGAGTGGGGAAAGGGCAGGGAGGTAGAGATAAAATGGCTACTCAGCCCTTTGGATAAATAATCCTGGCCTCTCTTTCCTTATGTTAGATGGGACAGGAGAAGCAAAGTTTTATTTATTTTTTGTCCTTAATAACTTCTCATTATCCTAAAGTCAGCTCTTACTATATCACCTACCTTGATTTCACATCCTTTACGGCCAAGATCCACCCAGGCACAGAGCCTATGCCTATGGTATTCCAACGCACTTCCTGTCTTTCTTTGCCTGGTGAATTTCTACTGGTTCTTTGTATCTCAGATTAAACTTTCTCAGAGAAGCTTTCTCTGATGCACCGAGTGAGGACAATTCCCCCTGTTGACAACATATTTTATATTTCTGTGTGTTCCCCCACTCATGACCTGTCATAGTTTATAATGATCTTTCTAATGTGCACGTGGTAACTATCTCATATCAGACTGAAGGCTCCAAGTGGATAGAAACTATATCTGTAAGGTGTTGACTGACTGAATAAGTAATTTTTTTCATAAACACTGAGAATTTATATGGTCTGTAGTACCCTACTATCTTTTAACATTTAGTTTTTAAAGTTTTTTAAATCTGATCTGCAAAGGACAGCAAACATGCAATAATCTATTCTTAATTACATTATAGCTGAAGAACAATTTTCATGTTTGGATTTTCCAGTTGCCTTCATTGACCAAGCATAGGAATTAGTCATTACTGCTTTCTGTTGTCTGCACCGTTTATTGCAAACTACTGATATTTAGAATTAATCTTTTTATAAAACATTTTAAGGTTATATATCAATTCACAAGGGCACATATACACAGAGGTAAATACTTCCTTTTTGTTTTTTTTAGAATGATATTAACTATGGGCTTTCCAAATCTTCTTTCTCCTCTTTTCCTTCTCTATCCTGCTTCCTTCCTCTCCCTCTCTCCTCCTCCCTTTCTCCCCCTCCCCACCCCTCCATATATACACTTCCTGATCTGAACTCACAACTGTAGGAAACGATGGAAGCATCTATCCATTGGTGGCCTGGTTAGCTCGAAGTTAAGACACATGCAATATTGAAATATTCTCTTTAAACTTCCAGCTCTCCATTGTGATTTAAAAATTTGCATTATCATTTTAAAGGATTAATTTTATTTGGCAGTTCTTCCAGGATTCTGCTCTTAAAATCACTTTGGGAATTAACAAGTGCATTTGTTTTCCAAATCTGCTCAGCTCTGCACCTTCAGCTCCAAAGCGTTCAGTGCTTGCTTCCCTCATTCTCTCCTTGCTACCCCAGTTAACTCAGAGGATGAATAAGTCCTCAGTAGACTAGTAAAGAGGCTGCTCAGAGATCTCTCCTTTTCTCTTTTGGGGGCAGAATTTCCTTTGACAAATTTGGCATGAGTGCTATCAGTCAGTTAATACTTCATAAAACGCAGACCGGAATAAAATTAATCTTCAGAGTACTGGCAAATCAGTTACACTTCTGCTAATTAGGATTCAGTGTGCATGAGAATGTTATTGGAGACGGAATACATCTTTCCATCGTGTAGTTAATCTGATTGTTTCCAGCTCACTCTACTCTCTGGAATCAGTATAACCCACAGAGCTAAATCTGGGTAGTATGTTGGTCTTACACCCCCATTGATGCTAAGAAGGAATATGCAGTAACTGGATGAGGTGATGTTGGAGGTAATTACCACCCTCCTTAGCCTCTCAAATATTCAAAAGATTCCTTAACCCTGTAATAGGTTGCCAAACTTTAATGTAAGGGCCATGATGTACAGGTGCTACTTTTTAAATATCATTTTTGTTGTCTTAAGTGTAGCAGTACCAGGGAGACCTTATGGAATGGGAAAAAAATAAGAAAAAGAAAATTACTATTGTACTGCTGCTTTAACACATCTGGTATCATTTTGATGTGGACTCTTCTAAATTATTTGTACATGTGTTTTTAAGTCGCTGTATTCACAATTTTGTATACTGATTTTTCTTTGATACCATTTCAGAAATATTCCTACATTATAAGGTAGAGGTCTTCAAGTATCAATATGATATTATCTAGCTAATAGATATGGCATAATTTGCCTAAACATGTCCTGTTATTAGACATTTGGGCTTCCTATAACTCCTCAATATTTTAAATAACATTGTAATGAATAGTTTTGTGCATAGATATTTTGATTTATTTTCTTAAAAGAAATTCACAAAGTGGTATTATCATTGCTTGACTTTTGAAGGGTTGATATTAATAACATTCTTCTTCTTCTTGAATTGCCATGGAGTCTCAGAAGGAGAAACTGTGAGGTCACATGATAATTCTATAAGAGCTTTATTCATTGAATAGTTTCAAATACCCTTCCAGTTGTGTTTCTTATTTTCCCTTTTTTGGAACTAGGTAAATCAACTTCATCTGTAAAAACATCACTACCAGTAGCCACAACTCTGTACTTAGTATCTATGTTAATATGCCAAGCCCTTCATTTATATTATGTTAGTTGATTCTTATAATAATCCCACAAAGTAGACATTACCATTGCACCTACTTTGCAGATGAAGAAAGGAAGGTTCAAGATGGTTGGGTAACTTGCCTAGTCACACTAGGAAAATGGTAGAACTGGATGTTAAGCCCTACTCTTATGATGCACTTTACAGCTTAATTGTATGGACTCTCTGAAATTATGGACAGTTTTTCACCGTGTTCCTCAGAAGAACCAAAACTTCATGCTGTGCACATTTTAAATACCACTCTCATTGTTTATTGAAGTGAATACATGCTATTTCATCAGGTGAATAAGAACTCGGCAGAAACAGTAATCACTTAAGGAGAAATACTGGATACAATTAAGTAATGGATCATATATTTCTGGGTTTCTGCACGGCTAGATTGAAAACTTCATGACCAAAAATTCATGCCTTTGTGTTCACAGCTACATTTCTAACCTTGTGCGATAGTATTCACAGAGGACATTCACTGCGTGTTGGATGCCCATCTCCAAATGCTAACCAATTCTTTCATAGCAATTTGCTACCTATAGCATCGGAACTATTCACTGAGCCTTGACTAAGCTTACTTGTAAGTTACTCAGAGTCCTTTTTTATCTATTAAATCCCTCTCCTATAATAAGAATCCTATAACATTAAAATACCTCATTGGAGGATGACATAATTCTGCCACTTGGAAAAAAAATAAAGCAGACAAAACATCATTAGGCCTAGAGCCTACATAAGTAATTGCAATTCGAGAAAAGGAGAACAGCTGAAAATAATTTAAAACCTATAGAATCGAAATTGATAAATTTTTAATAAATAGATCTAGAAAATGTAACAATGCTATGTAGTCAAATGAAATTCCACTGACTTCTTAAAATGTTATAAATTTTATTTATGGTGATATGTGGTTATACTTTATTATGTTTACAATTATGCGGGGGGAGTCTTCAATGTTAAGAGTTCCTAGGGTTGCTGAAGTCATAACACTGCAGGCCACTGCTATTTGGTTCAAATAAAAGACAGCTCATTAGTCCCATACTGATTCCTCTGGCTGTTGAAGGCCAGATTCCAGAACGGCAGGTGTAATCAATAGACACTTGTTAGTCTTTCTTACTGTTGGGTATTGGGGGTCAACAATTGGTGAGCCTTAAAAAAGTATGGGCTTTTCTTCCTCTAGTTAAGTCCTGTTCTAGACTAGTATTTTTTTTCTTTTCTCTCTCTCTTTTTTTTTTCTTAACTCTTATTTGGTCAAATATGTGCACACATATAAATTTCCTGAAATTATTTTCTGCTTAGGGATTATCTTTTAGATACTGTTCAGATGCTTCATGTACTCTCATGGAGACTCTTAATGCTGTTGCATGTTAGTCTTAGCTTTAGTTCTGGGAAATATTTGCCCTAGGGGTGGAAACTTTAGACTTTCTGGAACCAGAGCTCATGAAATCAGCCTTGAGTCAGTTTTGCTTCTGGGTTTGGACCCGGATGTTTGAGCTGGGTTTTGCTACTGATCTTTGGTTGGTGTGGTTGTATTTCCACCAGGAGTGCCTGGATCCCCAGATGTTATCTATCTGATTGATTGAACCTCTGCTTGTTGCCGGCCAACAGTCACAGGATGAGAAATTCTGTTCACCTGTAGGGCTATCCACCTGTTTCTACTTTTAGACCTATTTAATGCTTAACACCTGCCTGCCTGCCTGAACTTCCTTCAGTATCAGTCCAGTCTTCCTTTAGTTCGCTTCGAGGCTTTTCCTAACAGCCTCTCCATCTGTCCATTCTGGCTCCAGTGGGACGGTCTAACGTTTGTGCCCGGTCTCCTCCAGATTGGCCATTTGTGGTACTGACAAAATCCCTGGTCCTGAAGCAAAAGAGAACACCATGCAGTTTAAATACGTGAGAAGCAGAAAGCAGTGAGTATATAACATTTAAGTAAAACAAAATGTTTTATTTTATGTTACTTTAACCCACATTGAAACCTAGTGGTTTTTGTTGTTGTTGTTTCAGACAATTGTCACCTCAGCTTTTTACTTTATGTTCTGTATAGAAATCTTTGGTTTCAGGCAAATGGAGTCAGAATGAAAATGAATTCTTTTACTTTTTTTTTTCTTTTTTCTTTATGGAGTGGAAGGTGTGGTATTTACCAAAATATGGTTATTGGAGGAAAAGTTTCCAGATTTAAATATGGAACTTTATTTTCAAAACTATTTTCTATATTAGCTTGAATTCTAAGAATGCTCCTTCAGTAACTTTTTCTCTCTGTATTGCTACTCGTGATTGCAGCACCTCAGCCTTGCTTTCTCTCCCTTCTAAGAGAAGTTGCCGCTTTTCATCCTCAACACCCGGTTAGCCGTTGACTGATGTTGATTATGGCAGTTTGCTTTCTTTTCTGGAATTGGAGACTCCCATCTTGACCCTGGCCAGTCACTTTGTGCTTAGTGTATTACAGTGGGAACCAGGTTAGAAAGCGGGACTGGATTTGTATGGAATTCACCTGTGAATAGTGCTTCTTATGGAAGTTCCGTCATATCACTTCTCTGAAAGGACATTTTAATTATTCTTAATGAATCCATTTTCCTGGTTCATTTCTCCTTTATTTTTGGTTGTTTGTCATCCACAGGTGGCAGATTTATCAATTGGATGACCTGTTTGTGGGGGAGTGGCTTTCTTCTGTTCTTACTTGGTGTTTGGCTTTATCTGGTGATAATGATTTTCCTCTTGGATTTATATGTGCATCTTCCTCGTTTCCAGTGCTCATATGGAGAAAGAAAGCACAACATGGCAGTGTTCAATATAGCGTGAACTATTTGGCTATTCTGACGTCTGATAACCATCAGTGTACTGTTGAGTTCCTTTTGTTGTTGAGTATATCCATTTTGTGGCTCCAACAGGCTATCCTCCCCCCCCCCCTTTGTTTTTATTTGAACATTGGAATGGGAATGAGACCAAATAAACTGAAGCAGAAAAATTACGCTTTTTAATCAGAATTGCCTAAAACTATGGTTGCCCTTACCTTCTGGTGTTCGAGTGGTTAGCTGGTGTTCTATCCTACAAACATCAATTACTCAGCCCGAAATGATTTAGATTTAAAGCGAAAGTCGTACCCTTCTGTAATTATGGCTATTTGATCAATGGTCTTGACATTTTTACATTTTCAGTATTGTGAAGAGAAAATCCAGTTTTAAGGCTTGCCCTTTAAGAAATTAGAAAATTAAAAATTAATCTGATTGAATATTGTGCGTCTACAAAAAAGAAAATTCCAGATGTCATTAAAAGACAGGTGTTCCCTTTCCAAAACCTGACATACATAGTGAATACCAGCTTTAATATTTTGATGACCTCTTGGGATAGAAAGTTAAAAACGTGCCAAATATTTCTAAATATTATATAGCTAATGGGGTTGAAGAACAAGGCAACCTCTGATGAGTGGGTATTTCCCATAAAAGAGTTCCCCAAAATGTTCTGTGCTTCATGAAACTATCATTGGTGAGATCTATAACACAGTGAATCTCAATTTTCTAATACACTATGTGAATTATAATTTTTACATAGGGAATGGTATGTAATTTATAAAGACTCTATTTGATAAATAAGGGTCAGGCCCAGATTTAGAACGAAACACACTATCTTCTAATTGAATGTTAATTCGGGACTCATTTGAGGACTCAGGTGATCTCATTTTCCTATGAGGTAAAACATGGAATGTTAGAAATCAAGTGACTGGGATGAAAAGGATATGAGGTTGAATTTTATATTTGATTCTTACTAGAAATGTGGTTGTCGACAACGTAACCTTCTTGTACAGTTAAATTTTACTCACAATATTGCTTTAATTTAATGAGCAGACAGTATATGATCATTTAAGGCAAGTTATGAACATTAGCTTAATTTTCATAATACCACGGTGAGATAGATATTGTCATATATGTATTACATATAAATAAATTGAGTCTTGGAGAGGCTAAGTAATTCCAATTTCATAGAGTGCCAAGAGTCAATATCCAAAGTGAGACCTCTTTCTTTGTGAGAAATGGTATTAAATTCTCTTGCAAGGTGTTATAAGAATTTAATGAGATAATGCAGTATATTTCCAGCCACTATATAAATGCTCTATTTGGCATCCTATTTGGCCATCCTGTTCTTCACTCTTTACTTCTAGTCATTCTTTAATTCCTGCCTTTTATATTTCTTTTAGCCTTCTTTACTTCTTAGATTTCGCAGTGTTAATGCCCTGATTTAGGACATTATTTTTCTTTGAATCATTTTCCCTGGCTCTGCCTCTTAGCATTTCATGTCCGTTCCCTTACCTGCATGTCCTACATATCCTATAATATAGCTTTGGTCATATGACCACCTCCATACTCTTTCTCATAAGTTTTTCCAGGAACTGAAACTAACCTTCCATGACTTACAAAGCACTTTTAGTTCTTAGCATAACTTTTAGGACTCTCCCCAAAGTGGCCATGTACTACCTCTCCAAACTTAGTTACACTTCAGGGCAGCAAACTTAACTAGTCTCACTCCCTGAGCAAGGTGTGTGTATATCTATGTTTTGCATCTCTAGTGTTGCTCACATTATGCTTTCCATCTGCCAGGTCTTCCTTTCGTACTGCCGCTGTTGTCCATCATTTTCATGCGCAAGTCTTAAATGGCCAGTGGAAAACTACCTCTTGCATGAAGTCTCTCCTGCCTTTAGCTAGAATCTTCTTTCATTACTAAAACCTCAAAAACTTAGATGACTGGTAATGTTTTCCTGGCACTCTATTAGTTGTGTCCACATTTTCCTCCATTGTTAACTCTGTCCCCCTTAAAGACAGACATGATGTCTTGCTCATCTTTTTATGTTCTAAGTAGCACCACATAGACCTATAATACCTTATATCTAGTAGAATCGTGACAAAATGAATTTTAGTTACATAGATGGTCCATAGAGAGACACTCTGGAGGAGAGCAAAGAGCGAAAACTTTGGGAAAAGGTATAATCAATTTAAATAAGATACCTGCCAATTACGAGATGAATTAGACCTCATATCTGTAAAGTGGGCTGATAGTGTCTATCTCAGACGACTGTGGGGAAGATATATACAAGCAGCATATACTGATAGCTGGTACTCTGGTATGTGATATGTGTTGGCTCTTGTTCTCAGTGCTACATACATATTTTGCATTTCATTCTTAGAACTGCCCTGTGGGATAAGTATTATTATAACATTTTTAGAATGGACAAACTGAGGCACAGGAGGTATTCAGTCTGTATTATTCTTGCCTAAGTTCACATGGCTGGTAAGTGGAGGAACTGGGACCTGAATCCAGGCAGATGTGTTTAAGCACTGCCTTCTTCATTTATTTTCCCCCTGTGTAAGTGGAGGATTTTTTTTTTTCTAAACTGAAAGGGGGATGATTATATTCACGGGTTCAGCAAATGCTTGTAGGTGATGTCAGTGTGCCAGGCAAGATGTGGTCTCTGCCCTGAGGGAGCTCTCAGTCTCGTGGGGGAGGTAGGCAGCAGGTGAGCGGCGTGACAAGCCTTGGCGTTCCAGCAGTCACAGTTGCTGTGGGAGAACAAACTTATTTCCTGTACACGCAGGTTTTCTTTTAAGAGTGTTCTTGGCAAGGGGGAATTTCTTCTGTTGTTTGATGCCATAGAAATTAAATAATTGAAAAGAAGTCCTGTTACAGGTTCAGGAACTAGGCCCTAAATAGCCTATGATTTCCAAAGTCTCATATTTATATCTTTTTTTCTGTTACTTGGTTCTTTGAATTGTTCAAATCAGAGGGGCTGCTTCATGGACTATGATCTGTAGATCAAATGAAACCTTAGGGAGGAGAGCTTTGATACTCTCCCATTCAGACCCAGGTGAGGAAGGTCCGGTATGCCCGAGACAAAATGCAGGTGGGCAAATCTGACTCATTGTATTCTGAGTTGAATATCTTTAGACAAAGTGAGAGAAATAGCCATATAGCTATGAGACTCTGTATGACAGAAGTTAACGTCTTTCATGGTTCATATTAAGATGTTTTTCACTACTCTTTCCCTACTAACTGCCCTAAAATAATAAGTGAATATCCACAAAAAGAAGAAATCTGTTCTAATGGCACTTACCCAGTCTAATTGAAGGTAAAATCTTACATAGTATGTGTGTGCGTATTATTTTCTGGCAACCAGCCAGCTACCACGTACCTGTTTCAAATAGTTGATTTCCTTTCAGAATGTGATATGTACACAAATAAACGTTGAAGGAGGTAAGAGATGGGAGAGTCTAAAGAAAAAAGGTCTTGTTTAGTATAGCTACATCCCTCGATGATTGTCATACCTGCTTTCCTTTTTCATACCACACGTTTGCATATGTATCATGGCTCTAGGCGTATTGATTTGAAATTTTCATGCTCAGTGTTTTCCATTTTTTTCTGTCTATAGGTGTTCTTGTCTGAGCGAGGGGAATTCTACTTGTTTAATGGGTTTCTGTGAATTGGCAACAGTCTGATCACTTGATGATATTCCAGGAGAAGTTTAGACAAGTCAGAATCACTCGAACACTACCCCAGAAGGGATGGAAACCTTTTCCAAGCAGATAGTAGCTATATTTAAATATGTCTTCTTATCTAAGACTCCAAAATTACGTGAAAATTGTCTTTTTCCCCCCTGAATATAATGTTTTTTTGCTCATTTCCCTAAGTCCAGACTCATGGGTTAGGAATGACTTGATGTTAGATGGACGGCACCATCGTGTGTCTCCACAGAACAGCGGTATTTTAGATGCTTCCAAGAAGTATTTTAGGTGCTTCCAGGAGAGAGAGGGGGAGGGAGAGAGCTCTAGGCCCCACACCAAGTACATGAATGCTGTTGGTCAGGCTGGAACAAGTAATGTTGAAGAGCTTACCTGATGATTTTTAGTGATCAGCTGCATTTGAAAACCATTATAAGCATGAGTTTGGTATTTTTAAACTTTCACAATTCTACTGTTCAGCCTGGAATGAGAACTACTTGATAGCAGTTGGGAAGTTAGATGGGGGCAAAGTATAGACTAGTAGGGATCATTGGACTAAACTAAATACAGACAACCTGAAGACCGGATGAGAAAGGCAATAGATTTGAAATCTGTGATCTTTAAAACTCCAAGTCTCTAAGTAGCACTGACATCAATAACTCTGCACCATTTCATTGACCACCTGTCTCCATCAAACTAGGATGTACGTTGGAATTCTGGCATAACTATATTAGTGTGGTTGTCAGAGATGGGGAATGTGCCAAGCACTGTGTAAATGGAAGAGAAGACCATGGGATCCCCGTATTTGTTCACAATTAGGTGAGGGAGGTGGTGGGAAAGATGGGATGATCCTTTTTACTTAGAGTTGCTACTGTGTGACAATTATTTTACTATACTATTAATAGCGATGCCTGGGTGGCTCAGTTCGTTAAACATCCGACTTTGGCTCAGGTCATGATTTCACAGCTCATGAGTTCAAGCCCCACATTGGGCTCTGTGCTGACAGCTCGAAGCCTGGATCCTGCTTTGGATTCTGTGTCTCCCTCTCTTTCTATCCCTTCCCCACTCATTCTCTCTCTCTCTCTCTCTCTCTCTCTCTCTCTCTCTCTCTCTCTCAAAAATAAATAAAACATTAAAAAATCATAGTAATAGCTAACACTTTTATGGTGTTTTCTAATATGTCAGGCACTGTTTCTAAGTATCCTATATGTATTAACTATTTTAGTCCTTGTAAAAACCTTGCAAGGTCGAGACTATGAAGTTCCACATTTAGAGCTGAACCAACTGAGACCCAGACAGGTTATGTGACTTGTTCTAGCATCACAGAACTAAATAATGGCTGAGTTTAGATACCTCTTAAAATGCACTCTCCTTGCGTCCCTGCTTTCAACTACTTTCTTAAATAATGGACTTGGGTGTCCATTTAGAGTGTCCTTCAGAATTTGTGTATAGATGGATGAAAGACTGAACTGCTTTCTGAGGAATACAAGGATCGCTGGACATTGATCACATGCCTCTTTAATGTGCCTCTCAAGGATGCTCCTTTCTTAAAGCAAAGGCATGGGCAAATGCAACAGTTATTATAGAATTGCAAAAACAATACTTGTGATGTCAGTGCTTTAAGTTTATTAGTGGCCTGATATATTCTCCTGTAGCCCTCATTCTTAGTCTCTGCTTACATCTCCTTTTTGACATCTGGCTTTCTTGTTCAATTTCTTCTTTCCATGTGCTATTTTTCTACTTTGCACCTCAGGCAAAAATACAAAAAGTTCAAACAAAAACCAACCAAGCACCCTGTGTGACATCTAGCCAAAACAATGTAACAGAAGGTATCCATCTTTATGCATTCCTTTCTAGCACATAATATATTCATATTTAATATCTCCAATTTGGTCATCTGTCTTATGTTGTTGTGAGCTTGCTATGATCACCAGACTAAGAGACCCGTTTTACATTCTTTACCCCAGCTCCAGCTGCTAGTTACCCTATGCCCTTTAATGTTATAAACAAACAAACAAGGAAACCAAATCAACAAAATCCTGCCACGGCCATCAGCAAGTGGCGACATGCCCATTTGACGGAAATCCCATCCTTTGCTTCTACCCCCTGAGAATTCCTGGACAGTGTAAATTTCTTTTCACATCCTTGCCCTGATTTCTTATTTCCCTCTAATTTTTTATATCTTTCTTATGCATCTCATTTTCTGTAACTTTTCTTATCTGTATCAAGTCTATCCAGGCGCTTTTGCCGAAGTAACATTAGCAAAGGCATTTTTGCACGTCAAGATTCTGAGAGTTTGAGGGTATCAGAAGTTTGTTATGTCGTTTCCCAGCACTGCAAATGAAGTATGTTTACATTTTAGACATTACTATTATTCAAGTCCCCAGGCATTACCACCATAGGTGTTTCTCAATGATCATCATCTTTCTCAGGGGTTTCAACCTTCTTCCTGAACAAGCAGCTTCTGTTCTTTTTAGATTGTGTCACAGCTACCCAAATTCTCATTTCTCCTCCTATTTTTTAATCGTCTATTTGTGGGTTCTTGGAAAAGAAGGCTGTTAGGGTTTATGGCTTGACAAGTCTTCCTTCATATACAGACAGATTTAATCTGCTATCATTAATGCTCCTAGAACAGAGATGGTTCTACTTTAAAAAAAAAAATGAGTTTACATAAATTGCAACCGAGGAGAGAGTGAACAAATCTTAACAGCATATTACTAGAACAACTGTCCAAGCAGTATCTGATTATTTTTTAATATTCCTCTGAGTAGAAAATTTAAAAGACTTTATTGAAAAAAAAAAAAACATTTTGACTGGTATTTGTACCTTAGAGTTTTAAATCTCTTACTCAATCCCTTAAAAAGGAACCAACTAACTTTAGAGGGCATTGTCAAGGAGAAATCTTCCCTGATAATTGGCTAAGAATTCCTACGACTCTCCCCAAGCCTCAAGTTCCAAGTCTAGCTCATTTCTATATCTAAAGTCATTCAGATTTCTTTCATTTCTTCCTTACCATCCAGTCCTTTCCATGAGCTGATCTTTTCACCTCCGAATTACCCATCGATGTGTTTTGTACATCAAAAATAAGTTGTCAACTTTTGTTTCATTGTGTAGTTATTTTCTATAAATAATAGTTTTGCCCCTCCGTGCTGCAGGATCATGCAACACTGCACTGCAAACTTACATTGAACGTTGCAGTCTTCTGTAGCCCACTTACTGTTACATTGGTTATAAGCCTCCTCCTCTCTTGTCTTCCTGATTCTGATTTTGATGATTGACTATTTTAGTACTTTCCTACTCTGTTCAAGTAGTCTCATCTCATTAGGGTATTCTGAAGACCATTTGCTAAACCAAACCAAAAGGAATGTGAGCATAGGGAATGTAGCTTCAACATTTGGGTTTCCAAGATGGAGTTGAGCAAGACAGGAGGGTTGCCTGCTTCATGCTCCGTGTTTCTTGACCAATATTCTTCATTTTATGAAATTCACTGAGTGAATTGGTCTCATGACGTTGTTGAGACAGCATGAACAATGATGGGCTTTAACTAAGGAATACTGTAAATTTTGAGGTGCATGAGGTTTCAAAAAATTTTATTTTAATAACAGTAGATAAAATCATACTCTTGATGTAACCACGCCTGTAAATATTTATCTTAGAATTTGATCAATAGGAAGTATTCCTTCAAATGCAAGGAGAAGTTTCGCTTTTTCTTTACTGTACCATTAAAATGACAAACAGAATGCTATGAAGCATTCATTACCACCTTTTATCCTCCTGGCTCCTTGATGCCCTAAAAAGTATTAATGTTGTTTATACTTATCAGAATCATAACTGTAATACACTTTTCTCCCCATTGCCATGTTGACTGCATACAGTACATGCTAAAGACCCAGAGTCAAAGCCATCCAACTTTCTGCTGGATGGTTGGCATTGGTCTGGTATATCTGCCCTCCCACCTGTCCCCAACTTAAGGGTTAATATATTTTTTTTCACTCCCTTTTTTTCACCAGCTGGCAAGTTCCAAGCAGAAAAAAATAATGCTAAGTGGAAGTGTGTTAAGTAGAAAATAATGGGGGAAGATCCCATAAGGCCAGTATACCAATCTAAATCCTAAATCCAACTATCCTGAAGAAATGCTACATACTTTATGGGATCCCCCAAATAAAATGACAGTAGAGGAAGAGGTAGCTTTAAAATAACAGGATTTTTTAAAAGACCCATAAACCCGCAGAAAGGAAAATAAATTATGGTAAATGAGAAGAAATAATATCTCTATTAAGTAGGATTAAATAACTTTTGTAAGTACTCATTGCATGTATATGATATACAATGTAAAATTAGTTCACTCATCCTGCCACTTCTCTAAAGTACTCTGGAAAATGTGGACTTTCTAAAGTATCATGTAATGAATTGCAGTTTCCATCCTTTAAATATTCATTTAATAGTCTAAGCAAAATAATGATTGCAATGTTCCTGTTAATGAGAATTTGTGCTGGAACTCACTGATGAAATCTTCTATCCACATTGTTGCCAGTTTGAGGTCAAGGTTTAACAATAAAAACAAAAAGTTTAAAGGGCTAACAAATATCTCTTCAAAGGATTCTCTTGTCTTGTTGAAAATAAAACCAAGTTTAAAATTCTCTGTGTTCAAAAGTCAATTATTGCCAATTTCATGGACTTTTCAAACATGGGACTTTCATTTAGCAGAGAGAACTTTACCTGTCAAAAGCCCATTAAATGGCCCCTTTCCATCTGGTAAATGTTCCACAATGAAATTAGAACCATTGGAAAATAATGGAAACCTATGGACATATGTATACTGTGGCTGAAATGGGGAAATGTGTCAATGGTGTCTGGTGTGAATTACTGACTTAAAGACCAGTGTTAACTCCTCTAGACCAATAAAACTTGGGTTGCTATATTATAGCTGATGTAATTTCCTACCTCCAGGTAGAAGTAATTCTAACATTTCAAAAGAAATGAGAGCTCCCACGTTGGCAAAAGTGGTTCTTCAGTATTTTTGGTGAGTATCATGACCCTTTGGAACATCAAATGAAAAATATACACATTCATCCCAGGAAAGAGATGCTATGTAAAAAAATTAGAAGCAACTTGGGTGGTTTAAAAAAAATATATTCCAAATAGTTTTTTGAAAGAGGGGTTCTACAGAGTCTCTTAATGCATTTAGCATTTCTGAGGAGGAAGATCTTTCTTGAGTCCAACATATAAATTTAAATAATTTCCCCTAGGTTTATCTACCAACTCTATTTATATTATTGGCTTTTTCCTCTTTGAAGATTTAAATGAATTTCTCATAATTTTCTACTACTCTATGAATGGGCCACAAAGGAGACAGCCTAACTAGTGAAAAATGGTTTGCTTTTTCCAATGCACGAAGAAAGGAAAAAATAATTCTATGTATGTTCCCATGTGCATACTTATGTGTAATGCAGAGAAGGTGAACTGGCACATGCATAAGTAGACAAGGTAGGAACCTGACAGAACATGTGCATTATTAATTTATGAAATGTAATCCATGTGGGTATGCTAGCTCCCTTCCCCTATCTCGTTCTGGGAAAAAAAAGCCTCTTTTTAAAAAATTTTTTATTTTCTTATTTTATTTTTATTTATTTTATTTTGTTTATATATTTATCTTAATATGAAATTTATTGTCAAATTGGCTTCCATACGACACCCAGTGCTCCTCCCAACAGGGGCCCTCCTCAATGCCCATCACCCACCCTCCCCTCCACTCCCCATCAACCCTCAGTTTATTCTTAGTTTTTATGTTTACTTATTTTTGAAGAGAGACAGAGTGTGAGTGGGGGAGGGGCAGAGAGAGAGGGAGACACAGGATTCGAAGCAGGCTCCAGGCTCTGAGCTGTCAGCACAGAGCCCGACACGGGGCTCAAACCCACAAACCATGAGATCATGAGCTGAGCCAAAGTTGGAGCTCGACTGACTGAGTCAATCAGTCCCCCCCACCCCCCCCCCC
This sequence comes from Panthera tigris, assembly GCF_018350195.1. Classification (NCBI taxonomy): domain Eukaryota; kingdom Metazoa; phylum Chordata; class Mammalia; order Carnivora; family Felidae; genus Panthera; species Panthera tigris. The sequence goes on from NC_056672.1 coordinate 47,675,810, forward strand.
CCAAAAAAGCCTCTTAACCTCTGATTCATGAAATTTTTTATTTTAGCAAACATTCTTAATTGAAGTAAAATGATATCCAAGGGCAGAAAGAACTTTATAATCCTCATAGGGGAGGAAACATTGTGAAACAGTGGAAAAAGGGGACAGTGGTAGGATACTGGGCAAAATTAAGTTGTACAGAAATTACTCTTCCTAAGACAGGAAATAGGTTTTCAGTAGATGCTTCTAGACTAATCTTGTTTACATTTGGTTGCTCACTTTGTCCCTCAGTTCTGTGAATCTTTTCTTAAACGATGCTGTAGTACTTTGTTTTCTAACCATATTGAGGGCTCTATCAACCGAATGGGTTTCAAGGCATTGGTTTCACATGGTGAGGATAAGCGAAGCCCTTTTGGACTTAGGGGAACCAAAGGATCATCTACATAGACAGCTGCCAAGGAGATCCTACTTCATAGTAGAGCGCCACATCATTTCTCCTGATTCACAGCACGGGGAATTCCAGCTTACTTTGAAGCCTGTTAAGAATACTCTTGTCCATCTTATTTTCAGACCTGCCCTTGGTTAGCTTTGACTGACAGAAAGGCTTTAGAAGCCATTGCAATCTTATTTTAGAAAGGATTGAAATCTTATCTCTTTGAGTTCTTCAATCTCTGTTTGGAGACCAAAGGCTCTATGTCAAAAGACTTGTAGATACCTGTACTTGCAACGGGGAGTTCTATGGCAGATTTACAACCCTTGAGTTATTTGAGGTTTCCAAGTTAAGACCTTATGGAAAGAGGGACATGGAGAGGCAGCTGAAATACGGACAATGCACCTATAAATTTTTCCTGGAAATAGGTATATTCTCTAGTCTGTCACAGTTAATACAAAAACAGAGTAATACAAATGAAGACTTAAATTGATGAGGCACATGTGTAAATTGATAAAGGAAGTTTGATGCATCATAACATTGGAATTTATCTAAATTCAATATTGTTAAACATTCTTAAAGATCAGATGAATTATACATGAAGTATATGGATTATTTGTCCCTGGCAAACAATGGTGACATTTCTGTCTGTCACTTAGTATGACAAGGTTAGCATGTTTTATTCAAAACTTTTAAACAGTAAAATGATTTGTATGCATTACTCTTTCTTTGGACTGTCAGGGAAGGCAGAAAGCAACACAGTTATTCTATGACATTGAGTCAGCACGTGCATAAAAAAATGACAGAACAGGATTGCCTCCGACATCTATAAAGCTCATACTTGGGTTTTCTAATCATCTGGTAGGAAAACAATAAAGCCGTAAAGATAAAACTATTTCTCTTCCACCCTAAAAAGAAATATTCCCCTGTTTACTGAAATATAAGTATATTTGTGATATAATGAATATAGAATATTCATGAGTGGGAAAAGGTTTCTGGAAATAGTATGCTTTGGGTTTTAAAGAAATTTAATGAAAGAGTATTATTTTCAGTAAATAGGTTAAGAGTCAGATTTTGTTTCCTTTGTTAAAATACTCTACTGTGCTGGGATGCTCAGTAATCTATGAGATTTTTGGATCTTGTGCTCTCTGTATGTGGGATGGGCATATAGAAGGAAAGAATAGAAGGCGCTGTTCAATGCGTGAACATAGGTGACATTGGAGTGTCATAGCTGACACTGGAATGTAGCAGAATTGATTTCTGATAGTGAGTCTTGGAGAAGGGACAACTCCCAGGGCAGCCCTAAGATTGATCATGCATCCACCCTTTTCTTCTCCACCCTGGACACCAGAAGAACCCACTCTTTACTGTGGTTATGACCTTCCTCTCATGAGAATCTAAAGCAGAAAGGAGTTTTGGGGACATTATGGTAGGTTAGAATAGGGTAGAACTTAGGGACCTTGGTTCTATATTCACACCCAGGGACAGAGAATATCTGAGACTTTTTATTCACTACTTTCCATTGACAGGTGGCATTAGGGACCTCAGTAGTATAGCAGCCATTTAACAAACAACATTCCACTGACATTTTTTGAGAATAAACTATGGACCAGTGACTGGGAATAAAATGATGACTAAGGCAAAGTCTTGCCTTTGTGGTATTTACAGTAGAGAAAGAAAGAGACATTAGCGAGTAAGCACAATGATGATACAGGTGCTATTGTGGCTAATTGCGCAGGGCGAGTGGGGTAGGGGAGAAGAGGGGTACCAACAGTGGGGAGGGGCCAGCAAACCACAAGTTACTGTTTCCCGTTTCTCTGTTCCATACCTTGGAATGGTAAGCACAGAGAAGAATATTTCATTGCAGTCAGCAGTATATTTACTAGAGCTCAAAAACGATAAAATTTCATATATCATGCATGCATTTTGTATCTCTTCCATACTTGCCTGTGACCTGGAGTAAAGGAAGTCCTTTAGATCATGTATTAAGCTTTCCTGATCATTATAACAGCTAATGGCTATAATTGATTGAGACCTATCTAAGGCAAAAGACTGAAGTATGCATTTTTTTTTCTGGAATTATTTCAGAGATCCTTTTATGAAAGGAAGAAGAAATTTTACTATAGACTCCATTTTTGGAAAGACACATGTATTCTTATATTGATCCTGAAACCAGTGATAGTAATATATACGATACCAGCTACAAGGTAGATAATTACTGGTTGCACTGATAATTATTGCTATTTCATTTTAGTTATGTACAAAAAACTGTCCAACCTATTTCAATCCTTTATCTCCATTTCCCCCCAAGCCTCCAGCATATCTAGCATCAGGTCCAAATGGAAAGAAAAAATCAAAGAACTTCATACTTTTCAGAGATATTTATCCTGACTCAATAAGCACATTTACAGAGATCTTTGGAAGGAAATTATAATAACCTATTGCTGAAAGGGGACTTAAGGTGCTGCCAAATCTTTGGGATGCTATGCAGTCTTTCTGGGCTGTCATTTTAAGAAATGTTGTCTCCCTAGAGGAAAATGTTTCCAGAAATACTCCGACCTTGCCATTTTTTAGCATGAAAGTGAGGTGATCTAAGAAGAGCCATCTTCCAAGTAAACGTGGTGAGCCTTAGTTTGCAATATTTATCGTGTTTCTGTTGTGAGGAGGCCAACCCAGTGCTAAGATTCAGCTTGCTGGTCTATTCAGCTTATTCATTTCATGCAAATCCCAATGTGCATGAAATGAACAAAAGACTTCCTTTCTATTTGTATGCATTGTTAGTTTTCTATTCCATTTTTATTCCCAAACTTGTTTTTCTCTCTTTCGGTATTAGTACTGCATTCTTTCAACAAATATTTGTAGCATCCCTAGCCACGGCAAGGCACCAAAATGAACACCATTCCAGCATGGTGGTAAGCATGACCCCCAGGATTCATGTTTTTCCGGCTTTATAGATGCACCGTTAAAGGAGGCTTGGAGATTTCTTGAGCCACATCTGTGATAAGGGGAAAGAACGATCTGCTCAATTATGTGTATCTGCTATGAGCATAGCTTGGGGGGCTCGTTGCCTTACTGACTCAGGGAATGGGAAGAGTGTACACCTGGGAGTCAAACAGCTATGGATTCTGATTCTTGCTCTGATATTTGCAAGCCCTAACCTGGAGGAAATCACTCGTCCTCAGAGCTTCCTTATATGGAAAATACTTGTCTTAGAGTGTTGTTAAATGAATTAGCAGAGATTCAACACTTAGGACTCCCCAAATAAGTGCTCGTGCTCAATGCCTTAGTTCCTAGGCTCTACAATCTATTATATATGCAAATGAGTAAAAATTTTAATAATGAAAGTTAGGCTAAAATAAGTTCTATTAAGGCAGGTACAGGGTTCTGGGATTTCTTGGAGGATGTGTAAATTGTAGACCTTCTGATTTTCCTTTTTTCAGTTTTTATCTTAGATGTAATAGTTTACATCACGGAAGTTTTAAACTTAGGTAAATTGAACTACAAGTACACAATGGGAAGAGAGAGAGAATGAATATGAGTTTAAGGAGTTTGGATAGCATGGCTGATTACACATGCCTTTCCACTCAAGGAGTACTACTACCCTGATTCTTCTTGGGACCATCTCCCCACACTGAATTTGCTTCTATTGTTTTAAAGACCTATGTTTTTTATACTATATTGCCCCACGTTCAAGCTAACTCAAGTAAGCTTTGATTTGTCCCAATGCTGGAGGAAAAAAACAAAACAAAACAAAACTGATGTTGTTAGACTTACTGAGACCTGGCAAGTTTCTCTATAAAATGGTATCTTTCTAAGGCATTATGAAAGGCATTTTTTATTATACATGATTATTAACTTATTTGCAGTATAACATTTAACCTCACTGTACTTCTTTACTTTTATTCTTTATCATTCCTTTCATCTTTTACTTACCTTGATTACCTTGTTTTTTTTTTTTTTTTTTTTTCTACATAATCTTTGCAGGTAAATTTATCTGTTCTTTGCCCAGGCTATTTAATGGGTATTTTATTATTTTTTCAAAAAATGTTGTAGGGCAGTGTCTAAAATTCAAAATCACTGTATGTTATGTCTCCAGTGGGTCTTGATACTTAGGGCATTATCTGCTTAGGAATACCTGGTAAAGTTTTGTGTTCCTGGAGTTGTATGCAACAGTTTTGCAGGTTAGAATGAGCACAGCAGTGTTTTTAATGTTACAATAATCGCTCTTTGCTGCCTGACACTTACCTGTTTTTATACTGCCAACACAGAGGATCTTGAGACTGTGAGTACAAGAACCCAAGGCTCTGATCCACAATAAAATGCAAAGAGCACAGAGAAGTAAGATCCCTTTATCGGTTATTTACATCTCTGTGTGAATCAAGTGTGATAAGGGCTAGAGAAAAAGGCTAAAGGGCTCTAAGCAGGTAAAGAAGAAGCAGGCGTGTCTCAAAACTGCTTGGATGGGGTATAAGGCCAGCTTTCCTACTTCACACCTTTGCCAAGTGCTATCGACCACCATTAAACATTCTCACTCCACTCCTGTCCCCTTTTTGCACGTTGGTTCTTTTACTCTGTCTGGTGGGCTTGGGGTTTTCCATTACCTTTCTTTTAGGGAACTTGTTTTTGGCTCTTTCTGCCCATACACGTTAATATTGAATATTCCTTATTAAAGATAGTGACACCAATGGTGGTCTAAAATGCATTAAGTATAAGGAAGAAAATCCTAAGCATCTCTAATTTTCACAATAATTCTATAAGGAAAAGTTTCATGTTAAAAATGAAAAAAAAATCGAAACACGGAAAGTAACTTAGCACATAATGTAGCAAATGGTGGAGCCAGATGAGTATCCATATGTCTGTATTGCCTATGCCCTCTCCACTCTCATATGCTGCCTTTGTTTGTACACTAAGTATGTTTATAAGTGTGTGCACGCGTGCATGCGTGTGTGAAAGGGAAAGAGCGAGATCATGCTTATCAATCTTTATGTGTCTACATGTATTTTTTTGAAACCATGGCTGACTTCCACATCTTTTTGCAGTGTTTGCATAGCAATGTTGCCAGATCTTTCACTCCAAACATGTACCCCTACCCTCCAGTGACTTGAAATTTTGCAAGTTGCAATTTATACAACTGATGTTTTCTTCTCTGATACGGTTTTTGCAAATGAAACAAAACTCGTATCATCTTACTAAAAAAAAAAAAAAAAATTCCAGGGCTAGCAATTGCTTTAATTCTCACTGGCTGGTCTTTGATGACACCAACACTATTTTCCTTAACATTATTTGCACTTTGCTGTAAGGAGGAACACCCCTTTCCTATTGTGTCCATTGAAGCAGTTTCTCATTTCTGAAATTTTAATGCCTTAAAAGATGGAAAAAAGAGGGAAGGAAAGACCCTGTGGTGATTTAAGATGATAATTCTGGATTGAAGCATCTTGCTACTTAGAGGAACACCATATTTCATAGCGTATTTGTAGAAACGCTTCATGGCACAGACTCCTATTTCCTGTCCTTGAAGGCCGATGGAGTAACATAGTTGCTGTTTCAGTGACTATCTGATCAATAATTCTATGACTTTTTGGACTTGCCGTATATCTTGTGATACATTTTTACTGTGTTGATGTGCAACGACTAATACCTACGTGTATATATTTTTTGTCTCCTGCAGCTGTAAATTATTTTTAAAATATTTCTATAGGTGCTTAGATTTATTTATATAAAACATATCTTCCTTTACTTCATTGGAGATATCCATAAGTCAATTTCACTAGAAAAATATATTTGGAATTTAATATAACTTCTCATGGGCTTGGCCTTTAACTCAACATAATAATAGGACACCAGCTGTAAGATGGGAAAAATGATAAATGTTATCTCAAGATTTATGTGATAATTGCATTAATGCATTTAAAGTCATTTAAAGTGGTGCCAGGCATCCATCTCAAAAAATTCTGAGTATCACTGACATTGCTGTTATTATCACATGAGCTGTTAGTATCACATTGCTATTGTTATCACGTTTGCTGTTATTATCACATGAGTCACAAATAATTATTATAATACTCTACAATAAGTATAAAGTATTCAAGAGAAGAGTACAAAACTCCTTCATGAGCTATCAAGGAAGCTTTACTAGGAGAGATAAGACTTGAAAATCTTGAAGTTAAAATATTTCACTACATGTATAAGGAAGGTCCTAACACTCTAAGTCTAACACTTAAAGCTAGAAGTGGCTTTAAGAAGGTAGGAAGTCTTGAGAAAGTGTGTCCCCACTCAGCAAACTGTGGATAGGGCCATGTATATAATGGGGAGTAAGTGTGAGGTACAGAGTGGGGTCACAAAGAGCCCTGCATGATACATTAAGAATTTAAGACTTAATCATATTCGCATTGGAAGCCATGAAAGGATTTTTAAAAAGGGAGCTAACGTGGTCAGATTTATATTTTAGAGATATTACCTTAGCGTCCTTATAGAGGATAGATTAGAATGCTAGCTAGCTGGAGGAAGCTGAGACATGGGGCTAAAAGGCTTTTCAAATTGGTCATAGGAGAGCCGGTCAGGTCCTTAAGGCTGTGGCTATGGAAATGGAAAAAGCAAACACATTTGAGATACATTTAAGACACTTTACTGACAATGCTACAGGATCATTTGGCTGGAAAGGGAAGAGAAGGATCCAGAATGATATAGTTCAAGTTGATGTTTTGGGCAATTGAGTGGATGACATTGCTATCAGTAGAGATCAGGAAAAGATTTGAAGGGCAGAACAAGGGCAGTATGGTGGGTAAAGATGAAACTCTGGGAGATTATCACCTACTCATGGACTGGTAGAGAAAGACCAAGGAAAGAAGACCTATAAGAAATGTACAAGAAATAGGAGAAGAACCAAGTGTTAGATAATCTAAGGGAGAAATAAATGTCAAGAAAAATATGTCAACAAAATTGGTCGGAAGTTATTGGTGATCTTAATATATTCTAAAGGTATGAAGAATGAAATGAAGGTAAGGAAGTGAAGACAATTAAGTCATTGTCAAATAGATTGGCTATGGGACATAGAAATGTTTTTTTTTCCCCTTTGTAGGAAAATAGGCTTGAGAAATTTTTTAGCCTATGGGAAAAGAGTCACTAGAGAGGGGAGAGATAATAGTAACAGAGGTAATAAATAATTCCTTTGAGATAAAAATGGGTTTGGAACCAGAACATAAATGAAGTTCCAATTTGAGGATGGGATCCTGTTAGTATTTATGGGAGAGGGCAAGGATGAGGTACATGAAGATAGATTATATGTATCTGGAATACGAATTTGGAAGGATCATATCTGATGGTTTCTGTTTGTAAAGTAGAAGGTGAGGTCATCTTTGTGAGTAGTCAAATTTTGTTCTCTTTTCCCTCTTTAAGATTTTGTTTTGTCTAATCAATACCAGAAACCAAGTAGTAAAAGAAATAAGTATTTCATTTTATTTTATTTTATTTATTTTTAAAATGTTTTATTTGGAGAAAGAGAGCATGTGCACAAGTGGGGGAGGAGCAGAGAGAGAGACACAGAATCTGAAGGAGGCTCCAAGCTGTCAGCACAGAGCCCCACGCGGGGCTTGAACTCACTGACCATGAGATCATGACCTGAGCCGAAGTCAGACGCTTAACCGACTGGGCGCCCCAGAAATATGTATCTTAAAGAATCTTCAGGTTTTGTGAGTTTCTTGGCATTTCCTATACTTCTCTGTGTGTGTCTTTTCTAATGAAGACTTATCAACTAGTGTGTTAACAGTAAGATAGTTTCTGGGGCACCGGAGTGGCTCAGTCGGTTGAGCGTCCGACTTCCGCTCAGGTCATGATCTCACAGTTGGTGGGTTTGAGACCCGCTTTGGGCTCTGTGCTGACAGCCTGGAGCCTGGAGTCTGCTTTGGATTCTGTATCTCCCTCTCTCTCTCTGCCCCTCTCCTACTTGTGCTCTGTCTCTCTCTCTCTCTCAAAAGTAAATAAATATTAACAGTAAGGTAGTTTGCACTGTTGTAGGCCTGTGCCTCCTCTACCTCTTCATTTTATTGAGGGGCAGCATGGATCTCTGTGAGGGCCAACCACCATGTCATTAATTTGGTGAGGGTCACCCGTGGAGATCACCTAGGAACGTATTAGCAGAGAGGAAAGGTGACCTTCAATATTTGGGATCAGCAGTATCTCCAATATGGATTCTTCTTTGAAAATCCTGGGAGGACACGTCTTGTACTTGGAACTGAGCACTGCTCATACCCATTGCTTGCTAAAGGAACATTCGAGGAACATCTTTACTTAAGAATTGGGTTAAAAAAAGATGATAACAGACAAATAAACTGAGAAGATGTTAAGTACATCATTTCCTGTTGTTAGCTGGGCATGTGTTTCAAGTTTGCTCTTGATTACTACCAAGTTCAAGTTTTTAATCCTATGGTATTAACCTAATGCCCCTGTCCAGTCTCAAGCTTTATGCTATTTGACTCTAGGTCTGTCTTCTGGAGTGAAACAAAACAATTCTCTCTTTTCTTCCACAAGAACATCACTGCAAGTAATTGAATTTTACTGTAATCATCATTTTCAAGTCCCTAAAATTTTCATCATAGGTAATGTTTTGCACATCTTTTCAACGTCCAAGTAGTCTCTGTGAATAAGCTTTGTTTCACAATTTATGAGGAAAATGCTCATAAGATGGAAATCGCATTAGACTTGAACACAGAGGATGGGTTCTGTTTTAGAAAATTCTGATTTGGGAAAAAAAAGCCACAGCTGAATCTTTATTCATGGGCACCTGAGAATGGCACCTTAGCAATAAAATTTTTTCTTTTTAAACAGTTTCATTAATAGTTTACATACTATAAAGTTTACCCATTTAGAATACACCATTCAATGGTTTTTAGTATATTTGGGGGGTTGTGCAAGAATCCCCATAATCTAATTTGAGAATATTTTAATTACCCCAAAGAAACACCATAGGCACTGGAAGTCACGACTCATTACCCCCATCTTCTCTCTTCCCACCCCTGGTGCTAGGTAAACCCTAATCTGCTGTCTTTCAATACAGATTTGCCTATTGTATAAACTTCATATAAACGGAATCATAACATGTGGTCTTGTGAGACTGTTTCTTTTTTTAAACTTAGCCTAATGTTCTTGAGTTTCATCTATGTTGTAACATGTATCAATACTTCATTTTTATAGCTGAATATTCCATTGTATGGCCACACTACATTTTGTTTATCCATTTTTCAGTTGATGGACATTTGGATTGTTTCCACTTCCTATTATGAATAATTCTGCTATGAACATTTGTGTACAAGTTTTTATGTGGACATATGTTTTCATTTCTCTTGAGTAGAATCCTAGGGGTAGAATTGCTTCTTAAATTTTTTTTTTGCATTCATATGGTAACACTGCTTAGCATTTTGAGGAACTGCCAGACTGTTTTTCCAAAGTGGCTGTACTATTTTAAATTGCCACCAACAAGGTTTTGATGATGACTAAAAGATTGAGTCAGAGGAATAGTCAGAGGAATAAGTAAATGGCAAAGTACTACCCATGGATTCTTTTATTGCTTTGTTTTGTCTAACTCTTCCCAGAGAGCAAAGAGTAAAGAAATATTTAGTATGCATTAAAAAAAAAAATCTCCAGATCACCCTGTGGGTTTCTTTAGGTATTTCCTAGACTGAGTGTTGGGCTTTGACCTCACATGTTCCTTGTAAGGCTCTAGTGAGGCCAAGAATGGATGTGAGTCTAGTATATTCAAGTTAAGTAGTTAGCTATTTGGTCGTTTCCCCCCATTATTACATTTTATCTAAAGGTTTTAGAAGACAAGTGGCATAGCTCTCAAAAGTTATTTGAATTATTAGAAACCACAAAGTTGGGAGAGCGTTTTTTGTTTTTGTTTTGTTTTTAAAGTGGATACCAAAATAGCTTTTAGGAAGATGACACCTTACTTATCTCTTAAATTACTGAAGTGAGCAAAAGAAGCCTTAAGACCTGAAAAGTAAAAGTTATAAACATGATAATACATTAAAACAAACAATAGAATGAAGAAAAATATATTGTGTTTTATAGGTTAAATTTTGTTATAAATGAACATCATTTTTATGCAACTCTATGTTTATAAGCCTTATACTGTGTTTATTTTCAATTTTGGGTGGTACATTTGAATTTCTCTCTAAAGAAATGGGGGAAAATGTATTGGGTGTCCCCTCCCCTCCTCTCCCCTATTCCCACCAGCCCAGTAAGTCCCTGCTGGGAAGGCATTTCTGCTGCCTGTAAAATTTTGAAGTAAATAGAGAAAGAAACTGCATCAAATGTTAAATGTTGAGCAATGGCACAGACTGGGCCCCAGCCCTGGCAGGTGGAGCACTCTGTGTGTGGACAGTCCCACGGTGTCAGGAGGAGAATGCAGGACTTGTTGCTCTGCTGGATACTGGGGTATGTGGGCACAGATGTGACATCTGGTCCCACCCAGGTAGCAGGAGCTGCCAGGAAGGCCGCCTACAATTTGTTCAGGAAGTTGCCAGGGTCTGCAATATTTACTTCAGGCCTTAGTGCTTGTGGGTCTTTGCACCATCTGGCTGGGCGGCTGGTGCTGTGGTAGGGGTCTCTGGGCAGAGTTGGCTGGCGGCTGACCATCCACTGGGGAAGGCCTAGCTGCTTGTGTGGGACCTCAGGTTGGTAGTGAAGCCAAAGGACTGGTTGATGGGCAGGTAGGCCTTCAGCACAAAGATGGGGGTGCTGGCCACTTGGAACTTCTCCAAGGAATGGCCCCATTCGGAGCATGTTCTGTGTTTAACACAGTATATGCCACCAACACTTGTTCTAGACACGGGATCTCCACAAGGCCGATGGGCTCCATGAACCAGGGCTGGGGCATCAGCACGTGGGTGTAAGAGGCAGCGCCTGGCCTTGGGGATGACCTGGATGGCATCTGCATTCAGGGACACGTCACGGGCAGGGAAGGGCATGCTTTGCTTGTTCTTGGGCAGTTCCACCTCTTTGTGTGATGTTCTTGCGAGGCAAGTTCTGTATGGGCTCCATATAACAGCTGTTGTAGGGACTGTTCTTTAGATTGGCTTCAGGTATGGGTCGTCCTTCTTCCTGGGCATATTGTTGGCAGTGTGTATAGTGGTGATCATTTCAAAATAGTTATCTAAGTCCTGTGTTGGACACCTGAATTACTGTCCTAACCTTGGGCTGTGATCTCTCAGGAACATGCAAATTATTTCATAGATGTGTGCATCAGGCAGCAGTTGTGGTCACTCCAACCCCAAAAATGACTGAAAAATGAGTTATGGTTGTCCCAGTGATGGAGGGTAATTAGTACTATTTTGTAGATAATGTTAATTAAAATGCCCAAATTGAGGAATTCTAAGGAGTTCATGCAAACATGACTCAGAGAAGGGACTAGTCTTCCATTATCATTCATTGCACATGAGACTGCTCTCTTTGGGGACAAAAAGTCACATGGTAGCTATTTCTGTTTCTGCAGTGCTTATGTAGTGCCTGTCATCTAGGAGAGTTTTTTTTTTTTTTTTAAATGCCCAAATACATATTGCAGGGCCTTAGCACAAACCAGTTATATTAGGATCTTCACTGGTATTCTCAGGTCTGTTTGGTACACAAATCTATGAAATAGAAATCCTTTATGCCATTCATGTTAAATACCTCTGCTTAAATCTCTCTCCTATGAATTCAAACCCTTGAATGTAACTTACTGTCTAGCTTGACTTAGTTTAATGTGCTCTTAACCTCCTGGTTGTAATTCTCCCCATTCACTTTTGAGAATGACATTAAGAAAACAATTCAGGAGCGTCTGGCTGTTTGGCTCAGTTGGTTGAGTGTCCGACTTGATTTTGGCTCAGGCCATGATCTTAGAGTTGTGGGATTGAGCCCTATGTTGAGCTCTGTGCTGAGCATGGAGCCTACTTAAGATTCTCTCTCTCCCTCTGCCCCTCTCCTCTTTCTCTCTCTCTCTCTCATATGTGTGCTCTGTCTCTTAAATAGGTAAATAAAACTTAAAAATTTGGAGTTGAATAATATGATACGAGGATATAAGGATGTCTAAGTCAAAGATGAAGGCTAAAGAGGAGCGCAAACCACTGAATGCCATAAACAGAATGGGTGTGGCCTTTGGTAAAAAGGGTAAGGACAAATACACTTTTAAGCTTTGCTGAGAAGTGAGGAAGAATATAAACAGATAGGTCCATATCATGGGAAAAGTTTCAGAAAAAACTTGAATGATCTAACATCTTCATCAAACAGGAGAAGAAAAATGAAAATTTAGGGTAGGTGAGGACCCAGTAAAGAAACACCAAGCTTCTAAATAAATGGGGGAGACGATGTATTTTGGATGACAGAGATGGAAAAAAAAAAAAAAAAGGAAAAAATGTAATTAGAAGGCCCTGAATGAAAAATGAACATTTGTGTGGGTAAATTATAATCTAGCACCAGAGTTTAGAGTCAATTCCCTAAGCAAAGACTGGGTAAAACCTAGTATGGGAGGAATTTGTATTAAAAACAAACAAACAAACAAAAAAACAGATCCTACAGTTCACTGAAAGGTTAATAAAAATTTACAGTGTGGCATGGTTGTTTCCTGGTCTATGATAGGAATATAGTCGCCTGAACAAATGGAGTAGTAGTTCCATTGTTTCAGTTTTATTGGGATTTACATGTGTTTTAATTCTGTTGCTGCATGAATTGAGCAATACTCAGAGCACCTCTTGTCAGAGCTGTGTGTCCTAGTCCCAGAAGTTCCCCTTCTCAAGCTCCTGAGATGTTAACATCAACAAAGCTGTCATCTTTTCTTCAGAGGCCTGAGTCTTAGCTTTGTAGGACCTCCCAAAAGCTTCTAAATTCTAATAATTCTGTCCTCTTCCTTTGTTCCACCAGTCATAGGGTCGTAGCTTAGTTACTTCTTCTGTGATACCTTAGTGTTACCTTTTGCCTTTTTAGTTTTCTAATAGCTGGGTGACATTTCTTTTAATGAAATTTTATTAAAATAACATGCAGTTTCCACCTTCTTACTGTGCCCGGATGGTTACAGCCAGGGATAAGTATATTATGGAATATGGGTAATGAATAGATCTTTTGAAATATTAAAGGGTTACATGCGAAAGAAAATATATCTAATGTATCACACATAGTTGGTTTCTTTATATTTCCTTGTGGGAGATTATCTGTCCTCCCTATGCCCTGCCATTGTGAATAGTCAGGTTCTAGATAGGGCACATGACCTAGTTCCATGACCATAGCTTTTGGGCCAGGGTGGGCACTTTACTTAGACAACAGATTCTAGGCTAATCAATTTGCCTATGACAAGGTTTGGCATAAAGTGCTCTTCTCAAAGATAGATGAACTGGGCCAAATGGATTTTTTCTTTTATGATTTTGAACCAAGAGTCTCAGTTCAAAAGCTGGACCAAAAGAAGCATGTGATGCAGTTGAATCGATTAATAGCACGACATTAGTGGCTCATGAATTCCTGCCACGGATTTTTTCCAGAGACATTTGACCTATGAATCACTCTCTTTTACCCTCAGCAAAAACATTTCCATAATTAAGACTGGGTTTACTTTGTGAGATGGATATATCTCTATTATTTGAATGTTCAAGCAGAGAATGGAAACCTGTCAAGTTTGTTTTAGAGACGTCCATGAAGGCTTTTCACGCTAGAATACAAGATGTGCATATATTACTGGGTTCTGTTCTAGATCCATTGAATAAGAATATTCTAAAAATGGAGTCAGGTTATATACACTAAAAATAGCAATAACAAGAAAAACTCCTCCATGTTATGCTGAAGTATCTGGTCTGTATATCAGTCAGATACACAAAAAAAGAAGCAAGTTGTTAGGGATATCTGTTGTTGAATAATAAACTACGCCAACTCTTGGTGTCTCTCCATTTTTATTATATCTCATGACTTTGTGGGTCAGCAATTCAAGTAGTTTCTACTGGGAAATTCTGCACCATCATATTGATGAGGGCCACTTGGTGATATTAACTGGAAACTAGATTCATCTGAAGTATATAGAATGGCTTCATTGATATGCCTAGGGTCTCAGTAGGGATAGCGGACACTTTTTTTTGTCTCTCCATATAGTCTTAGGACTTCTTGCTTAGTTTTCCCAGCAAGGCAGTTGAAAGTCTTATGTAATGGCTCAATATTACTTAGTGGCTTGGGGCTCTTAGGCAGGCCAAAATCTGGCAGTCTTCTTAAATAGTAGGTCTGGATCCGGCATATACTGTTTCTACTGTTCTCTATTGGTTAAAGCAGTCACAAGCCAGCCCAGCTTCAAGGGTGGGAAATTAAACCCCATCTCCCAAAGAGAGAAGTTAAGAATTTGTGCCCATCTTTAATCTGTCACAAAGACCTTAATTTATTGTAAACTATCTCTTTAAATCCTGAAGAGATGGCATTTGAGAAGGACAATTCTAATGTCTGGGAACTGCAAGAGAGGACTGATCAGGCAGGGCATGGCTAGGAAAAGGGATATCTGGCTTGTCCTCTGTTAGAGAAAGAACTATGTAATGAAGAAGAACATGCAAAAAGGGAGCGATGCATTCAAGATAATTTTACCCTAAGCAGAGTTTTATTTGAGACCATTCATGATCATAGTCTACTGGAATAGGATAGAGAAGAATTTGAGTCTGTAGGTAACTTTTGGATTAGAAGTAGGTAGTATTTGCCTACTTACCAAAAGCATGCCGGTAAAATGTTATCAATCACCAGTAATAGTGATAGTAACGATTACATTAATGAATTCAATTTGTCATTCTTTCAGGTTCATATGAATAGATGCATTCTCTCTATTGAAACATTTTTTGTCTTTTAAGTGAAAAGGAAAGAAAGGAGAAATGTTCAATTAGAATTGCTTGAGATCTTAAAAAGATATCATAAAACATGATAAATAGGGTCACTTAGAATTTTTCTTGGAAACCTAGACTTACTTCATTTCTTCTTAAATAACTTAAGTTTCCCAAAGTGCCTTTCTTAAAGTTAGAGCAACTTATTTTTGAAATAGGAAGCATGCTGTGATAAACTTGCTTTCCTCCTCTATTGTTAAACTATTTCACAAATTGCATTTGTGAGCTGTGACTATGCTGTTGATGTTATTTACACTCGAGAGCAGATTAAACATGTTTTTGTTTATATTAATTATGAAACTGAGGCACATGGGATTACCATTTGTTTTTGTTTTTCTTTTTAATTTTTCCTCTTGGTAGGGGCTGGTTATTACTTTGCTCTAAGCTGCTGGGTGACTCAGAAATGAAATTGACATAAACTACTCAATATCAGATATGTTGACTTAAATCAATGGCACAAAAGACTTTCAGTGAAAATGCAGTGTCATTTAATAAATGAACATGGGGGACAAACTAATGCTAAAGTTGGTTTTGACAAAGGTGCTTAAAATCTTGTTGAGCAAAGACAAGGGGATTAAATTCATTCTATTGATACACTCCAAAGACCATAATAGAAAAATTCCAAGAGCAAAGGGTTATGTCCTGATTGCACCCTTATGAACCTCCTCAGGTAAGAAACTCTCTAGAACATTTTACCTGGCCACTATTCTGTTGGTGACTTGACAGACTGGAAAAGTAATGATCTCTTCGGGGAAAGTTGTGTATTTCCTCTATGGAAAATAATTAATATGAACACATTTCACTCATCAATTTATATTGTCTGACCATACTTGATATTCCAACCATTCCTGCAGTAACCAGTTCTTTTCTGGCATCCTTGGGCAGGTGAACCTGGTTGCACCACTTCATCCCAGAGCCTCAGGCCTAAACTGAATGCCTCCTAACTTCCTGGTCCTGAACATTCTGTCATATGATATCTCCCATAAGGGGACCTGTGGCAATTCCTTGGTGCTCATGCACACACAACCTGGAAGTGCAGGGGAATGAAGCAGGTGGATAAATGCCTCCCTCTCTCTTTCAGTGGGCAGATGGTTCATGGACATCTTGCTTAAGCTTCTGAGATTCCTGAGGGAGGGAGTAACCAGTTTCCCATAGTAGCAAACAACTATACCCTGGTATTGGCACTCTTTACTTCCCTGGGTCACTTTTATTACCTACTATCATAGTCCCAAATAAATTTTTCACACATAAACTTTGGTGTCTTAGATCGGGTTTTTTTAATTTTTATTTTTTTGGTGGTGGGGGGTGGGGAGTGCGGGGAGCCAGAACTAAAGCAGGCCCTTTAAAACTTGTCTCTTCCTTTTGAATTATCAATAATGTGTTGGAATTTAATTAGGGAATGTTTCCTCAAAATTGAAACCAGGAATAACCCAAGAATAACCAGGAATAACTCAGCGCACTGTAAAATCCATTTTTACCTTGTTTCGGTTTTCTCTGTGTTGGTACATCTATGACCTTAGTTCCATTGGCACATAGACTAGAACTTTTGGACGAACACTGTCTGCTTATGAAGTTAAATGTTGGAGAAAGATATTTCGAATTTCAGATGTCTGGGAATTTTTGTGAAAATTTTAATTTCACCCCAAACAATAGAATGGCATCAAGTCTGATAAAAATCATACTATATTTTCTCCTCTGTGAAATCCTAAGTATTAAATAGAGGGGAAATAAACTTTATTTATTTATTTATTTATTTATTTATTTATTTATTTATATTTTCTAATTTATTTTATTTTACTTATTTTTTTCAATATATGAAGTTTATTGTCAAATTGGTTTCCATACAACACCCAGTGCTCATCCCAAAAGGTGCCCTCCTCAATACCCATCACCCACCCTCCCCTCCCTCCCACCCCCCATCAACCCTCAGTTTGTTCTCAGTTTTTAAGAGTCTCTTATGCTTTGGCTCTCTTCCACTCTAACCTCTTTTTTTTTTTTTTTTTCCTTCCCCTCCCCCATGGGTTTCTGTTAAGTTTCCCAAGATCCACATAAGAGTGAAACCATATGGTATCTGTCTTTCTCTGTATGGCTTATTTCATTTAGCATAACACTCTCCAGTTCTACCCATGTTGCTACAAAGTGCCATATTTCATTCTTTCTCATTGCCACGTAGTACTCCATTGTGTATATAAACCACAATTTCTTTATCCACTCATCAGTTGATGGACATTTAGGCTCTTTCCATAATTTGGCTATTGTTGAGAGTGCTGCTATAAACATGGGGGTACAAGTGCCCCTATGCATCAGTTCTCCTGTATCCCTTGGGTAAATTCCTAGCAGTGCTATTGCTGGGTCATAGGGTAGGTCTATTTTTAATTTTCTGAGGAACCTCCACACTGTTTTCCAGAGTGGCTGCACCAATTTGCATTCCCACCAACAGTGCAAGAGGGTTCCCATTTCTCCACATCCTCGCCAGCATCTATAGTCTCCTGATTTGTTCATTTTGGCCACTCTGACTGGTGTGAGGTGATATTGGAGTGTGGTTTTGATTTGTATTTCCCTGATGAGGAGCGACGTTGAGCATCTTTTCATGTGCCTGTTGGCCATCTGGATGTCTTCTATTGAGAAGTGTCTATTCATGTTTTCTGCCCATTTCTTCACTGGATTATTTGTTTTCCGGGTGTGGAGTTTGGTGAGCTCTTTATAGATTTTGGATACTAGCTCTTTGTACAATATGTCATTTGCAAATATCTTTTCCCATTCCGTTGGTTGCCTTTTAGTTTTGTTGGTTGTTTCCTTTGCTGTGCAGAAGCTTTTTATCTTCATAAGGTCCCAGTAGTTCATTTTTGCTTTTAATTCCCTTGCCTTTGGGGATGTGTCAAGTAAGAAATTGCTATGGCTGAGGTCAGAGAGGTCTTTTCCTGCTTTCTCCTCTAGGGTTTTGATGGTTTCCTGTCTCACATTCAGGTCCTTTATCCATTTTGAGTTTATTTTTGTGAATGGTGTGAGAAAGTGGTCTAGTTTCAACCTTCTGCATGTTGCTGTCCAGTTCTCCCAGCACCATTTGTTAAAGAGACTGTCTTTTTTCCATTGGATATTCTTTCCTGCTTTGTCAAAGATTAGTTGGCCATAATTTTGTGGGTGTAGTTCTGGGGTTTCTATTCTATTCCATTGGTCTATGTGTCTGTTTTTGTGCCAATACCATGCTGTCGTGATGATTACAGCTTTGTAGTAGAGGCTAAAGTCTGGGATTGTGATGCCTCCTGCTTTAGTCTTCTTCTTCAAAATTACTTTGGCTATTCGGGGCCTTTTGTGGTTCCATACAAATTTTAGGATTGCTTGTTCTAGTTTTGAGAAGAATGCTGGTGCAATTTTGATTGGGATTACATTCAATGTGTAGAAAGCTTTGGGTAGTATTGACATTTTGACAATATTTATTCTTCCAATCCATGAGCACAGAATGTTTTTCCATGTCTTTATATCTTCTTCAATTTCCTTCATAAGCTTTCTATAGTTTTCAGCCTACCGATCTTTTACATCTTTGGTTAGATTTATTCCTAGGTATTTTATGCTTCTTGGTGCAATTGTGAATGGGATCAGTTTCTTTATCTTTCTGTTGCTTCATTATTAGTGAATAAGAATGCAACTGATTTCTGTACATTGATTTTGTATCCTGCAACTGTGCTAAATTCATGTATCAGTTCTAGCAGACTTCTGGTGGAGTCTATCGGATTTTCCATGTATAATATCATGTCATCTGCAAAAAGTGAAAGCTTGACTTCATCTTTGCCAATTTTGATGCCTTTGATTTCCTTTTGTTGTCTGATTGCTGATGCTAGAACTTCCAACACTATGTTAAACAATAGCGGTGAGAGTGGACATCCCTGTCGTGTTCCTGATCTCAGGGAAAAAGCTCTCAGTTTTTCCCTGTTGAGGATGATGTTAGCTGTGGGCTTTTCATAAATGGCTTTTATGATCTTTAAGTATGTTCCTTCTATCCCGACTTTCTTGAGAGTTTTTATTAAGAAACGTTGCTGAATTTTGTCAAAGGCCTTTTCTGCATCGATTGACAGGATCATATGGTTCTTATCTTTTCTTTTATTAATGTGATGTATCACATTGATTTGCGAATGTTGAACCAGCCCTGCATCCCAGGAATGAATCCCACTTGATCATGGTGAATAATTCTTTTTATATGCTGTTGAATTCGATTTGCTAGTATCTTATTGAGAATTTTTGCATCCATATTCATCAGGGATATTGGCCTGTAGTTCTCTTTTTTTTACTGGGACTCTGGTTTAGGAATCAAAGTAATACTGGCTTCATAGAATGAGTCTGGACGTTTTCCTTCCCTTTCTATTTTTTGGAATAGCTTGAGAAGGATAGGTATTGTCTCTGCTTTAAACGTCTGGTAGAACTCCCCTGGGAAGCCATCTGGTCCTGGACTCTTATTTGTTGGGAGATTTTTGATAACCGATTCAATTTCTTCGCTGGTTATGGGTCTGTTCAAGCTTTCTATTTCCTCCTGATTGAGTTTTGGAAGCGTGTGAGTGTTTAGGAATTTGTCCATTTCTTCCAGGTTGTCCAGTTTGTTGGCATATAATTTTTCATAGTATTCCCTGATAATTGCTTGTATCTCTGAGGGATTGGTTGTAATACTTCCATTTTCATTCATGATTTTATCTATTTGGGTCATCTCCCTTTTCTTTTTGAGAAGCCTGGCTAGAGGTTTGTCAATTTTGTATATTTTTTCAAAAAACCAACTCTTGGTTTCGTTGATCTGCTCTACCGTTTTTTTAGATTCTATATTGTTTATTTCTGCTCTGATCTTTAGTATTTCTCTTCTTCTGCTGGATTTAGGCTGTCTTTGCTGTTCTTCTATTTCCTTTAGGTGTGCTGTTAGGTTTTGTATTTGGGATTTTTCTTGTTTCTTGAGATAGGCCTGGATTGCAATGTATTTTCCTCTCAGGACTGCCTTCGCTGCATCCCAAAGCGTTTGGATTGTTGTATTTGCATTTTCATGTGTTTCCATATATTTTTAAACTTCTTCTCTAATTCCCTGGTTGACCCATTCATTCTTTAGGAGGGTGTTCTTTAACCTCCATGCTTTTGGAGGTTTTCCAGACTTTTTCCTGTGGTTGATTTCAAGCTTCATAGCATTGTGGTCTGAAAGTATGCATGGTATGATTTCAATTCTTGTATACTTATGAAGGGCTGTTTTGTGACCCAGTATGTGATCTATCTTGGAGAATGTTCCATGTACACTTGAGAAGAAAGTATATTCTGTTGCTTTGGGATGCAGAGTTCTAAATATATCTGTCAAGTCCATCTGATCCAATGTATCATTCAGGGCCCTTGTTTCTTTATCGACCGTGTGTCTAGATGATCTATCCATTCCTGTAAGTGGAGTGTTAAAGTCCCCTGCAATTACCACATTCTTATCAATAAGGTTGCTTATGTTTGTGAGTAATTGTTTTATATATTTGGGGGCTCCCGTATTCGGCGCATAGACATTTATAATTGTTGGCTCTTCCTGATCGATAGACCCTGTGATTATTATATAATGCCCTTCTTCATCTCTTGTTACAGCCTTTAATTTAAAGTCTAGTTTGTCTGATGTAAGTATGGCTACTCCAGCTTTCTTTGGACTTCCAGTGGCATGATAAATAGTTCTCCATCCCCTCACTCTCAATCTGAAGGTGTCCTCAGGTCTAAAATGAGTCTCTTGTAGACAGCAAATAGATGGGTCTTGTTTTTTTATCCATTCTCAAACCCTATGTCTTTTGGTTGGTGCATTTAGTCCATTTACTTTCAGTGTTATTATAGAAAGATATGGGTTTAGAGTCATTGTGATGTCTGTAGGTTTTGTGCTTGTAGCGATGTCTCTGGTACTTTGTCTCACAGGATCCCCCTTAGGATCTCTTGTAGGGCTGGTTTAGTGGTGGGAAATCAACTTTAATTGAGCCAGAGTTTAAGTTGGAGGTGGCCCAAATGCCACCTTGGAAATCATCACAAATCCTTCTCAGACCCAACTTGTATTTGTTGAGATTAGATTGGTGTCTTGTAATTTCAGTTTTTTGCAAGTGGTTACAAAGAAGGCATCTTCTAAGATTAAAAATAGTTTTGAGTATATAACTGGAAGAAATGTATGTATAGTTCACTGCAATAAAGCTTAGGATCCTAGGCTTAAATATTTCCAAATTCTTTAGTCTCATGAAAACAGTCACTCTTGTAAAATCTGAGTAGTATCACATTTTATTTACTTACTCACATTTACAATATCCTATTCATGTTGGTGAATAATTTTAGAGGACTTGAAAGGTAGTTCAAGATAACTGTGTGCTTTCTAATTTTATTAAAAAGATATTAAAAATTGAGAATTTTAGGGCTAAAACCCAACATTTCAATTATCTAGAACATCTCAGTTTATTGGTTGGACAGATTTCTGGCTGTTTTTAAAACTTAGGATGATACAGAATCCAGGAAAAATAGCAAAGCTGATAGTTTACATTTGAAAATAAGTATGAAAATTATTGGGGACGTAAACTGCTTTATGAACTAGACACAGATCAGTGCTTTACTTATATTTGTCTCATTGAATCTTCAAAATAGTCCTATGAGATCAGTGTTACTATTAGTATTTTTTAAAAGGTGAAAGAACAGAAACTTGAAAGCAGTTAATCATTTGAACTTACCCAACTATTAAGTTTCAGGACTCCATTTCTTTTCCTCTCCCAGTTCTGGTGCTCTCAGTGGTTGCTTCCCCTGGGAAGATCCAAATATGACAGTCACTCCCAGGAAAATGTGATCATTTGACTTGCTGACCAAATAGGCTATTGCTGGCTGTGATATCAGATTTACTAGAATTCAAAGAGTGAGAACTGCAGAAAGAAGAAAAGGAGAAGTATCTGGTCCATGACATAAGTGATAAGAGTGACTATGACAATAGTGATCAGAAGATGATAATCAAATCTACAACAGAGGAGTAGTTCTACTCAGCAGTAGCAAATGCACCTATTAACTTATTTAGAGGTTATTTGGGTACAAGTTGGTAACGAATTTTAAGTTCCATACACTGCCCTCTGTTTAAGAAAGCAGAGAATAATGTAGTATGGATTAGGCATATTTCAATGGTTGTTATCATTAAAATAGAAAACTTTTATGTAAAAACTTATCAGGCATCTGGAAACCTGTATCACAAAAAACAGCACTTTCCCCCAGTGATTCTGCTCTTTGGATGCCATGATTATTTAAGGTTCTTGACATAGAAGAGATCAGGAAAACTTTAAGTATCATGTTTCAAGACATTGTATATTTCCAATTTATTACCATTTAGTTCTGAAATAAATAGGACTCATAGAAGTAATTTCACCTTCTATTTTTAAAAAATTCTTTCAGTGGGAAACTTTAAACCACAGTAAATGTTGCCTACTACTGAATATTTTATTTTTTTATTCAGGAAATGGATCAAGATATTTTATTTGATTTTCAAGGGACAGAATCATAATTGGTTTAGGAAAGAACACTTTATACAATTTTATCATTTCCTTTCATATTTTATCACCAAGCCTATTCCCCTTGCCTTCATTCTATATATCTTATCCCTCATTTATCTAATGTATGTTCTTTTAGTTTTCTTTTCCATATGTCTGTCTATAAAACATGGATAAAACTGGTGTGTGTGTGTGTGTGTGTGTGTGTGTGTGTGTGTGTGTGTGTATCTTCATAATAGTGATGTACTCTGAACTTCATTCTCTCAAAAAGATGGTCCTAAAATTTTACTTACCGTATGTAGATCTAGTTCATTCATTTTCCTCTTTTATGAAGATAGCACATATGACTTGCTAATATCCTCATATTGTTTCCTTCCTCCTCGTGCATCTCTGTTTCTCTGGTATATAACACAAAGCATGGATTGCTATGTAATAGGTTATATGCATGCTCTGTTTTATGAAGTACAAATAGATCATACTTCAAAAAACCTGCATACATTTGCATCCCGCGGACAAGATTTCACAAATTTTCACTAACATACTGTTTGATACGCTATTTCTCCCTATTTAAATATGTAAAATGATAGCACATTATCATAATTTACCTTTGTTTAGTGAGATTGAATGTTGCTTTACATAATTATCATTCACCACAAATCACCTCTTCACCAGCCAGTACTTGTGTTGGTTTGACTGCCTTCTTAGCATCTCCTTCCATTGTAAATACTGGTGTGTCCAAAGGCTCGATATTTGAACATCTTCTTAATCTACAATCACTCTGTTGATTTTTAAAATTCTCAGTTTGGATGAGATTACTATCTATGTCCTGATGACTTCCAAATTTTTAAATCTTAAAGCAGAACTCTTTTATATCCAGCTGCTTCCGTGTGTCCCCTTGGAAGTTCAATGAATATCTTATGATTTATGTGTCCAGAAGTGAACTTTTGATCACCATGCTCTCCTCCCAAAAAAGCCCTATTCTTGTACCAGTTTTCCTGTATATCATGAAACATGCTAAAAAATCTTGCAATGTTGCTTGACTCAACAGCATTCTCTCATACCTTATCACTTACCCATCAGTCAATCTTCCTGGCTTTATTATCACTGTCTATCCAGAATCCAGATGCCTTCTTCATATTCAACCACTATTCCTTTGTTCCAAGCCACCATCACCTTTGGTTGGGTCATTGCAATAGGCTCTTAACAGCCATCTGCTTTGATGGACACCATACCTTTCAAAATATTTGGCTTAAAATTCTCCTATGTCTTTTCATCTCATTCATAGTTAAAACCCAAATCCTTGCAATAACAAGAGTGCTATAGGATTGTTTGAACCTCACCTACCCATCTGTACTTGCCAGTTGCATTTCAGCCACACTGGCCTATTTCATGTTATTAAATATGCCAGTAATCTTTCTTTCCTTTTTTTTTTTTTAAATAAAGTTTATTTATCTTAAGAGAGCGGGGTCGGGGGGTACAGAGAGAGAGAGAGAGAGAATATCCCAAGCAGGCTCTGAGCTGCCAGGGCAGAGCCCAACATGGGGCTCCAACTCAGGAGAAATGAGATCATGACCTGAGCCAAAACCAAGAGCAGGATGCTTAACCTACTGAAATACCCAGGCACTCCTGCCAATAATGATTCCATCTCAGAATCTTTGAATTTCTATATCCTGTTGGGGACCCTGTTCTCTTGGATAGCTGCATGTTTATTTGCCTCTCCTCTTCTGGGTCTTGCTCAAATGCCACCTTGCTTTTCAATCCCTGGTATCCTGATGGACTTTTCTTAAAAAGACTCATTACCACATGATATCTTACATGTTTTCTTTTATAGTGTATATTTTTCTTTAATTTGTATCCTTTGAGAATATAACTGCACGAGGGTGAAGGTCAATTTTGATCCTTGCTCTATCCCCACTATTTAAAACAGCTTCTTCCCTTATGAAGAGCCTTGAGTAATGTACAGGATTGCTGAGTCACTGTAGTGTACATTTGAAACTAATACAACATTGTATGTTAACTCTACTGGAATTTAAATCAAAAACAGTGTTTAGCATTAAATAAATACTGGTAGAATAAAAAATGACTTTGCTTTTAGCTAAAGTTTATATTTGACTAATGGTAAAATTAATATCCAGCTTTATTTTGCTTCATATTTGGCTCATATTCTTATGTGTAGAAGAATGTGTATCCCTCTCTCTCATATATGAATTCCAGTACACAATATATGTGTATATTCTTTTAAACCTTTCTCCCCAATATTTCCATGCTCTTTTCCCTTTTGGAAATGTGCCACTTTGGGACAGGATAGTGTATGTGTGTGTGTATTTTATGATTAGTTTTAGGTTCACAGCAATTGTGAGAGGAAGATATAGAGATTTCACACATACCTCCTTGTCCCTTCACATTCGTACCCTTCACATCTTCATTGATGTAGTTTCATCAACAGTGGAAAATTGTTGATGTAGGTTCATCATCAAGGGAAAAATATACCCTTCTCTTGTGTGACATTGATAATGGGAGAGTCTATGAATGTAGAGAGGCAAAGAGGTATATAGGAAATCTCTGTATATTTTCACCAAGGATGAACCTACATTGACACATCATGATAACTCATAGTTTACCTTAGGGTTCACTCTTGGTTTTGTGTATTCTATGGGTTTGGACAAATATATAATGACATATGTCCACCATTATGGTATCATACAAAGTATTTTTGCTGCCTTAAAAATCTTCTGTGCTCTGGCTGTGCATTCCTCTCCCCAATCTAGTCCCTGTAAATCACTGATCTTTTTACTCTCTCCATAGTTTTGCCTTCTGGCAAATTTCATACAATTGGAATCATACAGTATGTAGCCTTTTCAGATTGACTTCTTTCACTTAGTAATTTTCATTTAAGGTTCCTCCATGCTTTTTCATGGCTTGACTTGTGTATATTTTTTAAAAATGGACACTGTGAATCTTCTATTAAATGTGTTTAGCCTGTTTTATTTACTGTAATCTCACTTATGTTAGGACCTGTTTCTGTAATTTTTTAATGATTTTGATTTACCATGTTTCCTGTTTTTTAATTTTCCTACCATTACCTATAAAACATTTATCTTAACCTGAAAATTATGTATTATATTCAAGACCCATGTTAGGTATTTTTCTCTATCAGTATTGTCCTAACCAAAGGAACTCTTTGGCCTTGTGTTGATATTCTAAGAGCTTTAGGACTGTAATGTCATTCCTTATTTAGTTACAATGTATGGTGTTTTTTAAAAAATTAATTTAATTTAATTTTTAATTTAATTTTTTTTACTTACATCCAAATTAGTTAGCAAATATAGTGCAACAATGATTTCAGGAGTAGATTCCTTAGTGCCCCTTACCCATTTGGCCCATCCCCCCTCCCACACCCCCTCCAGTAGCCCTCTGTTTATTCTCCATATTTATGAGTCTCTTCTGTTTGGTCCCCCTCCCTGTTTTTATATTGTTTTTGCTTCCCTTCCCTTATGTTCAGCTGTTTTGTCTCATAAAGTCCTCATGTGAGTGAAGTCGTATGATATTTGTCTTTCTACGACCCAGCAATTGCACTACTAAGTATTTATCCAAGGGATACAAGTGTGCTGTTACAATGTATGTTCTTATTTTCAATATAATATTTTCCATTTTTCTTATTGCAGGAATTTATCTTTTAAAGAGTCTTTCAAAGATGATACATGTATGATAAAACTTCTGAGAATTTTTATACTGAAATTTTGTTTTTATCATTAATTATATAAGGGGAAGGGTGGGAAAGGGTAGTCTTCCTTTGTGCCCAAGAGGTCAGCAAAACAATTTGATACAACCAGAATCATCTCTGCCACAGGACACTATAAAATTGAAGCCTAATATAAAGATTTTGTTTTTTTAGTTTAAGAGTTTTGGTTATAATTTTATCACTCTTTTATCCCCTGCTTGTACTCTGTTTTTTCTTTAGGTTTTCCAACTCAGTGGGTTTGGCACTGCTATTTCTGTTGTCCAACATTCTTGTCCTATTTTTTTTTTTTTTCTCTTCCTCCTCTCTTTTCTTTGTGTCTTCTGGGAGAGTTCTCTGACCCAGAGAACTGAGTGAAGTAATTTGATTTTGAATCAAATCATTCTGCTACTCCATTGGATTATTTATTTCAAAAATCTTATCTTCTATGTCCAATATGCCCATCTTAGAAATGCCTGATCATCTTGTCACATGATGCAAATGTGTTCCTTTTTCTGTTTTAAGTATATTTTACTTGTTTTTTCAACTTGTTTTAAGTTTCTGTACTGTCCCTTCCTTGGAGTTCATTTTCCTCTGTTCAAAGTTTTTCTCTCCATTTTCCTCTAAAATAGTTTTCGTGTTCCTTAATGTGTCTTAAACATTTGCTTACAGAGAAGAATTATTTCCTAAAATGAAAGGAAACAACAGATGGCCTGGTCTACCATCTGTTGGGTGGGTTCGAATGACAATACTGGTGAGTTTGGGGCTTATGCTTCATAGTCCTTTTCTCTACCTACTGGAAAGTACTTTCCAAACTTTGTATTCAGGCACTGCTCTTGTCCCATGTGGCAGCTTTCCTGGGTAATTTCCCAGTTCTGTGTAGTGTGAGGAGGACTCTGGGAGCAGCTGGCTGCTGCAACCCTTGTTTTGGCTCTCCACACAGAACACTGTTGTTACCTGGTGGTTATCCTACACCCTCCAGCTGGAGATTAGCATTCCTGCCCTGTAGTATTAACAGGGTGGTCAATGATAGGGGAATAAGAATTTCAGGGTAATAAGTGGAAATGGGTTTGCTGTCTGCAGAAACCATAAAATATCTTTTGAAATTGTGAAGAAATAGGATGGAGTGTAAACCTCTAAGATTTTGAGGGAGAGAGGAATCTATGTCCATTTGCCCTTTTATTCATTCATCAAACATTCATTCATATATTTATGCATTCAACAAATATTTATCAAAGACTTATTATGGGCCCCCAATTGTTACACTGTTACATAAGTGCACTAGGAGTTGAGTAGTAAACAAACAAACAAAAAAATACCACACTTAGAGTCTGTGGATGGAGGAGACCAGTAAACCTATGTATAATCTGTTAGGGGAGGAGAAGTGCTGTGAATGAAAACAAAACATTTACAGGAGAGAGAGTGTCAGAGGCTGGGAAGACCAGATTTGAGCAAAGACCTGAATGAAGGAAGAATGCAAATAGGTTGCCTTAGAGTCTCTACCACTTAGAGTTCATGTAAGTGTAGGCAAGGTTGATGGTGAGGATGGAGTAACGATGTATATGAAGGTCCATTGCATGGCATTGACTAGGGACTCAAAAAAGGGGGAGCTACCCATACACATCATTAAAAAGTCCAAATTAATAATTTAGTTAGCATATCTAACTTTCCTGTTATTAAACATTGCTTTTCACTTGTTAAATTCCTGTGAGATTGGCAGCAAACACATAGCAAATCTCACTCACTTTTTTATATCTGA
Source organism: Panthera tigris (assembly GCF_018350195.1). NCBI lineage: Eukaryota > Metazoa > Chordata > Mammalia > Carnivora > Felidae > Panthera > Panthera tigris. The sequence continues at coordinate 47,704,056 of NC_056672.1, forward strand.
GGGTCATTAGTCATGGTCTTGACCATGGACAGTGGAGTTAAGATTCCACTGGCAGAAAATAGTGGATTTTGAGGGCCATTCAAGGAAAAGTATGAATTAGTGAAATCTATAATGAGGATAGCTAACAAATACTTGGTAAATTCTTTCTAGGTCTTGAGAAGGAAATAGGGCTATCCCTCCTCCACCTCTCTCTCTATTCTACCTCTCACCTCCCTCTCTCTCTCATGTTAAGCCAGCCGAAAACTTAGAATAATTTCATCATATAAACATCATTAAACACTCCTGTTCAAGACTGTCATCTGCATAGATATACAAGCAACATCAAATGACATCTTTTCCATCTTCCAACATCTCCCTGGCCATCATCCATATGAGGGTTGAACATCTCATTGTTTTATTGTCACATGTGATCAGATGATACTAATTATTTAGCTTAATCTCTTACCTTGAACCTTGGAAATGGTGTAAAGAAATTGGCTGTTTTGTAAAACTGCCCACTTTTAAGAGTTGAATATTTTCCATCAGAATAAACTAAAAAGTTTAGACCATCTTATCTAAAGGCATTTTCCAGAGAAGTGTCCAAAATGTTTTGAATGGCCACAACACTGCAATAAAATATATGATAGTTCAACTTGACAACTATATAAGAAAAAGAGCTCATTTAGCTGCGTGATCTCAAATTTGTAGTATCCCATTTTTTGTTCCAAACATAATGTTATTTAGATTGTTATATACAAAATAGGAAAAAGAGTTACTTTTTCTGGCTGCAATTTGGTGGAGAAGGATGGTAATTGTGAGAAGCCCAGATGCCATCTATTCAGTTTTCTCCTGACTTGCTCAGGTAGCCTCTTGGGGATTGGAGGAACACCATTTGGAAACCCCTAATTTAGATTTTTGAATTCTTTAATTCTTATGTGCAGGTAAAGAAAAAAAGATAGATGTGGTCTCCATTGATTCTTTCTTCATAATATGGACTTACCTTGCCCAGATTAAGTTGATACCTCCTATTACATATTTCAATTGTAGAAGGATAAGACAAGATTATTCAGCCATTATAGTAAAGTGTTCCAGTAACGTGGGCAGCTTCAAACCATTCAATAGTCTGTTACTGAGGAGTAGATTTATCTGAAATGGGAGTGAGAGTTGAGAAACAGCCATCCTGTCTTACTGTATGCTTGCCTGGGCATAACGAGTTTACAGTGTTTATGCATAATAGTGTCCTTGTATTCCTCTTTATTCATTTATCAACACTTTTAAAGAACCGCCATGCACCAGTGAGGGTTTGAAGAAAAAAGAAGAAAAGAAAAAAAGACCAGGTCTATAAGCTTTTGGCACTCAAACTACATAACTTACTTTATACCGAAATATTTACAATTATAAAGGAAAAGTACCCATTGGCAGTTAAAATCATTCTCTATTTTCAAGTTGGCTAGAATTGCCAGAAAAAAAATGCCATGTTACAATGTCATCGAATTAATGATCCTCATTGCTTTAGTGATAAATTACTTTTTAATGTGATAGTTTCTACTTTGAAATTTTTAGGGACTGATTGTTGGGGGTAAGAAAATAACTTGTCCAAACAAATATTCTGTATTACTTATTGGTGTCCTCAATCCTTAAAACTGTGCGTGAGAGGGGGCCTGGGTATTTCTCAAGGATAGGCTGGACATTTAAGAGTTATATTAAATGAAATCCAGCCCATCCAGTTACAGACTTGAAAACTTCTGATGGGAGACATGAACCATTTGTAGAAAGCAATCCTGTCCTTTGCCTTGCTAGTAGCACGAGTATCATGGTAAATACATAATTGGTATTCAGTACTTTATTCACTGGCTAATGGGTTGATGCCCAAAACTATTGGCCATGAAGATAGTACAAAGAGGGCACTATTCTAAGAAGCAGAGCTTGAGGGTCATTAAGTTCTACAACTTTCACTGTTCTTTCAAAAACCAGATATTATGCAAAGGCATTCTGTACAATTTATTTCCTGAACTTTTGCCAATGAATAGGATTTTCTCCTAATTCAAACACTATCAGCTCCAATAAATGACAGTTCACAGCTGTTTTCTTAGCCTTGCTTGCACCCAAGTTTTCAGGAGGGCACACAATTGCCCTTAGACTTGGTTCTAAATTTTAAGGATTTGTGATTTGTTAGCTAGGATGACTCAGATGAAACCCCCTTCTAAAGAGATGACTCAGTGGTATTTAAAAAAAAATGCTGTTATGTTAACTGGAAAAAATAGCTTTTTGATGAGAATATTCCTTCTTTGAACTGTTTTATGACATTACTTGACAATATTGCTATCTGTGACCCGTTTTTATATCATTCTGGTGTTGGTGGTGCATGAGGTACTGGTTGCAAATGCAGTAATATGTTACCTCAGACCTTGCCGATTCTTGATTTGGGATGATTTCCAAAGGGATTGGCTAAAGTTTACTTTTTCTAGTCACCCAGAGAAATAGATTGATGAGCAGAATAGTAGTCTGAATAAGATTGCTGGAGTATTTTGATTGAGAAAGAAAATGTACAGACATTTTATTTATTTTTATTATTTATTTATTTTTTTAAAAATGAAATTTATTGTCAGATTGGTTTCCATACAACCCCCAGTGCTCATCCCAACAGGTGCCCTCCTCAATACCTATCACCCACCCTCTCCTCCCTCCCACCCCCCATCAACCCTCAGTTTGTTCTCAGTTTTTAGGAGTCTCTTATGTTTTGGCTCCCTCCCTCTCTAACTTCTTTTTTTTTTTTTTTTCTTCCCTCCCCCCCCCCCCCCCCCCATGGTCTTCTGTTAAGTTTCTCAGGATCCACTTAAGAGTGAAAACATATGGTATTTGTCCTCTATATGACTTATTTCACTTAACATAACACTCTCCAGTTCCATCCACGTTGCTACAAAAGGCCATATTTCATTCTTTCTCGCTGCCACGTAGTATTCCATTGTGTATATAAACCACCGTTTCTTTATCCATTCGTCAGTTGAGGGACATTTAGGCTCTTTCCATAATTTGGCTATTGTTGAAAGTGCTGCTATAAACATTGGGGTACAAGTGCCCCTAGGCACCATCACTCCTGTATCCCTTGGGTAAATTCCTAGCAGTGCTATTGCTGGGTCATAGGGTAGATCTATTTTTAATTTTTTGAGGAACCTCCACACTGTTTTCCAGAGCGGCTGCACCAGTTTGCATTCCCACCAACAGTGCAGGAAGGTTCCTGTTTCTCCACATCCTCTCCAGCATCTATAGTCTCCTGATTTGTTCATTTTGGCCACTCTGACTGGTGTGAGGTGATATCTGAGTGTGGTTTTGATTTGTACAGACGTTTTAAACATTTGTTAGATTAAAAATATTTATTATCAGATCATTATCTGTACTTTTCCAGTTATTGGTTGTGTGATCTCCATTTTGTCTGTAAAACAGTGATGACATTAATAACTACTTGTTGGTATTCATCTCTTTTATCCATTAAATGGTGGTACTAATGGAACCTACATCATGGCATTGTGAGTGGTAATGGGTTAATACACATAAAGTACTTAAGCAGTACTTGGAATATACAATTCTTTCAGTGTTTTAGTTGATTTTGAAAATTATTATCAGCCGTGTGATTACCTATTTGTTAGTAATAAAAACATTATTTCTGGGCCTTTTTTTTGATTTAACTTTATTTTCTATTTTTTAAAATGTACATCCAAATTAGTATATAGTGAAGCAATGATTTCAGTAGATTTCTTAATGCCCCTTACCCATTTAGCCCATCCCCCCCCCACAACCTTCCAGCAACCCTCAGTTCTCCATATTTATGCGTCTCTTTTGTTTTGTTCCGCTTCCTGTTTTTATATTATTTTTGTTTCCCTTCCCTTATGTTCATCTGTTTTGTCTCTTAAAGTCCTCATATGAGTGAAGTCATAGGATTTTTCTTTCTCTGACTAATTTCACTTAGCATAATACCCTCCAGTTCCATCCACGTAGTTGCAAATGGCAAGATTTCATTCTTTTTGATTGCTGAGTAATACTCCATTGTGTGTGTGTGTGTATATGTGTGTGTGTGTGTGTGTATATGTGTGTGTGTGTGTGTATATGTGTGTGTGTGTGTGTGTATGTGTGTATATATATATATACACACACACATATATATATTGTGTGTATGTGTGTGTGTGTGTGTGTATATATATATATATACATTTGGGCTCTTTCCATACTTTGGCGGTTGTTGATAGTGCTGCTACAAACATGGGGGGCATGTGTCTCTGGGCCTTTTTAAAATATCATTGGAGAAATTTAGTCTAGACCTCTATTAATTAGGATTTTGGACCAAATGTGTACATTTAACAGTAACATAAATATTCTAAAATAGACAATTCACTAATGTAGACTTCCCTGGATTAATGAAATTTCCCCCCATTATTCTAAGTGTCATGCTAAGAATCTGAATTGCACTCATAGCTTGTGCTGAGCATTATTATTATATATTGAAGCACCAATTGTATGCTGGAAAGTACATCATAATGATAGTTGTCATAACTGTTTTATTCCTGATGATTTTTCTAATCCCCTCTTTTCCCTCTTAACTTTGTTAATAACTATTTTGAATACTCTATGGGGGTGGTGTAAGATTAACTGTTAAACTTGCTTCTGGCAAATGTTATTTTAACTTAATCAGCATACATGTTTCCTTCTATCAGCACCTGGTTTTTTTCTTTAGGCCTAACATCTTTACTGTGAGATAGAGTTTTGATGCCCGTAGTCAATAAAAGGTGTTCTACCCTTTTCCATCCCCTCCCCTCTTTTTAGCAAATTTCAGGAAATGGATCTCTGGAATTATAAACTTTAACAGAGACCTAAAGACCGAAACTGATCCTGGTTCTTTCATCGCCAGGAATGCATGTGAGAGATAATGTTATTTGTTCCTGTTACCCAGTCAATTGCACTACTTCTCATTCTTCCCTTTATTGACCTAGTTCTTTGGTTCTTCCTTGGTTTCTGTCAGCTATGCCATATTCTTCCAATAAATTCCTTTTGTTTGTTTAAGTTAGCCAGAATTGTTTTTTGCTGCTTGCAGTTAAATTCCCTAATGGTACAGTGTTGCAAAAATAGACTGTGGGTTGGTGAGAAAGCTGTGATTCCAGGAATTTGTTGAATTTTGCCCTGTGAAAGTCACTGAGCTGGTCATGGCTGTTTCTTCTAAAAAGGGAATGTCTGGCCTTCTTGGTTTTGGAATTTGATTCTAGCTCTAATACCACAAAAACGTTGCTGGGATAAAATAAAGTATTAAAGCAGGAGGCCCTCTGAACAAGCTAAGAGTACCTACATAAAGGAGGAACCCTACCAGATCCATATCAATGATTAAAACACCCTCTTGTGCTATCTTGTTAGATCAAGACAACACAGAGGAAATATGTTTGAGGAAATGGCTTGAAACATAGTGAGAGCATGGCTACATCAGATTAAATGGAGAATATGAATAACTTTTCCCTCTTGAAGGGAAAAGAAGGGAAAAGAAATATTTTTGGTAGTAGCAAATAGAAATTCATCACTCCTGAGATATTTTTCTCTCTAGCTTCTGACTTAAGCTGTAAAATAGTGAGGACAACTACTGATTAGTTGTCAATTCAGAGCAAGTGCAAAGTTGGGCAACCAACTTTGAGTTGTGCATGATATTACCACCCAAATCTTAGAATTTGGAAAAATTGTTGTGTGTTTTTTTTTTTTTGTATTTAACCATGCTAACCTATTTTATTTCATTTTTTATTTTAAACCATTTTATTGAGGTAGATTACTATACAAAAAGTTTTACATGTTTAGTATACACATCCAATGAGTTTGGGGAGAAGTATATACCTGTGAAACCATCACCATAATCAAGACTGCAAACGTATCCATCACCTCCCAAAGTTTCCTCCTGCATCCTTTATTACTATTATTTTTTGTAGGTCATAAGAATACTTTACATAACATCTATCTTCTTAACAAATTTTAAGTATACAATACAATATTGTTAACTGTAGACATGACACTATCTTGTCCATCTCCAGAACTTTACCTTAGATTACTGAATCTATGTACCCTTTAACTATTACCTCTTCATTTTCCTCTCTCACAGCCCTTGGCAACCACTAATCTACTTTCTACTTATGTGAGTTTAGCCATTTTAGATTATATATGTAAGTGAGATCATAGAGTATTTGTGTGTCTGGTTTATTTCATTTAGCTTAATGATCTCCAAGCCCACCCATGTTGCTACAAATGACAGGATTTTCGTGTTTTTTAAAGGTTGAATAATATTCCATTGTAGATGTATACCATGGTAGATGTATATTCTTTATTCATCCAATGATGGACATTTAGATTGTTTGCATATATTGGCTATTGTGAACCTTGCTATTGGTTTGAGTTCCTTATATTTTTTGGATATTCATCCCTTATCCAATAAATGGTTTGCTGTACAAGTAAATCCACTGAATATATAAAAAATGTCTACCATTGTGGAGATTGTCTATCCATTTGGTTCATGGATTTCTTTGTGCAGAAGCTTTTTAGTTTGACATAATCACACTTGTTTGCAGTTGATGCTGTCGTTGGCTATATTTTTGGTCTCCAATCCAAAAATAATATCACTAAGACCAATCAAAGTGCTTTTTTTGTCTTCTTTAGGAGTTTTACAATTTCAGTTCCTATATTTAAAACCTTTTTGAGGTTTTGAGTTGATTTTGAATACGATAGAAGCGTCCAATTTTATGCTTTTGCATGTGGATATCCAGTTTTCTCAACTCTATTGAAGAAGCTATTCTTGTTTGTAGGAGGTTACTAAAATGTGTTTCTGTGTGGTGATGAGGGCTGCGTCCTCTTATTCCACCATCTTGCTGATGTCATTTTTCAAATTATTGATAAAAACCTACGATAAGTCTTAAGTTTGACAGTTAATATCTGTGATGAGAGAAAAAATTGCCCTATAGGATCAAGTTGTTACTTAATCTTTTTAAACTGAGGCCCATTTACAGATTATTACTTTGTTCCACCATCGTTTCAGCAATACATTGTTCGAGGGATGGAGATGGGGTGGAAAAACGTAACCATGTACCATATGTCCTTTTTCTAAGATGCCCTTTAAAAGAATTTTAAATGGAAAATATTTAAAAACTGGGGCTAGGATTCATTTATTCATGTATGTATGTATGTATTTTACCTTATTGATGTACATCTAGTAAACAATGATGTTAGGAAATATTCAGCAAATATGGGACATAAATATATATATGCTGAGGTAAAGATAAAGCTATAAAATATATGCAATGCACCAATATGCACGGAGCAAGCTACTGAGTTTAACACCTGCTTTTGGAAATGGGAGATTTGAACTTCTATGAGGTAGAACAAAACTTCCAAAATAGTTAGAGCTAATAGAAGTTCTACATCAATGAATCCTATTGAGTTCATTTAAGGCAGTATCTTAGGAAAGTCATAGTTTGTAGAACTCATGATGTCTTGAATAATATCAAGGGCTCAGTAGGTATTCAGTCATCTAAGTTGATGACGATGATTCAGCCACATGGGTATTATATCACCTATAGTTTGGAAATCACGATACCCTTACCTTTCATTTTCACTTTGCTGGGGTATGCTAAATTGTTACTAAAACATTACTCATCTTCTGCTGTAATTAATCTAAAACATATGTGTCTCATACCCTATTTATATTTTGAAACCCAAATAACAAGATGCCCTCATTTTAAGTCAATCTTATCTATGTTAAATTCCACTGCAAAAGCATGAAATGACAAAATTTTAACAAGGAATCAATAATTAAAATAAGTATATTCATGCTTACTCTAAATACTATTTATTGACTAAATTAGACATTTTGAGAACATAGTATTGGAATACTTTCCATTTAGAAAGGCTTACCATATTCTTTCCTGCCCTATCTTATTCTGTCCCACCCAACCTGACTCTACACAACCCTGAAATGAGGTATGAAAGAGAAGTTATAATTCTGAATCTGCAACCCTTGAAGCTGCTAGCCTTAGATATTCCCACAACTGGTTTGCCAATAAGCACAGAAAATGATTGAGCATGTGTGCAAGAATACTTGTTTCATTTTTAGAAGAATGCTCAAAAGTTCACCTAACTGGCTTAAATTTAAGGAAGGCAGAGCTGAGAGCTGCATGTGCTCTGAGTTTTCCCTGTGTTAAAAAGAGAGAAAAGCTCTCTTCCTACCCTCAACAAACCTGTGGAAGACTTCCTGATGCCCTTTATTAATGCTGGTTTTGGATCATCAGAGAATTAGAATAGTGATTAAATCTTCTACATCCTCAAATCATTTATCATTGATCTGCCATTTCCCTTAAAAACTGGACAATATAAGAACTATGGGAAGGCCAAAATAAAATGCATAATAATCCCAATCAGAATTTTTTTTAGTGCTTGATGGTTTGTTTAAACATAAAGATGGAGATCTAAAGAAAAACTTGTATCTTTTTTTAAGAAATTAACCGGGGTGCCTGAGTGGCTCAGTTGGTTAAGTGTCCGACTTCAGCTCAGGTCATGATCTCATGTTTCGTGGGTTCAAGCCCTGTGTTGAAGCCTGGACCTGCTTCAGATTCTGTGTTTCCCTGTCTCTCTCTGTCCTTCCCCCACTTGCACTCTTTATCTCTCTCTCTCTCAAAAAGAAACATTAAAAAAACACCAAAATAACAACATGAACATAAAAATGATCAAATCAACATTGTCCAAGAAATGACCTAAGGTCAGTAATACAAAACTTCAGCTTAATTTTATAAATTCAAAATCTGGTCACAAAACCCTAAAAATAAGGTGCTCATTATGAAGATAACAAGATGGTTCCATATTATAAATAATCTAGAATGCATGAAATAATATTCGGTCTAAACTTTGTAATAAGACAAGGAAACAAATACATTTTAGAAAGATTTGGTAGTCAAAATTGAAACAAAAATTTTAACTTCCAGTGAACCAGATTACCTCAATCCATGAGCTTTTTAGTTTTTTGATGGAAAGTATGAGAGTAAGGGCAGTTCTGAAGTAGGAAAAGTAGAAATTCCAGACAGACAACTTCTTAAATCTTGGCTCTGTTTTAGTTATTATTTGTCTTTATATAGTGATTCAGCAATTCCATACATCACTCTGTTCATCAAGACAAGTGTACTCCTTAACCCCATCACCTATTAAACCCATCCCACCACATCCATCCCCTCTGGTAACCATCAGTTCTCTATAATTAAGAGTCTATTGATTTTTCTCTCTTCTTTTCCCCTTGGATTATTTGTTTCTTAAATTCTACATACGAATGAAATCAGAGTATTTATCTTTCTCTGACTGGCTTATTTCACTTGGCATTATACTTTCTAGCTCCACCCATGTTGTTGCAAATGGGAAGATTTCATTCTTTTTTATGACTGAATAATATTCCTGTGTGTGTGTGTGTGTGTGTGTGTACACATGCATATATATATATTTTAGCAATTTCTTCTTTCAATCTATAAGCATATATATAGATATATATACACATATGTATATATATACATATATATGCATATGTGTATAGATACACACACACCACTTCTTTATCCATTCATCAATCATTGGACACTTGGGCTGCTGCCATATCTTGGCTATTGTAAATAATGCTGCAATAGATAGGGATGAATGTATCCCTTTGAATTAGTATTTTTGATTTTTTGGGTAAATATCCAGTAGTGTAATTACTGGATCATAGGGTAGTCCTATTTTTAACTTTTTAAAGAAACTCCATGCTGTTTTCCACAGTGGCTGCAACAGTTTGTATTCCCACAAACAATGCAAGAGGCTTCCCTTTTTTTTTATGCATCCTCACCAACACCTATTGTTTACTATGTTGTTGATTTTAGTCATTCTGACTGGTTTGGGATGATATCTCTTTGCAGTTTTGATTTTCATTTTTCTGATTGTAGGTGATAACATTTTCATGTGTCTTTTTGCCATATGTATGTCTTTGGAGAAATGTCTGGTCATCTGTTCATTTTTTAATTGGATTATTTGTTAGGTGTTGAGTTGTAGAAGTTCTATATATGTTCTGGATACTAACCCTTTATCAAATATGTCATTTGTGAATATCTTCTCCCTTTCTGAAGGTTGCCCTTTAGTTTTGTTGATCGTTTCCTTCACTGTCCAGGAGCTTTTTTTCTTGATGGAGTCCAAATAGTTTATTTTTGCTTTTTGTTTCCTTGCCACAAGAGACCTATCTAGAAAAAAGTTGCTACAATAGGTGTCAAACAGGTTACTGCTTGTGTTCTCTTCTAGGATTTTTATGGTTTCAGGTCTCACATTTAGGCCTTTAATCCATTTTGAATTTACTTGTGTGTGGGGGGTAACAAAGTGGTCCAGTTTCATTCTTTTGCATATTGCTGTCCAGTTTCCCAGCAGCATTTGTTGAAGAGACTATCTTTTCCTGTTGGATATTTTGTCCTGCTTTGTTGAAGTTTAATTGACCATACAGTTGGGAGTTCATTTCTGGGTTTTCTACTCTGTCCTATTGATCTGTGTGTCTGTTTTTGTGCCAGTACCATAACTGTTGGATCACTATAGCTTTGTAATATAAAGTCTGGAATTGTGGACTTCAGGTTTGCTTTTCTTTTTCAAGATTTCTTTGGCCATTCAGGGTCTTTTGTGGTTCTAGACAAATTTTAGGATTGTTTGTTCTAGTTCTGTGAAAAATGTCGTTGGTATTTTGATAGGGATTACATTAAATCTGTAGATTGCTTTGGGTAATATAGACATTTTAACAATTTGTTCTTCTAATCTATAAGCATGAAATGTGTTTTAATTTCTTTGTGTCATCTTCACTTTCTTTAATCTGTGCTTTATAGTTTTTAGAGTACAGGTCTCTCACCTCTTTGGTTAGGTTTGTTGCTATTACTATTTTTAGTGCAATTCTCAATGGGATTTTTAAAAATTTCTCCTTTTTGCTGCTTCATTATTGATATATAGAAATACGACAGATTTCTGTCCATTGATTTTGTATTCTGTGACTTTACCTAATTTGTTTATCAGTTCTTTTTTTTAAATTGAGCCTTTTGGTTTTTCTATACAGTAGTATCATGTTACCAGCAAATGAACTTTTACTTCTTCCTTACCTATCTGGATGACTTTTATTCCTTTGTGTTTTCTGATTTCTGTGACTTAGGACTTCTTGTACTGTATTCAGTAAAGATGGTAAGAGTGGACATCTTTGTCTTGTTCCTCACCTTAGGGGAAAAGCTCTGTTTTTCCCCATTAAGGATTATGTCAGCTGTGGGTTTTTCATATATGGCCTTTTTAATGTTGCAGTATGTTCCCTCTAACCCTACTTTGTTGAGGGTTTTTATTATGAATGGATATTTTACTTCAATTGCTTTTACTAAGTCTATTGAAATGATCATATAGCTCTTATATTTTCTCTTATTTAGGTATCACACTGATTTTTTAATAATAAACCACCTTTGCCACCCAGAAATAGTGAAATATTTTTAAAAATATATTACTGAATTTAGTTTGCTAGTATTTTTTTAAAAAATTTTTGCATCTGTGTTCATCAGGGGTATTGGCCTGTAAGTCTCTTCTTTAGTGGTGTCTTTATCTGGTTTTGGTATCAGGGTAGTGCTAGCCTCATAGAATAAATTTGGAATTTTCCTTCCTTTTCTAATTTTTGGAATAGTTTGAGAAAAATAGTTATTGACTCTTTAAATGTTTGGTAGAATTCTCCTGTAATGCTATCTGGTCCTTGACTTCTGTTTGTTGGGCATTTTTTATTTTTTATTTTTTTATTTTTTTTTTGTCGGTTATCAGTCTTTTCACATTTTCTATTTCTTCCTATTTCAGTTTTGGTAGTTTATATGTTTCTAAGAATTTATCTATTTCTTCTTTGTCCAATTGGTTGGTATATAGATTTTCATAATATCTTATAAATCTTTGTATTTCTGTGGTGTTTGTTGTTCTTTCTTTTTTCTCATTTGTGATTTTTATTTATTTTGGTCCTTATCCTTTTTTTCTTGATCAGACTGGCTAGAGGTTTATCAGTTTTACTGACTTTTTTCTTTTTTGAAATTAATCAGTTCCTGGTTTCATTGATCTGTTATATTTTTTCTTTTATATATCACCGATTTCTGCTCTAATTTTTATTATTTCCTTCCTTCTGCTGGTTTGAGGTTTTGTTTTGCTAGCTCCTTTAGGTGTAGGGTAGGTTGTTTGAGATTTTTCTTGCTTCTTGAGGTAGCGTTTTATTGCTATAAACTTGCCTCATAGAACTGCTTTTGCTGCATCCCAAAGGTTTTGGACCATTGTGTTCTCATTTTCATTTGTTTCCATGTATATTTTCTTCTTTGATTTCCTGGTTGACCTGTCCATTCTTAAGTAGTGTGTTGTTTAACCTCCAGGTGTGGTCTTTCCAGATTTTTTTTCTTGTGGTAGATTTCAAGTTTCATAGTGTTGTGGTCAGAAAAGATGCATGGTATGACTTTAATATTCTTGAATTTGTTGAGGCTCATTTTTTGAACTAAAATGTGACCTATTTTGGGGAATGTGTACTTGAAAACAATGTTTCTGCTGTTTTAGGATGGAATTTTTGAATGTATCTGTTAAATTACAGTGTGTTGTTCAAAGTCCTTATTTCCTCATTGACATTCTGTTTAGGTGATCTGTCAGTTGATGTAGATGGGGTGTTAAAATCCCCTACTATTTTTGTATTATTGATGAGTTCCTTTATGTTTGTTATTAACTCTTTTTATATATTTGGGTACATCTATGTTGGGTGCATAAATATTTATAATTGTTAATATCTTCTTGTTGGATTATCCCCTTAATTATTACATAGTTAATAATAACATATAACATTATATATTATATATATAAAATTTGTCTCTTTGTCACTTTGTCTCTTATTACAGTTTTTATTTTAACGTCTAGTTATCTATACAAGTATCACTACTCCAGCTTTCTTTTGACATCCATTTGCAAGATACATATTTTTTCATCCCCTCACTTTCAATCTGCAGGTGTCTTTAGGTCTAAAATGAGTCTCTTGTAGGCAACATATAGATGGGTCTTAAGTTTTTTAATCCATTCTGTCACCCTATTTCTTTTGATTGGAGCATTTAGTCCATTTAGATTCAAAGTAATTATTGATGTATGTTGTCATTTTATTACTTGTTCTGTGTTTCTGAAATTATTCTTTGATCCTTTTTTGTCTTTTTCGCATGGTTTGCTGGTTTTCTTTAGTGGTATACTGGGATTTGTTTCACTTTATTCTTTGCATATTTACAAGTGTTTTTTGATATATGGTTATGATTAGGTTTGTATATAAACTCTTTAGCACATAGCAGTCTACATTAACTTGATGGTTACTTGCGTTTAACCCTTTCTTTACTCCTCTTCTCCCCATGTTTTATGTATATGTTGTCATGTTTTACATAGTTTTACTTTGTGAGTTCCTTGACTGATTTTTTTTTTCAGAAATACTCATTTTTACTGCTTTTGTTTCCTACCTTCATACTCTCATTTTTGATCTCTGCTTTCCATTCAAAGAATCCCCTTAATATTTCTTGCAGGGATGGTTTAGTGGTCATGAACACATTTAGTTTTTATTTGGGAAACTCTGTCTGCTGCTATTCTGAATGACAGCCTTGCTGGATAGAATATTCTTGGCTGCAGATTTTTCCCATTCAGCATATTGAATATATATTATGCCACTCTCTTTTGGCTGGGAAAGTTTCTGCTAAAAAATCTCCTGATAGCCTAATGGGGTTTCCCTTGTTAGTTACTGTGATCTTTTGTCTTGCTACTTGATTTTTCCCCCATTATTTGGTGTAGGTCTGCTTTTGTTAATTTTGATGACCTTTTTCTGTTCTTTGATTTTAGATAAATTCCTCTGTCTTCTCATTTTGTCTAAGTCTCTGTGCCTGATTCCCTGTGTTGGGTAAGTCAGCTATGTCTCCTGTTCTTGAGGGTAATGGCTTTATAAGGAAGAGGTCCTTTAGTGTCCTGCAGTATAGTATTCCCTGTTTCCCGGGGCCTGGCTCTTCTGTGAATGTTTCCAGTGTATGCTGAGTGTGCTCTGCTGTTTTGTCCTGGCCACTTGATCCTTCAGGCCAGTTGTCTGTAGAGGCTCTCTTTGCCTGTTGTGAGCAATGTTTAGTCCCTGGCCTGATGTGACATGTTTTAACTAGGTGTGCTGCCTTCTGTTTGTGAAATGATACCTCTCGCCACTGGAACCAAGTCTCTGCAAAACTCCCTAGTGGAAGGATGCAATCTTCAGGAGTTTGGGCTGGTTTTCTGGGGAAGAGGGTCTGTGTTGCTGGGAGTGGGGCAAGCATGCCCAGAAAGGGCAGTTGCACCAGAGTGTGGGGGTGGGGGGGGTGGACGGGGGGATGTAGTATGAGAAAGTTAGGTAGTAAGTGTTGGAACTATGCTGGTTCCACAGGTGATTCTGTGTTTGTGCTGAGGAGCAGGGGAGGGAAATGGTGCAGTCAGTTCCTTTCATTCCAGAAGGTTTTCTCCCTGAAAGCTGTCTCTCAGGTCCACACTCACACGTGAACAAATAAAATCCCCACTATGTGTCCCAGATGCTCTTCAGAAAACTATTTCTATGTTGTATGTCTGCAAGCTCTTTGCCCTGTCTTTTTCTCAAGAGCAGCCCCAAATGTCCTCTGAGCTCTCTGAGCCAAGCCTGCTGACCTTTAGAATTCCAGACTTTAAGCCCCATTGGTTGTAAGAACTCAAAAAACTTAGCCCCTCTTGCTTTCCAAGCCAATTGCTATGGGAATTCGTTTCCCCATTTGCTAGTCTGTCTTTTGCCCATCTCTGTGACTGTGTCTCCCCACCTCAGTGGCGACGTCTCTCTCTGTCTCTCTCTGTCTCTCTCTGTCTCTCTCTGTCTCTCTCTGTCTCTCTCTGTCTCTCTCTGTCTCTCTCTGTCTCTCTCTGTCTCTCTCTGTCTCTCTCTGTCTCTCAGACCCAGTCTCTGCACTTCCTATATTCTTTTCTGTGGCCTCTTCTCCACCTTTATTTGTGTAGTTTGTTCTGCCACTCTTCAGATAAATTTCTGGGGTATTTGGGATGACTTGATAGTTAAATAGTTGTATTTTGGGGACAAGGTGAGCCTAGGGTCCTCCTAGTTTACCACCACATTGGCACTTCTGTTTTAGTTATTCAGCAACCCTAGGCAAGTCACTTCATATCTCAGAGTCTCCATTGTATCATTTATTAAATGAGGGATTTAGACCAGTGGTCACTTCCAGATTTAAAAGCTACAGGATTTTAGAGCCCTTTCAATACCTATTCTTCCTTGTGTTACAAAACCTCTCTGCTTTATAGACTATATCTGTTTTAAGAATATACAGGAAGGAGTTTTCAGTTTTAGTAGATAGAGCAATGCTAATGTACCAAAAATGTAGAGTAGTTCTTGTCATTAATTTAAAATAGCAATACTCCAGATAAGATTTTTCATTTTCTGCATTCCAAACACATTAAGCTTTGACTTTATTACCAAAAATTTAATACTTTATAAATAAAATATTATTAAAATAGCTGAATTTTCATGGTCCATTTAACAAACAGAAGAAATCAGTTTTACAAGCACAACAATAGATTTTCTCCCACTCTCTTACTTGTGCAGTTCAACCTTCTTACTTATATGTTATTTGTAAGTGTAATCAATTAGGAACTCTAAAATTCAAGGAGCAAAATACTTTATGCAGGGAAATTGTAATGCTATTCATATGTGAACTTGATAAGAAACAAAATGCTACCTTTATTTAGGCTTACAGAAAAGGCAATGAAGTCAGCTTAGAAAAGTTGTGTGGGAGAAATAAGATGAAGAAAGAAAATATCAAGTGTGTTAGCCATGAGTAGTCTATTCAAAGGAAGAGACTGACATTGTTGGTCGCCACCAGTTCTCATTTCCTTCTGTTCTTGTTGGCAGATCTGGAGTTGAGAGTGCACCTAAGTCATAGATATGTGACCTATAATACACTGCAGAAAAAGTCTTTTGGAGGGGGGTTTAGGAAATAATTTATCTCCTGAAAAGAAACAGGAAGAAGGAGAAAGGAGAGGGGAAGAGAAAATTCTCTCAAGCTGTATTTTAACTACATGAGAGCTCTGAAATTGTGGTAACCATCTTAAAACATGAGTAGACAAGGCAAAAGATCAAGGCAGTAATCCAGTGGGATGGCAGAGCAGGAAAATAAAGAGTCCATGTTCCTAGGCCACTGAACCAATACCTGAACTACCTGCTTTTGGATTCATGTTGAGGGAGATAATTTTATGTATCATTAAAGGATTCTGGTTGAATGCTTTTTGCTTGCAGCAGAACGAGTTGTGACACCTCCATCTCTAGCAACTAGCTCCCCCTTGGCATCATTTTATCCTAGAGACCCTTCCAACATGCTTGCAATTGTTTTTGTAGGTGTTGGGAGACCTAGGTGGTTGATACATGCGGGAGTGCCTTTTAGTTCCAATTTTTGTTTCCTCTTATATTTTGGAGCAATAGTTCTGTCCACTCAGAATATGCATATACTCAAAACACTTAATTGAATGTGCTATCAAAGAAACAGAGGAAGTTAAATGAGTAAAATGATAGCAATAGACTTACCTCTGACATTTTGTAGCAAAGAAAAGGCTAGTGAATAGATGACATTCACTGTGGTGGTTTAGTAATGAGTGCTTTAAAGTGACTAAACATGATTACCTGAGGACCTACCATTAATTCACAACATACTACCATGAATGAATCATTTAAATTGTTGCTTCCACATTGCACTATTTTGCCCTTGTCGGTGCTGATTTTGTTTGTTGTCATCTTAGTCACTTGTTCAGTTATTATTTGGCTCTCTTGTATTTTCTAATAATCCTTAATAGAGTTTAGTCAGCTAAATACTTTTGTTAGAAAATATATGCATGAATGCATCTAAGGGTTGGATAGAGGATTTTTATTTTTGCTAATTAGTATAAAAGTTTCCTTGGTTTTTCTCAGATGACCAGTTAATATTTATTTTTGCATTTCAATTGATTTTTCCCCCAGAATCCATCTCCATTTTGCAGGCTATATAATGGAAATACCATATAATTCTAGCTCTTGCCTCTAGTATTTCCATTCATTCATATATTCATTCACTCAAAAGTAAATTTTGAGCATCTAATTTGTGGCAGTCATAATGGTGAGTGCTGGGATATACAATGGTGGAGATACTAAATTGATTTCATGGCTTCATTATGCCTATAATGTAGTGTTATAAATTCATATCAGGATTTCAGCAGGATGTAGCATGTTTAGGCGATGACAAACTTTTTTGGGAAAAATAATTAGCACCTATGCGCATGACCGTTCCTTTAACAATAGGCATTACTAAAAACCCAATTTCAAAATGGAAGAAAGTAAAGCCTCTACTACTGTGCAAAAAATCTACCTGAAATGAAACAAACACAAAAGCAAAAAAAAAACCAAATTTCTGACTAGAGAATACACAGGTATGCATTCTGAGGTATCAGAAAAGGGGAGAGAGTGTTATGTTAAGCAAATGGATACTCCTCAGTCTTTTCATTTGAGCTTTCAATAGAATATGGCACAAATGAGCACTTCATCCTTGTTGATAAACTTTCCATGGCTTCCTTTACACCATCCTTTTGAATTTTCTATCCATCTTACTGTCTGGCTACTCCTCATAAATACTTTTGAGGATCCTCTTCCTTTGTTGGCTATCTTTATAGCTTACATTCTTTACCAAACTAAAATTTGGCAGTTGTTCACTCCCATGACTTCAATTATTGTTGGTGGGTCAATATTTCCCAACCCGATATCAGCAGCTTGTTTTCTCTCCTGAACTTGAGTCAAGACCCACACATCCCACTGCTTATTTAATTCCTGATTTGGAAGTCTGTCTGGTCCCTGAAACCTCAACATTTCCAAAATAATTTATTTAACCTCTTCTTCCTCTTATGCTTAGATCTAAACCATCACACACACACACACACACATGCACACAAAATATCACCAAGTACCTTCTTTTTTATCACTTTAGCATTGTTTAGTTTCAGCTGCTTTGTTCTATCTTCCTATTTATTACTCTACGCCATATTCTTCATCATTCCTCCCCTGGATTACTTAATTAGTCTTGTAACTGGTGTATCTCATAGTCTTGACTCTGTCCAATCTGTTCTAACTTGGAAGGCTGAGTGAACATACTGGAAGACAAACCTGATTTATTCTCTTCATGGTTAAAACCTTCTGGTGCTCCTTATTAAGGTACAATCCAATTTCTTAGTATGACATCACAACTTAAAATCTGGCCCTTGTAGTTTACATTTCTCTCCACCTTCCACAATGTACTTTTGCTATGAACTATTGGTCACTTTCCTGAATGTATCATATTACCTTGCCTCCATAACTTTGCAGGAACTTTTCCTGGAGCATTTGTTGTTTGTTTATTTTGAAGTCTGTATGAAGTTGCCTTTATGTGTCCTTGCAATGATCCTCCATAGCATTCTCTACTTTGTCATACTGTGTTGTAGTTGCCCTATTTGTCTTTATCCCTTGCTGGCAAATATTATCCAAAAGAATAAGAACTAGGCATGCATTATTCAATACTTTATCCCCTGTACAAAACATGGCACAAGATCAATACTTACTCATTACTTGTTTAATGAAAGAATGAAAATTAAATATTAAATCAAATATGGAGTGATTAATATCATGCTAGCATTGAGATGTTGCCCTTCCTATTTTTCTAATGTTCAGTAATACTTAATTCAGCATAGATGCTCAAAATGTTTGTTGAATTACTGAATTTTTAAATTCTGGAACTCACGGGTCACATTGCTGAATTCTTTCCCCCCTTAGCGATCAATCAATCAGTCAATCAGTTTCTCTCTTGTTCATGCTTAATATGTCTATGATTCTCCAAATGAAGTTAGTGGAAAATATGATATAATTTCTAGTTTTTTTTCCTCCATGAGTTCTTGTAGTCAATATTTTCCCCTGGGGGAGATTTCTTAGTGTATAGATAGAATGTTAACCTGGACTACCATCTTGTTTAATTCTAGATGAAGTATGGCTCTGAGATGTACCACAGGAGGAGAAGAGAAGGAAGTGTAAGAAACACAGAAAGTGGACCAGAAACAGAGGGAGAGAGTTGAGTGAGAGCATTTAGGTGATGTGTGATGATACACACATCTTTCTTTGTGATTCCTGATCCTCTCTAATCCACAAAGGATTCCCTCTTTGAGTAGCAGCTCTTAGCTTTTGTCAAAATTGAGATATTCCACATGGCCTAGACTAGTGGTTTGCAAAATGGCTCACAAAGCGACTGTGGCAGGGTTTAAGAATCTCTATTTTTTTTAAAGTTCCCTGAATAGTTCTGATTTACAGCCATATTTGTGCACCATCAACCATATAGTCTCTTTCCTGTGTACTATGGACTAAGTGTAAGCAATAACAGAGAAATTCCTGAGACATTGCAGCACAGGTTACTTGGAAAATACATGAATTCCTGTAAATTTATTCCTCTCTCAACTTAAACAAGAGAGAATTCTATCTCTATCTATCTATGTAGAAAATGTAAATAAAATGGAAGAGATGTGCTTCAGGATTTCTAATCATTTGCATAGTGGTGTATGTGTCCACCTGTCTCACTTTCTATTACACAATGACTGCATTGATACCGGGAGTGGTATTTTGTTCCGTTTGTATCCTCATATCTACCAGAATGCTTAGCACATAGTAGGTTTATAACTAAAATTATTTTTAAAAGAGTAGATTGATAATTTTTCTCTTTATGGTCCTTGTCCTGCTTTATACAAAAACTTTGTTATGCTATTTGGACCTTCAAGCAATACTGCGAGTATATAGTGAGGGGTTTTTCTGTATTAATGGCTCAGTCTTCTAAACTTCTATAACATTCTCTTGACTGAAGCTACTCAAGTGCATGATTATATCCCTCATTATTTAAAAAAAAATCGCAAGAGCAGAAGTACATCTTTGTTACCCCAAAGTACAATGCCTTCATTAATAGGAAATAGTGTATTGAATTGATTCATCATAAAGAAAAAGACAAAAGTGTTTTGGGTGTCGATCTCTAAAACCAGGTTGTAATTGCTTGTCTTCCGTGAACTTGACTTTAGGACAGTTCTTCGTACCCATTATTTGCCCTTCTCTTGTACTCACGATGGGACAACATTAGTCCTTGGATGGATCACTGAATGCTATAATCATAAACTGGCAACAAATTTTGCACTCAGTTCTTCATTATGCTTTGATATTGGAAGGACAGTTTCTTTTAAGTCTGAATGAATTATAACCACTGGTGCTATTTTTGCCAAGTCCCACCAACATTCAATTACCCAGGAGCTTATTGTATAGTTTTCAGGTTATACAGGCCATTACCTCTCCCATTCTTACTTCTTGATGTCTACCTTTGCACCATTTCACTGCTCATTAGGGTGTCTGGAGGAAAGAAAAAAACTACTTTGAGAAGGCAATGAAGGTGAAACTCGGGTTGGCTATTGTGTACTTGTTAGTAGCCCTGATAAAAGATTTCATGGGAGATGTGATTAGTGAAAACTAGTGGGATAGAGCCTGGACTGTGCTCTCTGTATGTGAGTTTTACTACGTATTGTTCCTTCTATTATCAATTACCTTGGAACATTTGAGTTTGCCCACAAAGAAAGTTGTTCAAGGAAGCAAAATCTATTTTTCTGTCATAAAAATAATTTAAAGACCTATAAACGTACCTTCTTTCATATCAGGAACAGCCAAGTTCATGCTATTTGATAAGTTAAACACTGTATTTGTGGTAGGATCACTCTAGTTTGTCAGGGGCCATGGTAAACCAAACAGAGTTGCCATTTTTTGGAATTTTCATCCAAAGATAGGTCTTTTGCTTTCAAGGAACTTAGATCAGGTGGAAATTCCTATTATAACCTCATCTTCATGTCCTATAGCAATTAACACAGATAAACCATATTGTGAATTTTGATTAAGAATACTTTTTATGTGCATACAAGAATAATATAAAAACAAGTATCTTCATTTCTATGTTCTGACTGGGGGGATAAGGACTTGCTGTATCTCTTTCCTTCTGAAATAAATGATCAGCAAGGTGGAAACTTTCTATATAGAGTGAAAATGGGAATTGAACGCTGATGGAAGGTGTAAATTATGATTCATGGGATAAAGCAGTGCAGAAAACAGTGCCTACATATTTTCCGTGTAAATCACGTGGGAAACAAAAATATGGGGCACATTTTTTAATGTGTTTAGATCCTGAATCACAGAATTGGCTGCTTTGTTGTGAAGATGATTTTCTTTGAATTGTCTTTTTCCTGTTTAAGTTCATTCCCCGCCCCCCCTTACAAAATATGGCATTACATTCTTACTGTAAAAGTTAGGGAAATGATCAGAGAATGTTCTATAATGCCATTCAACTCCTTTCTCTAGGAGGGACACTAGAATTTTAAAAAGTCCTTAATGCCATATATATTTTTATTGTCTTAAATTTATGGATTTGAGAGCAGGAGTTCTCAGATTATTTTTCAACATTGTTTTGTATTGTAGTGCTTAAGTAAAACAGTGGTTTTGCCCTTATTTTTTTCTTTCAAGTATGTCAAAATGAGGTCTTAAAAATCCACATTCTTTTTTTTCTATTTTTACCTCTGTATTATATTTTACTATTTGCAATGCTTCTCCTCTTTAAAAATGTATAACATTGCTACTCCCCTTTTAAAAATGTGTGATGGTGTTTAAGTTAGTTTGGCCTAATCTGGGTTTGGTCAACCTGGTCATAAAATAATGGACATAAGGTCTGGGACTTCGACAGATGAGTAAGTTATAAACCAATTGTCAAGCTTAAATAGCCAGGAAACAAAACTCTTCACTTTGTTTTCATAAGTACTGAGTTCCTACAGGTTACTTGGTATTCTCTTCTTAACTCTTTCCTCCTTTGATGACTGGGAAAATGATGTAGCATATCTTCAGATAGTCTTTGTAACTTGACTCCACTCCTTTTCCCTACTCTGTTCAACAAACTTTCCTTCTTTATATAATTCATGTGGGATTCCTCCACCCTGCCTCTCGCCCTGCAAGCCCTTAGTACCCATAGAGCAATTCAGGTTCTATTTGATACCCCTTGGGACTACTTCAACCTCAACTGCTTCACACCTCCATTTCCTCCTGAAATGCTTAGAGTGGCATTCCCAAAAGTGTTCTATAGAGCAGTTGTTCTGTGATGCACTCTGGTAACAAAAAGTTTCAATGCTAAGAAGGTTTATCAAGTACTACATACTTTACATGTTTCTTTGACACAAGAGATATTAGCATGTTATAAGATTGGAGATATCCTGCAACAGACCCATGAACTTTGTAAACCATTGTTGAATGTTTTTCTAACCTTTAGATTCCCCCCCCCCCTTCCCCCCGCAAAGCTTCTGATAATGTCTTCTGTAGACTCTGGAATCTACTCCTTTGGAGTTCTGTGAAGAAACATTTTTGCATTCACCAAATTCGTGATTTACCTAAATTTTAAAACAATGTTTTTCCCTTTCTATTAACATAAAAAATACATCCTCACAACTTAGTTTTATCCTTTAATAAACAGTTATAAGCATAGCAACCTCATAGCATTTTCTTCCACTATTCCTGTTTGGAGCGGTAACGAATTGAATCACATACAGATTGGTAGTTCTTGTTAAAAAGTGTGGTAATTAGTTAGTGAACAATAAAAAAAACCCACTAAAGAATGCAACT
Source organism: Panthera tigris (assembly GCF_018350195.1). NCBI lineage: Eukaryota > Metazoa > Chordata > Mammalia > Carnivora > Felidae > Panthera > Panthera tigris. Next base: position 47,726,824 of record NC_056672.1, read on the forward strand.
TATCAACAGGGAATGATTAAATATTAAAACAGATATAACACAAAACAAATGTATTAGATGTAGAGATTCCAGAGAATGGACTGGGATAAGCATGAAAAAATAGGATGAAGGGTATCCACTGTAAGGCTCTTTTAATAACTTGGGGGAGAGAGTTTGAGAGTGTATGGACTAGGATGACAGTGTGATATAAACTGAGATAAGTGAAAAGATTCTAGAGATATGTGAAAGGTAAAAGGAACAGGGTAAGGCAATTAAATGGAGGGTTGAATAAGAGGCAGAGAGATAAAGGTCAGAGTGCTACTATATTTCTGGCTTGAAAAAGTAGTTATTAGAATCAGAGAAGAACCAGAATTAGAGGTGGGATGGTATACAGAAAACTATGGATTAAGTCTTGGCCAGATTGAATCAGAGCTGATTTTGAGGATTTAGGGGTGGAATTGTCAAATAGGTAATCGGATATACTGATTGTAACAGTGGTCTACCATAAGGGGGGAAAAAAAAGAAAACAAATTGTATTCATGAGACTATAGGCGGTGGTTAAAATCAGGGCTAAATGAAAGTTTTTTTTTAATCTTTAGAAATAAACAAGTATATATATTTTTCATTTTAGTCCTTCATTTCATACACCATAAAATTATTGAGCTACACCAATAAATGCATTTCTTGTTATTAGTGACTGACCTTCCATGAAGATTTATATGCAGCTAAGTGGTAATTATCCACTAAAATATACCAAAATTCTTCTAACATGATGATTTTTAATGTTTAATTTTAATACTTGTTATCAGTGCATTCAGCAGAGATGATTGCTATTTTTTGGAAATAAGTTTTCATAAACCCAAACACCTTTACTCTGTTGTAAATCTAATTCCTTCATTTGCATGCTAGCTATGATGACCTCTGTCTTACTCAAGTACATTGCCACAAATCTCCTGTCTGTTGCCTACGTCCTCATTTTTCTCCTTCCCTAGCATATGTGTGGTTTTGCACTGGATCAGTTTGGCTAAGCTATAACTAAGCTTGCCAGAAACCTTTCGTTTGTATGGCTCCAGGTTAGAGAATTTTGCATTAGATTTGGAAAGTTGAACTATAGCAGCAGGTGCCATTCTCTGGAGGTCATTTGGGAATAGTTATGGTATGAGATAGGCACATAGGCACTGGTAGGTTCTCAATTTTCTTTGTTCTCCCTTGTGGTATGAAACAGATGCAGAAATTCTGGAAGATTCCAACTTTCCTCCCTCTGCCCTTCTTGGCTTTTCTTCCTGGCTATCAGCCCTATCAACCAAATAGTAACTCCAGGCCCAATACCAGATGTGAAGGGTAAATTTCATAGCCTTCTCCATTAGCCCTTCATTATGTTCTCACTTTGACACCTTGCCATCCTTGGCTTTCCAGATTTCTTCTCAAGCTTTGATTATCCAACCAACTCTGCACTTTGGGAAGACTGGTTAGTATTTAACTCCAACTCTCTTTTGGGTTTTTGGTAACTTACTTTCTCAGCTTCTCCCATAAATGTGTACAGTTGTATCAGAGTTATCAAAAAAAATAGAATGAATATATATATATATATATATGTGTGTATATGTGAATATATATATGTGTATATGTGAATATATATATGTGTATATGTGAATATATATATGTGTATATGTGAATATATATATGTGTATATGTGAATATACATATTCTGCATATAACATATGCTATATGTACAATTGTATTGTTATATGTCTCTGGAGAATCCTTACTGATGGGTGCTAGATAAGAGGATGTGTGTGTGGAGGTGGACACGGATGTGAGTATAGGTGCGTGTGTGTGTGTGTGTGTGTGTGTGTGTGTGTGCGTATGTGTGTATGTATCCAATTGGTTCTGTTTAGAACCACACACACAACATACACTTATATATAAGTTATGGGAATTGCCTCACATGATTATGGAGCCTGTATGCAAGCTGGAGAACCAGGTAAGTCAGTGCTGTAATTCAGTCTCAGTTTAGAACCAGGAGTAGTGATGTCTGAGGTCAGGAGAAGATTGATGTCATAACTCAAGCAGAGAGAGTACATTTACTCTGCCTCCACCTCTTTGTTTTATTCAGGTGATGCCTAACTGCATTAGTGAGGGCAGTCTTATTTACTTAGTTTACTCATTCAAATGCTAATATTTTCTGGAAACACTCCCAGAGACATACCCAGAGATAATGTTTTATCAGCTCTCTGGATGTCCCTTAGTCTAATCAAGCTGACATATAAAATAAGCTATCATAAAGATCATGTTGTTAAAATCACTTATCCTATAACACTCTTAGTGGGTTTGCCTCCCTCATGGAATCTTGACTGATGTAATGTATAATTATTTTGCTCTGATACTAAGGTGGTGGAGAAAACTCCATTCTGTCAACAGCCACCATATTTCATTGCTTTTCTTTGGGTCAAAATTCCTTGAATGAGTTGTCTATACTTGCTTTCTTCAAATTGTCTTTCTGTCTTAACTCACTCTGACCAAACTTTAATCTTTGTCACTGCATGGAAATAACTGAATAAAGGCAAAAAGTGATATCTACATTTTTGAGCCAAATGGCCAATTTTCAGTCCTGTGTTACTTGAACTATCAGCAGCTTTTACCTGCTTGGCACGTTGCTTCACTTATCTTCTAGGATGCCACACTTTTTTTTTGGTTTTTCTCTTACTGGTTGCTAACCCTTAGTTTCCTTTCCTGGTTTCTTCTTTTTTAAAAATGTATTTTGAGAGAGAGAAAGAGAGCAGGGGAGGGGCAGAGAGAGAGAGGGAGAGAGAATCCCAAGCAGGTTCCACACTATCAGCACGGAGCTTGAAGTGAGACTTGAATTCAGGAATCCTGACTTAAGCCGAAATGAAGAGTCAGATGCTTAAAGAACTGAGCCACCCAGGTGGCCCTCCTGGTTTCTTCTTTATGCTCCCTTAATATTTGAATATCACAGAGTTCAATCCTTGGTCCTCTTCCCTTGTTTATGGGTATTCTGTTAGTGATCTAATCTTGTCTCATTACTAACTACTTACAAATATGCCCAAATTTATATATCCTACCCAGAATGTCTCAAAATCCAAAATATTGTATCTAACTGCATGTTTAACATGCACTGGAATTAACATCCAGTTCCACTGGAATAACTAATAATTCTCTCAAAATCTGCATATTTCAAACTCCTATTTGAACTTTGATGTGATGGCAGCTCTGTCCTTCCTGTCACTCTGTCCAAAAAGGTGTAGTCATCCTAACTAATGACTTTTCCTCACATCCCAAAATACCAGAAATTGTGTTGACTCTGCCTTCAGAATCTATCTAGAATCCAAACATAAACCCCATAGCTACTTTCTGACTGAGCCACCATCCATTCACCCATAGTTACTGCAATAGCCTTCTGACTATTCTTTTTGCTTCAAAATTTGTCTACCTGTATCTTATAAACACAAAAGCCACCTGATCCTTCAAAAACGTAAGGTGTACCATTCATTTCCTACTCAAAATTCTATACTTCCTCTCCATTTTCATTCAAAATAGAGCTAAAATTCTTAAAATAGCTCACAAGACACTAAATGTATTAGGGCTCACTCCTCTTTCTCCTTGCCCTCATGTCCTCCTCCTCTTCTGTGTTTCAACATTTGCTTCTTTGCTGTCCCTCAATCATGATACTTTGTGGCTTTTGATGCCACTGATACTCAGTCCCATATTCCCCATATGCACTTGGTTAACTCCATCACATCCTTCAAATATTTACTCAAGTCCAATGTTACTAGTAAAGCATACTCTGACAAACATATCTAATACTATAAGCTATCTCTACCTCTACCCTGACACTCTACCTACCCCCATCAAACTACTCCATTTCTCTTCTTTTATGTAGCACTTATCACTGTTAATACAAGATACATTTTACTTAATTATTATACTTGTTCATTTTCTGCCTATACCAACTAAACATCAAGTTCCATTTGGGTAGTCTTTATCTTTTTCGGTTATTGATGTATGCCAAATGCTTAGGATGGTGCCTGGATCTAGTAGACACTCAACAAAAGTATTCCTTGAGATTTTTATTAAAAGATTCTCAATTACAACACCCTATGGATACTAGCCTGAATATTACTTTCCTGGCATGTAAGAGATATAATACAGTCATACCTTCAGGATATTTTGCTTTATGAGTCATAAAATTGTCTTCTACATAATTTAGGAGTTCTTTGATGTTGCTTGTTTGTCACTACTATTTATCCTCACTCCAGAAAAATACAGGAGAGTTGGAACTCCCCTTTGAACATGAGAACAATTTAGAGTGTACAAAGTGTTGCCTTAGTTTTTCATTGTCAGTCTCACCTTTCATACTACTGCTTGAAGATAGCCATTGTCATTTTTTTCTTTAGGTTTTATTCCTTGCATTTTTATGGTAATTTTTTTTAACCATTTCACTCTTCATTGTCAAGTTCTATCTCCCTGACACTGTAAATACTTTTGATGTATAATATACTCTCTTGCCATTCTCTTGGTTGACATTCCAGTAATGGAATGAACCCTCCAAGTTCTGGTTATGCCCACTGGGTTATGACCTCCTCTCAGTGTAAGCACTTTTAATTTTCTCAGCTGTGTGCCATATGCCATACATTTGTGCTTTGCCACTTCAGCCGATGCCTAACATTTGTCTCTCAATGCAGGGAAAAATTGCGATCTGTGCTATTTTAGATCTAGGAAATATATCACTGTATATTTGGGTTAAATATTTGTGACCTATTTTACCTAAAGAAAAGCCATTTTAATATTTCTAAATTTTTGGATGATAAGAGAAGAATAATGTAAAAAATGAGTTTTAGTCATTAAACTAAAATGAGAAACTAGGCATATTTAAAATGTTGCTTAAATATGATTTTTATAGCAAATATTTCCTGAATATTTCCTCCATTCTAAAAATGGAGGTAGAAATTATTATAAAAGGCCAATTTTTAGAGAAGAGGTGTTAAACTCCAGTACTAGATATGGACTGTAATAACTTTATAGTGGACTACTTTTATAGTTTCAAATTTTTAATGGGCCACTTTTCAGCCTTAACAATGGCTGGGTATGCCTCACATTTTATAATCCAGGAGTGCCAAGTTGTTCTTCGTTCTAGCATATCAAACAGTTTTGTGCCAGACATTGTTCCTTGTACATGAATTATCCTTTCTGAATCTGACCACAATTACCCCCACTGTGTCTTTTTAGCACCTACTTCTCTTTTTAAACTTAGCTCAAGTATTAACTCTATTTTCTGAATCCTACCTGGAAGAAATAACCACTTTTTTCTTAAAATGTAATATAATTATTTTATCCTAATATCCATACAAGACATTGCCTCTTACTTATATACAGGTCCTTTTCTCCTACCAGACTAAATCTCTTAAAGGAAATAATAATACATTATTGGTCCTGATATGTCCGGAACATACCATACTGAGGATATGTCATAGTTATTTAATTTTCAGGTGGTTGAGAAAATGGCTAAATGGGGAAATGGACGTAACAATAAGTTGAGCTCTCTGGGTTGCATAGAGCAGATTAGATGTGATTGATTAAAATTATCTCTGGCTTTTGATAAAGTACATAAGTAAACAAAAAATGGTAGTGGCTATTTAAAGTAAATCTAACGACCTATTTAAAAAGAAAATAGGGAAACCATGGTGTTTCATCATTATGTTCTGAGGTCTAAAAAAAAAAAAAAAAAAAAGAAAGGAAGAAAAGGAAGAAGGGAAGGAAGAAAATGCCAAGAAATCATAACCTAATAAACTAGGCAAACTTTTAGTTCAATGGAAACTAACTAGAAGGTTTCTAGTCTTTTACCACCAGCAGCTTATCAGTTTCTGTACCCATTCTGAGACTAACCTTCCAGAACAAAAACAACAGAGAAGGGGATAGGTGAAACCTGTGGCATACTTGGGTGCTTAGTCACATATGGAGAAGCTAGAAACAAGGATGGGATGAAGAGAGCTGGGATTATGTGTGCCAGGAAAGGTCTTCATGCTATGTGCTGCTGAGAGATGTAGCCAACTGCATCTTACTCGCTAACATTGAGAAAATGGCAACTTTGAGCAAGAAAAGATCCAATTTTAGTCCTGTGAAACTAAAGTTGATGAATGTTTGTTAGGTATCACAAATTGCACTAGATGCTCTGCAAGGCAACTTGATGTTCAGATGAGAAGTGAGAAGGGGAAGCCATCAGAAGGTCTCCCATGTGGAGAGTAAAGTGGACCAATGACGCTTCACCCACACTGTTGGCGTGAAACTATGGACTGACACAGATTTTGCCCATTCAAAAGGATGGGGACAGAGCCTAAAAAAGGAAAAAAAAAACCCATATGGCAACAAAAGAGAAAAAGAACATTTCCCTGAAGACATAGAAAAAGCAAATATCCAAAAATGACTTTCTATGGGAAGCAGATGGAGACTTAAGGAGACATCTGCGTGGTGACATCTAAAATATGGAGTAGACAAGAATCATGGATGAGAAGCAACTTGAGCATCACTATATAAATCTTCACTCTTTTCCAAATCACTATCAAATGAACAAAAGAATATAAAAACAGAAGGAAAATGCAGCATTTTTGATGGAAAATATGGGAAGATGCCATCCATATGTCAGAAACCTCAATAAGACAATGTTAGATGAAACTAATGGGGAATTCCTTACAAACCTTTTCTAGAGAAAGTAGGATGGAATTAGAAGAATTAAAGATGATCAGTAAAGAAACTAATACTTCTCTAGTCTGTTACATTAAGACTATAGTTGAAGGCAGACTGTGGGATAGGAGAGAAATCAGTTAGAAATTCTTTACTAATGTAGATTAATCAAATTCACAATCCAGGTACTCTGGAAAAAGAAGAGCAGGAAAGCCTGTTTTAAACAGAATGGTTACAGGATATCTCCAGACATGGAAGGAATAGGGGTGGGAGAACAGCAGTCTTAGAAAGGAGGAGAGTTGCACCATGTGGAAAATGGAGAATAGACCAAAGAAAAATAATTTAAAAGTTATGCCCTCTCACAGGAGATTCGCCAATGACACCCTGACTATCATGGCTTTACATGAGGCAATTAGATCGCAAAAGGGGTAATATAAAATGAAACCAGGTTTTAGTCTGAGATCTGAAAAGAGCTTTAAATAGCTTCCAAGAAAACGCTAAGAAAATCAAAGTAAAATACATGTTTGCAACTGTTGGTCAATGATGTGCCTTCTCTTCAATTATGTATAAACAAAATTTAGAAAAAAACACTGAAAGGAATCCTTTATATATAAAAGAAGATAGATATAATGTCTGAGGTAGAGGAAGGCCATAGTTGTGAGGAAAAAATACTGGAGTGAATACTTTTTAAAGAAACTTATATTGTACTCTTATATAATTCAAAGGAATGTGGACTCTGATGGAACTCAGAGCCAGACAAAACTACAATAGCAGAATGAATGACTGAAATAGAAACAAAGATCACAAAATCAGACAAGTTACATGTGGAAAAAGGTAAGAAGCTTTTAGAGAGCTTTGCATAAGGAAAGGAATAAAGAGATAAACTGGAGAGACTGGGAAAGGGATAGATCATAAAGATCCAAAACATGCGCAGTTATTTTACTCTGGAGAATAAGTCAAATTAAAATTGTAGAATGAATACGCAAATACATATAAAAAACTCTGACCCTGAATTTGAAAGTAGCTTATCATATGGTAGGAGGTATTGATTTGTGAAAAAGGTACTCACACTTCAACCTACTTTGTTGAAATATGTAGATTTCTATCTTTTTCTTTTTAAAATTCATCCTAATACTCATCCAGGCAGAAAAAGAAATCAACCAAGGAAAAGAAGTAAGATTTGCAGATTTGTTCTAATACCAATTGAAATGTGACAGGTGACAAATAATATAAAGAATTGAAGGAGTAGTGCTGTAAACAGCGATTAAGAATACATAATTAAGGTGTCATTTATATGTTTACAGTATAAGAACATTTATAAAACACGTAAGCCATTTCTTTTTAGTGTTTGTAGGCACGTTGTTAACAACTGCAATGTTAAATGAAAATAAAGAATAATGAATTAGAGTGAATTATTACAATTAGGGTTATTTAACATATTTACAAGTAATTATGGAAGACAGTTTATAAAATAATACTAACAGTAAGTACTTTAAAATTCCAGGTTATATTCTCTGTTCCCTGCAAAAAAGGGAGGTGGAGCAGTAGAGAGAAAGGGGGGCAGAGTTCAAATACATTCCTGTTTGTATTTGGTTATATTTGGTTATATTCTGGTAATTCCAAAGTGCATGTTTTATTGTTGGTGAGGATTGGAAATGCATTCAGTGAAGTATACAAAAATATCAATGGTATATATTTGTAGAATTATAGATGATTCGTGTCTGTTGTATATTAGTAGAGTAAATTGAGGGGAACGTTCTCTAACACTGCTGAATAGATACTGTTTGTGTCCCATATCTTCTTGGCCTATGGCTGGGTTCACCATATCTGCCATGGACAGTCCCCACACACATGCTGACAGCTTTCCACCACAAATACCCTTGTATCTCACCCTTTTCCACCTTTGCCCGAGGATTTTCTCTGGAACTACAGGAACTTTCTCAGCCTGCTCCTGAGATAGCTCAAGAGTGCCAGGAATTTAATACCCTCAGAATTGACCACCATCCAATGAGTGCTGGGAATCAGCAGGTAAAGTTCCCAGCTTCCTTAGCTTTCAGTAGAACAATCTTTCTAAATATTCCTCAGAGGATTTTCAGTAAGATTGATCTTCAGTTACTAACACGGCTACTACCTGCATCCATGTGATTCTTAGTGCCTAAAACAACAAGAAACTATTCCCAGTTTCACTTTCTCATTTCCTTACTTGTACTTTCTGTGATAACCTACTAATTAAACTTGATTCAATGGTACTTTGGGGGAATCTAAGATATAGAAAATAAGATATGACAATCAAGAAAGCATTAGAAATATGATAAATAAATTCAAGTATTTTGACAAAGAACAGGAATATATTAAATTCTCCAACAGAAAATAAGAGCTTCAGCTTGAAACAAAACAAAACAACCCTCTTCCCCACAAAATCCAAAACAAAACAAAACCCTGAAAAAAAAAAACCCCAAAACAACAACAACAAAAAATAAGACTTTCAGTTTGGACTGAATCTCACATTGTGTGCGAAAAAGAACTAAAACCATTTGACCAAAGTAGGTTAACTATAAAAGAATAAGCAAATTATGAGTCAAATACAAGGCAAATAAGTATATAGTGAAATCAGTAACAAAGCATAAAATCATCCTATGTAAAGATTATTATTTAAGCGTAAAAGATTGATATAAGACACTATAAATTTCAATAGCTTATCACCATTATAAAGAAAAGAATTCACAACTTTAAACAACGTGAAGGAAATCATTAGTATAAAAGATGAACAAAAAAGTTGAAAAGCAGAAAAACAAGAGAAATGATAATGAAAACTGAAGGATGGCTTCTTAAAAATAGGTAAAACTTTTCCTAATCATTAAAAAATATTATTAAAATATATCACGCTGAGCGTGGAGCCTGCTTGAGATTCTCTTTCCCTCTCTGCCCCTCCCCCTCACATGTACCTGTGTGTGCTCTCTCTCTCTCAAGATAAATAAAACATTAAAGAAATTAAAAATCAACAACTCAATTTGGAACTCGTACTGTAACAGATTATAATTTCTGGGAGACAGAAATAACCAAACTTGTGTCAAAATGAATGTGGAAGCCTTATCAGAATGAAAAGGTAAATATAAATTGAGGAAATTATCAAAGAAATCTCTCCATACAATTTTTGAGTCCATATCATTCCTTTGTTGTTTTAACTTTTTCTACGCGGTAATACATTTTTTTTAACCTAGTACCTAAGGAACTTGAAGATGATTTAAAGTTTTAAAGTAACAGACAATGCTTTGCTTTTTCTTAACTGTTTCACAGAAGAGTAAAAAATAAGAAAACCTTTAAAATTAAGTAAGTGCTATGACCATAACTGCAAAAGCCAACAAAAGAAATGAGAAGCCAAAACTACGGATTCATTCGACCCGTTGTAAAAGGGGTAAACTATCAAATGATAGACTTGCAAACTTAACAGCATATTGACCTTTGAATATGTTAGAAATAAAATAATAGTCTTCTATCTATTAGACTTAGTAATATTAAAAGAAACAAGGAGAAATATTTATCATTTTCTTGAATGATTCCAAGAGGACATTTAGTAAAATTCTGTATTCATCTCATTAAAAATAAAACCTCTTAAGAAAGTAGGAATAGAAGGATATTTCCTTGATAGGGTAATTTTTTTGTCAAACCATCAGCTAAGAGATTCTTAACAATGAAACACTAAAACCCCCATTAAATCAAGTTGATGACAAAAGTTCCAGCTGATAAAATTATTATTTAATACTGTTCTACTTAAATCAATAAAACAGGAAAAGCGTGAGTACATGTTAGGAAAATGAAGGTAAAATTACCATTATTAGAACACAATTTGGTTATTACCTGGATATCTAAGAAAGCTGAACAGTTAGTACAAATTGTTTTTGAGTTTTCTGACAATAAAATTAGTATATAAAAACCAGTAATTTTTCTGTATAGCATATTGGTTAAGAGCATAGTCTTGGAATCAGACCAATAAGGATCTGAATTTTAGTTTTTGGATAATTTGAGAGCAATTTCTTCAAACTTATTCTAAATTGCAGTTTATTCTGTGTAAAATTGTGCCAATAATGCCTACCTCACAGGATTACACGATAAAAAAATGAGTTAATGTCTGTTAAGCCAGTAGCAAAGAGTAAGTGCTCAATTAATAGTAGCTACATGTTTTCCATTGAGAAATGTAAATTTAGGTATATATCTGGGAAATTTACAGATTATCAGTAGTAGGACAAAAGCATGATGTATCACATCGATATCACTGTAGATCACTGAAACAAAACAAAACAGAAAAATGAGATACAATAAAAGTCAATAACAAATAAGACCAAGGTAATAAACTCACGATGTGTTTATAATGTTTATTTTTGAGACAGAGACAGAGCATGAATGGGGGAGGGTAAGAGAGAGGGAGACACAGAATCTGAAGCAGGCTACAGCCTCCAAGCTGTAAGCACCGAGCCCGACGTGGGGCGCAAACTCAAGGACTGTGAGATCATGACCTGAGGTGAAGTCGGATGCTTAACCGACTTGAGCCACCTAGGCACCCCAATTCATGATGTATTTAGTTGCCGTAACATAAAGTCTCTACCATCGTGGCTCCTGCCTTCCAGTATGTCCTCAAAAAACAGCTAATAAACAAACCAACAACCCCCCCAAAGAGTTAATATTACCAATTATGAAACACTACAGTATTTGCCAATAACATCAGGAACAAGTTAGATTCTCACCATCATACTGTTTATTACATGTTGCTCTGGGAACTCTAGCATGTGGAAATAAGATGTAAACTATTAGGAACGATAGCTCTCATTTTTGCTCACTGTATACAGTAGAATTGCTTACTAGACAACAAAAATAGAAGAACTATAAGAACCACTATAACCAGAATGAACAAATTTATAAATGAACACCCTAATAAAACAGAATTAAATTCCCATTTATAGTAGCATAAAGATAGATTTGAACAGATTTGTTAATTATATGAGGAAAATTACAAACTAAAAAATCATTACTAAGCAACCTCAAGTAAGATTTGAATATTTGAAAAAAAATGATTCATAATTTGAATAGAAAGACTGAGAATCGAAAAATGTCAGTACTTCCTAAATTAAATGAGGAGTTAACATATTTAAATGAAAATCCAAATGGAATTGATTTTGGAACCTGAAAAAGACTTTCTACATAAGTTTATCTGGAAGTACAAGAACTTCAGAAAGCTGAGAATTTTGGGAAAGAGTAGTATAATAGATAAATTGTGCGATGGTAAAGTATAAATTATACTTTTTTATATAAAGTACAAATTTTACTAAAAACAGGATAGTACAAATCTAGGAGAAGTCAGACTATTTTATGTGAATATAAATTCACATTATGTGAATTTTATGTCATCAAAATCCTGAGTATCTGAGAAACCATAGCTGTATCCGCCCCTTAAAATACAAAGAGCAGACTATTTAAGACAAAGAGAAAAACTAAGAAAATAATGATACAGAGGACCCCAGGTGGTGGCGCCCTCTGGTGCTGGGAAGAGTGGCCCTGGCGGTGAACTAGCAGTGTGGGTCGCAGGCAAAGCTGCTTCTGCCTTCTGAGCTGTTACTAGCAGATGGGGCAGAGGCCAGTAGACCTTGAAGGGAGGCTGTTAGGAAGGACTCAGAACACCGGACTTCATGAGCACTAGCTGCCAGTTAGCTCAAAGCCAGCCATGTTGTATTGATGGTACTAAGCACCAGGCATCTTAAGCTCTTAGTATGAAAACGGAAACTGTGGCGTTATTTGGTGTCAGAGCACATTGTTTCTTCTCAACAAGGCGAGCTGCGGTCAGAATAGGAATAAGTTTTCCAGCATTGTGTACATCAGGATTTGGCTTAGAATAAAGTGTAATCAAAACTAATGATAAGGATTATGTTAAATCATAAATAAGCATGTGAGCAAAAATAAAAAATCTTCAAGAACATTTGCTAGAACTGAAGGGCATGAATTTCTAGAATTAGAAGGAAAGGCCAGCCAAATGCCTAGTTCAGTGAAGATCCAAACAAATTTCATCACTGGGAATTCTTACTTTTTTTTATTTTTTATTTATTTTGTATGTATTTACTTTTGGGAGAGAGCAAGTGAGGGAGGGGCAGAGAGAGCATCCCAAGCAGGCTCTGCACTGTCAGCACAGAGCCCTCTCCAGGGCTGGCTAGATCTGACCTGAGATCATGACCTGAGCGGAAATCAAGAGTTGGACACTTAACCAACTGAGCCACCCAGGTGCCCCTATCACTGGGAATTTTTAGAATACCACAGATAAAGAGAAGGTCCCAAAAGATTACAGAGAAAAGTTGTTCGAGCAGTCCTACAAACAAAATAGTGTTTAATATAAAGGACTAAAGTCACAGTGGCCTTGGACTTATGGTAAAATTGGAAACTGAGAGACAATGAAGCAGTATCTTTAAAAACTAGAATTTTAATGTAAAGCCCATGGAAGCTGGTTTGATAAACAGTCCAACAGAGGAAAGGAGGGAAGGGAATTTATAACATGATGCTAAAGTTGGGCCTCTCAAGTTCCACTGTGTGGAAGGTCTAGAAAGACAGCAATCCCATCTGGATGTAGAAAGACTCCTCCATTTATGGTGGGTGTTTCTAAGGGGGAAAATGTTCCCAAGGCGTTGACCAAGTGGAAATTAATCTCCATATTCTGTTGGAAAGGTGGGGGATAAGTGGGAGATAAATACATACAAAACTAAGAAAACAAGAAATCAGACAACTATTTATATAAGAAATAGAGGAATTTATAAGAAAATAAAAACATAATCCTATCTTTATGGCTCATAAATAAGTTTTATTCACTTGCTTATTTTAACGTGAATATCAAATACTTAAAAGTAAAAACATTGCCATGTAACTATATTGGGAAGATGGGAAGTCTGTAAGGGGAGATGTAACAGACATGGACCTCGATATCCTAATGCATGCATTAATAAACAATATTGAATCTTTTTTTAGTCTCAGAGAATGATTCTTTGCTTCTTTCTTTTCCTTCCCTTCCTTCCATACCTCCCTTCCTTCCTTCCTTCCTTCCTTCCTTCCTTCCTTCCTTCCTTCCTTCCTTCCTTCCTTCCTAAGAAGCAGTAGATGGAATACCTCATCCTCTGAGATTGGTTGACTCAGAGGTAGGGCATAAAAAGGCAAATAAAATAGTGATGGGTAAAGGGTAATTCATGCAATGTGGTCCATTGGACAATAGGTAGTAAGAATTGTTAGGAGGAACAACAGAGGTAGACATGTCTGAAGCAAGAATGAGTTTCTCCAAATTTGAGGAATGGAAAGAAGCCTGGAGGTGCCTGTTATAAGAATCTGTTGTAGGAGATTGGGATAGGAGAAATAGATCCAGATGTGGTCATATAGGACTTTACAGAACATGGCAACAAGTTTGGCTTCTCTGTGAGTGAAGACGATGAATAACAAAAGAGAAGCATGGAGAACACTGTGGCCCAAGAAACATGGAGAACACAATAGCTCTGAAGGACTGAGCTGGCTACTGTGGAGGTGGTGGAAGTGTATCTCTACTGAGCTAGTGTTGGTACTTTCTCAGCCAGTTGAGAGGAATCTAGGATTCTGAGTTCTTTGTGGGTATCCTCAGAATGGTTCTTTATCTGGAAATGCCATTGGCTACATGCCTACAAGCTTCCGGAAGTAGAGTCCCGGAGCTCTGAGGATGGAGAGATGATTAATGAATGAATCCTGGGGTGTGATGAGATGTCAGAGGATATGGTCTGATCATCCTCATACCCAGAACCTTTCAAAGAAAAGCATATTGAACTGAAAGACTGCATCATCAGCAACAAATTAGTATGTTAGAATTACCTGAAACAGCTCCTAAACATTTCAGTACATGGGTCAATATCGTGGATAATCACCAATTAGAAGCATTGCTTCTAGAATGCCAGTTCATTCAAGCAATGTCTGCTATCCGTGCCATGCATCATGATAGGATATTTTGCAGACGTGCTATGTAAACCAGCTTGTACCACCACTGAACAGGGAAATTCTTAACAAACATGTATTGCTTAAGTGAATGCTAATGCCACTTTTTTCATTTTGTCAATGTAATATGGTATATTTAATGCATTCAGTATAGGCTGTTGAAACTGAAACAGTTATCCTTTAGTGTCCCAGAAGTCTAATTACAAGCCAACTAATTCTCTTTATCTATGTTCTGATAGCTTCTCTATTAGAATAAAGAAACTGTGTAATAGAATGACTTTTGACTGTATGTTTCAATGTTAATAAGATGTGGTTTAACTGCTTCTACAAGTTTATCTCCTTCCTAACACTTTAGTTGAAATGAAACAGGACAAACTGGTTTTGCTAAATCTCACTTAGCATTTTAGTACTACCTACCACCCAAAGGTAAGGAGCAATTTTTGTTTTCCCTTTCCCCCCCCTTTTTTGTAACAAATATTTGGTGAGCACCTATGATGTTCTAAGCAGTGAACAATGTACAAACGAATTCTCTTATAATCTTATTCAAATGGAAATACAGACAACAAAAAACACTAAGTAAAATACACTGAATGGTGATGAGTATTGTAGAGAAAAATACACCAGCAGAATTAGCTGGCATATAATTCAATGTAATATGTGGAAGGTGGGGGGCAATATGTTTTGAAGTTTGGCTACTCACTGGTTCAACATTCCATCACTAATCCTTCAATATTTAATACGTTCTTCACCTTAGTGTTAGAATAAGGTTCCCTTTGAAAAGCTTGGTGGAATGGACACTGTAATAGGAGATATTTAGATTTTAGTTTTAAATTTGGCTGCTCTGAATTTTGCTGTTTTTCCTTCCCTCTGGACTGTGTTATTTATTCCCCAACTTTCAATAGTATTAGATGGAATACCAGTTGACTTCTTCCAGACCTTTGGTTTATTAATAATCCAAGCTCCAAAGTATGTTGGACTCCCACCCACCTGAATGCCCCATAAGCATCTCAAAATCAGCATATCCAAATGTGAACTCACTACCATACCATTCTCAACATACACAATCATTTTCCTGAATTCCCAATCTTACTGAGGGTCACCCTAGTTAAACTTAGGTGATCCAAATGTGCAGTGCTTCTTTCAGCACCTTTCCTTTGTCTTCATATCCACATGATGTTCCCCAGGGGTAGCTCTTACTTATGGCTTCCTGTTGCATTCAAAGCAACTGTTGTAGATCGGCTCAGTTGACATGGTCAGGGTGGCGTTCGGGATGGGGGTTGGGGCTGGGGGTGGTGGTCGTTATGTAGGTTGCACCAAGCACCATGTTAAATTTTGGGAACATGAACTGAATGAAGGTGGTTTTGCTAAGCCTAGAAGACAACCCGGTTTGTGTGGTTGGATTAGACAGGGACTAACTGCTGATTTGTGTGGTGATTTTGTTAAAGTGCTGAGGGAGAGCACCTGAAAAGGTTAAGGATCTGAGAGCAATGGAAGGGACATGATGAGGATCAATCTCTGCACTCATGGAACATTTCTGTTGGTTTAGGCCTGTTTGGAAAGAGTGACAGGAGGTATAACCTCTAGGAGATAGGTTTGTATGAAGAGTTCTGTGAGATACAGACTATGAAATAAGGGTAGACTAACACCATAGATTAAATCATTTGGCAATAATGTGTGACACAGGTAAAGTGAAGGGGTTTCACTGCTTCATGGCTCTGCATGGATAGTACTGCTCTGGTACCCCAAGATGGTAACCTTCTCTACAGGCCATGAGTAGGAAGAAAGAGAATTGCTTACGGCACCTTGAACAAAAGACAATGACAAATGGTGCAAGAGAGAAAAAATAGGAATCTTTCTTAAGAGAGTGGTCAAAGTTGGGAGCTTATTCTAATGCAAAGAACATCCTTGATATTCACCCAAACTTCAGTTTTAAGGAACTCAGATGAGATGGTCAGTGGGGAAAGTCAACATTCTCTCTGAAATAGGACCGTTCTAAGTCCACATCCTGCTTCCTTCTAGTTACCTCTGTGCAATCTGAGAAAGCCACACATCTTTTCTGAGTATTAGTTACTTCACATGTTTAATGGCAATAACCTATTAAGGTTATGGTAAAGACACATTAGAAGAGTGTATAAAGAGATTTGTAACACAGTTTCTGGAGTACTATATATACACCTAGCAGCTAGTATTAATAACAATCACAACAATAAAAACACTGAGGGTGATTCTTTGATCCCAGTCCTGTAGGGGATGCTGTTTTTGACACTATTCATGGAAACTATTTGAAGAAGGTATTTAAAAGAAAGTATATTTACTTGCCTTTATTACCCTTTTCAGTGAAATTTAAAATAACAAGAGGGAAAATGCAGCAAGAGGAAAATGTTAACTATCTATACCATTGCTATTGCTTTTTGTAGCTGGTGTATAGTGGGCTCTTGAGCCTGTAAGGGAAATCCCATGTTCTGTCTAGCCACACACTGAAGTGACTCACAGACCTGTTTATATTCTCTGTGAAGTTGGCTGAGAATTTGCCAAGAGCACATCATCTGTAGCTAGTAAAAGTGATCCCACAGCATCACCTACTTTTAATCCAAAGAAAAAGTAACAGGTATGTGGGTTTTTTTTTTTCTCAAAGAAATAAAGTTAATAGGGAAAAAATCAGAATATCATGTTTACACATAATTTACATATTGAATTATCTGTGCAGAGGTGGAATTTAAGCTGTGACAAACCATAACCTTTGTTTTTAATTTCTGCCAAAGTTGGAAAATAATCCAAAGGACAAAAGATTAAAAAAAATGTGAACTCTAGAAAAAGGTCCCTGAGATTTTCTGTTTTGTTTAGTGCATGGTCACATTGAAGGTGGCTGGAAGACTTGGACACAGAACTAAAGTCTCCAGAGGTTCTGTTGGCAGCCAGCGATCTGGCAATGGGTGAATTTTAAAATGAGAAACCCAGCCACAGTGTTGATGATATTTTAATGCCTCAGGAAATTTTGCTGGGTCTCCATACTCAGATTTCTAGGTGCCTCTGTCATAAATAAGGTAGAAGTTTTAATTCCCAGTAACAATAATGTAATGCCATAAATAAGGATAATGTTTGGGGCGCCTGGGTGGCTCAGTTGGTTGAGCGTCCGGCTTTGGCTCAGGTCACGATCTCGCGGTCCGTGAGTTCGAGCCCCGCGTCGGGCTCTGTGCTGACTGCTCAGAGCCTGGAGCCTGTTTCACATGCTGTGTCTCCCTCTCTCTCTGACCCTCCCCTGTTCATGCTCTGTCTCTCTCTGTCTCAAAAATAAATAAACGGTAAAAAAAAAAAAAAAATTAAAAAAAAAATAAGGATAATGGTTAATATTTATTAAGTTCTTAAAATGTTGCAGGTCTGTGTGAAATGCTTTATGTGCATTATCTCATGCGATCTTTAAACCGATGCTAATATTTAGGTAGTGTTATTGTCTACACTATCTGTAAGGAATCTGAGACTTAGGCATATATAAATAAGTAGGTCAAGATGCAATACAGATGTGTAACAATCGGAATTGAGAATTGACCATATTTTCTGCACATTTACAAACGATTAGCTCTTGCCTCATGAATTATTTACTGGTTCAGGGCAGAGATACTGAAACTCACCTACCTGGCATTAAGTCTGTCTTCCATGTCACCTTGGCCAAATTTCTTTTTCTTTCCTTACTTTTTTTTTTTTTTAAGCTCTCTGTGCTTCATGTTTTCTTTCCTTTTTTAAATTTTAAATGAAGACAATTTTAATAGTATCTTTTGCATAGATTACTTGTAATTATTAGATGAATTACATATAAAAGATTTAGGACAGTGTTTGGCATATAGTAAATTCCTAAATAAAAAAAAAAAGAAAAGTTCACTCTTCTATCTAGGCATTTATCATGAAATTAAAAAGAAATGTTAAAGGAATTTAATGAGCTAATGACTGGGTAAATCAGATTAGACATTGAAAATGGAACCCTCTTCACAAATTAAATCCATAGACAAAGTTTAAAATGAGCTTGGCCTTAAGGGAACTTGCCTCAACCATCTGGTTAAAACTCAGAGTCCATTGCTTCCAGAAAGATACACGCTGGCCCATCTGAATTGACATCTGTGTGCACACTGAAGTCCCGGAGGATAATTAACAGAGAAAACTCCAGCAACAATACTGACATAAGCCTGGAGAACTAAACTATAAAATTCTCTATATAAGCAAGTGGCCTATATAACCACAGAACTAGAAATTTTGGTCTTGCCCCAGGGGAACCTGAAATACCCAGATGCTCAAATAAAAATAAACTTATTTTTGGAGTCCATGGCAAACAAGATTTCAAAAATCACACCTCTCTTCTATCACTTTTACTCACCATTAGGCAGATGAATTCATGCTACATTGTTTCATGACAGTTTTGAATAACATCTCATGACCAAAGCATGAAATACATTCCTCTGGTTTATCACAGACTTTAAAACTTTTTTTATTGAAGTATAGCATACATAAAATGCATTAAGCAATCGTGTACAGCTCAGTGAATTTTCACAAGAAAGTGTATCTATGAAACTAGAATCCAATGAAGAAAAAGCACCGTTATGGCTCTCCTAGTCACTAATTTCCTCCATACATAACTGCTATCTTGCTTCTTAGCATTTGACATTGATCTTGTGTAGTTTTGAAGTGGAATCATACAATTTGTATTTTTTTTGTCACCTTTCACTCAACATTGTGAGATCCATTCACAATAATTTATTCTTCTTGATGTTTAGAATACCATTATATAAATACACCACAGTTTATCCATTGTATTGTTGGGTGGGCATAGGAATTGTTTCTAGTTTGGGATATTATGAATGATATGAAAGATTTGCACATGCATTTGGTGAACATTTTGACTCATTTCTACAGGTTACATACCTGACAGTGAAATTGCCAGATCTATGTACATGAATACATTCAGCTTCAGTATAGATTGCCAAATGACTTTGCAAATTGGCAGTTTTCAATTTGTTGAGTAAAGTGTCTGAATCAGGCTAATATTTTTCTCATTAAATGAAAATATTGAAGGGGAAATGCACGGATAGTAAGCGTATAATTCAAAAAAGTGTGATAAACGTATACATTTAGAGAACCACAACTTTAATCAAGGTAAAATACTATTCCATCACCTGAGAAAGTTTCCTTGTGTCCCCTTCCATTCTCTCTCCCCCTGTATAGACAACAACTGTTGGGATCTCTGTCACCAAAGGTTAGTTTTGACCATTCCTGAGTCTTCCTTTAATGGAATGATGCTTTTTTTCAGCTTCTTTTGCTCAGTATGCTTTTGATAGTCATCTGTGTGTTTATCAGTAGAGCATTCTTCTTTTACTTTTTTTTTTTTTCCAGTGTAATACCTGTTGTGTGAATGCATTATAGTTTGCTTTTCCATTCCACTGTTGATGGAAATTTGGGTTGTTTTAAATTTAGGGCTCATATAAATAAAATGGCTATGAAAGCTCTCATACAAGTCTTTCTGAGAATAACTGCTTTTGTTACTCTTGAATAAATAATTAGGGAAGAAATTTCTTGGTCATCAAATAGGTATATGTTTAACTTTATAAGAAACTACTAAACAATTCTCCAAAAAGGTTAAGTTTCAAACCTCACTGTCAATATGAGAAAGTTGTAGTTGTTACACATCTTTGCCAATATTTGGTTTTGTTTGTGTTTTTGAGTATAACCATTCTCATGGGTATAAAATAGTGTCAAATTGTGTTTTAAAAATTTTTTATAACATTTGTTCATTTTTGAGAGAGAGAGAGAGACAGCATGTGAGCAAGGCAGGGGCCGAGAGAGAGGGAGACACAGAATCCAATGTAGGCTCCAGGTTCTGAGCTGTCAGCAGAGCCTGATGCGGGGCTCAAACTCATGAACCATGAGATCATGACCTGAGCTGAAGTCAGATGCTTAACCCATTGAGCCACCCAGGTGCCCCCATACTGTGGTTTTAATTGATTTGTTCTCTGATCAAAATCATGTCACATGCCTTTTTAATAAGCTTCTTCTTAATCCTTTGGAAATATAGCTATTCAAACTTCAGTCCAAGTTTTTATAAATTGGATTGTGATTTGATTTATAGAAATTTCTATATCCTGGATTCAAATCTTTTGTCAAACAAATATATTTTGTAACAAGTATTTTCTTCCATTCTGACTCACCTTTCTTTATATTTTCTTAGTTGTATCTTTTGGTTATCAGAAAATTTTAATTTTCAGAAAGTCTGATTTGACAGTTTTATTTTTCATGTTTATTGGGTTTTAAAAACTATCTTAAGAAATCTTTGCCCTTCACCATGCTGCAAGTTTTCTTCTAGGAGACTTAGTGTTCTATCTTTTGTATTTAGCTCTATGATGCATCTTTAATTAAGTTTTACATG
Source organism: Panthera tigris (assembly GCF_018350195.1). Classification (NCBI taxonomy): domain Eukaryota; kingdom Metazoa; phylum Chordata; class Mammalia; order Carnivora; family Felidae; genus Panthera; species Panthera tigris. Next base: position 47,747,894 of record NC_056672.1, read on the forward strand.
TGGTCTGAGGTAGGAGTCGAGGTTCATTTTTCTTTGTATTTATCAGGTCATTCTACTACCATTAAAAAGGATTTTCTTTTTTTCCCTTTGAGGAGCCTCAGAGCATTTGTTGAACTTTGCATATTTTTCTGTTTTCCCCAGAACTCTATTTCTTGATCCTATGTCTATTTTTTTTAGGTCAGTAACACATGTTGATTACTGTAACTTTATAGTTAATCTTGTAAGAAAGTAGATCTTCCAACATTACTGTTTATGAACAAGTTTATTGGGACTAGTACAGATTCTTGACCATTTGGAAGAAAGGCCTATTGATTTGGATTGTGACTGGAAGATCTCTATAGATAAATTTGGAGAATATTGACATATTTATAATATGAAGTATTTCAATCTAAATCATGATATATTCCTTTGTTTATTTAGGTCTTTAATTGATTTCAGTAATGTGCAGTTTTCACCTTTAAAATCTTTCATTTGTATATTTTTAACTTAATTTTAAGTATTCTATGTTTAACACTGTTACAAATGAGGTATTAAAAAGTCATTATTTTTCAATTGTTTGCTACTGCTATGTAGAAGTACAATTGGGTTTTGTGTGTTGATCATGTATCCCATGATCTTCATGAATTCATTTATTCCTGTAATTGTTTTGTACAATCTTTAGGATTTTCTATGTAAACTATTATATCTTCTTTGTACAGTAGTTTATTTCTTCCTTCCCAAGGTTCATGCCTTTATTTTCTCCTCCTATTGCACAAATTGGGACATCAATATAATAAATACAAGTGATAAGAGTGTGTTTTTGCCTTGTTTCTAATCTTAGGTAGAAAATACCCTGTCTTTCATTATTTTTCATAGAAATCGTTTTTCAAATGATGGACATTTTCTTCCATTCCTAGTTTTCTGAGAGTTTTATTATGAATAGGAGTTGAATTTTGTCAAATGATTTTTTTTTTTTATCACTGAACTTATAAGGGTTTTCTACTTGATTTCGTTGCTATGGCGAGCCATATAGATTGAGTTTTTTTTTTTTTTTTTTTTTTTTTTTTTTTTTTTTGTTAAACCAACCTTGCATTCTTGGAATAAATGTCACTTGGAGATGATGTATTACACTTTTAATACTTTGGCTGAATTTGTTTACTATTAAGTATGAGTCAGTCTAGGTGCATGAAAGGTATTAGTTTGTAATTTTCTTTCTCATAATGTCTTTGCCAGGTTTTTGTGTCATCATTTTCCTGTTTAAAAAAAAAAAGTTTGGGAGTATTTATTTCTATTTAACTTCCTGGTTTTGTGTAGAATTTGTATTTCATTTTTTAAGTGTTTGATTTCCTGAGTGAAACAGTCTGTGTCTGTCTGGTGTTTTCTCTGTACAGATGTTGATGATGAATTTAATTCCATTAATGGATATAGAACTAAACAGATTTTCAATTTCTTTTATGAATTTGGTAAGATATGATTTAAATGATCTGTTGATTTTGTGTTTTTGAATTATTGCATAAATCTGATAATGCCTTATTTTAAAATATCTGTAGGTTTATAATGATAGCTCCTCTAATATTTTGAGTTGGTCATTTTTGTTTGTTTTCTTGACTTGCCTTCCTATTAGTTAATCTTGCTAATTTCTGAAGAACAAATGTTTGGCTTTGTTAACTTTTTCTCGTTTGTCACTTTTATACTCTTTATGACTATTTTTTTCCCGTTTACTTTGGATTAACTGTTTTATCATTTGTGATTTTTATTTGTACCTTGAATTATACTTCCCTAATGTAAGGACTGCAGAAGACCTAACTTTCCAGTCTAATGGGATCTTTAGTGGTATATGTGCTAATTTAACTTAGTCAATCCACTGAATACAACATCTGGTAATCATAAAACAATTAATCATTAGCACAGAAGCAACCCCACTTGTAGAAAACTATAGTGAAGTGTCCTAAGGGGATAATATTTTGCCACTTCCAAATAAAAGAAGCATTTGGCCATAAACACGGAGAGAATGAATAAAAATAATAGCAATACTACCACTATTACTACTCAAAAACCAAACTAACATACACCGAATGCCTATTATTTTCTAGGAGCTTTACATTACATTTGGTATTATGGCTGGCTGCTTTCTCTCAATATTTGTGAGATTGATCTATGTTTTGTAGAGTCATTTTTGTTACTGGATATCTCTGTGTGTGAACATATCAAAATTTATTAACTTATTCAGCTGTTTATAGCCATTTGGTTAATTTCTAGCCTTGGACTATGGCAGATAATGCTACACTGAATATATTCTGATATTTTGGTGTACATCTGTATACCTTTCTGTTGGGTATATATGTAGGAATATAATTGCTAGGTCCAAAGATTTTCATACTTACGTTCACATTTGGTAAACACTATTAAATAGTATTCCAAAATGATTAATCAAGGAGAAATTTCTTTTAAAAAGAAACTTAAATACTTTAATCAAAGGAAAATTAATATCACTGACCATAATTAGAACATAACAAGATAAAAACATAACGTATACAAAAACATTGTTTATATTTATACCACCTTGCATAAATTTTATTGCCCTGACTTGTGTAGATACTATAATTTGGGTAATGCGGGTCTATGCCACTTATTAATAATTAATCATATATTGTCTATTCTTATTTCCTTGGCAGCTATTACACTTTGGAAATGAAATGTAATTCTTAATTCTTTTCTTACAAATGGCAGAGACATTATATTATAGTTTTAATTATCATTTATATCATTAAAATGATTTAGAAAAAAATCTTAACTATTTCAGAAGGTACTTATTGTAAGAGATTTTTAAGTTGGCTGTTTGCCACAAAAATATCTTTAGCTTTAAACCAATGGTGGTATTGCATCACAAGCACATATATGCTTGTGTTTTATTTCATTTGGTACTTATTAAGAGTTGGCATGTTGGAGTGAATAAAGGTTAAGAGTTGGAGTCAATGGCTAGATTTAAATACGTTTTTTTTTCTCCCTTAACCCTTTTTTAGTCAAGGAATTTAAATCATTGAGTCTATTTTCAAAATAAGAATTAGGCATTGTAGCATAAAGTTGAATGAGAATTAAATAAGATAATGGATGTTAAGCTCCTGGGACATAGTCGGTGTTCAATAAATTTCCATCTGTGGACTGTTTTTTTTTTCTGTGACCTTGATTTAACACTACATGACTTAATACATATTAAAAAAAATAAAGCTGCTTCTGTAAATTATTTAAGTACATCTAACCATATATTTCAATATGCATAGCTGTATATTTAAAAATATGTCTTAATCGTCAAAGTCTATACCACTTTGGAGAGTGTTTAACTTATTTGTCTTTTGGAATAATTAAACAGAACAGGAATTTGACTTAGTGAGCCATATAGCAGCTGGATACTGGCCAGTCTTATATAATGGTCAATATAACACAGGCTTAGAAATCAAAGAATGTGGCATTAAATCTTGGCTCTTCACTTACTTGCTATTATGGCAGGTTATATAATGTCTTTGGATGTAAATTTCCTAATGCACAAAATAGAGATTATAATACCTACCTCAGTGTCTAATATATAACACAGTCACTCTTAAGTGATAAGAGTTTATATTGAAACTCTATTTTGTTTAGTGGATTGGGAATTAAGTCTGTTGTTTTATGCTTTATTAGCAAATTCATGGCTTTTTTTCCCTGTATTTATCTGTAAATTAAACAATAAAAAAAGACACAGTTCATATACCTGATTATACATGGTCTTTGTAGGCTGTCACAGTGAGGATGTGGTGAGTCCTCTGATCAGTGAACTTGCCCTTGATCTGAGGATTCATTTCAGGACTAGATGGCACATTGATCTAATGTGTTTAATTGCTGGGAACAGCACAAAGTGACTACTGATCTTTTTCTTTTTTGATCTTTTAAAATATCAATTTGAACTTGTGAATTTAATAAATGCAAAAATAAAAAAGAAACAAAAGTAGTCATTTTGAATGTAATCCAAGAATTTATTTATTTCGTTTGTTTCAGAGATCCGTGATTCTGAGAATATGAGGAATACTGGTTTTAATAAGTTCAAGTTAAGTAAGCATTGTAGATGCCCAAAAACCGAAATGAAATTTGCTAATAAATAGTTTTCTTGGAAAGTCTGACTTAGTTGATTATATAGTATTAAACCTAGGACTTCAGAAGCAGTGGGAAAGAGGATAGCGAAGAAAAACAGATAAAGTGAATATATTTGGATCTGGAAGCCATCTGGTTGCTGACTGACACTTCCATTGCCTTCCTCTGGTGGCTCAATGGACATCAGTTGCAGCAGTATTTTAAGTCAGAGACTGTCAAATTCCAGCTTCACTCTTGAAAACGGTTATCTGATTTATTTGGGGGTGGCGAATACCCAAGATGACTTCATTTGCGAAGAGCAGCAAACTGCCCAGGTTACCTGTGAACTGTGTGTAACACCTGCTAACCACCGCTTGAATTATCTGCCGGCATGTAAAGCTAAGCTCTGTGGATGACAGTAGGGAATTCCTGATTTTGGAAGCAATGGATAAAATAAGAGTTGGGTTTATTACCAGCACAAGTAATCACCATTCAATGAACTGGCCAGGAGTGAGTCTTATTATTTTCTCTAGTGCTTCTAAGTAATATTTATCATTTAATAAGTGATTCAAAATAGAAATATCCCCAAAGTACCCAATAAAATGAAACCTGCAGGTTTGATTTCAGTATTTGGGAGAACCTTATGTGAGAATTTTGACTATTAAGAGAGTAGTGTTGGAGAAATGCTTTTAGTTTTTCTTGCCAGTCTTACTTGGAGAACAGTGCTTTATCTGATGGGAGAGGTGAAGGTCCAACAGCCATTGTTGCACATTTTCTTTTTGAGTATGAGGCAACTAGAGGAGTATCTGTGCTGCAGACCAAATCTTACTGTAGAGTAGGATCCAAGGGACTAGAGAAGGGACAGCGAGCCAGCAGGTTTAGGTTAGCAGCAATAAAGCTGCTACATAGATTGCCATTATCCAAACTCTTGTATCTTTTCCTGAATTGGTTCTGAACTTGGAGAGAGAGAAGTAAGTGATTTATTGGTTCTCTTATCTCTCAGCCTAAATGTAATAAAGATATGATTCTGATGGGCATATTAAGAGATTATCAGAGAACTCTATGCTGGCCGTGAAAGCTGAGCAGTTACTTGGGATGGAGTCCGTCATTTGCACACTGCAGGAATTGGGGGATGGGTGCAGTGATCAGCATTGCTGGCTCTACTTGATGCAGGATCAGTGGGAAGAGCTCAATAAATCTCTCCTTCTCATAGAGAGTGGGAGCTATTGATCGCCAGTGGCTCCATTAGCTCTGTATGACTTCACTGAAATTAAAATCTTCAGGGCTCGCTCTTCCCTCAGATAGTTATATGTACACAGGGCCTAATCTAACCTTGGATGGAGTGGTGGGATTTTTTTTTTCTTTCCCCTCTCTCACCTACCACCTAGGTATTTGAGAAGAGTAGACTCCTCCATCCTTCAGAATTTTAATACGCCTGTGTTTAAGGTAGTGGCTCTGACCTTTATGAAATTAAAGAGCAGGGAAAGCATTGCCAGTAAGACTTAACAGATCATTTCTGTCTGCTGGCCAATCTCCATTTGTGTATGTCTGCTCTTTCGCCGAGGAAAAAGGGTCTTTCACAAAACCACCTCTCAGGCTCATCAGGATGTAACTGAAATAATGAAATCAGGTAAATCGGCTGTTATTAAATATGATAGACTGAGGCATAAAGAGGATCACTTGTGTTTCATGCTGAAGGTTTTATTACCTTGAGGTATACATTGTGGCCTTGTTATATTAATGGCAGGTCCTAAAATGTTTATTTTGCACTTTTCTTGATTCTTGACTCCATCAATAGGTACAAACTAAAATTGTTTCCTTGATATTATCAGAGGGATAGTACTGTGCAATTGCTATTGAAAACTCAAGAGCCTCTCGATTAAAAAAAAAAAGAAAAAGAAAAGCAATACCTTTTTTCTAATGTAGCATTCTGTTCCTGTTACCTGAAACTCAGAGATAGACAGATATTGAAACAGCCATTTCTCATGGGAAATTATACTTAGTATCTAATGGGACCACTTAAAAGCATGTATATGGAGTCTGGGATTTAGAGTAAGGCTCTCTGTCAAAAGGATACCAGCATCACTATCGCTGTTTGATGGAAAATCACAAAGCCATACATTTGTGGAAACATTTAGAAAACTAATGTAATGTATCACAGCAACTGTTGGTCGAATGTTACAAATAGAGACCACAAATGCATACTGTGAAATGTATTGACCTATATATGTCTAGACATACTAAATGACCATTTCCTTTAATGGAGATTATTAGGGAGATTGGAGGCTATTTGCTGTGAGAGTAAAATTTATGCCAAACCAGCAATAAACTAAAAGTAACGCAGTTCGTCTGTATATTGCCTTAATCAAGTCAGATACACTAGGTGACCCTTGAATTTCCATTCACCTCACAATTCTAGAGAATCTCTTTTCCAAACGATGGAAACAGCTAGAAGTTGTTATTTGTCAAACGTATCAGGCCAATTCAAACCCATCAAATATGGTGGCCTTAGTTACTGAGTTTGAATCTTAGTGATGTTACTTAAAGACTATTGAAAGAGAAATGCCAAACTAAGTACTCAGAATAACTTGAATAAAAATAGAAACTTTAACGTACATACCTGTAGTTTTGTTTTGTTTTGGAAAAAAGGATTTAGTACAATTGGAAGTATAATTTCTATTTTTTTCTAATTGTATGGTCTTATATAGAGTTAAGTTAGAGCAAAGAGACTCTTATCCTCCTTCCCCAAGGATACACAAAAATGCAAGTAAATTCACGGAAGTTCTAAAGAAGGATGTTTGGGTTCTGAAGCGATTTTTTGTGGTTGGTGTCATTCAGTTAAGACTTAGCAGAGTAAAGGCTGAAAGGAGAATACTTTGCCTTACAGGGAGGGCATGAGTGATGGGTTCGCAGGGAATGGAGAAAAACTTTGCCTTGCCTTTAGAATCAGGTCTGATCTAAACCTGCAGGTGACTCTTTGTGGCCGACTTGAAAGTATTACTGCTCTACTCCTCAGGCTGAGATAAAAAGAGAGATCTTGAAAAACCAGAAAGGATAAGCCAAGATTTAATGATTTAATTCTCCCTTTGAGACAAGGCGTTAAACACAGCGAACTTAAGCCCCTCCTCATATGTTCAAGAAGTGAGCCCTCTGTTTACAATTTAGTAGATGGGGTGCCTGTTGTTTTATAGTCCGGTCCTCAGCTCGGTTTCTTGTTCAGCACTAAATGGTTGTTTCACGACGGGTAAGTCACTTAACCTTTGTGTGCTGTATTCTTTTCATCTGCAAATAGAGATGATAATGCTCACTGGGGATGTGTTGCTAAGATTAGGCAATATATGATTGTGAAGAGCAATATATATGCTAAATAACAATGATAATGCTGTCTATCAGAGCGAATATTTGGATAAGAGAGCCTAGGCAGTTTTGTGAATAGCATCTCCTGCAGAGAGAGGCTTTAGCAAATGATTACCTGGTCCGTGGGACTCATGTTTTGTAATAAAGTAAGATTCTCCCTCCCAAACTCTCGCCGCCCCCCATCCTATACCCCTATGAAAAATCATGGAAATGAAATACCAAATTCTCCTGTCTAGGAGAATAAATAAATAGAATGTCCTGTCAGTGTCCTTTGTGCTAGGTCCTCTAATTCTATAAGTTAAAATTTTCTTTCGGGAATTCAAAATTTACATGTTGGGCTCCATTGTAATATTCAATGGAGAAGCTCAAGCCTGTACAGCCAGCCCGTGTCTGAAGGTTATCAGTTTATTGAACCTATAATCTCAAAATCTCTTTTCTATTTCTAGAGAGTGTACTTCCTTGGCAACTTTTTCTCTATCTCCATTTGTCACCTAAACCCACCTTACTTGCTCAGATCCTTAACAGGGTTAAAAATGGTACAGCTAGCTAGAAGGAAGAACCTTTCATCACCAACCCTGTGACAGAGACTAGCATTTTGTTAAGGGCCAAAAGACTTTAACCACCTCTCACTTGCGTGAGATGTTCCTAATGGCATGTTGCTATGTTCTGAGGTGAGTGTAATGACATGAGGTCACAGCAAGGAAAATACACCCCCCCCCCACCGCCCCAACAGCAGAGATCCTACTAGATAATAAGAAAAAAGAAAGATTTTCAGTTCAGTTTTTAAGAAAACTTCACTTGATAGAAAGATGGGAGTGAGAGCAGAGGCATGACCACTTCATTTCAAAGTTGATTTTTCACTTCTTCCTAAAAGGTGACACTGTGATAATGACAGCTCACACGTACTTAGTAATTTCTCCATTTCAGAATTGACTCCCATGAATTTTCTGTCTTGCAGCATTACCATACCACCCTGTAAAACAATTAGGGTAGGTAGTTTTTTTTCCCCCCATTTTATAGGTGAGTAAACTGGGACCCCAGAAAAGGGCAACTGTATATTCAAATCTTTCCAGTTCTTTTCCAGCCAAAAGAAAGAAAAAGCCCCAAAGCAAAGCCAAAAAACAATTTTTTTTTCACTGTGTAACACAACTGTTGTAAGAAATTTGTGTAACTCATCCTAAAGAAAAGTAGAGTGTCTCAGAGCCTTTTAAACTTCAATCTTAAATAAATTCTAGAATAAAATCTAGCATTCATTCTCAGTGAATGAGACAGAATAATACTTCAGGGGTATCACAAAAAATCCTTCTATTCTTTAAATAATCCTACCATAGGTTCACAGAGGAATTTTCTTTCATTCTACTCTTTAGAGAAAAGGTTCAAACACAAAGACCTCTGATGGAGATGACAACAAGGCTGAGATTTTTAAGGCCTGGTTTGAGGTTTTTTCCTATAAACACATTAAAAGGGAGAAGGGACATATTGGCAGAGGTTTTACCCTTTAAAGGAAGGTTAGGAGGGAGGAATAGTGACTCAGGTGATGTAGAAAATGTACTTCGTGTAGATTACAGTTTAGCTCAGGGGTATCCTATGGGCACCTTGTCTGTATTGATTGGAGCCCATGCTGTGTCAATGGAATGCCCTTCCTTGGATATACCCATCACTGCATATGCTGGAACATTTGGCAACCCTTGGGGGCCCCTACACTGTTACACAGCCAGTGACAGCATAGGCAGCACAGATGGGCAAAACTTGAAATCAAAGAAAGCAAATAGTTTCCTCCTATCTGGAATCCTCCACATTGATTTACTTAGGCAAGGTTTTCAGGTGACAATTAAAAATGGCCGACCCTACTATTTCCCCAACCTGTCTGTGTATTCCTTAAGGCTAAGCTTAGGGGGTATTGGTATTCAAGAACTGTTTATGGTGTATCGAGCTGCTTCTGCTTGTGTACGAAGTCTTAATTGTGGAACGCAGTCTGTGACAGCCATCTGCTTCAGCAGTCATATTTCTCTCTCATTCACACGTAGTGAAATTAAAATATTGATAAGAATAATTTCACAAGGTGAGGAAGTTAATAGAGTAATAGGAGTTGGTGTGCTTTTTTGAATTTAAGCCGAACATCCAGTTTTGTCAGTGTTTGAGCAGTGTTTTAGTCTGTTGAGCATCCGTCAGTTTGAAATGATTACTTTATCTCTTATGAGGAAGAGCCTCTCATCATCCTGAAGGAGTATTCTGGTAGCAGAGTTTCTGCATTGCTGTATGTGTCTTTGAGGTTTTCGTCAGGGAGAACATGTGTAACTTCAGAATAGCACTACTTGTGAGAAGGATATTACTCATTTGTCCAACAAATACTTACTGAGATCCTACCAAGATTTCCTACAAAGGAACTCTTCAGGAACTATAGTTATGCGTACATACTAAAATCACATCATTATAACCTTGCTGCAGGGATCAAGGCCTCTGGTGGGACAATTCAAAGATTTGTTCTCAGTAGAAACATTTTTTGAGAAAAGAGAGTATTACATAGTAATATTTCAGATAAACACAAAAGGGTATGTTTGGCCAAAGATGATTAAACTTTTGGCTTATAGTTGACTGGGCCAGGTGGATAATTAGTTTCCCAGAACAAGTCTTAAAATTCCATTAAGTTTATTAAAAAATTGCTTAAGGAATGCTAACTTCTTCCTTAAGAGAGGTTTGGGACAAATTTTCCTTTTATATGTATGATAGGTAGCATGCATGTGCTGGGGCTACACAGAATTAGTGAATGAAGGTCTGAATCCCCTGAAGAACATAGAGTATGGTCTGCATTAACAGAACAACAATGGTCAGAGCAGTAACAATGGTCAGAACAACCCGTGACCATTTCGGAAGTGATTCTGGAGGGGAGAGTGGGAAACTGTATAGTGGGGTCTGGGCAGTGGATCACTTACTTATATAAGAGAACTCTTCTTGGAATTCGGTTGTGATGGAGAGTTTTTGTAAGTTATTGTCAGGAGTATAGGAAGAAAATTTGGGAAATTAGAGAAAGTGGATATACGACTGTAGCTTGTAGAAGGGGCAAAAAGTTCAGTTTTCTGCATTGTGAAATTTTTGGAACTCTGTTCTATAATTTGCATTTGCACACTTGAAGTAGTGTGGGCTGAAGGCTGGGAAATGAAGAGACTATTGTTTCAAGACATGAGGTGAGCAGTTGTCAGAGATTTGTCTTTCCATACTAAGGAACTTACACAACTGTACTCTCAATCTTCTTTACCTATTTCACTCCTTTCCCTGCCCACCCCATCCCCCAACCACCAGTTCTCTATGTTTAAGAGTCTGTTTTTTTTGTCTTCTTTTTCTTTGTTTGTTTCTTAAATTCCACAGATGAATGAAATCATACAGTATTTGTCATTCTCTGAGGGACTTATTTCACCTAGCTTTATATTTTCTAGATTCATCTATATTTTGCAAATAGCAAGGTTTCCTTCTTTTTTACGGCTGAGTAATATTCCATCACATACATAGGCTCACTTCTTTATCCATTCCTCTGTGGGTGGACACTTGGGTTGCTTCCATCTTGGCAGTTGTAACTAATGCTGCAATAAACATAAGAGTCCATAAATATTTTCAAATTTTCTTTGGTTAAATACTGGATCATATAGTAATTGTATTTTTAATTTTTTTGAGGAATATCTATACTGTTTTCCATAGTGGCTGCACCAGTTTCCATTCCCAACAGTGCATGAAGGTTTTTTCCCTCCACATTTTTTTTTTTTTTTTTTTTTTCAACGTTTTTTTTATTTATTTTTGGGACAGAGCGAGACAGAGCATGAACGGGGGAGGGGCAGAGAGAGAGGGAGACACAGAATCGGAAACAGGCTCCAGGCTCCGAGCCATCAGCCCAGAGCCTGACGCGGGGCTCGAACTCACGGACCGCGAGATCGTGACCTGGCTGAAGTCGGACGCTTAACCGACTGCGCCACCCAGGTGCCCCTTCCCTCCACATTCTTGCCAACACTTGAGGTTTCTTTTGTTTTTGATTTTAGCCATTCTGACAGGTATGAGATGATCTCTCTTTGTGATTTTGATTTGCATTTTCCTGATGATGAGTAATGTTGAGCATCTTCTCATGTGTCTGTTGGCCATCTATCTGTATGTCATCTTTGGAGAAATGTCTGTTCATGTCTTCTGCCTATTTTTTAACGGTGTTTTTTTTTTTTTAAGTTTATTTACTTTGAGGGAGACAGAGACAATGTTGAGGAGGGGGGAAGGGCAGAAAGAGAGGGAGAGAGAGAATCCCAAGGAGGCTCTGTACTGTCAACATGGAGCCCCACATGGGGTTTGAGTTCACGAATCGTGAGATCGTGACCTGAGCCGAAATCAAGAGTTGGGCACTTAACCGACTGAGACATCCAGGCACCCCTTCTGCCTGTTTTTAAATTAGAGTACTTATTTGTATTTTAGGCTTTGAGTTGTATAAGTTCTTGATATATTTTGGATATTAACCTTTCACCAGATATGTCATTTACAGATATCTTCTCCCATTCAGTAGGTTGTCTTTTTGTTTATTTCACTGTGCAGAAGTTTTGTATTTTGATATCATCCCAATAGTTTAATTTTGCTTTTGTATTCCTTGCCAAAGGAGACATACCTAGAAAAATGTTTCTCTGGCTGATGTCAAGGAGATTACTGCCTATGTTTTCTACTAGAAACTCTATGGTTTAAGATCTCACATTTAAGTCTTCAATCTATTTTGAATTGTTTTTGTACATGGTACAAGAAGGTAGTCCAGTTTTATTCTTTTGCATGTAGTTGTCCAGTTTTACCAACATCATTTGTTGAAAAGACCTTTGCTCATTATATATTCTTGCCTCCTTTGTCATAAATTGATTGGCTATATAATCAAGGGATTATATTTCTGGGATCTCTAATCTGTTGATCTATGTGTCTATTTCTGTGCCAGTACCATACTCTTTTGATTACTACAGCTTTGTAATATATCTTGAAATCTGGGATTAGGATACTTCCAGTTTTGTTCTTTTTCAAGATTTCCTTGGCTATTTGGGGTCTTTTGTGGTTCCATACAAATTTTGGTATTACTGTAGTTCTGTGAAAATGCTGTTGGTACTTTGGATAGGGATGTAGACTGCTTTGGGTACTATGGACATTTCAACATTATTGGTTCTCCCAATTCAGGAGCATGGAGTATCTTTGCATTTGTTTGTGTTATCTTCGATTTCTTTCATCAGTGTTTTTTAGTTTTCAGAGTACAGGTCTTTTACCTCCTTGGTTAAGTTTATTGTTAGGTATTTTACTATTTTGGGTACGATTGTAAATGGTATTGTTTTCTTAATTTTGGTATCGTACTTTACATTGTATTTTTGTGAATTCCTTGACTGAATTTATAGATACAATTGATTTTACTGCTTTTGTGCTTTAACCTCCATACTGGGTTATAAGGGGTTAATCTATCACTTTCATTATGTTTTAGGTGTCTGTGAAAATTTTTGCTTTCTTAATTTTCTTACTCCTGATTATGGCCTTTCCTTATCACTCAAAGAATTCCCATTAATATTTCTTGTAAAGCTGGTATAGTGGTGTTGAATTCCTTCAAATTTTGTTTGGGAGTTTATCTCTCCTTCTATTCTGAATGACAGACTTGCTGCATAAAGTATTCTTGATTATAGGTTTTTTTCTTCAGTACTTTGAATATATCATGCTACTGCCTGCTGGTCTGCAAAGTTTCTGATGAAAATTCAGTGATAGTCTTAGGGAGTTTCTCTTGTTTATTATGGTCTTCTTTTCTCTTGCTGCTTTTAAAATTCTCTGTTAATCACTAATTTTGCCATTATAATTATTATGTCTTGGTGTGCACCTCCTTGGGTTGATTTTACTGGGAGCTCTGTGTGCCACTTGGATCTGGATTTCTGTTTCCTTCCCCAGATTAGGGATGTTTTCAGCTATAATTTCTTGAAATTTTCTTCCCCCTTGTTTTTCTCTTTTCCCTCTGGGATCCCTATAATGTGAGTGTTATTATGCTTGATGATGTCACTGAGTTAACTTAAACTATTTTCATTTATTATTATCACTGTTTTTTCAGTTGCTTCCAACACTTGTCTCCAAGCTTGCTGATCAGTTATTCTGCTTTCTCTAGTCTACTATTTATTCATTCTGTGCATTTTTTGTATACCTTTTTTTAATGTTTGTTTATTTTGAGGGAGAGAGAGACAGAGTGCAAGCAGGGGAGGGGCAGAGAGAGAGGGAGAAACACAATCCAAAGAAGGCTCCAAGGCTCTGTGCTGTCAGCACAGACCCCAACATGGGGCTCGAACTCATGAACCACGAGATCATGACCTGAGCCTAAGTCAGATGCTTAACCAACTGAGCCACCCAGGCACCCCCATTCTAGTGCATTTTTAATTTCAGTTATTAAGTCCTTCATCTATAACTGGTTCTTTTTTATATTTTCTGTTGCCTTGCTTGAAGTCTCACTGAGATCCTCCATGCTTTTCTCAAATCCAGTGAAATGGTCATATCTTTATGACCATTACTTTGAATTCTCTATCAGTCATATTGTTTACCTCCATTTCTTTTAATTCTTTTGCTATGTTGTCCGATTCTTTCATTTGGGACATATTTCTCTGTCTCTTCATTTTGTCTAACTTTCTCTGTCTGTTTCTATGTGTTAGGAAAGTTACCTATGTCTCCTGATGTTGGAAGTAGTGGCCTTATGAAGAAGAGGTCCTATTGTGCCCTGCAGTGCAATGTCTGTCCCCTGTTTACTGGGACCTGGTGCTTCAGGGGTGTCTCTTATGTGTGGTACATGCACACTACTATTGGGGTTGAGGTACGCTTTCCTTCAGTCCTCTGCAATGGCTCTTCTTGCCAGTTGTGGGCAGGGTTTGGTTTCTGTGTTGTTAAGGGCCTGCCTTGGAGTTGAACTGGGTCAGACTACATGCCTACCCTCAGTCCATTCTCAAGAACTGTGCTTGCACTGAGCTGCAGGGAGCTCTCCTCGCATTGTTCCCTGCAGGGTTTTCATTGGTAGCCTACAGTCCAATCAGATGTTTGTCCTCAATCTCTTTGTTGGGTATGCAGTGACCCCAGACTACCCAGCTCGATTTGCTATTTGCTGTTTGCTGTGAGGTTTTTGTTGGTGGGCAGTGCCAGTGGTTAGATAAGATGTCTGCCCCCATTTGGGATTTCAGTTGAACTCGTGTGTGCAGTTATCTTCCTCTCTTAAGGGAAAGGGTCACTGTGGAGTGGTATTGGTCACTTAGGGGCTGCTTGCAGAATGAGATAACGTCAGGCACGCCTTGAAGCAACTCCTGCTAAATGGGGTGGCTCAGATGGGGGAGTCTGTAGGAGAACACAGGGACAGAGCCCACAGTATTAGCAAGGTACCCACTGGTCTGCTTGTAGGATAGGACCTGGAGCTACTTTGGAGGGATTTCTGCCTAGTGGATGGGTTGGATGGAGGGGACAAGAGAACATAGTGTCAGGGCAAATGGAGTTAGCAAGGTAGGTGGAAAATGTTTGAGTTGGTCCCCTCTGGCTGTGGGTTGGGGCTGGGAAACAATGCCCACCAGCTCTTTTGTTCTTGGAGAAGTCTCCTAAAGATCCCTGTTCCTCCAGTTTACATTCTGAGATCAGTATATAAATCCCCTTTCCATATTCCCCAGGCACTTTTCAAACTGCTTCTAAGCTATAACTTGGAGGGGTTGTTATGCTGTCTCTTTAAGGGTGGGGGACTCAGTTTCCTATTACCCTCCAGCTCTCCCAGAGCTAAGCACACTGATTTTTAAAGTTATTGGTGTTAAGCCCCACTGATTGTGAAAACTTGCCAAATTAGGCCCTTGTAACTTTCAAAGTCAAATGTTGGGGAGCTTCATCTTACCAGTGCAAGTCCCCCTTGTCTGAAGTGCCTTGTATGGGGTCTGTTCCTCATCTTTCCCCATGCTTGTGTGTCTCTCCCTTTCGTGATTCATCTACAGTTAATTTCCTAGTATTTTTGATGTGACCTGTGTGATGTACACACACAGAAGATTGAGTGAATGCTATAATGCCCTCCAACTAAGTGGTATTCAGTCAAAACCTTGAGAGCTAGTATCCAGAATTAATTAGATACTAAGTTAGGAGAATGATAGTCTATTAGAAAGCACAATTAGAGTCTGTGAATGACAACTAGGAATCAGGCAAGAACTAGTTGTGTTTGAGAAATTTAAAAAGGCCAGCCTTGTTGCAGTAGAGTTAGTGAGGGGCTGAACTAACCCAAGAAAGTTTAATTGAAATTTTTTAGGAGCCAATCAATGCATAATTCACATGTAAGAAATTTATATTTTCTGCGAAGTGAGAAGTTTAGAATTACCTAGATCTAGATAATTATCTAGAATTATCTACAATTATGATGATCAGGGTGTGGGCAAAATATGGCCTGCAGGTCAAATTTGGGCTCTTTTTGTAAATAAAGCTTTGTTATAAGACAGCCATGCTCATTCAATTATTGTTCTTTATGGTTGATCTTGTGCTACAACAGCAAAGCTGAGTAGTCATGACAGATAATACATTGCCCCAAAGCCTAAAATGTCTTTTTACAGAAAAAGTCAAGCTCTGGTCTTGATCCTTATAGTTTAAAATAAAGTATACCTGCATACATGGGCATATGCACATACACATGGGTGCATATACACAGAAACACAAAAATGTCGCTTCAACAATTTCCATGTGTTTAGACCTGAATATCAAAATCTTGTTGGGTGGTTAGTGGATTCTCCGTCATCATTAAAATCCTCTTTGTTGGGACATCTGGGTGGCTCAGTCGGTTAAATGTCATGTCATGATCTCACAGTCCATGAGTTCAAGCCCCACATCAGACTGTGCTGACAATGCGGAGCCCATTTGAGATTATCTCTCTCCTCCCTCTCTGCCCATCCCTGAGAATATTCCCTCCCTCTCTCTCTCTCTCTCTCTCTCTCTCTCTCTCTCTCTCTCTCTCTCTCAAAGTGAATAAAATAAACGTTAAAAAGTAAAATAAAATCCTCTTTGTTGAAATAATTTTATGTGCTAAGAGCACCAAGTAAAGGAATGATGATAATTTTTCTAAGATTATGGTCAAGGAAAACAGAAAAGTCCAGACTGTAAGAGAAGAATTCAGGGTTGATAGTTTTATGAAATATGCTTTGGGCTATGTATGATTCTAGAAGAATTTTTACAAATCTTCATATTTAATTTCAGCAAAAAAAATACATTCTAATGTGTAGAGCTTTTGTGCTGGAAAAGTATATGGTGCATTAGTATATGTAATTGCCAAAGTATTAGAATTGGAAATGTAGAATTACATATATCAGAGCATAGTTCATCATTAACAGTGCAGTATAGCTCAATGTGCAGCAAAATTTCAAGTGCTCTCTATTTTAAATATTGACCTTTGAATTTAAGTGAAAAATGCATAATGCCAAGATAACTGAGAAGTAATGTAAAATGTATCTATTTTTAGATGCTGTATCACAATTTTCAACTCCCAAATAAAAAGGAATGGAAAGACATGGGCGACTAAAACCAAATATTATAATGTTTAACAATTAATTTATAATAATAAACATAAATTATATATAACACATATAATTTAATATATAACAAACATCTGTGTACTTGCACCTTAAGATAAAAAATAATAAGAAATTTGGTATCCCGTATGAACTTTGTAATCCTAGTCCCTCCTCCCTAGTTAGTAGAAACAATAACTTCCTTAATGTTATAATAATGATTTAATTGTTTTTCTTTGTAAATTAATCACATATGCATATATCCGTAAGCGATATGTTCAATTTTTCTATTTTAAAAATTTTAGGTAGTTTCATAACACTTTTTTTCTTTGTAATTTGCTCCTTTCATTCAATATAACCTGTTTGCTATTTATCCATATTGATTCCTGTAGTTGTGTTGTATTCATTTTTGCTGCCCATATAGTATTCCATTATATGAATATATCATGCTGTATGTGGTAGAATATTTAAGTTGTTTCTAGATTTTGCTGTTAAGACCAATTCTGTTGTGAATGATTACGCACATATTTTTGAATGCACATGTGTAAAATAATTCTCTAAGAATATCTAGGAGTTAAATTGTTAGATCTACGTTATATCCAGCATGTCTAGATAATGCCAAACTGTGACTGAGCCGGTTTGTACCTTTGTCAGAAAGTGTAAGGGTTCCTTTAACTCCACCTTTTCAAAAGAGGATAGAAGACTTTGTTTTTTTAACTTCCAAAGTAAAATATCAGTGACTTACATTTGTTTCTTTTAGAATATCCTTTGTTCCTAAGTAGATTAAATATTTTCCAT
The DNA here is from genome assembly GCF_018350195.1 of Panthera tigris. Taxonomy (NCBI): domain Eukaryota; kingdom Metazoa; phylum Chordata; class Mammalia; order Carnivora; family Felidae; genus Panthera; species Panthera tigris. Next base: position 47,765,659 of record NC_056672.1, read on the forward strand.
ATGTTTATAGATTCTTTGTGTTTGTTTCCTCTTCTGTGAAATACCTCGTGCCCACTTCTCTGTTGGATTGCTTGTGTTTTATTGAATTGAAGGAGTTCTTTATATAAGGAGGATGATAGACCTTTGCTCATTATATAAGTTGTTTAGGTTTTGTTTTTGAATTGAGACCTGATTATAATTTTTGGTTTTCCTGAATCAGAGGATTGGTATCTTTCAACAATTTTGGAAAATTCTCAGCTATTAGATATTCAAATACATAAACATATTTTTTTTTAACTGCAGTCAGACTTTGTCTCTTAAGCCTGTATGACTGTGGCCAGCCAAAGGTCAAATTTTAGGTCACAGGAAATTGCCAGATGCCTTTAGGGCAAATATTATCTTCGGTAATTGCTTATTCATATAGAATCAACTTCTTTATATATAGAATCAAGATTTATAATTTTGGGCCTTATATTTTCCATTTGTTTATCCTTTGTATATCCCTACTGTAGAAAAATGTTTCCCATGTGCAACCAGAATTATTTGTTATGTTTCAGGGCGATTGTTTCTTTGCATATCTTGTTGACTATCTTGCCTGAAACATGACTGGATTTTATTCTTCACAACACCCTGTAATTGTATTCATCTAAGGGAAATTTTAATCTTCAACCATACTCTGAGGACATCTTTGTACATATATTTCTGAAAGTTCTTTGTCAGTTAGAAAGTAAATAGTTACTTACCACCTATCACATAGAAATGCTGTAAGGATTGACAAATAACTCAGCTGTGTCTTTATTTTTGTTTTTTTTTTTTGGTAAAGTAAATTAATATAAGTGTGATTGTAAACTTAAACTATAATTATTTGTAAGTGTTTTCAGGTGAAAGAGAATAAATGCACTGACCATTCTTAGACACTCAGTTTATCTTGGTAAACTGGATTATTATGCATTTGAAGCAAGCATTTTTTTACAAGCTGTTTTCTTTCATACTGTAGATGGTTTAATTGGAAACACTATCAGACAAATCTAGGTTTTCCTAGAATCTATCAAATATCTTCTTGCATGAATATGTTCATAAACACTTAGAAGTCTCTATCATATTTTGTAAATTAAGTAGTCTAGGTAATGGATTAAAATAAAATTTTTTTGATTTTTGATTTAGTTAATTCTTGCTTAAATATGACAACAGCTTTCTTTGTACTGAACATAAGACTGTATGTTTAGTATGGAAAAAATTCATCATGTGTCTACTTTTTGTAAGGCTGATTATCTCACAAATAGAAATGAAAGTTAGACTGCATACGGACAAGAGATTGGAGTTTTTCACAGATACATCTGGATACACAGAAATTTTCTGAGCCTTGACAAATGAATTCAGATATGATTTCCTTTGTAATTTTGAAAAACGATGGGATAAATATTGAAATAAAATTGTGGGGATCTAAACTTTTGTGTCTTTTTCCCTCTTGAATCTTACTGGAGATATATGGAAACTAATTAGTCAAAACTATCTATTGTGATGGTTGCTCCTTTGAGCAACCTAAAGCTCCTTTGAATTACCTATTGGAGTTCTGATTTGTTTAGGTGTTAGGAGAAAGAATCTGAGCAGTAAACCAGATGCTTGCTATTTCAGCTGTTCACATGCACCTAGATGTCAGGTCTTCTGGGTGATGTTGACAGCTAGGATATAAGCTTGGAGGGAATTCCTTGATAACACCTTCAGAACCAAATGCTACTGAAAAGAAAAAGGATGTTTCTGAAAACAGATGTTGTAGTTACAGCGAGGAAGAAAAATAAGGCAAACATATTTTGAGTATGTTTGAGTCTGCATTTGTAATGAGAAATCAATAGGCAGTTGTTTGTTTTTTTTTTTTTTTTTTTGAAACCTTTTAGAGACCTGTGTTTCATGACACCAGATATTGCCTAACAGGGATCATAACTGTGGAGTCTCAGCAGGCATATTACCAAATTAGAGTACATTGATTGCTTATCAACAATTTCCATACCAGCCAGATTGTTGGAATTGAGTGGAAACCCATCGTGTGCCAACCATGTTTCCTATCTCCATTAGTGGAGGGGGATTGGTACAAACACACTGTCCTTCTCAGTGGCCCTGCCAGGACCCTCTTTTGCCACCAGTGAAAAGTACATGATCAGTTCTTGATGCAGGGGAACATACACATGCCCCTGAACATCCTCTTTTTCCTAACAGATCAAGTGAATAAAAGAAAAGAAGAGCTGTACATGAAAAGGCAAGTAGTGCCAGCCAAATATAATAAATATTGCCCACATTTTAGAACTAATACTTCTAAATTAAATAGAATTTAACTAAACTGTTTTGTTCAATCTCCTCACAATGAAAAGCTTGGATGAAAACCTTGTGGGGAAAATTCAAATGGACCATTAAATTCTACAGCTGTTGGAGAGTCTACGTTTCTTGCCTTGGTGCTTCCACTATATCATTTGTTTCTGGTTCTAAAAATTCAAATATGTGTATTAATGCATATAGGCTGTCTTTCAGCTATGGTATCACTGCGTTGCCTGATTGTTATCCAGAAGTAGGCTCGTCTTGCAGGGAGTTGTGAGGTCATAGCATGGGGAAAATTATCTGTGCCAGACTTCTAGACACAAAGAATAGTAAGGGAAGAAATGACAAACATTCCTTGTTTTGGCTGCTAAGTGGTTGGGTTCAAGATGTTCCAGACTATTTTAGATATGAGTAAAATATAATGAATAGTATTGCAAAAATGAGCCCGGGTTAGCCACACCCCTGTAAAGGTTTTTGCCCACCTAGTCAGCCAGCTCTAGTCACTAGAATCTTGACTACAAGTGTAATTTTACATTTCGTACACCTTTAACCACCTCATAGGACTCTGACTGTTCTTGAAGGTTTTTAACAATACATCCTTTAAACATTTGTAAATATACAGATCTGTAAATATCACTGTGCATTGTAACTCCTGAAACACTAAAGCTCTTGCATAAATGAGAGCAATAGACTTGTAATTGTGTCTAGAAGATAAATTTCTAGGAATCTTGGACTTTGAGAACCATGTGTTGACACACAATAATTTGAAACTTGATAACAAAATAGAGGTTTAAATATGTCAACATCAACCAAATGGGACTAAGAACTTGCAAAGGTATTTGCCTATATAGGTGGAAAACGCTTATTCTTACATTTTTCCTGCAAATAAACCAGACACCCATGAATCACATTCTGCACCCCCCCCCAATAATTACTGCAATGACATAGTGTTTGAGAGTCTTGAAAATGGACCTAAGATATCACCTTTCTAAACCACTGTCTGTTGAATGTATCTTTAAACATGTATCCATGCATATTAAATGAATTAAAATTCACATATCAATATGTTAACAGTACGATACTGATGTTTTACCAGCATGTCCTGGAAATTGGTAAAACTTATCTGGAAGTAACAAACAGAAATGTGTCTAGCTAGTGTCAGTTCAATATTCTTATCTTAATTCTCTGCTTTTAGTATTCTAGTTTTGGGGTTTGTGTATTGATCCCCTTCTGTGTTTGAAACTTATCTGCGTTTTTGGTAATCCATGTTGAAACAATCGGTTTCTTGAATCAGAGCCAGAACTCTAAAATACTCTCCTTGTAGTATTTCAAATTTAAGAGATTTTTTTCTACTCTATATTTGGAGCTTTAGTTATTTGTGTTCAGGTTTCTGAGAGCCCAGATAGATGCAGTGCTTGAAATTAAATCATTATGTGATTCTAAAGAAATGAATATTTTTTTGACATGTATTCTGTAAAATATTTGGCTAATATCTGGGAATGGGCTTTTTCCCCTCTGCTGTAGCAATCAATTTCGATACCTGGAGTTTGGTGAGGATACTTCAGCCTCAACTTTTGACTTCAACTTGGGATGTAAAAAGGGTTTTTTTTTTTTTTCTTGTTTAACATATCAAAACAAACAACCCCATAACCATGAAAAGCCATGACTCAATCCTGACAAGCTGGATTGTATAATTTACTACCTCATGACAACTTCTGGAAAGAATACGCTGTCCTTAAAAGGAATAAAAAATATGTATTAGATTTTAGATTAGCTAACAGGAATGATTCTGTTATTTTTATTTTTGAAATGTATGTAAAAATTACTAGAATTTGTGAGGCAATGGACTCAGCCCTATTAAGAATATTTTTGTTCTGGGTGGGGCACCTGGGTGGCTCAGTCAGTTAAGTGTCTGACTCTTGATTTTGGCTCAGGCCATGATCTCACAGCTGGTGAGTTCTAGACCCACATCGGGCTCTGTGCTGACAGCGTGGATTGCTTGGGATTTTGTCTACCTCTCTCTCTGCTTGTTTCTCTCTCTCTCTCTCTCTCTCTCTCTGTCTCTGTCTCTGTCTCTTGTCTCTGTCTCTCACTGTCTCTCAAAATAAAAATAAACTTAAAAGAAAGTTTTAAAAAATATTTTTGTTCTGTGTTCTTTTTTCTCCGCTGTATATTATACATTTTGTGTAGAGAAAACCTTTCTCTACAAATTCTCTCATATCTTTCCATTCCCTTCTTCATTACATTATACCACACACAGGACACTTTTTTTTTTAATACATACCAAATCACAGCTTCTGGGTTTTCAGTATTAGGTCAGATGGTGGGCTTTTTAAAAAATAATTCTTCCTGAGTCTTTTATGATGTTTTCATTGTGTAAATATTGTCTTTTCCACTATATTCTGAAGTATGTTGAGAGAGTCTCATTGTAAAAGGTAAGATAGCAATACTATCCATGTGAACAATTTTGCATTTTCTAAATAAATTGCCTTAATTTATTCCTGTTATTTTTTTCAAGGGCCTCAGGCATCAATGAATATAGGCTCATTAATTGCTAAGTAAGTAATTTTTCCACAAATATAGTCTTGTTCCAAATACTCATTTGTGCATTTAGTGTGCGTGACCAGAGTCACCAAACACAAGCCTAGTTATTCAGTGAAATAAACATTTCTTGGGAAAGTGGGCATCAGGGTCAAATGAAAATCCCACACAAATCATAGCATCACTTAGGATCGCTGCTGGAAAATCAAAATGTTGACTTACTTACTGGGATGGAAAAGCTGAGAGTCTTCCACATTGCTACGGAGGATAGTATGAAAGCAAAAGCTTTTCTCAATTTCTTGACCTACAATGAATGTTTTCTTCTCCAAGTAATCTTTCTTTGTCCCTTCAGTGAAAGGTGATCTCTCTGATTTGTCATAGCATGTAACCTATGATTACCTGCCATACATTATATTTTTGTCTTAGATTTAAATGTCTTATCTACCCCCCTCCTTTTTTTTTTTTTTTTTTTTGTCTGCACAGACATTTGAACCATCCTTCCAATACTTACTTGGCTCAGTACCTTGGACAGAATAGATGCTTACTACTTGTTGAAAGCATGAATAATGTAGTAGTTGTGTAAAAAGTATTCATTATAGAGAGAAGGGTAGGAATAAAAGTGAAGAAAAAGGAACTTCTTTGTGTTGATTTCTTCCCCATTCTGCTTCTATGCAAAGCATAAGTCTCTCCTTTGATTATTTGGATCTTCATTCATTGAGCAGGAGTGATGCATCAGACACTCTTGTGTTCTGCCAGTTTTGAGCTGCTTAGAATTCATGTGTACAGAATTTTGAAACAGACCCGAATATGTTGGCTTGTCATAGGCAAAACATAATTTCCAAGTTTTTAGGAAAATAAAGGAGTTTGGAAAACTATGAGAGATTTATAAAAGACTCAGCAATCTTGTGGTTCTTGAATGCTATTTGGATTGTTATTGTTACCTCTATACTTCTCACTGGCATTTACAGAGAATTCTGTACCTTGTGCTTCAAAATTATGTAATACAGTGGTTATACTTTAGGGCTTGTTTGTTGTCCCCTCCTGCTTTTAAAACTTAACCATGTTTTAAACTTAACCATATTGTTTTATACTTTTGGGGCTTTGTGACATAAACAAATGAATGGAATTCGATTAACACTTGATTGCTTTTTATATGGAAGATTCTTTAAGGTCTGCATGCTAGATGGAATAAGAAAGTTATAATCTAGTGGAGGAAAAGGTACATTTATACATAGCATTATGAGGGAAATAAAAACCTGTCTTAAGTGACATTTGTCTACTTGAAGACAAGGAAATACAACAGGAAAGGTCTGTTAAGGTCTTTTTAGATTCTACATGACTCTGATTTTATAAATCATGAGTACAGGAAGACAAAAAGATTTTGAATTCCAATTTTGTTTTTAAATCACAGAGGATATGGTGGTTAAAGGCCATATTATGGTTTCTTGGTGGTTGCAGCCAATATCATAAAGCTCTTAGGTAGCAACATCAGAAAGCTTCTGGAATGGTTTCTATTTTCCTGGTTCTATGTCAAGCTTGACTATTTTAATCCATAGTAACCCTTTTAGGTATTACTCTCGCTATTTCAGATAAGGAAACTGAGCATCAGAAAGACAAAGAAATGTGTTGACCATCATAAAAAGAGGAAAGCAGCAGGGATAGGGGTCAAACAGCATTAGACTGTCAAATCTATACTTCTAAGCCCTTGGGTTTATTTTTTATCATAGTGATGGCCTCTATAAATTCATACATTAAATTGCAAATACTAAATTTATGTTTTTGTCTATGCTCATTTAAAAAGAGTCTAAATTTTAAACTCCATTAAAAAGACAACAGTGTGAAATGAGAAAACAACTGGAACTTTCATGAAATTCTGGTGGGGAGTATTAACTGGTACAAGAATATTTAAAAATGGTTTGTCATTATCTACTAAAGACGAAAGAACAATTATCCCATGGGCCCGTAGTTTTGTTTTCTTGTACATACACCTTAAATGGTATGCTTGTGCACCACAGACATGGACAATAACATTTATGTCAGCATTATTTGTAAAAGCCCCAAATTGGAAAGCACTCAAATTCAGTCAACACTAGAATGGATAAGGATTTTGCTATATTCATGGGAGTGAAATAACATAAGGCAATAAAAATGAACAACATGCAACACCACATTGAATTATCCCACAATATTAAGCCAGAAAATCAGAGTAAATAAATACATGGTATATGAGTCTGCTGATATGAAATTTTACAAGTAACCAAAAATAATCTGAGGAGTGAAAATAACAAATTGGCTTGGAAGTGGCTCCAAAATATTAGTGGTGTACTATTTCTTGACCTATGCATTAGTTACATGGATATATTCCTTTGTGATTATTCATTGAACTGTTATTTATTATCATACTCTTTTCTGTAATTTTTTTGGTAAAAAGTTTAACCTAAAACCATTTGTTGGAAAGGAGATGTTCTGGCTGACTTAAATACTGTTTATAAAGAGGTGTCTGATAATAATCGATATACACACACAAAATCTGTACAGCTCTTGTAATTGGCTTGTTTTCTAAGATGGGTTATTTTACTTGCCTTTAAGTACAAAATACAGAAATAATATAGTGTTAATTTGGACACGTGAAATCTTTCTTTGAAAAACACTATAAAAGGAGAGGATGCAGAGTATATGGAGCATTAGGTCAAACATGTATCTCTAATATCCATTTGATTCCCTACCGCGGTCTTCTTTGAGAGTAGGAGGGATATCAGATCGCCCTGGTAATTTGGAATTAGTTCTGTTGAGATTTTACTCAAGTGTCTAGTGAGAAATCAGAGTATTACTGAAGCTCCAAGTATTTTATAATCTTTGCCAAGACCAGACATTGTTGGGACCATTTACCAAATCCCTGAGTAAAATCTCTCCTCTTTGGCACTTGTTCTAGTTATTGGAAGAATAAACATTCTTTTTTTTTTTTTTTCCCAAATAAATAGTCATTGAAGACAGATGTATACCCTCACTGTAAATGTTCCTGGCCGCCTCTCCTGAAGCAGAGATTGCTCTCCATGATCTTAAGTGGTCTGACTGACATGATGCTGGCTTTAGTCACATTAGCACTTGGGTCCACTCACCCCTAGTACACAATCTTTTCATGATGTAGGCAAGGTTTTGCCCTGATGAGAGCTCTATTCTCTTAACTTAGTATCAATAGCAAGTATAATTTAAGAACAAAACCTCTATAAATCTAATGTAGGCTCAAATCCCATTTTCTATCTCTATGCTGACTTTGGAAATTTAAACTTAAAAAATTTTTTTTAAACATTTATTTATTATTGAGAGATAGAGAATGAGCATGGGAGAGGCAGAGAGAGGGGAGGAGACACAGAATCCAAATCAGGCTCCAGGCTCTGAGCTGTGAGCACAGAACCCGATGCGGGACTCGAACTCACAAGCCGTAAGATCATGACCTGAGCCAAAGTCGGAAGCTCAAACGACTGAGCCACCCAGGGGCCGCAAGCTTTTCTTTTTTAACGTTTATTTATTTTGAGAGAGAGATACTAGCACAGTATCTGCTACAAAATAAGCTTTCAATAAACAGAAGCTATCATTAATAGCTATTATTATTACTTAGATACATGCTGCTTTCATACGTGATATAGGACCCCATTAACTCCGTTGACCTAAGTGCACAAATCAAGGAAATCAGATCCAACAAAGTTTGATAAGTAAGATATTACTAATCACCTAATAAAAACAATACACTTTGTTATACTAGGAAACTAGTATTTCTTAGAAAATTATTTCTTTAGAAAACACAATTTTTGTAAAAGCTACATTCAGTGAACATTTGCCTTGGTGTCTATTTCTATATATTTAGATCTAATATAAGTGAAACCAGTTTGAAGATCACTGACTTCTGGTTAGTTCTTTAAGGCACAAATGTGTGTTTCAGAAGTGCTTTTAGTCAGGAGAAAAGTCACCAATGTACCTTGAAATGAAAGATTGCCACCAAAGATTGAGGGAGATATTTTACCATTCTTCATTTTATGTTTAAGCTTTGCTGAGATCAATGAATTCCAAATCATTATCCATCAGTTAGTATGTGCAGAGAAAATGCTTTAATGTCTGGAAATTTCATCAACCTTAGTCCTCTGGTGAAAAAGGAATTGCTTAGCTGAGTGTTCTTGAGACCACCATGCTGTAATTACATATCAGACATCTAAATGTATACAAACATTAAAAAAGTGTGCATTTTCAGCAGCATGTTCTGGGTTTCAGAGAATTAATTTTGAACCATAGCCACTGGTTTCTCCAAATACAGTTTACCATTGTCGGCCAATTCATGACAGTGGAAGTACTGCAGTGTGACAAGGTGTTCACACCTCTAGGATACTAAATACAACACACGCTTCCTGCTACTTTATTGTATATGCATTTTCTTTCCCAATAGTTTAGCAAAGGTTTGCTAAACATAGACTGCAAGAATGCTGAGTCTCAGGAGATAACCAAAATCCACAGCTACACCCCTCCCCCCGACCTTTTTCAGGGGAAAAGATTAAAAATAACCAACTTTTCTCAGCCATATTAAGCATATCTTTTCCCTGGGAATCACTTAAAAAATTTTTTTTTCTGCCTCTCTTTGAAAATTGAAAACATGAATGCTTCATTGCCTAAGAAACTGAGTAAACTTGCTTTCTGAAATGTACCTTTTAATGTCTTTTATGATTTTGTTTTTTTCTCTTATTTGCACTCTCAGCTGTGGATGAATTTCCATGCAATGCATCATTTCTTGAGGAGTTTACATGCCTGAAGAAATAAAAATGGAAAATGTTATCTATTAAGGGAGAACAGCTTTCTCCAGTCCCCAGCAGATGCTGTTGGTGAGCCACCCTCTGTCTGCTCAGCCTGGCCCATCAGCTTAACCCTCCATAGGGTTGCCACGAAGAAAGGAACATACTGCTGGTTGTTAAACAAATGAAGGCATTCTTAACTTGACTTTACTCTCTTATTGTTTCAGAATACAGTGTATACCTAGGGGTTTGTAAATTTTAGTCACACGTCATTCTACTTTGTCTCAAATGATTTCTGTTATCATAACCCGCTGGCTTCCACATGATTGCTTACCTGCGATTAACTTCCATTCTCGTGCTTTCTCCACACCATACTGCACATCAGATCGCAGAGCACCTGCACACGTGAACACATTTCTTTTGTTTTTATTAACTTTAATCATCTCAAAGCTATGGTTTCCATCCCTATTTCTCTTCATAGCTGAGGACAGCATCAGCACATCTGTGCTGGAGGCGCCCGGTGGGTTCGTGCATAGTGTTTGGCCTGTTGTCATCTGGAGAGAAGCATGATGATCTCTGAACATGTATTTTAGCAGATTTGTGATGTGAAGGATAAGTGCCATTAAGTCTTTGGTCTTGAGCTAAACAGAGCATGACTCACATGTGCTGTATCAGAAGGGATGAGGCCAGAGGAGGGATAGTGGGGCAGGATATGTGCTCTATAATAGATTTTTTTTTTTTTTTACATTGGCAGGGGAGGTGTGTGATAAAGTGGATACATGGTGTAATGCTCTATATTTCTGACTACTTTTCTGCTACTTACAGCTTTGTCCCATCCCCTGTTACTAACGTGTGGAACTTTTATGCTTCTGTGTAAGCTAAGTTCCCTACTCTGTGCACCTCTCATACCTGTCAGCTCCTCTGCAAACCAAGAAAGGGGTGCCCCACCTCACTTGGCTCCAGGGATAAACGTCACTTCATACTCAAGAGGAGTCAGGAGGTGTCAAAATTACCTGTTTGGACCTTGAAATAAGAAGGTGTGTCTATAATTAAGAAGTTGAAAAGGAAGCAGCAGCAGACATTTAAATCTTCCTTCCCAGTCATTTACTGTGAAATCTAACTCCATTCCTGGAGCAAAATTGATGGCATTTTAGGACTTTAGTGTTTTTCAGGTATCAATAAATTTCTGCTAGTGTCTCCCAGCCTCTCTAATAGCTAGCAGGATCAGTAATAAAACCTAACAAAAGGTTTTAGTAAAAGAAGCCAACATCCCCCTATATTATTTAGACACATTTTAAGCATCCTTTTGACATTCATTTAACTTGAATAACCGGTATTTTCCTACATTTATTTTTTTGCCCATTTTACAGTAACATAGAGAGAAATTAATTACACAAATGTATAGCTGCCTGTTTGACACAAAGCCATCACCTTTTACGTGAACATTGCTCAGTAATAAAACACTGCCAAGATAGCAGAACTTTCTCCCATCATTAGCTCATGTCTCCTCCTCAATAGTAACTGCTTTCTTACTTTGGCTTATGATTTCATAATCTAAGGACACACTGCTGAACACTAGAGTTTACCCTCACCTATTTTTCAAACTTAATTTAAATGGATTCATACAGTATGTACTCTTTTATGTCTACCCCATTTTGTGATAGGTTATCTTTGGGAGATTGTGATGTAGTATGTAGCTGTTACTGTCATTGAGGTGTAATGTTCTTTAATAGGATTATACCACACTTAGAAAACCACTTGTACTGTTGGATGAGCGTTGGGAATATTTCTTGTTTTGGACTCTTAAAAACAATGCAGCCACGAACGTTCTTGTTCGTGTCCTGAGGTACTTACGCAATAGTGCAGATTTCTCTGGGATGTGTAACCAGGTGTAAAACCGCTGGGCGATAGTCTGTATATCTTCAATTTTATTAGAGGGGATCAAACCATTTTCCAAAGTGGTTGTACCAGTTTTCACTATTCCCAGCGGTTAGCTGTGTTTTCATGGATTTGTTTTTCTGCTCTCTACTCTTCTTTTTCCACTTGTAAATCTCTTCCCATTACACTTTCTTAATGCTGTGGCTCGAAAAGAAGTTGTAACTTCTAGTGCAGTAGGTAACTTTTTAGAGATTATCTTGGGTATTCTGGGCAATGGTATTTCCAAATACGTTTTAGAATCTACTTGCCAATATATAAACTTGATGCACATATGCAACCTATAGAGATTTTGGGATCGAATCTACAGGCTAGCAGGAGATATTATATCTTTGCAGTACTGAATTTTTGCAGTGGTTCATCGTTCTGTTTAGTAGGTCTTAATTTTCAATAATGTTTTATAATTCTGGTAGAGGTACCACATATCTTTTTATAGAATAATACCTAGTTACTTGAATTTTATTATAAATGACCTTTTTATGTTTTAATATTTGATGTTGATACATAGAAATACAATCCATTTACATATATTGACATTGTATTATGCCATTTTTATAAACAGTAATTTATGCTAGTAATTTAGTTGTAGAATTTTCATGCTTTTTTTTATAGTTTATTTATTTTGAGCAAGAGAGAGAGAGAGCGTGAACATGGAAGGGGCAGAGAGAAAGAATCCCAAGCAAGCTCCATGCTGTCATTGCAGAGCCCAACCGGGAGCTTGAGCCCATGAACCGTGAGATCATGACCTGAGCCATGCCTGAGTCACCCAGTTCCTCCTGCATGTTTTTCTTTAAACAGAGTTAAGTTACATGTGAACAAGAGTTACTTTTTTTTCCCCTTTCCAATTCAGACAATACCTTGATTGGTTTTTCTTCGTGAAACATTCAACACTTCACTGTTAAATATAAAATTCTCGTATTTTGTATACCCTTTATCAAATTGAGGCAAATTCCTTGAATTCTGTTGGCTGAAAACTTTTTTGTTCATCAGATTTTTTTATTGTAAAATACTGTAAATACACTTTTTAAAATTTTGTAAAATACAACGTAAAATTGACTATCATACCTACGTTAGGTGTACCGTTAAGTTTATCGGTATCGTTGTAGAACCCTTCATCTTTTAAAACCAAAACTCTGTACTGATTAAACAGTAACTCCCCATGCCCCCTTTCCCCAAACCTCTGGTAACCATCTTTCTAATACAGGTGTCCATGAATTTGACTACTCTAGGACCTCATAAAAGTGGAGCATTTGTCCTTTTGTGACTGGTTTATTCCACTTAGCACATTGTCCTCCAGGTTCACCCATGTTGTAACATATGTCAGAATTTTCTTCCTTGCTAAGGCTGAACATTACTGCTTCTGTCTCTTAGCTATTGAGAATAATGCTGCTATGAACATGGGTATACAAACATCTGTTTCTGACCCCGCTTTCAGTTCTTTTGCATCAATACCCAGAAGTGGGATTGCTGGATCATGTGGTAATTTTATTTTTAATTTTTTGAGGAACCACCGTAGTGTTTTCCATGGTGGTGGCACCATTTTTACGTTCCTGTCTATAGAGCACAGGGGTTCTAATTTCTTCACATCTTTGCCAGTAAACATTTTTCTTCAGTCAGAAATTGATGTTGAATCTTACCAAAGGTCTTTGCAGCCTCTGTTATGATGATCATATGCTACTTTTCCCTTCGTTCTGTTGATGTGGTAAATGACACTGATTGATTTTTTTTGAAAAATTAATCCATTTTACATTTCTGGAACACAAATTGTTCATGACATTTGAGCTGTTCATGTTATTGGCTTGAATTTTTAATGTTGAACATTTTGGCATTTATGTATATGAGAGACTTGCTTACAGATTTCTCCTTCTAATTGTATTTTTATGTCAAAATCATGCTGCTTTCATAAAATCACTTGGGCAAGTTAACCTTCTTCTTCTCTGGTAGAGTTTCTGAAAGATTGACATGATTTTTTCCCCATAGGTATTTGGTAGAATATACTAGGAAAGCCATTTTGGGCTGAGACTTTGTTTTGTTTTCTGGGGTGATTCCTACTTTTTTTTTTTTTTTTTTAGTTTATTTTTATTTATAAAATAAATATTTATTTATAAATAAAAGTGAGAGAGAGAATAAATCCCAAGCAGGCTCTGCACTGTTAGTGCAGAATCCATAGTGGGGCTTAAACCCACAAACTGTGAGATCATGACCTGAGCCAAAACTAAGAGTCGAACACTTAACCTACTGAGCCACTCAGGCACCCTGTGATTCTTAATTTTGGATTAAATATATTTTGAAAGCAGAGGGATATTCATGTTTTTTTGTTGTATGTCTGATCTACTGAGTGGTACTTTGCTTGAACTTTGTCCATTTCATCTACATTTTCCAATTTTAGTATAATAATAATCTTATTTGATCCTTTGTATTGTATGTAGTTTTATCTAGTTAGTTCATGTTTCCTTTCTTTTTCTTAACTGTCTTTGGGTTTAATTTGATGTTCCTTTTCTCATTTTTCTACTCAGATATTTACATAGCTGATTTTTAGTTAGCTTTTCTAAAATATGCACTTAAAATTGTAAGATTCTTTCTAAAAATATTTTACTTACATCCCATAAGTTTTAATGTGTAGAATGTTAAAATGTATTAATTTGAAAATATTTTCTAATTTTTGTTATTTTTTGAACCAACGTATGCTAGCGGGAGGTTTTTTTTTTTTTTTGTGATGATTTCTCTTTAATCCTAAGACACAGTTATTTACTTATTTCCATTACTTCTATAATTTCTTGGCCTATATTTCTCTCTTTGGGATATATTTTTTAATTAGAGATTTTGCTGATAGAATAAATTTTAGAACTATGTTATTTCCAAAGCACAGGAGGAGAGGAGAGGAGACAATGCAAAGATACTAAGATTGTTGCAATGTGTGCTGTGTTAGGTGTATGTTCTTCCTTTCTTTTACCACTTGTCTACCACCTTTTACTTACACCAATTTCTTCCTGTTTGTGTTTGCTACCTACTTCATTGAGTTTTTGTTCTTGTCTCCAGGAAAACCTTGGTATTCTCCTGTTTCCCAAATCCATGGCCAAATTTAGTTTGTGGTTATCCTTTACATTTTATTCCTTTGTTTTGATTTATATGATACTTATTTCCAAAAAATGGGGAGGCAGCTTACAAAGGAGTTACTTACCTCATCAATTAGAGACTATTTGGCATCCATTGTTTTTCTTTTTTCTTGACGTCACTTCTACCTACAGAAATATTAATCATTGTTATCATATGCCATGTTGTCATAGACTCTAAGTCTAAAGTTCTCTTTTGGCCAGCAAAAGGACGGATGCAGGATTAAAGTGAGAGATGGCTAATGTCCAGGGAAAAGACAAGAGCCCTGAATAAAGGTCCTTGCCCCATGTTTATTCAGATCAGAAGGCTTACAAACGTGATGGGTGTGAACATCACATTAACATTAACTTGAGGACATGAGGGAAAAAGGGGGTTTTGAAGATAGATAGCGTTTGGGGTTTGGGTCAATATAAAACAAAATCCTGGCACCGGGCAGATGGGTAGATGGTTGTTAACAGCAGACACGAGGCAGCACCTCTGTTTATCTTAGCTAGCCTAGGGGATAAGGCAGATAGGGGAAATAACCTGAGGGTTAACAAGACACCTTTTCTTTTGTTAACCATCTCCACTCTGGGCTGCTTTGCCTGCAGCACAGCAGTCCATAGTCCAATTCACCAGTTTACCTAACCTTGCCCTTTTGTCCTGTGAAAGCAGCTTTTCTGCTATAGTATTAAATTGGGGGTGCTTCCACCCTGAATATCTAATCTTGTTTATTTCATTTACCTATGTATTGGGCACCTTTGCACCATTCCTATTTTAGGCTTTTGCCTCTCCCTCTCTATTCTGCACCCCCTTTCTGTTTTGGGGTGCCTTTGCACCTCCCTATTCCCGGAACCTTCGTGCCTCCATATTCTCGGGGTGTCTTTGCGTCCTCCTATTCTTGGGGTGCCAATCTGGTTTATCCAAACTCAGGTGTGAGCTTTTTATGACTTTGTATTTCTTTATGCCTTGTTAACCCATTGGTGCAAGCCCAGGGGATTCCTAAGCTTATCCCCTCACACCATGTGTCTTCTGAATCATTCCTTCCTTAGTTTCCTTAATTTTGTGTTTATGACTCTGTATACACACTGTAAATTGTCCTACTTTGGTATTCCCTCTAAATTAAGTTTCTCAGGGTGATGCATTTTATGCATCTATTATTCCCCAGTGCCTCATAATAATAAACCCTTTGAAATATACAAAATGCCCAACTAGAGCCAGATGACCTAAAAGAAGAGTAAGGAAAATGCTTGGAAGCGGACGTCCTGGAAACCCACATGTCCATGCCAACTTAATTTTAGTATTTAAGACATCCTATCATATGTATGTGTGTATGTGTGTGTGTGTGTGTGTGTGTGTATAGTAAGTTTATAAAACACCTATGTGTGCATTTATGTATGTATTATTGAAAGCTACAAATACATGTCTTTTAGGTTTACAAAGCTCCTATATATTTGTCTGCTGCAAATATCTCACTGTCTTCAGTGTATCAAGGTGCTTAAAGAAAAACAAACATGTAATTTCAGTGCATAATGTACGTAAGAGGGCCAAACATAGCCCTTTGTTGTATAGAAGACACTCCATAACATTCCTCTCATTTATTTGCCCAATATCTACTCTAGGTGTCATGTCTACCTAATCTATTTCAACAAAAGTTACTTTCTTTCTTATAGCTTTTCTCTGTAATGTAAACAAAAAGAACACGTTTTTGTGTTTAAAACAGGTCATGAAAAAATGTCCACAGTTTACTAACTTGATAGAACATCCTTCCCTGGCTTAGGTAACTGTTAATTCTTATACCCACTGTATCAATGGCAATATGGTGCTTATGTTTAATAAATATGCATTTCCTTCATATGAGCCCACAAGCGTATTGTAATAATATGACTGTAGTGTAAATTGAGGTAAGTCTACATAGCAGCCACCTCTGTGTCACAATGTGGGACAAAAAGGAGAAGGATATTATAGCCTAATGGTTCTTCTAACTTTTACATACAAATCTACCAGTTGACTCTTGCATATCAGAGCACCTAGGAAAAGTGAGGAGGAAAAATCCAGCTGTCATTTACTTTTGGATGCTGGGAAAAATGGTGTAGGAAATGAGAACTTTTCAAACCTTTTATATTTATTAAAAACTATTAATTCTGATACTACTTATTAAAAACTTCTATTTGTAATGCTAAACGTAAGATGACCAACAGTGGCAAGTAGCCGCATACTCTCATCTGTCCCTGAGCAGCCCTTCTCCACAAATCCTTGGTTACAACATCAAGACCAATAGGGCATGTTCTCTAGCAGACTGAAAGGTCACTACTTTGTTTATATGACTCTCATAATGTGAAACTTCAGCAGAATGAATTCAACAACAGGCTCTAGTCCTCCAGGGCTGCAGTCTTTCTGTGGTACTGTTTGCCTCTCAGAAGTTCTGTGACATAGTGCTTAGCATTTGGCATAGGTTGACTTTACCTGAGAGGACCTATGTCTGCACCAAGGTGTGGTTTGAAAACACAAAAGCAGAGCCACTCAGGCAAGCCAGGGATGCCTAGAGTGAAAGTCAGAGTAGATTAGGTACAAGCTCTTATTTCCCAAGTTGGTTAAAGGATGCAAACTTTCAGTTATAAGGCAAATAAATTCTGTGGCTCTAATGTATAGCATGGTTACTACAGTTATTAATACTGTATTATATATTTGAAATTTTCTAAGACTGTGGATCTTAAGCATTCTCACCACACACACACACACACACACACACACACACACACACACTACTATGTGAGGTAATGCCTGTATTATCTAGCTTGATTGTGATAATTTCACAAGGCATGCATATATCAAATCATCATGTGGTATACTTTTAATATTTATGATTTTGTCAATTCTACCTCAGTAAAGCTGAAAAAAGGACAAAACAAAACAAGCTGTCATTTGGCACTTGATCTGGAAGATTCAGTTATCCTCTGTGTTCACCCTGGGTCCTTCGTCTCCATCTAAGTTCAAACATTAAATATTCATATTTAGAGGTTGGCGTGGTGGGGTTCATCTCTTGAAACAGATCATGGGCTAGTGATAGTGGAGGAAAAGGAAGACTGGGTCAGTTGAAGAGGAGTATCTTACTTGGCTTTGGAGGACGATAAACAGAACAAAATGCCATAGTCAGATATTGCCCATATTTCTTTTACTCGATAGTAATGGCTGAATCTTGTAAGGATATTGCCCTCCCAGTGAAAAATTGCACTGCTAATGAACAAAGGGAAGTAAGCAGTGACTGGGCTAGAGAGGAGATGAGTAGCATGTTTGGAACGTAATGGGAATCCACAGGTATTGCCAAGGGACAGTCAGGTGGAGCTTATCAACTATACTTAAAAAAAATGAATCTAACCTTTCATTCATCAAACAGAACCCTATATAAATGTCAGTGAGCATCAACATTCAATTAACATTGTGACTTATTCATCAGTTAGAGATGTATAGTGTCGGGACTCCTGTGGCTCCTGAATCATAATACTAGAGACCTTTCTTCAGCTGTTCTTAGGTAAGGATGTCTCACCTGCTGTATGTCGAGCACCTTTCATTCAATCTCTACTTCAGACATTTATCATATGGTCCCTGGGTAACATGCAGGTAGGATCTCACGTTGGTTCATTGCACATCAAGATTCCAATGAAGCGTCAACCCCTGGGAACCCAGAACTGGCAAACTAGTCTCCCTGACCCCCCTGCATAGACAAAAATCGAGGAGAATTGTTCTGTGCTTCTTAATGTGTATGTTGTTGACATATAAACATTTGTTAGAGGGGGGAAAACAGTTATACTCTGATGATGTGCTGCATTCAACCCTTCCTAGGGGTGTACTTTTAATTCTGCAGCCAGGGTATTAGCAATATTAAACTGAAAATGTCACAGAATGTCAAATCTGAAAATGTCACTAGGAAAGGGGAAGAAAAAGATGGTGACCCTGTACCATCCACAGATGAAATAAATATGCCGCTCTGGTACTGCACAATGGTTTTTTTTAGTGGGTGTAATTTTATACATTTTGCATCCTATTAATTTTCATGGCATCGATGGAGAAATATTAGAACAGCGAGAGTGCTGGAGACAAATTAACTCATCAATTACATGTATGGGACAGTGGAGACTGAGTTTATTTCACCATTTCAAATTGCAATAAAACTGTAATTACTAACTCGTGGCATCTTCATGGAAATCTGCATTCATTACCACTTAATTTGGAGTCAGTGACTGCTGTATACTTAACTTTTCTCTAATCTCTGCCACCAAGTAGATGCAGTAGGAAAGAGTCTGGAATTAAAGCAGCTGTCCCACTCAGTCCCCACAGAAACATTTTTGTAACCATCCAAACTAAATTTTGCCCATGAAACCAGTGAGATGAGTTTGTTTTTAAATAGTGCAGAAAATGGAAAATGAAGCCATTGTTTGTTCAAGGGCACAATTCCCCCTTTCACCTCTTTCTCCTTTCTACTTCTGTCTAACCTGTTGCCACTGTCCCTTCTTCCACCTTTTCCTGACATGCTCAAGGACAGGACAGAGAGCGTGGTTTCCTACAGGAAGAGTGGCAAAAGAGAAAGATGAAACCAGAAGATGGAGGGTCAAATTCTCTCTATGCAGTTTTCCAACCTGATGGTTTTTGAGCACGTTATTTCACTTCTTTGAAACGCGCTCTCCTCATTTGTAAATTAGGGATTATAATGCCAACCTTCAAAGGTTTATGTGAGCATTAAGTGAACTAATATATGCAAATACCCCTAGTGTAGCACCCAGCATTTTGATGCTGGCTTCCTGGCTTTTAATCTTTAAAGAAAACAAGAAATTATATGTATTACATACTGTGTCATGATTTATGGAGCAAATTGAATTTGCCTGACAGTTGAGTATCTAGGAGGATCAAAACTGCATTTATTATACATAGGCCATTTGTTTTTGTTTTTGTGTCTTTAATATGGTTGAAAAGCAAAGTTCTATATAAATTGAAAGTGATCTTTAACCAGATATTTTTTACTTGCCACTATGAATTAATTAAGTCTGAAAGGCATTTTTTTTTTTCTCTATGCAGTTACTGGCACCTGGGAAATTATAGATCCCAGATGTAATGGATCATATAGGGCAGAAATCACCTGCGTTTTATTTTGGGACCAGTGATGTTTTTCAAAAGTCTGTTTCTGTCAACTACGGGTTCTGATGTATGTGCAAAAGGAAGCAAAGGAATCCAGTGTCTGTGGTGTGTGCACTATTTGATGCAGGAACAGAGGCAGAAAAGCTCACTCTATGATCTTAGCAAGAAAAACCCCAAAAAGGGTTTGATAGGGACTAGTTACATAAAGTGCAAACAGAATAAATCTTTTCAATTATTTTAAAGTAATGATGCATGCTTCGCTAATAGTTTTTTAAAATTCCATCCACAAGCAGTGGTAGCCATCTTTGTTAATCTCAACTCTACTTCTCAGAGTAACTTTCCATTGTACAGATTTCTAAAGCTTATTCTCACTTATTAATACAGTTAACTGAGCACACGTAAGAAAAACAAACCCCTCAATTCTATGCATTCACTACCATTGACTTGGCTATTTCTGGGTATCTTTCCATACATGCAAAAAGTGCAGGTGCTGCCCCTGAATCAAGCTAGACTAGTTGAACGAACCGATTACTTCTTAAGCTGATCTGGCTAAATACACATGTGCTTCCTGGACTTGAGTTGATCAACATCTATACAACAGGACATTTAGATTGCTGGTCAGACCCCTTGAGCAAATGCCGTGCCTCTGATCTCAAACTACTTGGGCTGAATCTACTTAACAGTGCCAGTTACAGCATGGAAAACAAAAATTGAGTGAGTGAGAGTTTGGGAGATTTTTAAGATTCCTTCCAGATAATAATTGCTGTCTGCAAAACTAATAAGGTTTAAATGAGTTAATATTCATAGAGCACTTCTAAGAACTGCTACCACATTATGAGCTCTTAATTAACGTTAGCTGTTATTACTATACTCCTTTTGCTGTTGATATGGTAAAGTTAAGATACAGTCGTCAACTAGATATAATATCTTAATGTAAAAAGTAAAGGTGAATTCAGCTATTAATGATATCCTATTGAAAATCCCAAGCAAAGACTTGAGTAACTTAGTATTAGCCACAGCTTACTAGTTAATATGTACAATCTGTTATGTCTAAGAAAGAAATAGAAGTATTTAACGAAAAAAAATGACTGTGTCATTTATAAATTGATGTTTGTTATCTCAACTGATTAAAATGCACATTTTCATTATAAACTGAAATTGAAAATACAGCAAAGATCATCTTTATTCCGGTTCTTTTGAATTCGCAGATCCTGTTGCCGAGGGGAAACATGTTGGTCCTAGAGGTAGGAAGGGGTTCCTAGAAGTTATTCAGCAATGTTTATAGCTTGTTCCTAAATTGATCTAAGCTGTTCCTGCCAGTATCCCATCCCAGTATACTATCTCTAGTCCTTGCTCGACTTTTCCCCCTTTCAACAATCTGAATTGTGTTGGTAAAATAAGAGGAAATAGACAATGAATGGCAAGGATTTAGTAAAATCAGGGCATTGTGAGTCCATGAGAGTGATGGCTTTTTGTTTTTCCAGAAAAATAAAGGCATTGTTTTCTGGCCCTTGCTTTGGGATATCGTGTTAGAAAGTTTACTCCTATAGCAATATATAGGAAAACCATGATAACACTTATTTTTCAGTATTTTAAATGTACGTAAGAACCTTAGGATTTTACATTATCTTCTATATTTATTTATCCTGTTCTTGAATTTAGCTTCTCTGGTGGCTTGTGTACTCCTCCTGAGCCACATCTACTTGTCTGCCTTCTTGGTCATCTTCTAAATGTAGGCCTTTCCTAAGGTTCCTTATTTAAGTGTCCTTTACTCTCCCTTCCCCTGGCCCCAAGCTCTTTTGTAGATCTTGTCTTGTTCAGTAGACATTTTCTTTTTTTACGTGAATAACTTCCAGCTCTATTTAAATTTTTTTAATGTTTGTTTATTTTTGAGAAAGAGAGAATGAGTGGGGGAGAAGGCAGAGAGAGAGAGGGAGACACAGAATCCAAAGCAGGCTCCAGGCTCTGAGCTCTCAGCACAGAGCCCAGTGTGGGGCTGGAACCCATGAACCACGAGATCATGACCTGAACTGAAGTTGGAGGGTTAACTGACTGAGCCACCCACATACCCCTCCAGCTCTATTTGACATGTTTCTTGACTAGGCTTTCAAACTACCTCTCAGACATTTGCTGGTATATCAGCAAATTATAGTCAATACATAAAACATCATTTACTCCCTATAGTACTATCATTTGTCCTTGGGAGTGGCACTCCTATTTTCGCATGCTAAAAAATAACTTTGACCTCTTGCATGCAAAAACTTTGAATTAACTCTATATCCAATCATATTTGACTGTAGTATTTCTTGTCTATTTACATCTTTACACTGTCACTGCCATGACTCTTATTTAGAACTGTGATCCTTGACACCCATGTGACTACAACGGTCTTCAAGTTGGCACCCCATTTCTAGCATCTTTCTCTCCTAACTGCTTCAACATGAGAGATATTGGTCATGCTCCGGCTTCCTATGGCTTCTTTAATAGATTACTCATAGATTTGTCATTTCTGTCCCTTATTTTGCAATTGCACATATCCTGTGCTTTAAACACAGGGTTGCCAAATTACCTAGGGCCAAATCTGTGCTTACACCTCTTTCTATTAATAAAATTTTATTGTAACCTAGCCAGTTCCACTTATTTACATATTGTCTTTGCTGCTTTCATGCTAAAATGACAGAACTGAGTAGTTGGAACAGAGATTGTGTGGCCTGCAAAGCCACCAAATACTGGTGCTCTGTAAAAAAAGCTTGCTGACTCCTCCTCTAGACCTTTTGAAAGTTTAATAATTTAGTATGTGTTGGATTAGACCTATGATTCTGAATTTCTAACTAGCACTCACGATGCAAGCATTTGGACTGTGAACCTTACTTTAAGACACAAAGCTCTAAAGCAAATTTACCAAATGGTAGCTTCATAAATTATTAGGAAAGAGAGAAAGCATCTATGATTTCATGACCGATTCAAGCTATGACTTCATCTAGGAGCTTCATGGTACATACTACTATACTAACAACTTTAAGAATTTCTGATGTAAAGACAAAAATAAATAAAACATGAAACATGGACAGTTAGTTGGCCACCCTACAAGTTAAATAACTTTTAAAACTGCCGAAATCTGTTCTTCCTTTGGTTCATTTCATTTTTTTTTAAATGTTTATTTATTTTTGAGACAGGGCGAGAGACAGAGCATGAGTTGGGGAGGGACAGAAGAGAGGGAGACACAGAATCCGAAACAGGCTCCAGGCTCTGCTCTGTCAGCACAGAGCCCAACGCGGGGCTCGAACTCACAGACTGTGAGATCATGACCTGAGCCAAAGTCACACACTCAACCGACTGAGCCACCCAGGTGCACCTTTTTGGTTCATTTCTAATGTTCTTTCTTTCATGAATCTTTGCTAAGTTCCATGAGATATACCCCTCCTTTGAATCTTCAGGGTATACTTTTTGTGTCTGTCTTTTGAACCTGTCACCTATGACTCTAATTCTAACCATTGTCTACACTGTTGTGAACAAGGGTAAACCATTCAAACTTCCTCATGTTTGCAGGTATCCTTGCTCTCCTATGCTGCAACTGTGCCGTATCAAATGGTCAGTAAACCTACTAAATTGAATGTCATAAACCCTAAAAATAGGCTCAAAACATATATGATACTTAATAGTTGGTATGGGTATCCAAAAAAGATTTTAAAATCATTTACTTGATGGAACAGTCTTAGGCATGGCTTAATAAATTGAACTTAAAAATACTTTCTTTCAGCCTAATACCATGCTCTTGCCTCTAGGTCATGATATTTCGAGTTTATATGACAACTTCAAAATATTGGGAAGCGATAGATATTTGGAAGCAGACGGCATATTTTCAGAATAGGTACACATGTGTATGTGTATTTATATTTATAAAATCATTATTTCTCACTTGAATTCTGAGATTCTTCACGACTCCTCATAGTGTTCAGGTTACTTGAGCTCCCCTCTGAGGCTAGGCCTAAGCGATACTGAACTAATTACAGTTCTCTTTATATACCTTACTCTTCCTCACTTTTGGGTCTTTGCACATGCTACTGTCTCTGCCTGGAATACTCTTTTCTTTGCTTCAAGATTGTCTGCTTCACTCCTTAACATTTTGTTTCTAACCTAGGTAATTTTTTACACAAGAAAATCCTTCTCTTACCCTCAAAACTGGGTTTAGGACTTTTCCTCTGTGCACCCAAGGTACTCCCTGACCACCTAGATCATGGAACATTTCACATTGCATTGAGAATGGTGTCCATTTACTTGGTGTCCATTTATGTCATTGTGTCCATTTACTTCCTAAAACTAGAACTAAGCTATAGACAACAACTGTTTTGTTCACTGTGTTTCTCAAGCAAAACGTATAATGTGCATAAAATGTCTGATAACCATTTGTCAAATAGATTCTAGTTGTTTGCCTTAGAAGTGAGGTGGGCTGAGAGGCTTTATTGTTAAATTTTCTTCTCTGGGTTCAGGTGTGTTGTAGGAACCTGGGGCCTGCTAGTGTTCCCTTGCGTCCTGTCCTGGAATCTATGTTTGGGGCTCCTCAACTCAATTGATAAAGTTCCAAGTTTGAAAAGACCTCTGAGGCTTGTCTGTCTCATTCAGAGATGTAGAGAGGATACTATAATTTCCCAGGTATTTTTGACTGTAAGAAAACATTAGAACTTATGCTATAGGCCAGGGATGATCCTTGGTATTCTTATGGGCATTTAAAAACGTGACTAATGGTTATGAATCCACCTTGGAATAAGCAACGGAAAGTATTGAAAGTTTCTACAATGCAGAGAGGATAGTGGCAACCAAATTCCTATCATGGATTTGAATGTTTTGATGTCTTTTTCCGTGGCATTCTGTAATCACGTAAAGATGACGCAGCATCAGACGTTAGGCTCATCTTTGTTGCCAATGTGTACTGTTAAAGCCTACATCCATGCATTTGTATATGCCACAGGCATGCTGATATTTATTTCCTGCTAATTCCATCCCTATCTGTTAGATTACTGATTACATTGCTGTATATTATTCTCATATTTCTGACACATTTGAATGGCTATCCATTTATGTATATTATCACTGAATGTACAGGATGTTGGCTTTAGTTAGAAGCATTTTCCTAATGTAGAGTTGTAGGTAATGGACCATCTTACCCTTTTAATGAGTTCTAATTCTATGGAAGAGAGTAGACATTTAGCCATTTTCTTTTTATTGCACAGATTTGGATACCACATATTTTTTTCTGGTGGATATAACCATTTACACTGCAATAAAACACCACAAATATTTTATGGTCTGAATTCAATAGTGTTAAGAGCTTTCAATTTCTGAAGTCCTGCCCTGCTCTTTCTTAAACACAATAATCAATAGGCCCTGTGTCATTGAGCTATTTTTTTTTTTAAATAGAATTGCACTGGTAACTGTTGCCAAAATCTTCCTTTAAGAAAGACTTGAAATTTTGTGATAAATTCTTTTGTGCCACTAAGGGTCCTATTCCTTGAGTACCATCTTCAGTCTTGCTGGACTTAGATTACCACTGATTTATACTATACCTTAAACATTTTTTTCTACCTAGAGTTTCAAAAGTAGAATTTGTATATATTTTGAAAATTCATACTTAGCTTGTTATTTATTGCAGAACAAATCAGAGAAAAGTTTTCTAAGTTTTTTGAGACCTAGTTCCAATTCCCCTGAAAAGTTGGTATATTTCCTCCTCCTACCGTTTTTTCCCCTTTATTTTGTTTTGGAAACATTTAAATAGGTTTATGCACGAGGCCATAAGTAAGTGCCCCTCCATATTCTTTGACATGACCTTTATGTATACCTCTCTCATGTGCACTTCTTGCTTCTTTATTTCAGCAGATAATTTTATCTTGTGATCACATCAGTTTTTTTTTTCTGTGACAAATTCAGATTAGTTATGGTAAGCAGTGCAGGAGAGATACTTCAAGAAATAATAGAAATTCACATAACAATATTATTTACTGAGTGCTTGTCATATTCCAAGCACTGCCTTAAGTGGTTTTCATATATTTTCCACTTTGATCCTCACAGCCAACCATTTTTTTTCCCCTTCATTTATAGATGAAGACCTGGACTGCAGAGAATTTAAGTAGACTGCTAAAAGACAGTCACAGTGAAAAGGAGGCCCAGTAGTTAAGTGCCTTTTTCTAGTGCAGTCTTAAAACTCAATTAAAATTCATACTTTTTCCATCTAACAGACTATATTTGAAATAGTGAGAATGGAAGTAAAGAACTTGAAAGAGCAAAAAAAAGCTATGGAAAGTCTCAGGGAAGATCCATAGTCACAAAATGAATGCTACTCTCTTCTGGTGTTTTGTGAGGTTTTGTTTGTTTTGTTGTGTGTGTGTGTGTGTGTGTGTGTGTGTGCGCGCGCGCACACATGTATGTGTATATATATGTATATATATGTGTGTGTATATATATGTGTATATACAGGTGTATGTATGTATATATATATATATATATATATATATATATATTTTTTTTTTTTTTTTTTTTTTTTTTTTTTTGCCTGCACAGACCATTTCTGGTCCCTTTCTTTCATGGCTATTCCTCCTCTGCACATCCTCTAAAGACTGTCTTGCCCCCAGTCTCTCTTGGTTTCTTTGTCCTCCCTACTTTTGCTCACTAGGAGATTTAAACCATTCACATGGCTTTAAATACTATCTACACCATCATGAACCTTAATTGTATAACTCTAACCCTTAGGGCTTTCCCCTGAGATCCACACTCCCATATATCACTTTTAATTTGATACTTCCATTTATAGGCACTTAAAATTTTATGGGTCCAAAATAGTGTTTGATTACTATCTCCCCACAAAAAATTTTTTCCCAGTCTTTTACTTGTCAGTGAACATCAACACAATTTACCTGATGAAACCAAACTTAAAGGAAGTATTCTTGATGATTCCTTGTTCCTAGCCTTCCTGATACAGCTCAACAAAAAATTTTATTCATTCTATCGCTGGTATTTATCTTGAATCTATTTATATTGATCTCTACCCTTCTACTTAGGTTTAAACAATGATGTCTCATCTGAACTAATTCAGGAAGCTTCCAGCTTGTCTTGCTGCTTCTTCCAGTGCACTCCTCCTGTTCATCACCCTACAGCAGTTAGTGATTTTATTCCAGAAGGTTAATAAGATTGTAACCACCACCACCACACAACACATACACCTGTCAGTATCACTTAATGGCTTTGTTTTGCTTTTGGAATAAAATCCAAATGGTGTAATATGAACTGTGTGGCCCCATTCCAAACTCTAGCTTACCTAGACCACAACTCATGATCACTTTCCTTCTCCCTCATTATAGTCCAACCACTAGGGCTTTCTTTTGTCCTTGACATTTCCAGCCTATGGACCTTGTCATGGAATGCTCTCTTCTCCTTATTCTTAATGTATCTGGTAAGTTCTCCTTACTGAGTTCTGAACTCCAAAAACATTTTCTCGGGGAGGACTTCTTTGTTCATCCTCACTCTGCACCTCCAGCCATTAGTATCTTTTCTCACCATCCTAGGTACTTCTGTTTCTACTTGTTGTAATTTGCAATATTTTGATAACCATGTGTAATTGCTTGCTAGAATTAGACTCCCAGTAAAGCAGAGATGTGTTTCTTCACTGTATCCCCGGTTAACAGCAGAATGCTTGGGAATTGCAGATAGGCAAGATTTTAGGGGAAAAAATCAGTGAATGAATGAAGCCTGATTTAATATTTGTAGGGATTGGGTCAGCAGTGAGGTGTCCTATTATGGGAATGCAGTAGTTTGGGTTATTTTGATAAACTGGTACTTTTGCCCCCCTACTGGGCTGCACTCTGTGGGATTTCTAAAGTAAGATTAGCAGGGTTCTTGACACCGTTTGGCTATATCAGCATTATATTTATCTCTTAGCAAAAAAAAAAAAAAAAGCTAAGTCTTCATCACCCAATCTAATCTATTTTTTGGCCCTTTGTTCATTTGTCTCTTTAATGATTTGATTTCAGGAAGGCCCATTTGCCTTCACATTCTATGCTGATGCTGCTTGGCTAATAGGAGTTTACAGACTGGCCTTGTTTTCCTCTTTCTCACAAATTAATTGCCATGTGACTTAGAGAAGAAACCATACTGCTGCTACTACTAATAAAAGTACATAGTAGATGAAATACTTTCAGCTACCCTGGTATTAGCCCTCTGCTAAATATTTTACATACATACTCATTTAACTCACACTATACCTTATTGGTGGAGAAGAAAAATGAGGTTTCATTGGGCAGAAGGGCAAGACTGGAAACACACGGGTGTCAAAGCCTATGCTGGAACTATTACCTCCTATTTCCTTGTGTGCCTTCTCACCAGGAGTGCCTCAACCCTCTCTCTACAAAGAGGCAGGGAGGACATCACATGACCTATGGACGAGTGATGCTAAATTCCTTTTGCACCCTTAAGATTAAATGCTGCTCTGATTCAACCAGCAATCAGATCTTACTGGCTGGTATTTGACCTGTCTACTAATTGTACCTCTGTGTTCATATACACATAACTCAAAAGTAAATTCATTCTTGAAATCATTTTATTTGTATTCTGGCCGAGCCAGTGTTGACCAAAAATTTTGGGGAGTTTGTAAAAGGAGGGTCACTGGAATGGATTGCCTCTGTTATACGGCATTATCCTGAAGATTTGCTCCTCAGGCTTCCTTTCTTGTAAAGGGCACATTTCTAGACTCCATCACAATCAAATTGAATCAAAATTTCTAGTCCTGACTGCAAATTCCTGCAACCCTACCCATTTAAATGGCCCCTCTTAACATTAACTGAAACAGTATTTTTAACTTGGATATTTATAAAAATGACAAGAGAATTTATCAAAAGAAGGGAACTCACACTATGGAACACATATATTATTTATATAGTCAGTTAAGCATAACTACAGATGAAACAACTATAAATAATGTTGGCCACCAGGTCATGGTAATAAATTAGAGAAAACTGGCTATGAAAGCCCCTGTGATCTTTTATGTTTATGGATTTGTAGTATTACTTAATGTGTTTCTTTATCCCATAGTGGTCCACACAGATTTCTACTGCATAGGTATTTAATTAATTTATTCACCCAACAAATATTGGATCTGGGTATTCACTAGGCTAGGTGCTGGTCACTTTCTGTATCAGAGCTAAAGCACTAATTAAAAAGTCATCTGTCTGTTTGCAATTGCCAGATCATCCATTTTTGAAGCTCAGAGCTTTTTGATTTGATACATAGTTTTATCTCTTGAGTTTGTTTTTCTCCACCTGTTTCTCTTTTTTTCAGTTTGCTATTGTATAAACTTGTGTCTGTGTTGGATCTGCTAAAATCATGGCTCTTTTCAAATGCATGAGTGTCCATTGTATGCATTTTGAAAATGTTTGCAAAGGATTCCTGAAAAATGCATCCTTATAAAGAACCTACTATAGCTGTGCTATAAGGATTTTGATGGCAATAGCTGATTTTTAGGTACAAGAAATGTTATATTCCAAGTTGTAGGTTTCCTTGAAATTAACTACTCATTTCATGGAATACCTTACTGTTGTGGGGTGTATTGTTTGTTTTTTTGCCTCTTACTATGAAAGTTAAGGTGAGTTCTTTGGAATTTTTTCTGTTAATATTTTAATCTCTAGTACCTGGCGCATAGTAGGCAGTGAGAAATAGTAGTTGTGTGCTCAAATGAAGGTATCAGGAAATAAAATGGTCCCAAATCTGCAGCAATAACTATTTTATGACACAATGCTGCCTCTCCAGAGTTTTGTTAATTATTTGCATTGCCAAAGAAATGGACTACATGAAATATTTTATGCTTCCAGCTAGAGTTTTCAAAATTGAGCATGCTTCATAATGTAAAATAAAAGAAAATAAAATTAAAATAAGTACATGGAACTCTTCCAATGCAGACCCTTGGAGTATTGTCAAATCTACTTCTCACTAGCTGTTTAGATTCTGGAATAAAAAATATCCTTTCACTTTCTCTTAAAAATTGAATGGCCACCTCTGTAACCTCTGGGCTTTAACCTGGTTAGAATTGATTGTTCCTGATCTTTATTGATGTTTCCTTTAGTTTTGTTTGTTTTTATGTTTTTTTTTTTTCTCAGAGTCCCAGTTCCCTGCCGCAACTATTTCTGCAAACCACTTCTGCGCCTGACCTCTTCATTTATATTATTTTCTTTAGTCAGATCATGTGTTTCCTCTGCTCCTAGATCTCCCCTTGTCCTTGAATCTGGGCTAGACAGAACACTGTAAATGCTAATGCATTCAGTGTTGTCTTCTTGGCTTTCTTTGAATCTTTCCCCTTGCTTTCTCCCTGCTGGCACTTTGCCTCTGTGTGAGTACCTTACGTTCCTGGAGGTCAAACTTCTTTGACTTTGGCTACTCCTTTCTTAGAGTAGGACAACTGTGATCGTTTCTGTAGGTTTCCCACCCCCACCTCTGTCAGTTTCCATCTGTAACTACTACTCAGGCTTTCCATACATATAAAGTTCTCTTACCTCTGAGATTTATATTTTGGCATCTGAAAGTCTGTAGACATCATCTCTCTTCATTTTACAGTTGAGCAAACAGAGTTGAAGTCTGGTTAAATTTGGTGCATTGAAAGCATGTGCTGCCTCCTGAAACCCAGGTAAAATATCAGAAAGCCATAAGAAGGGTAAAAGGCTACAGGGACAAACAAGAG
This sequence comes from Panthera tigris, assembly GCF_018350195.1. NCBI lineage: Eukaryota > Metazoa > Chordata > Mammalia > Carnivora > Felidae > Panthera > Panthera tigris. The sequence goes on from NC_056672.1 coordinate 47,796,145, forward strand.
CAAAGACAACAGCAGCTGAAAGATGACATCAAACTTCAGGTGGAAAGCAAATGGATATGTAATGAATGATTGGGCAGAGCAGACGTGGAAACCCAGGTACCTGTAGAGAAGGATACCCAAGAGGAGTTAATTTTATACCCACTGGACCTTGAAAAGTCCCTCAGGTTCTAAGACAGTAGAAGTACTGGGTTCTCTGTGAAAGGCAAAATCTGGGGGAGACAATACCAAAAGCATTGGTTTATTTTTGTAAAAAGAAGCAATTAGAAATATCAGATGCCTTCTCCCGCCTCTGACAGCCAGGCAGCTACTGCTTTCCTAGCTTTCAAGGAGAAATTAAGTCTATGTTGAGACAAGCTGACCTGGAAGGGATTTTGAATGGGGAATCCCAGGCAAAGGAGAGAAAGGATGAGCTTCTTTTCTGGAAAAAGGGGGGTTACGCAAGTATCTGTATATCTAATGATGAGAATGATCGCCATCACTTTACTTGGTCTAACTCCTATAATGGAATCCGTGTCATTGCCAGAATCAAACATTTGAGGACCTCCTTAAAAAATCTGGTTTGAAACCCTATTAACTTAAAGGGAAGCCCATGAAATCATGATCCCAGCCCATACACAGAGTTCTATATTAGTTTTTAAATTTCTTACTCTATGAAATTTGGGTAAAAATGTCAACATGAGGCAAAAAGACAAAAACAAATTCAGTGAAAACAGAGTCTATGCAGTGAATTGGAGAATTCCAATTTATAAAATACGTACATACATCATACATCAAAGAGCTAAGAGAAAACATTGTACTTCTCAAACAGTATGATATTAAAAAAAGACAAGGAAGAAAGTTCTTTGAAATTAAAAATAAAATAGTTAAGTTGAGGTGTTAAAAGAAAAAATTGGTATGGGGCACCTAGGTGGCTCAATCAGTCTAGGACCCAACTCTTGATTTTGGCTCAGGTAGAGGTCATGATCCCAGGGGCATGGGATTGACCCCCACATCAGACTTGGTGCTATGTGTGTAAACTGCTTAAGATTCTCCCTCCCTCTTTCTCTCTCTCTCCCCTCTCTCCCCCGCTTGCATGTTCTCTCTAAAATAAAGAAGAAAAAGAAAAATTGGCATAATCTAGATGGTAGAACAAAAAGACAAAGAGGTGAAGTTCAATACTCAGTAGGGGATTCAGAGAAAAAGGAACAAAGAATTGGGTGTTGGTAAATATCAGAGAAATAAGAGAAGACTTTTTTAGTAGGGTGGAGGGTATAAGCTCCTAGAATGAAAGAACTCATGATGCTCTCAGCAACATGGTTGAGAAAAGACTCACTCCAAGGCAGTTTAACATGTCCAAGTGTCAAAAATAGAGAAGGATCTGGATTTCTTGGAAAAATGGGTTGCACCAGGTGTTGTATGGAAGTGTTAAATCACTATATTGTAAACTTGAAACTGATACTACACTGTAGGTTAACTAACAGGAATTTAAGTAAAAACTTAAATGGGGAAAAAAAAGTGGTTTATATGTAATGCATCTCAATCAGACTGGCATAGGACTTTTCAGTAGCAACGCTGCAGACTGCATGATGATTCTTTAAAATTTGGAAGAGAACATTTTCCATGAATAGTTCTATAGGCAGCCAAGCTTTCAAACAATGTGAGGCTAGAATAAAGACATTTCTAAACATACGTGATTTAAAAAACTGTACTTTCTATATGTCATTTCTTAGAAAAATTCTGTGCATAGGATCTACCTCAGTTGGGGATTAAGCAAGAATAGCAGATTAGATTGAGAAAAGATGAGCTGTAGTAAATACATGAAAGAGGACATTCATTCCAGCAGAAGTGTGCAGCTCACACAGAGAGGGATCCATCCAGGATACCAGAGGGCAATGGGAAGGAGAATCTCTTGGAAACAAAAGAATTGATGGATTTCTCAGGGAATTGATGTTGTTGGAATGTAGTATTGTGGAGAGCTGCCACGGTTTTATTGAAAAGATTGGGAGGGATTATTGATAGGTCCCTAGAAAAATGGACGGCTGAATAAACTGGCCATCGTTAATCTTACCCACTTGTTTCCTCCATTCACTCCTGCACTGCCAACTGATATCAGCATATATGGCTCAGTTCAATGCCCACCAAAGGACCTTGGTTCCTATATTTGGTTTAGTTTAGTTCTTGCCTCCTGAATACTTTATCTCTATTTGGTGTTGAGCTGGGATCTTTCTGCCTACCAAACTGTTAGAATGCTTTTATCTTATAAAGCATTCATTCGTTTTGTTTAAGTAGTCACTGTTTTCAACTGGCACAAAACACTAATGTTGTAACATCATTTCCTTTGTCTCTCCCCCCTTCCCCCCCCTGTATTTAAAAGGTACATACTTAGTGAAAGCAGGGACCCCATTTTTAGATTAGCTATTTATAAAATACAGGATACCTCACGTTTGGTAAATAGTATTTATTGTACAGAGTTTCTTGCTATTTTTGCTAAAGCAAATTGTTAATTACCAGGCAAGACCCTGAGAATTCATCCCCTTACCTTCTGGCAGGATTGTACTTAAATATTCTAGACAAATTAAAATCTATGTTTTACAAGAAAATTTATTCTTTCCTAAGTGACCCATTTTAACTCATAACAATTCCCCACTACTATGAATTCCTTCTTGTCTCAGTTAAGTCCCTTAAATTGCTATTTAAGTTCATTTTCTTCTTTCTGATGCTTTGTTATATCAGCTGGGCGATGTTCTCTCTCTTTCTCTCCCTTTCACCCTCTCTTTTTTCTAGGTTGCTCCAAATTAAAGGTGAAAACAAATTTTTGTCTTAACGTAGCAAGGTATCTTGAAAACAAAATAACGGAGACTATAATTTCAAAGTCACAACTTTAGCCAACTCTGGTCTTCTGATGTGGAAATTGTGCAGCATAACGGCCCTTTGGATCTTGTAAATGTGAAGAGAATTTGATCTTTACTGACCTTGAATGTCGTATTAGCTTAGCCTTCTACCCTTGGGAATAGACTACATACTTTCCTGGAAATTCCTGTTTTGGTTCATTGCCATGACCATGGGACTATATTATTAACCATTCAATCAAATTGTAAGTTTAATGATAGATGATTTTTTAAAATAAATGACATTTAGAATTGATTTATTCCTTCTCTTACATAATGATAAACAATAGCATATTAAGGGATACTTATAAGATCTGGTTTACTGAAAACAAAGGTTAGATCTTGAACACAAGTTCTTACAGAAAATAAGATTAATAGAAAATTGAGAAACAAAGTAAAAATACCTACTTGTGTCACACAAATATTAAGTACCTCTGTGTAATACCACTAATTTATGAAGCATAGGTAATAACACATATTTATTCTTCATAATATCACGCTTTTGTTAAAGTGTGGGCACCCAGGGATAAATTCCCGACTCCCAGGAGCTGATACCAGTAATGAGGCTGCTGAGAAGAAATATCAGAGATATGTTCTTCAAGTGGCTCATAGACCAGTAATGCATAAAATGTAAATAAGCTGTGTGTTGTATTATTAATGTTCTCTGCTTTTCTGTACACCATTTTTGTGACTACCCTTAAAGTCCTTCACTGTGTGTGGGTGGTCAAAGAATTTCTGAGCTACTCCCTGTTGCTTTCAGATTACTGAACCAATTTGGCTCTAGTTAATAACTCTATTAACTGGATAATGGTTACTGTCCTTTTATCAGCTTAGTAACACTACATCCCCATTATAAACAACTGGTCAGTGACATAAATCTCTTTATATAGTAATACACAAAATACTTTGTCTCTTAAGGGCAGTCTTACAGAAACAGTAACCGATATTGCATTTTTCATTGGAAAAAGCTGCCTCAGGCCTTTGTGGGGCTGCGACTGGGTAGCATCTTCTAAATCTTTTCTCTGGAGTTGAGCAGATGGCGGCTTTCAGATTGGAAACTTGATTCAGTGCTGCATTTAGTGTGATTAAAACAAATGATGAGCCTGGAGCTGGGTCTCTACAGCCCCACAGGACAGGTGGCAAAATGGAAACTGAAGGTAACCCGTTTGTCTACACAACACCAAAGAAATGGCTTGATGAACTTTCCACTACTGGAGTGACTGATTTTTTTTTTCTCATCAAATAAATTGAGTTGACCAGCTGTATTGGCGTCCTGTAGACACAGCCTGAAAAGTCTCCTGCTCTAACAGGCTTCAAACTAGTGGGGGTCTGTAGTGACACAGCAGGTGCAGTGAGATCTAAGCCCTTAAATGCAATGTATACACAGAGCTCTGCAGACAGCCCCATGGAGCTACCACATAAGATGGTTTTTCATGTGCAAATGAGAAGGTCTTTCATTTTTCAAGCTATTGCATTATATCCCCTTCTGTTGAAAGACAAATACAGGAAATCAACCAACACTGAGTTAATTACAGAAGGGTGGCTAGTATCATAGTCAGGATTGTAGGCTTCAGTCATGGGGCTTAAATGCACCACTATATTTTGCACTTTGGCACACAGACATGAAGCCACACTGGGGATTCATGGTTTTCATGAGATTGCTTTCTGGGAAATCGGTTCTGGGAACAGGATGGGGGATGAGGTGGGGAAAACAGTTTGAGGGCAAAGAATTATGAAGAGCTCATTGGCTGACTTACAAAGTGAGAAATTACCTGGTATGGTGTTTTAGTAGAAACTCTCCACACCCTTGAAACTTGCTGCTAGAAAACAAATTTGAAATCTCTTAGGATGAATAGAAATAAATGTGGATAAGAAATATAATTAATGACTCTAAGTGATTTTGCTAGTTGTGGGTTGTGGAATGAAAAACTATTCCAAATTACTGTAAAAGGTATTTAATTTTTAAAAGTTTTCAGTATTTTGATTAGTATTTGGAGGAGTCCTAGTTTGAGGTTTTTACTTACATATCTATAATTTCATATTTTATTTCATAATCTAGGTCCTATAAACATAATGCAACCTTACCATTTTAAAAACTGTTTCTCATGCTACATGCTTATGTATATCTTTGTATATGTACACACACATCTTTATGTTGCATACATATAGATATATATGTATAAACACACCATTTGTTTATGTACTGGTCTCTCTAAAACACTTATATTTTATTTATAATGACGTTAATGAAGACCAAATATTGCAAAAGCCTCTCATGTGGAATGCCCTCTCTGACAGCCATTGGAACTTGCAGTTTTGATAATATTATTATCTCCATTTTATTAGTTAGAAAGCTGATTCAGAGAGGTTAGGTAATTTTCCAAGGTTATAAAGCTCGTAAATGACAGAGCCAGGAATTTTAACCTACATCATAAGTCTTTGAATACTGTCACATACCTTCTCTTGTTGAATATATATCTCAAGGTAAATGTTCGGAATACATTTCAGTATGTGCTACACAATGAATATGATGTATGCATATGCTCAAATTTTGCATGCTGAACATTTCTGTAATGAATTTTTTTTGTTTGGCAGATTTCTAATGTAGGCAATGTTAAAGTCAGGTTTTCTTGGACAAGGTAGAAATCAGACATGCTTGTTTTCTTTAGTATACATCTCTTAGAGTGGGTCTCTTCTATATGGTTCACATTCATATTTTAATTTTAGCCTGAAAAGATGTATAATAGAAACATAATTTTAAGACCTTGTTTTGGTTTTCTTACTATTGTCGGTAGCTTTTGGAAAATAGGATTTATTTCTTTTCCATACATGATCTCTATGAGATGTAGCTCTCCTGAGTGGCAGGTGGCATTTTTTGTTTGTTTCTTTGAATAAAGGGACTAAGGTAAAATCTGTGATGGTAATATTTAATATTTATGAAACAAAGAGGATACCAAAGATGAGTCTGGGTCTTGGGGTCTCCTTTGAAAAAGTCCATTATTCAGCTCTAAGTAGCCAAACAGTTAAACAATTTGGGAGCATATTGTTTGTAAAAGTACTAACAGAGCTCTTCCTCATGTTCTGGAAGATGTGTCTTGGGAGAGGTTGGATGGGTTCAGATCCCATTGCTCTATGTTCGTTGCAATAACATTCTATTGTATCCATTGACTTTCTGAGCACAAAAGGAAAAAAAAAATGAAAGGATATCAATCATGCTGTAGAGGATAACTTTCGCATGATCCTCTCCGCTGTTCAACAAGTGTCTTCTCGGGTCTGCTCAGTCACTGCCAGCCAGGGGATTGATGTGTGCATGACAACCATTAATGCTAATGGACTTGTGCATGTTAAATCCCACTACACTAACAAAGGACACATTCAAGTGTTGAGTGTGACCCTTTTGTGGAAAGCAAGTTGGGATTGATCTTGCTAAAATAACTGATCCTTTTGCAAACCCAGAGCCTTTCACAAGGCAAATTGGCTTTTTCCCCCCCGTGGTGTTTCTTGGGAAAGAAAAAAAATGTAGAAAATGATAGGTGTTTGGCTTGGTGTTGATTTACTGCTATAACTGATTTTAGAAAAATGTATTTTTCAAAGTATAAAATGGATTATAAGAGTTGTTCTAGTCATTGCCTCTGAACAATCTAATCTACAAATTAGAGATTCGATAAACTCCAGATGTTTCAAAATATCTGGGTATTCTGGTTCTTACAAGAAAGCAAACAAGATGAGATCTTTTTCAATCCTTTTGAAATTTTAAATTCCATCCACATGTGATTTGGATGCAATGGAATGGTAAGGAGCCACATATACTAGCTTAGAATTTTTGATTATTTAAACAGATTTCCTAAGCATTTTTATTACTCTTGGCTTTATTTTAGTTTATACTAGAATAATTCTTTGATACAACTAGCTTTAGATAAAACATTGAGACAGCATATAGATTATTTCCTTATTAAAAGAAAGATTGAAGAAATTTTCTCCAATTGCATGAAATTCTTCACTCATATCCATGAGTCTATCGAATGCTTACTGTGTACCAGGTATACTTCTAGGTACTGGAAGGGGGACAGTGAACAAATAGATAAAATCATATTGTTAGGAAGTTTACATTTTAGCGTGGGAAGGTGGAAAATAAATAAAACCAAATTATCATATAATATGCCTGGTGGTGTTAAGTGCCATGAAGGAATAGAAAGCAGGCTAGTGGGAATACGGGTTGTGGGAAAGGGGGCTACTGTTGTACATGGAATGATGAGAACTCCAGAGGCTTTAGAGGGAAAGACCTTGATGCTAAATGTTTACCATTGGCTTATGTGGAGGACATTGATTATGGAAATGGGTAACCTCTTTTCTTTTTCAAAGAATAGAATGCCATTTTACAAAGTGATAGAGGTGACATCTTTCTCTCATCTAACCAATATAGCATGACTTTGAGGGATGGAGCCTTGAATATGGAAATCCATCAACAGTTCATTGTCCTATCAGACAAAGGCAACAAATGGTTTCAGAATAATTCACGTGATTGGGGGTATAGCTCAGGGGTAGAGCATTTGACTGCAGAATAATTCACATGATTGAAGAACGGCAGGAAAGATTTTGCTACTATCCAACTGAGCTCAGGAACAATACTGCTTTTGGGATCCTTGAGAGATTTTAACCTCTACTCCTTTGCCCATTCCCTATCCTAGCTTCCTTTTCCCCAATTTGGATGTGACCATCATTCTTTTTTTAAAATCAATATAGATTTTATATTATAAAATCAATGTATATAGATATATATGTATATAGATATAGATATATATATATAGAGAGAGAGATATGGATATATAGATACATAGAATTTAGTAATTCATCACTTACGTATAACACACAGTGTTTATCCCAACTAGTGTCCTCCTTAATGCTCACTCCTTTAGACTTCCCCCCCTACCCAACACCTGCCAGCAAACTTCAGTTTGTTCTTTGTATGTAACAGTCTCTCATGGTTTGTCTCCTGCTCTGTTTTAATATTCTTTTTGCTTCCCTTCCCTTAAGTTTACCTGTTTTGTATCTTAAATTCCACATAGGAGTGAAAATATATGATACTTCTCTTTCTCTGACTTATTTCCCTTAGCATAATACACTCTAGTTCCAACCACGTTGTTGAAAATTCTTTTTCATTACTGAGTAATATTCTATTGTGTATGCATACTACATCTTCTTTATCCATTCATCCGTTGACGGACATTTGGGCTCTTCCTATACTTTGGCTATTGTCGATAGTGCTGCTATAAACATTGGGGTGCATGTGCCCCTTCAAAACAGCACACCTGTATCCCTAGGAAAAATACCTAGTAGTGAAATTGCTGGGTCATTGGGTAGTTTTATTTTTAATTTTTTGAGGAACCTCTATACTGTTTTCCAGAGTGGCTGCACCAGTTTGCATTCCCACCAGCAGTGCAAATGGGTTCCTCTTTGTCTGCATCCTCACAAACATCTGTTGTTGCCTGAGTTGTTCATGTTAGCCATTCTCACAGGTGTGAGGTGGTATCTCACAGTGGTTTTGATTTGTATTTCCCTGATGATGAGTGATGTTGAGCATCTTTTCATGTGCCTTGACAATCTGGATGTCTTCTTTGGCAAAGTGTCTATTCATGTCATTTCTTCACTGGATTATTTGTCTTTTAGGTATTGAGTTTGATATGTTCTTTACAGATTTTGGATACTAACCCTTTGTCTGATATGTCATTTGCAAATATCTTCTCCCATTCTGTTTGTTGCCTTTTAGTTTTATTGTTTGTTTCCTTCACTGTGCAGAAGTTTCTTATCTTGATGAGGTCCCAACAGTTCATTTTTGCTTTTATGTCCCTTACCTTTGGAGACATGTCAAGAAGTTGCTGCAGCCGAGGTGAAAGAGGGTGTTGCCTGTTTTCTTTTCTAGGATTTTGATTGCTTCCTGTCTTACATTTAGGTTTTTGATCCATTTTGAGTTTTTTTGTGTACGGTGTAAGAAATTGGCTCAGGTTCATTCTTCATGTCACTCTCCAGTTTTCCCAGCACCATTTGCTAGAGAGACCATCTTTATTCCATTGGATATTCTTTCCTGCTTTGCCAAAGATTAGTTGGCCATACGTTTATGATCCATTTCTGGGTTCTCTACTGTGTTCCATTGATCTATGTGTCTATTTTTGTGCCAAGACCATACTGTCTTGATGGTTATAGCTTTGTGATACAGCTTGAAGTCTGGAATTGTGATGCCTCCAACTTTGGCTCTCTTTATCAGGATTGTTTTGGATATTTGGGGTCTTTCTGGTTCCATACAAATTTTAGGATAGTTTCTTCTAGCTCTGTGAAGAATGTTTGTGTTATTTTGATAGGGATTGCATTGAATACATAGCTTGCTTTGGATAGTGTGGACATTTTAGCAATATTTGTTCTTAGAATCCTTGAGCATGGGATATTTTTCCATTTTTTTGTGTCTTCAATTTCTTTCATAAACCTTCTATAGTTTTCATTGTATAGATTTTTCATGTCTTTGGTTAGGTTTATTCCTAGGTATTTTATGGTTTTAGTGCAATTGTGAATGGGATCAATTCCTTGATTTCTCTTTATGTTGCTTCATTATTGGTGTATAGAAATGCAACAGCTTTCTTTACATTGATTTTATATCCTATGACTTTGCTGAATTCATGCATCAGTTCTAGCAGTTATTTGGTGGAGTTATGGTGGGTTTCCACATAGACTATCATGTCATCTGTGAAGAGTGAAAGTTTGATGTCCTCCTTGCTGACTTGGATGCCTTTTATTTCTTTGTGTTGTCTGATGCTGTGGCTAGGACTTCCAACAGTATGTTGAATAACATTGATGAGAGTGGACATCCTTGTTGTGTTCCTGACCTAAGGGAGAAAGCTGTCAGTTTTTCTCCATTGAGGATAAAATTAGCAGTGGGTCTTTCATATATGTCCTTTATGATCTTGAGGTATGATCCCTCTTTTCCTACTTTTTTGAGGGTTTTTATCAAGAAAGGTTGCTGTATTTTGTCAAATGATTTCTCAGCATCTATTGGAGGACCCTGTGCTTCTTATCCTTTCTTTTATTAATGTGATGTATCATATTGATCTGTGGATACTGAACCAGCCTTGCATCCCAGGAATAAATCCCACTTGATCATGGTGAATAATTTTTTTTAACGTATTGTTGGATATGGTTGGCTAGTATCTTGTTGAGAATTTTTGCATCCATGTTGATAGGGAAATTGGTCCGTAGTTCTCCTTTTTAGTGGGATCTTTGTCTGGTTTTGGAATCAAGGAAATGCTGGCCTCGTAAAATGAGTTTGGAAGTGTTCCTTCCATTTCTTTTTTTTTTTTTTTTTTTTTTTTTGGAACAGCTCCAAAATAATAGGTGTTAACTCTTGCTTAAATGTTTGGTAGAATTTCCCAGGGAAGCCATCCTTCCCTGGACTGCTGTTTATTGGGAGATTTTTGATTACTGATTAAATTTCTTTACTGGTTATGGGTCTCTTCAAATTTTCTATTTCTTCCTGTTTCAGTTTTGGTATTTTATATATTTCTAGGAAGTTTTCCATTTCTCCCAGACTGCCCAATTTGTTGCATATAATTGCTCATAATATTCTCTTATTATTATTTGTATTTCTGTGGTGTTGGTTGTACTCTCTCCTCTTGCATTCATGATTTTATTTGTTTGGGTCCTTTCCTTTTTCTTTTTGATCAAACTGGCAAGAGGTTTATCAATTTTGTTAATTCTTTTGAAGAATCAGCTCCTGGTTTCATTGATCTGTTTTGTTTTTTTTTTCCCCCTGATATCATTGATTTCTGCTCTAATTTTTATTATTTCCCTTCTTCTGCTGGTTTTGGGCTTTATTTGCTGCTCTTTTTCCAGCTCTTTTAGGTGTAAGATTAGGTTGTGTATTTGAGATTTTCTTCCTTCTTAAGGAAGGTCTGGATTGCTATATACTTCTGACTGCTTTTGCTGTATCCCAGAAGTTTTGGGCTCTCGTGTTTTCATTGGTTTCCATGTACTTTTAAATTTTCTCTTTAATTTCCTGGTTAACCCATTCATTCTTTAATAGGATGTCCTTAAATATCCAAATATTGAGGCTCTTTCCAATTTTTTTCTTGTGGTTGATTTAGAATTTCATAGCGTTGTGTTCTGAAAATCTGCAAGGTATTATCTTGATCTTTTTCTGCTTGTTGAGGGCTAATTTGTGACCCTGTATGAGACCTATTCTGGAGAATGTTCTATGTGCACTCAAGTAGATGGCCGTTATTCTTTATAGAGAATTCAGCCTGGTATGCCCTTCTCAGGGAAGTCTCCACTGATCAATGCCATCATTCCCTGGTTACTCTCTGGCTTTGCCTACCTTAGTCTTCACACCTGGGAGTTAGAGGAAAGGAAAAAGAAAATGATTTCACATGTACGCATAAATTTCAAGAAAGGGCATTAAAAAATAAACTTCACATTGTCTCAAGACTCCTTTAACTTACAGTGAATTTAACATCAGTTCAAATTATTCCATTTTTAAACTATAGGCTTGCTGACCAAGATTATCAGGAGACTGCCAGCAATCGGAGTTGGGCAGTTAATGCATACATTTTTCACTGCGTTCCTTTTATTGTTGACATAGTCTGAAGAAAATATAAATTATCTTTCGTGCATTTAAAATTTGATGACAACAATATCCAATACTTTTTGAATACACACAGTTGTCAATCATAGTGAGTCTCATAAACATGACCTCATTTTACACTAATGGTCATTTCTATGAGGGGGATACTGTTATCATTCCAATTACAGAGGTTAGAGAACTAAGGCTTGGAAATACTAAATAATTAGCCTAAAGTTACAAGACTAATTAATACCAGATCTAGGATGAAGACTGAGGAAATCTAAGTCCAAAGTTGATTGAAAGCCACAGCATTAAAATATCATTTTCAGAGATAAGAGAAAACGACATTCCAATCTTACAGTTAGACACTGCCAGTCCCAAACCTTAGTGGCTTTAAGTATTAGAAGCCTTAAATATCTTCTTACAAAGAATAAAAAAATGGTATTAATGAATGACTGGCTTGGTATTAAACCAGTGCAATGCAGAACTTCGAACAGTCCATTATCAGGCAATACTCAGAAGTAGATCAGTTGGGGAGTTCCTGAGTTTGAGTTTGAGTTTGTGATTTGCCCAAAGCAAAGGGGCTGGCATCAGGATTAAGACTTGGTGAAGTGCATGGTTTTTCATCTAGGAACAAATGCATGTTTGTTTTGGAAATAGCATCCAATGTCAGCTTTGCTGGAAGTGTCAACATTTGATTTTTCTTTTTTAGTCAGTAGCCAGACACAGAAGCCTGTGAATGAGCACGAATATAACCTCATCGGTCCTTTCCTCAGCAACCTCACGTTCACCCTCCTATTTTGATTCATTTCTAATTGAACAAAAATCAAACAGCTTCCGTTTATCAGGTGTTGTTGTGGGTGGTAGTGAACAAAGCATCAGATCCATGCTTTCAATAGAACTCCTATTTTAGTAGGAGTGGACAAAGAACTTAAATAAGTAAAATTGATAATGATAAGGATGACAACACATTAGGGAGAGAAGAGAATAACTTTTAGATAGGATGTCAAGATTGAGAGGTAACTTCTGATTGAAAGATGATCTTCCTGTTAGGAAGTAATACATGAGGGAGTAAGGGCACAGGTTTCTCTCACTCAGTCACAGGGTCTCACTCTTCAAGTCTTCTGATTGGCCCACCCACTGTTCCAGCAAGGTCTAGCATGTCATGATGTTGATGGTTTTGAATTTTATGCCAAGGTGTGGAGTTACCAGACCAGTATTATGAACATTTTTTCAAGAGTTTTTGTCTAGTTTGCTTACAAGTAAAATGTGAGGTTGCTTTCTTTATCTGTCTATATAAGAAATACATTATCTTCTGCATAAATGATGACAAATTTTTGTAGGACTTTGAGTTTTGGCCAGGAATATGCTAGATGTGTTGCACCAGTTGCTTTTACCTGATGAACAGGCAGGCACAGAGCCAGAGCCTTTAGGATGGTTAGGAAGGAAGTGGGTAGGGATATGTACTGTAAGTAATGTAGGTAATATTATTCTTACTTTACAAATGATGTAATCAAGGCTGAGTTGGCTAGCCTTGGTCCATATGTAGCATTTAGAAGTTTTATCTGAGTTATTAAATTTCAAACATCAAGTGCATAATTGATTTTCCGGTGCCTTCATTATCTATGTGGGGGAATACGTCTGTATGTCTGAATGTCATAATTACATCATAGCTTACACAGGCTTTTAGGGGCACAATGATAGTACCTCTCTTAATATATGATAATATTGTTCAACTTTTTAAAGTTTTTTATTGAAATGCTGAAATCTTGCTGTTCAAATAATGCATTCTGGTGTAGTGGAATGCTGAATAATTTATCACAGAAAATAACAAGCTTTGTGCGACAAAAATTCTGTTTCATACTATCTAGTAATCTTCATCCTGTAGTAAATTTATTATGAGATCAAATGATTCCATTTGAAAATGACTTGCTTGCAAAAAAAAAATTGCTTGCTTTCTAACCAAGATCAGTAGAAAAATAGACCATAATCATACTTGGACAGTTAATGAATACACTTATCATTGCATTTTTCTCATCTTTGACCCAGAGTTTACACAATAATTAGTACTGTCCATACATTTAAAATACAATAGTAAAACATCTAAAAATTGCTGGGCATGTGCTGTGTTCTGAGTTTATGCTAGGAACTTTTTGTACATTATCTCATTTCATCCTCTTGACTCTCCAATGAGGAAGATACTATTGTTATGCTTATTTCAAAGATGATAAAGACATAGGTTGATCAAATAAGAATACTTGCTCAAGGTTACAGATCCAAGAGTGGGTTTAAGATTTAGGCAGTCCGACTCCAGGGCATATGTTTAACTAAAGCACCACCTGCACTTCCAGAGATTAGTGGGGAAAAAAGGGTGAAACTCAGAATTGTTAAGTTCAGCATTTTAGTAACTGTGGTTTTAAATTTTGTTAACTTTGATTCATAAAAGAGGGATATTCTGTGGAGAAAATATTCAATTTATGTGAAAGTGCTTTGACACTTTTAACACTATCCAAAAAATGTTTTTTTTTCCTTAAAGTTCCTTAATATTTGATTGTTAACAAGGCAAAACTATGGAGACGTACAAAGATCAGTGGTTACCACAGGTTGGGATGAGTGAGCAAGGGATAATTAGCCACCTAATTATCCTAAAGAAGGTTTTTAGGGCAGTGCAACTACTCTATATGATGCTGTGGATTTGAGGTAATGATGTCAATGTAGGTTCATCGATTGTCAACAAATGTACCACTCTGGTGGGGGATGTTGATATTTGGGGAGGCTCTGCATGTGTTAGGGCAGGAGGCATATGGGAAATCTTTGTATCTTCTCAGTTTTACAGCGCCCTAAGACTTTAAAACATAAAGTCTCTTTAAAAAGTCTAACCAAACATTTTGTTTGACACAATGGGCTCTAATCTGAAAACTAAATTAAAAACAGAAAAGTTACTTAAAATTTTTTAAATGCAGAGCTTCTAAAAACAGCATTGCAAATTTCACAGTTTTTCTGCAAGGAAGATCTTTATAATTTCCATCTAACAGGGAAGTAAGGTACAAATAGAGAAGTAAGACACTTGGTCTTAAAAATAGTAGGTGGCAGCATATATATTTATCATATGGGACAAATTCTTTTCTTGTAATGGCTTATCTATAAGAATATAAGTATGATGTTAAAAACACAGCAAAGGATTTTTGGCTAAAGTTTAGCAGTACAGTGATGACAGGCATACCTCTTTCCATATTTCAATGAAAATCCTGATAAAAGAAAGTAAAAATTCCAAATAGCTTACCATGAAAACCAAGGGTTAACTGAAAAGCTACTAGAATTTATGTAAATTTCTAACAAAGTGGCAAATTAAAAAAAATACACGAGTAATACTATACATAAATCACATAGAAATATCTTTAGAAAAATATTACATTCAGATTAGCAATAAAATATATTTAAAAGGCTGAAATAAACTGAATAAGAAATAAACAAATCTTTTTTTTTAAATTTTTTTTAACGTTTATTTATTTTTGAGACAGAGAGAGACAGAGCATGAACGGGGGGGGGGGGGAGGGCAGAGAGAGGGGGAGACACAGAATCGGAAGCAGGCTCCAGGCTCTGAGCCATCAGCCCAGAGCTCGACGCAGGGCTCCACACAGGCTCTGAGCCATCAGCCCAGAGCCCGACGCAGGGCTCGACGCAGGGCTCGAACTCACGGACCGCGAGATCGTGACCTGAGCTGAAGTCGGACGCTTAACCGACTGAGCCACCCAGGCGCCCCAAGAAATAAATCTTTTACAGGACATGAATCTTGACTGTCTGGATCAATGGAAAGACCATGTTCCTGATATTAAATATTAGAATAAGTGATCATAAAAAGACTGAGAAGACTTTAATGAAAATACAATAGTATTTTGATATCTTTTAGTGGATGTCCCACTCTTTTTCTGTCTACATTCTTTTAAAAAAAAAAAACAACCCACCACATTATTGATGTATAATTAACTTGGAGTGAGCTGAACATATTTAAAGTGTATAGTTTTATGTTTTCCAATACACCAATAAAACCATCACTGCAGTCAAGATACTAAAAACACATTCATCAAACCCAAAAGTTTCCATGCCTTTTATAATGCTTCCCGCCCTTCCTATTCTGCCATCACCTACTTCCCCCAAGCAATTACTGATCTGTTTTCTGTCACTACAGATTCGTTTTTATTTTCTAGAATCTTATATAAATGACATCAATCATATACTATGGATTTTTTAAATATGGCTTCCATCATCATAATTATATTGACATTTATCTGTGTATACCAGTAGTTCATTCTTTTTTTTTTTTTTTTTTTTTGATTGCTGAGTAGTGCAATCCAGGAATATGCCATGATCTTATTTATCCAGTTACCTGTTAATGGACATTTGGACTATTTCCAGTTCTTGACTTTGAAAAATAAAGCTGTTATAAGCATTGTGTATAGTGAACAGTAAAGACATAGGTAGAATACACTTCTCCCTAATGATAAGTATTATGTTGATAGTGGTGATAATAGTGCAACTTCCATTAAGTACATGTTATGTGTCAGATACTATGTCATATCCTATATGTCAGATGAATTTTACATCTATAACAAAATAATAGTTCACCTGAGGCACTGAAACAACAAACCTTTCCGATCCCCAAGTAAGTGTGAGGCTACCTTAGAGAAGTCATCAAATGAGATATATGTGGATTGTTTGCACAGCTCTGGGGAGATTTCTTCCTACGTTGTGAGGGGTTAGGGACATACCATCTCTGTCTTGAATGAAATGAAGCTTCAACTGGACTTCTTGGAGGCTTGATAGGCATTTCCTGTGGTTGGAGGAGCCTGTATGATGCCTGACTATACTGGAGAAAGCTAAAGCCAAATTTGATGGGGCAAAGTATGAAAGTAGGAGGCTGCTGTCTGGAAGGAACCACGTGTACACAAAACACCATAGAGGACAATGTGAACTGGAATTTTGTGTTGCCCAGTGGGACACTGCTGGGAGGGTTACAGGACTCCAGTAGTGTAAGTTGTGGACAAGTGTAGAATCAGGTCTGAGTGGAGGACTGTCCAGGAGGCTGCAGTCAGAGAGAGACCACTGGGGAGTCCCCGGAAGACACGTGCATGCTCAGACATCTCCCTGGTTCAGAGAACAAGCAAGTGAGGACTTCATGTTCTGACTTCTTTTTTCCCCACACTCTTTGATGCTAGCAGATTAGAAAAGGCAGCAGTGGATTTGGGGAAGAGGTGGAAAGCTGAAAAGAGAAAAAACAGGAGTCAATTACATCCTCTACCTGAAGGCAGGCAGGTTACCAACTATAGGTCTTACCCATAGAGAAAGAAAATAAACTAAAAAAAGATTCAAGTGTTGATATCATAAATTGGACATATTTAATTACCGAATGAAGACACGGCTTTGTAACTTAAAGTTATCGTAGAAACATCTGTTACCAAATATAAAGGGAATTGCTTTTTCCACTGGAAAAAGTTTTAAGTGCATGTTAGGAGGCAAAAAATAAAATTAAAATTTGATTATACCTCATATGTCATTCTTTGTCAGAGTTTTAGTTACATCTGAATTATTAGCTTATATAATTTATAGCTTCTGAAGTTTTACTTGAACACAAAAATTTTAAGCACAAATACTCATGTGAGAGACAAGAAATTTGGCTTATAGGTGAGAAATTGAGAAGAAAATAATTCTTGCCCCCTACATTGCCATGAAACCAATATCACAAGCAGCTTAGTGCTGACCTGCCTTGGGAGATAAAAAAACTAGTTCATATCTCAAAGAGCAAGATTTTCGAAAGCCCTTTGCAGATAAACATTTAAGATGCGAATCCTTTGAGCATTGTTCATTTCATTTCTGAAAATGCCACTGTTCTAGTGTAAGTTCATATCAGCTAACTGCATGTCTTTTTCTGGAGCTCGCTGTTTGTTTTTATGCAGGAGACATGAAAAATGAGGGTTCTGTATTGAGATGTAACTTGGTCACAGTAGAATGATCTCCATCTAGTTCTATCACAGAGCCAGCAGAGCCTTAAGAAACTAGAGACAGGGCTTTGAAATGACAATTGCAAGTAAAATGAAATAGTCATTCTCTTTACCCAAAGCTTATGAGTGAGGACTTTTTTCCTGGCAGTTTTATCTTTTCTTTATATCAACCACCAGCTAAACACACATATGGACTACACACACACACACACACACACACACACACACACACACACACACACACACACGTGCTCTCTGTCACTCTCTCAATTCTGAGGCATATGTGTCTGTGTGTGTGTTTGGTACATTTGACAGTTGGGGAAGAATGTAGTTTTAAATAGAAGTCAGTGTTGGCCAGGTTTACCTTAAATTTTGTACTAGGATTTCGTATTGTCTTTTCTAAAACTGAAAATGAAAAAGAAATGCTAGCACACCTTTTATCTGAATGGCAATGGAAATCAAACTCCCGTAAAATGATTTATTTACATTTAAAATGTGCTCAGTGTTTTTTTATCCTGAATATATTCTGACCAAGTAAATTCCCATCAGATGTTTTCCATTCTAACTCTCCATGTGAGGATCATCACAAAGTGAACTTTAAACAATCTTTTGTGTAAAGAAATTATGATTATAAACATGTAGAAAAAAAAGTGTGTGAGCATGTTTCCTAACGTACTTGGATAGGAAATACTTCAACATATTTAACTTGAATATTTTTCTGGAAAAAATCTTACATTGCCTTTGTTTTTAATTTTAGTTGATTTCCTTATGTTTTAATGCATTTTCATTAATTTTATAATAAAAGTAGCTGTATGATTACTTCCAGAAAAAAAAATATTATCCAGGAAACATCACAACTAGTCAACATATTTGGTTGAGATATTCCAACATTTAGCTAGCCTAGAGCTAATATTTTTAATTAGAGAAATATTTGAATTAGGGGGAAATAATTATAGGTAAATAAGTTATACTCCAAACTTAGCATTTTCCAAAGAATTATTCTGTGTCAAGGTACTGTTCATTCCCCTATCCCGGTAGATGATACTGTTGATTGTTTCATTTTGACTCGCTGCTTTGAAATCAATATGGAGGAGCTTGGCTGATGCATTTTGATAAGCATTTGTCCGTGTGCATAATTCTTTGATATTAGTGATAAGAAATAGTAGAACGAATACACAACAGTTCCAAAGTACAGTAACTTCTCGTTTAGCAGGAAATGTTTTCTTAATTTTTCTCTATTCTTCACTTAGCACTGTCATTTATAAAATTCTCAATTTATATTTGTTAAGTTAAATTAACTTAGGAAATGTATTTTTTGTGGATGGTAGGGGATGGGAGTCAGCATTATGAATGATACAAGTTGAAGATAAGGAACCAAACTTAACTAAATTTTATAATGCATGTGGTACTTAATGATAGGGTAGCTGACAGATAGAGGAAGTTTTTCAGCCCACTGATTTGACTTAGAATAATGATTTAGGATTATACTAAATCGAATCATTTGGAGTTTTTGGGCCTGAGGTTATTTTTGTGTAGCATTTACAGAAGACACATACTCAAGGGAAATAGAAGGGTGAACACATACACACACACATATATAATAACATTTATTAAATAAGTATTATATACTTATAATATATATACTTATATACTTATAATCACACTCATTGAATATTCTATGTACATTGTCTGGTTTGAGCCAAAACAACTCTATGATGTAGAGAATATTATCAGCATTTTACCATTGAGGAAACTGAGGCTCAGTGAGATTAAGCAACCTGCCTGATTTCACACAATTAGTAAAATTCTGGATTTTAATTGAGGTCTACTCCTTTATAGAGTTCTGTGCTCTTTCTCATTGACTTTCTGCTTAAGAAAACAAGCATTTCAGAAGAATGCTAGCACGTTAACAATCTATTGGCAAATGTTGACAGTTAAAGGATACACATGAGCTTCATCTATTCATTAGAAAATCATCATCAGTTGGTTGATGGTAGAACCTGAGCTTTAAACATCAAGAATCAGCTTGTCTGTAGTAGCAGGGTGAAGGCACAGAGGTATGAACAGAGTATGGTGGTGAATTTTGATACAGGCTTTTAGAGTTGCTAATTGTAATATTTGAATTAGGAGCTCATGCCCTGCAGATAGGAAGCATCCTAAAATTACTGTACTCCGAGTATTGTGGTGAGCAAATGGCAAAGACACGTTTCCTCGGGATACAATTTTTTCCCCGTATACAAACAATATCCTCCTTTATTTGAATGAGAACAGATGGATGAAGCCTCAATATAAATACTTATTGCCCATAGTAATGGATGATTTTATGAGACATTCAAATTGGGCTTAAACAAGGGTATGAGTTAGTAGATCTGCTTAGCTTGATATTTTTATTCTGACAACAAGAATTTCTATAAGAAAGGGTGAAGCTGAAAGGGCAACTGAGGCCCCTTTGAGTGAATTAGTATTCCTGTTGCATTACCCATGTGGATAATATTCTTTACCTCTGACGTGACCCTTACAAATTTAATTAAGTTTGATGGCTGGCCAGCATGTAGATTATTCCTGCTGTAGACAAAACGTGGATGTTTTCTGGCTAAGGATAAAATATTTGTGGAAGTTCCTGTTAATTTATGTCACTCGCCCAACTTTTCTAACTTTAGATGTTAGAGTTGAAGAACAAATGAGATTTGCTGCCTTGCTGTTATTATGTGCCTCATGTCATGGTAAATCAGAAAAGTGTGATGGTACTGTATGGTCAGGGTTACTGGAGAGGTTTTATAAAGTGTGTTTATAAAGCTGTTTGATTTTACACAAACTTGATGTATGAAAATTAGATGGAGGTCTTATTTTTTAGTGGAATTTATTTTTCTGTCACTTTGTGTGTACAAAATTAGGATTTGTAATCTAAAGTAAACCTAAAAAAAGAACCAGTTCCATATAATGAGGTACCTTTCTATTAAGACCTCAACCCTTGATGGTTTTCTATTGAAAACCTAGCTCTAGTAGAGTTTAATTTCTCATCTGAGCGAATCCTATTCTTCTCAGCATCTTGTGTAATATCTCACATAGATTACATTTCACTGAATTGGGTGATTTTGAGATACGACATCCTTCTGAACTAAGGATGAACGACATCCTTCCTACTGTCGCAGTAGCCTCTATGTGGAGCTTTTCTTCTAAGAGTATATCAAGAAGTAGAATGGTGGATTAGAAGCTGCATTGTACTGTGGGATTGTGGTGTCAAAGTTACGCTTATTGCTTTCTGGCGCTGTGGCTCTGGTAAAACAAGCCAGTGATTCAGTGTCCCTATTTCCTCATCCATGAAATAGGATTGACAGCACTTTTCCTGTGATGACTGACGAGTAGTATACTTGGAGAAGCATTATAAACTTCCAATTTTATGTCATCATCACTGAGGCATTGAGGAAGCCTCCTAATCAATAATAGTATTGATTATTATCAATAATCAATTGATAGATTGGCAGAGAAGAGGAGTATTAGAAGACTTCCTTACCACAAAGTAAAAACTATACTGATCCATGGAAGCGCAGGACAGCAGTGGTAAGAACACTGCACTAAAGTATCTGCTTTCTACTCAGACTTTTCTTGCTGTCTCTGGAACGCTCATCATTGGAATGATCTTGCAGACACCTACATGCCTCATTCCTTCACTTCCCTTTGGAAGTCTGTTCAAATGGACTTCATTGCAGAAGCTCTTTCTCATGACCCGGCATAAATGACCCACCATTCTCAACCACGGCGATTTTCATCCCTGCTTTATTTTGCTTTACTATCATGTGCCTTCTTGATTGCTTATTTTTTTCCCA
The DNA here is from genome assembly GCF_018350195.1 of Panthera tigris. Taxonomy (NCBI): domain Eukaryota; kingdom Metazoa; phylum Chordata; class Mammalia; order Carnivora; family Felidae; genus Panthera; species Panthera tigris. The sequence continues at coordinate 47,817,443 of NC_056672.1, forward strand.
TTAAAGCACAAGCTCCATGAGAGCAAGAACCTTGTGTCTTTTGTTTATTGTCTCATCCCCAGAAGCTGTAGTATATGGATGTAAATGAGGGAATATATTAGGCTAGGAGCAGAATACCTGGATTCCAGTCTTTGCTCACTATATGAACATGGAAAACCTGTCCATTATTTCTGCATTTCATTTTTCTCCCTGCAAGTGCTGATGCCAATTTTTATTTTTTTTTGCTCAGTTGTTGGGAATTTTAATAAAAACAGGAGACTTATTTATGTGTACCTACTATTGGGCATGCACTGCTGCAAGTAAAATATCAAAGCCCCATATCAACTTGATAAATGGATATTAGTATTCCCATTTCACAGATAAAGAAACCAGAGCTAAAACAGTTGGTGACTTGTAAAATCTAATATAATAAAAATGTGTGAAATAAGTATTCTGGACATAAAAGTCTTTTTAATAAGGAATGCTATGTTTATAATAAACTAGCAAAGAAATGAATGAATAGCTATTTTTATTAAAACCGTCCTATACTTGTAACCAAACCAATGTGAGTTTGTACCTTGGTGACTCAGAAACTACAACAGTTTGGGTTGTGGCACAAAGAAAACTTGTATTCGTAGCAAATAAGGAGGTCACAGGGAATGATTTCCAAAGCTGTGACTCAGAGAGAGAGAGAATGAGAATGGGTTCCTTTTGTTTAGGGTCAGGATGGATATTTACATAGGGAAGCCCTGTCCTGGTATGTAGAGGCAGACATAAGGTAGTACATGCCCCTTCAGGAAACATGCCTATACATACCTTGTAATATAAATGAGACTGAGGCTCCTCCTTGGGTGGAGATTTTAGTGCCATAGTTGATCATTCCAGAGGTCACTCCATGGTCCCTCTGTGCAGGCGCCAGTCCGGGGATTAGCGCAATGGGGCTGGGTGGTCTGGGCGATCAGGGTAAGTGGACGTTCTCGTCAGGGCAGTCACCATCACCTAAATTTTTCATTCGTTAGGAATAAAGCCAGGAAAAAGATCTTGGGGTCAAATGCAAGACAAAGGTGAGTGAGTATAAGCAGGTGGGCAATAAAGGACAGGTCTTGGGGTCTGGCTGGTGACATGGTTTGCTAGATGAAAATAGTATATGGTTAGGTTAGTTTCTTTATTTTTATGATAACTTTAAGCATGGATAAGGAATACGTAAAACAAAAATAATTCATTTGGATATATTACCACTGGTACTATCTGCTGAAAGGTTTATGGTTTCCATTTTTTTTATAGACATCTGTTATAACCTGAGAGTGGTAATTCCCTGAACATTTCAGACTTGTGTAATAGAAATTTTTTCCAGACCCACTTAACTTTTTTTTGGCAAAGGAGAAACTAGAAGCAATTATCACTATTATTTTGATAGTGCTTTGAAATTTCCAGTTTATGCACTTTAGCATTCTTTTAAATGAATGCATAGGACATATACGATGTTCAGGGTACCAAGACCTTTGGTAGACATATTGATGTACAGGCTTCTTGTAATAGCTTAAAGGCCTTCTAATGTCTGTAGCACAAGTTTTGGCGAATGGTCAAGAAGCTAGATGGAGAATGCTTTGTTGATAGCCAAGCCTTTTTGGCCAATCGAGGTACACATATAAGAGGTCTTGAAATTCTTTGAGCAGAAGAAGTCAAGGAAGTCTAACAGAGAATTTTCAAATGTAAAGTGGGAGAGAAAACATGAGAAAAGATTTTCTACAGAAAACCGTTTAAATGACAAGATGGCTGAATTAGTTTCACAAGAGCTTATTGGGTAGCAAGGGGAAAATAGTGGTCTTAGTGAACTAAGGAAAAAGAAACTGTTTTTCAGTGCTTTACACTTTGTATCTCCTTATTAAAATTTGGAAAAAGTAATCTTAACTGGGCTTACAGCCATTTAGAAAAACCGAATAATTAATTCCTGTTGTTGTTTGTTTTCCTATACCAGGCCAAAATATTTTATTTGATTCACCTAAATGGCTTCAGGCCAAGCAAGCAATATGCTAAATGAAAAGTTTGTCATGTGGAAAGATCTTCAAAAATTAAGCAATTTTCTCATCTTAATAATTAATTTTAAGAGACCCAGAGTAGATCTCCTTTTAGGTACATTGATAAAATTGAGTTGCCTTTCAATTTTGACTCTCCACTCTTAAAATGTATGGAAAGGTTCATTAGAAATGCACATATGATTTCCATTGATTAAATTGAGGGAGGTATTGAGACGCTTTTTAGTTTCTGTGTTACTGATCTTAGGTCTGTCGCCTTGGACATGCTGTTTCAGATCCTCTGGGGCCAGTTTAAATGAAATTGGCCAAGTGAAAATGACAAGAAGAAATGCTTTTTATTCTCCTCTAGAGTTTAAAAAAAAAGGTGGTGGAGACATGAGATGAATGAGGAAAAGAAGTATCAGGCATCAGGCAAAGTGTTGGTACAAATACATTGTTTGATTTTTCTGATGCAATAGATCAGTCATACAAGGAACTTTTGACCTGAGTTTATTATTTTACTTAATTACTCACTTGACAATGACTGTGAAATAACATTTAGTAAAGATTTTTTTTTTAAATCCTCTATTTTGTTAAGTGAAAAAGAAATTCAGGACCTTGCCATATTGTCTTTTATTTCTTGAAACACTTGTTCTGATGTTTGTTAGAAATACGTTGCTCAGGTACTGAGTATTTCTTAAGAGGAGGCAAAAAATGTGGAATCAGGGCAAGATACGGGTGTGAGTGTGTGTGCAGGGGAAAGTGATTTAAACTGTGGTTGTAGAAGATGGAAAAAGGGAACTATATCGAGGTGCACATGTATGTGTTTTCTATGCAATGATAATACATTGAAAGCTGAAGTAGGTGAAACATAGATTCTGGAGAGAAGAACATGTTAATGACTCATCAGCGGACTCTAATCTATGGGCTCATCAATATGTTACCATTATGATTTGAAAGGAAAACATGCTTCATCTGCAAGGATATTTTAGAAAAGAAAACCAAACAAAAATGAAATGAAAGCTCGTACACCACCCCCTGCCCCCTGCCCATCATACATTGCTTTTTCCACGAGCAGCAGTATTCTAGCAGTTTTTATCTGAAACATTAGCCTGGCCCAGTAGGTGTCAGATTAGATATACATTACTCCATTATCTTGGTATACTACTCTGCATCAAAGGATCTATGGACTTGGAAACCGAAAAGGAAAGAGAATAAATAAAGGATATCTCTTTTCAGTTTTAGAGTAGCGCTTTTAACATTAAGAAAAATCAATAACTGGACTGACTGCATTCAGTGGGGAGCATTATTGTTTCCCATAATGTATCTAATGCATATCATTACCAGAGTAATCACATTATTATCTGCCTCTGCCTTGCTGCTTGCTTGGCTAGATACGAAGCCGGAGCTATTTGTAAAGTAAGGTTTTTTTTTCTCTTCTGCAAAATTGCTGCAAATTGTATTTTCCCCATTTTCTTTATTAGTTGTTTGAACTAGCCAGAACCTCTGAATTCAGATTAAGTGTCTCGGTTTGTTGCGGTGGTTATTATTTTTTCTCCTTGAGGATTCCTTTTTGTCTCGGCTCAAATTAATCTCACCTTGAGGAAATGGGACAAATCATTTATGGTTCACTGTACTGTCTGGTGTGCAAGATGGGGCAGCATAAACTGAATGTGGGGGTGGGTGGGTCATGTTTCTGAGATACTTTCTAAAGTCAGCAGTTGCAGGGTGATGCTGAAAAGTGTTTCCAACAGTGTTACATTCCAACACACCAGTGCAGGGGCCTCAGTCTAAAACAATGAAGAGTGTCCAGAGACGAGAACAGTCAGCTCTCTTTCTGTCTCTGATTATAAGTGGGGTAGAGGATATGCCTCCATTAATATGAGGCATACATTTGACTGAAGTTTAACCCCTTTCAGTATCATGAACTTCATGATCTTGAACTAGGTACTGTGTGCACCCTAGCTCTCACTTGGATAATGGGAGCCACACCCAAGTCTGTGGTACACATTTTTGGTAGAGCTGTGCAATAATGCATGGAACATAGCTGGCCAAGAGCTCTTCCCAGTGATCATGTAATAAGAGTGGCTATTCCGGAGGGCTATACAATAAAAGAGGGTCAGTGGAGCAGAAAACTGCCCAGAAGATGACTGAAATGAATATATACGGGGTGTTGCCCCCAGGAATTCTTTATACCGCAGCACTGAAGTTGCTAATGATGTCTGATAAGAGGGATAAACAGTGGGAAAGAAAAATAAATGCAGTGTTTTAAAAATATGAAACTCTGAACAGGAAACAATTAGGGCTTCTGAAGTGCTGAGCAATTCAGTCAAACTGAGACCACTTTGCATTAGATAGGAAATAGGGGTGTGTAGCTGGGCTAATTCATGGGCCCTGCTGAAAGTCTTCCCAGAGAATGAGAAGATGGCATTTTTGGTAAAATAATTGTTCTCAGGAAACTCCTTGTCCCCTGGACCTAAGATGCCTCCATCTGTCATTTCACTTGCATACTAAAAACATGATTACTTAAGGGGAGATTTCAAAATTTTTTAATCAGAAATCACACATCCCCTCCCTCCTTCCCTTCTTTCCTTTTTTTTTTTTTTTTTTTTTTGTAGGCCTATTGAAGAGTGTGGGTAATAATTTATATAAGATTCCTATTTGACAGAAATTGGAACTTTCGCAAGCAAACTACTTTCTGATCACTTGAAAATACTTACTCGATTACAACCCTTTGCCCATTCAGTTTGTGGAAGCAGATTAAGGCAGAAAGCTGCCACTGTGTTTCCATATTCAGTTCTCTATATTACGGAAAGGAAACCAACGTACTTGGGAATTAAAAACCTCTTTGATTCCAGAACTCAAGTGTATTGCTCAATCTGGAACTGGCAAGGGATGCAGAGGGACAAAGGAAATGGATGTAGAAAAAGACAGTTCTAATTTTCCTTAACTCAGATGGAGGCATTTAAAACAATCATGCTTTTGGGATCCCTAGAACAAATCATTGGAACTTGCCGTATGATGACCAGACATTATTGGGATATGTAGGGAATGCTTCTGCTATGATCCTTAACTTTTAATTTATGTTCTGATATGTTTGTGTAGTGTAAATATATGGATTCATGTTACATATTAAATCTATATTTAAAGATAAAATATATTAATATAATTACATAACATAAAGTTGATTTAAATATGTATTAAAAGTATTTAAAATATATAAATACAGTGGTGCCTGGGTTGCTCAGTCAGTTGAATGTTGGGCTTTGGCTCAGGTCATGATCTCACAGTTCGTGAGTTTGAACCTTGCTCCAGGCTTCTCGCTGGCAGTGTAGACACTGCTTGGGATTCTTGGTCTCTCCCTCTCTGCCTCTCTCTCTGAAAATAAACAAATTAAAACAATTAGATACATAAATACATGCTAGTTACATAAATATAAAACTAAAAGGGCACTTTGCAATTTCTTGAGGAAACAAGTTTAAGAAATATATGAGAATGAAAGTATAGGATTACTTTGTGTGTGTGTGTGTGTGTGTGTACATGCGCGTGCATGCATGTGTATTTTTACTTGTTTGGTCTCTTTGTTGTTTCCTCAGGAACATGTTTCAAGTGATGTTGGCTGATAGTAAATGTTATTTCAACCCAGAACAAAAATAAAACAAGTAACTCTAATCAAATAAACTCTTAATAGCCTCTGGTCAGTGAGAAAATTCAATTGTCCAGTCAAGTTTAAAAATCAATAGTGGCCACTCCAAATTTGAGTATAGTTATAAACCAGCAAACTTAAACACATTCTCAAAGATCAGAAATCCTTTCAGTCTAATGCAAACATGTCAGAATCTGGGGGGTGGGTGGGGACAGGAATCAGAACCTCAAAGAGAATTAGGATGTTTCATAGTAGCTACATAAAACCTACTGAGAAAAAAATAATAACAAAGTTACCAAATATCAGTGACTGAGTTACAAGTGAAGATAATATTTCAGTAATTTGGTCTCAAACATTCTTCCACTTATGAATGATATATTTATTTTGTATTTGCTTGATGTATCTAATGCCTACCATTCAGTGGAAGCATCCTCAGAATTAGGAAGTCAGTTGTTTTCTGATCTTGCCATCTAAGATTCTCAGAACCAGAGACCTCAAGAGGCAGTGTTAATGTTCAGTTAGAACTCGAATGTTGAACTCAGGCACGTGTATATTTGAACCCTAACCCAGTCACTGTGCTCTGAAGTACTTTCTTCTTCCAGAACCTCAGTTTCCTTGTTTTGGCAGTTGGGCTTTTCATAGTGCCTATATGATAATTAAAACATTGTAGCTAATGTATATAATACCTAGAACACAGTAACTGTTGAATATTCCTATTATAGTATGATATATAATAGCTAATAAAGCTGTTAGGACTCTTATCTTTTGGTTTGGACTGGTTAACTCATTTGTTATACCGTTAGTGAGGTCACAGCCTCACAGAGAATCCTATATAGAGTCCACCTATTTCTATAAAAAATGTGTCTGTAAGTTACTCTGTTGGTTTTTATAAAACAGGAAAATAGAACGTCAGTCCTTTTATTAAGTAGCTTATAATCAAGCAGGAGGTACAATGGCTAGTCACAAGATACTATCGTAAAAGATAAAATCATGGTAGGCAAAATCAAATAGGCAAAAAATCCCATTTTAAGAATAATATCTGCTTACACTTATTGCTAACTCCACATCCAAAGCACTCTTGCAGAGATAAACAAATAGGTCTTTTAAAATATAAGGGAATCACGAAATGATTTATTAAACCTATTAACAGCATTCACATGAAATCTCTTTTGTTAAAAATAAATAGGAAAGGAGAAGAAAAACTGTAAAAAGTTAAGACTCTATGACTATATTGTGCTTAAGGCAAGTGGACCTCATTGAGAAGAAATCTATGGCTGACTAAAATATGAGCTATCCCATTAATCACACAATACATTAGATAATAAATTGTGGTTGTTAACTTGATATGCACCATTGAACTTGGAGAAAATATCACATAGGCAGACAAGTGCACCAGTGTATGACAATGTAATAGCTTGTGGATATATTCTTTTTGTAAATATGTCTGCAGCATATCCGGTGTCTTACTGAATTATGCTGTAAAATAAGGTTATTCTTTAAGTCACAGAGATTAATGCTGCAGATTTTTCAACACTGGGAAAAAGAAAGCATACATTTGAATAGAAGAAAGAGTGAGATAGAAATTAACATTTTTCACTCAGTGTGTCGTTCTAATATTTCATTGAATTTTCTAAGGGAGCTCTTAGGATGTTAGATTAAAAAAAATGTTTTGGAAAAAGGAAAACCAATGACATATTCCACTGACAGGTAATTATGTGAACTGATTTCAAAGATCAGTTTGAACCATGATCAAGGATATTTAATTATCTGTGCTGTATGGATCTAGTGAGCCCACTCTGAAAATTTGCTGATAGCACAAATAGGAAAGAATTAAAAAAATGCTACTTTATATAGGCCAGGCAGTACTTTTTACAGAAAATGACGATAGGTTTCTTTTAATTTTGTTTTGGTAAATATGTAAATTTAACATTTAAATGGTTGTTAAATGTAATTTTCACCTGGTCTTGTGTTTCCAACTTGTTTGACAAAATAAAACATTCAGCAACTTAGACCAGGTTTCATTGTGAATATTGTCTTTGCATAAGCCATCCCACATGCAGCCACTAGCCATGGGAAGCTACAGAGTGCTTGAAGTGTGGCTAGTGTGAATTGATATGGGCTGTCAGTATAAAATACACACCAATTCCAATGACTTAATTTTAAAAAAGGTAAAATATCTCATTTGGATATTTAAGGTTTAATGAAATGCATCAGTTACACGTTTATTATATACATATATGTATATATATATGTATATATATATGTATATATACATATATATATTTACTTTTTTTTAAAGAATAGAAAATTAAAATTGCATATGTGATTTGCATTTATGCCTTACATTAATATCTATTGGATAGTGATGTTCAATGGGATCTAGGAAGTAAACTAATGATACAGGAAATAAAATTCTGAACAACAACAACAACAAAAAAACTTGACCTCTTCAGAAATACATTAAAATAGCCACATTCTGACCATAAAACGTTTAAGTTGTGTGTAAAATATTGTATATAAACCATATAATTCAAAGTATATCATGCATTAGAAAAAGGCACAAGAAAAATAGACTACAATTACATAGGTGTAATTATAATTAGACTACAATTACATAGGTATGGAAAGAGAACACTGCAAAATCTAAAACACAAAATATCCATTTAGTTATATTTCTAAAAAAGGTTTTTTTAATCTTTATTTTTGAGAAAGAGAGAGATGGAGTGTGAATAGGGGAGGGGCAGAGAGAGAGAGGGAGACAGAGAACCTGAAGCAGGCTCCAGCCTCTGAGCTGTTAACACAGAGCCCAACGCAGGGCTCAAATGCACAGACCACGAGATCATGACCTGAGCCCAAGTCAGATGCTTAACCAACTGAGCCACCCACCCCAGGTTACATTTCTTATCTGAAGGGTGGATCCTGCCTGTGATCTCTGCAGCCATATTAATGTAGTCATTGAGATTACAAAGGACCCTCTTCCCCCCCAGATAGTCTGAAAGTTTATGGAAAATTTATTTTCTCACAGAAGAATTTTAAATGGAATCAATACAAATCAAAAAATAGAAGAATCTTGGCCCAAGTTCCTCCACCCCCTTGAAAACATAAGACAAAAGAAAACAGTTTTGGCCACCAAAGGCCATATAAACCATCTATTCCTTTTATTTTTTCAAGTCTATATTTGCCGATATTGGGATTAGACAAGGCAGGGAAAGCCCCCAGTGCAGTCATGAGCAAGAGCAATACAGTAGGTGACTCTAGGATTTATTGTTTTGCGGTACTACTTTAGTCTGCATTTGGATTGATAACTTAATACATCAGTCGTTAGCACCTGAAAGAGCTCACAGATACTGCAAAGTAAGCCGTTTATGCTTTTACTTTCCTTTTCTGAGATGAGTCCTTCGTTTATATTTTTAAAATATTGTGCCTCTTTCAGGAATTATCTCTATGTAAATTCAGAGTACAGTGATTGTTCCCTGAGACGGGGCCATTATCTACCAGGAGTCACCATCAGATGGGGATGTACCCTGAAATGTTTGTGTGTGCATGTGTGTGTGTTGGGGTGATTGTCATCTGAAAATGGTTCCTGTGTAAGGTCTGTAAGAGCCACAACTAGACTTTGATGCGTGGGCCAGATTGGAGGGTTAATCCCCAAGAATGTGGAAAAAAAAAAACACAACACACCAACTTTTAAAGAGTCTGAAGGAGAAAAGCTTGCAGATTCTAAATCTGTACTGTCCAATATGGTAGTCACTGGCAACCTGTAGCTATGGAGTGCCTCATATATAGCTAGTATGACTGAGAAACTGAACTTTTAATTTTTTTTTAACTTTAAAGTAAATTTAAAAACTGACACAGGATTAGGTGAGTGGAAAACTTTTAGGCGGGTTTGAAAAAATTCTGGATTTACTTTTTCAGCTATACATTTTAGGATGCATACATACAGATCAAGCATTTCTCATTAAAAATGTCAAAGTGAGCTATGCAGAAAGAATAAAATACAAGCCAGATTTTGAAGACTTAGTACCAAAATAAATAAATAAAATATCTCACTAATAATTTCACATAGATCACATATTGGGATGGTATTTGGATTGAAATGAATGTATTAAATTTGATTTCACCCGTTTTTAAAGTTTTTTCTTAATGTAGCTACTAGAAAATTTAGAATCCTATCTGTGGTTCGCATGGTATTTCTATTAGTGTTGTCTAAAAAAGAGGAAAAAACATAGGAATAACCATGAGATATGAAGATTGTAAACGGGATATGACAACAAGTCATCAGTGAGGCACTGATGACATGGCAGGTAGTTAAGAGTCAGTAGCAAATAGAAGAGAAGCAGACCCTTCGCTGACCTTACTGTGTTGGTAGATGACTAGTGTGTAATGTCTGGACTGGTTTAAGGGCTTCAGTTTGAAAACATGACTTGTAAGCCTTTTGTGCCTTACAGTCAATGACAAATATGTTGCTGCTTTAATAGTAATAATTTTAACCATTACTAGTTTTGATTTTAGAAAGTGTTAGTCCATTTCCATCTCCTTTTAGCCTTCCGCATGGTATTGAGGGTGTTACATAGAGGCATTGAAAGGATTTTCCCACAATAAACCTTTCAAACAAAAGACACCAGAATTCTAGAGTAGGAAAAAAGAATGTTAAATTTCACTTCCAAGGGTAGAAATCTTATGAAGCAGTACCATAGATCACTTTGTTATGCAAAATCTATTCCATAAACTACTGGATTAAATTAATCCATTGGACAGTTTGGAACAAATTGTATTATGTTGTATTTGCCGTGGAAGTCCTATGGCCCTCACGTTGAAGTCAAATAGCCTTTCTCCCCACATAAGTCAGTTGCAAGTTCACTATAGAAAAATCAGAAACACTAAAAAGTGAAATGGAGAAAATAATAATCACTTGTAACCTACACCACCCAGAGATAATGACTATAAATTTCCCTTGCGTTTTCTTTCAAGGGGATACAGTTGGGTTTAGGCAGGGTTTGGTATGTCTTAATAAGCACTGCATCACAAAGTCTGTATTTAATACTGTTTACCCTTTTCTTTGAACTCTCTTTGGACTGTTTCATAGCCCAGACTGAGGTTATGCATTAGAGAAACAACAACTTAATAAATGATGTCTTGTTGGCTTGAAAGTATTATTCACATAGATTTCCAAAGTGACCAAGATACAACCAGAAAGTGTTTTATTCACTAGAAAATCTCATTGAACATTTTCTGACACTATTAGTAAGTTAAAGAGAGTGTGGATGAAAGAGAAAACATGAATTCTGAATCCTGAAGAGCCTGTGCTTATTAGTACTTTCAGGAGAAATCATGAAGGGCCACCTCATCAGGCAGATAGATGAAGCTTCATTTAGGTAAAGAAGTATTCTGAGAGTAATACATCACAGAAAGCCCTGTAGCAGTCCAAAGTGGATGCTAGACAAACATGCCTACCTGTCATTGCTGCCTTTTGATTGGAAGGAGTTTGTATTTGTTTCCTCTTTAAGACAAAGATGTACATGCAAGTATGAAATCACTTGGCAATTTTAGCAGTGTAAGATCTGAAAATTCAAACCCAAGGACTTGAAGTTAGGCAAGCTCCTTGAGATGTAGCAGAGTGCCAAATGCCCTTCGGCTATTCTTGAGCTATTTACTTCCAGCCTCTGGCTTTATTCTAGCTACTGTCCTTTTACTCAGTCTTGCTATTCCACCTAGTTTTAGGTGAGTTGAAAAACAAAAAAAAAAACAAAAAAAAACTGCATCTTGAAGTCAGGAAAAGCAAAGGCTCAGTGTAATGTCCCAGAACCTCCCGTGCTTATTTCTTGTAAGACCATCAGGTACCTAAATGCCAACATCTCCACTTTATACCCATAATCAGGGTAACTCAGAGGGGAATATGTTGCAGTCTCTTGATCGCTGAGATCATTTCTGGATTTAGATCAGTGTCAAAAGTCCTGAGAGCTCTTAGTTTAGTATTTCTTCAAGTTTCTGGTCCAGTTGGTGGTAAGGCAGGCTGGTGGGCAAGCTCCCCTGATGCACAAGTGAAGGTGCTGAGAACTCCCTGTTGTCCATGAACTAGGTTTCTCACTAGGAAACTGTGTGCTTGATTTGAGAACTTGGTATTGATTCTACTTCTGATCTAAAACTCCATGGAATGTGTTAGCTCCAAACAATGTTAAGGTAGCCCTTATTTCATGGCAGTGGTGAACATCAAGCTGCAAAGGATTTCAAAGATGAAGACTGAGGCGATAGGAAACCATCTGGCAGACACAGTATATGTGGTAATAGGAAGAATATCTGGGGTATACTCAATGCCAAATAATAGCATTCATCAATGCTTCATTTACATATTCATATTTTTATTCAAGAAATAATCATCATTTCTGTGTCAGGTATGACAATGCACGAAGAGCAGATATGATTTCTGACCTCTTGGAATCAGACTTAATTCATAGTTATGTAATTCCCTTAATTCTTACATAGCAAATAATAGTTTGCTATGGATTACATAATTCATATTTATGTAATCCCTTAATTCCTACAAAGAAAAAATGGGGGGGGGCAGTGATTGAGTGTAGTTGGAAATGCTAACATAAGGTGGGAGTCAGGAAAGTCTTCCTTGAGTAAGTGATATTTAAAATGATGGAAAGTTTAATGATACATTGCTAGATGTTGGAAATATGATGATAAGCATAGTCCCTGTCCTTGAAGAGTTCATGCCTAGGAAAGAGACATGCAAACCAGTAAGAATCCTCTATGAGAAGTGTTCTATAGAAGCATATGAATTACAGTGGATCCCGAAGGTTGTGGGTAATTCTGTCTGACCATCTCAGGAAAGGCTTTATGAGATTAAAGTGCTTTAAGTGTGGGTTTTTGAAGCACAATCATTTTGAAGCCTAAGGAGTATTACCAAACAATCAAGACAGGAAATCATATAGCAAGTAATGGCTAGGAGTAAGAAAAAGTCTAGTATGTTTGGCAAACCCTAAGTAGAAGGGAAGGCCTAGAAAGGCAATTGGCCAAAGGTGAGATTGTGTATGGAGTGGGATGGTAAAGTTTAAGGCATGTGAAATACTGTATAAAAGAGTTTATACTTCTCTTTTAGGAGTGGAGGAGCCATTAGAGTATTTTAATTAGGAGTTTGAAATCGACTGGTGTTTGTAGACTAATCATTCTGAGTGCAAAAGGAAGGATGGATTTGCCTTATGGAAAGGCTGGATTCGGGGAGACTGATTCGAAGGTCTTTGCAATAGGCCCTAAGAGAGGAGGGAAGAACTTTAGCTATGGCAGTGGCCAGGAAGATTTAAAAGCTATTTAGGAGTAAAAATCAATGCTAATTGAGGACTGACTGGCTAGGATAGATGGAGAGAGAGAATTCCAGAATATGTGGAGATTTCTACCTTCTGGGTAATTTATGGAAACCACAGAACCATTGTCAGGTAGTAGAAAGGCTTAAGATTTGAGGTTTGAATCCTGGCTCTAACACTTCAGCTAGCTGAGCCTCATTTTTCTACATAAAAATGGCTTAAAATAATTTTGTGGGGGTTAGAGGCACTTGAGTGGCTCAGTGAGTTGAGTGACCAACTCTTAATTTCAGCTCGGGTCATGATCTCATGGTTGTGAGGTTGAGCACCTCGTTGGGCTCATGGATCCTCCTTGTCTATGGGCAAGACTATGGTCTACATTCAGCCTCTATTTTCTTCTTGAGGACCAAACACTCAGGATTAGGGTAAATTGTACAGAATCAGAAATGGTTTAAGATAGTAAGTTCAGTTTTAAGCATGCTAAGTTTGAAGTTCATATTGTAGTCTAGATGGATATATCTTGTATGTATTCGGAAACAGAGCTCGAGGACTTGGGAATGGGGTGCAAATAAAAGCCCAAGAATTTGGAGATGTAATTATTAGGTGATAATTGAAATCACTTGACTGTATGAGAGTCCACCCGGTATAAGAAAGAAAAGATTCAAAGTGTAATCTCTGGTGCTCGGTATGTAAATAAGTAGACAGAGAAGGAAGAGCCTCCCAAAAGCAACTAAAACATGGTTTAAGAAATAAGAACAAAACCTTGAAAACGGGAACAAACATAACAAAACCTGCCTAGTATGAGAGGTGAACTTTAAGAAGGAAATCTGTAGCACTCTGACAGGTCTTAGGACTGACAAGTAACTTGAGGAAAAGGGAGAACTCTTTGACTATAACAATTAAGAGATCACTGACAACCTTAGAGCAATCTCCTTATGGTGGTGGGGAGCTGAATGCATATGGCAGTTAATTGAGGAAGGAGCAGAAATGAATAAATAGGAGATGCAGAATACTCTTTTTTTTTTTTTTTTTTTTTTTTTTTTTTTTTTAAAGAAATTTGGCGTGGCGAGTTGGGGTGGTAGGTAGAAATGGATAAAGATAAAGAAAAGAGGCCTTGGGTGCCTGGATGACTCAGTTGGATAAGCATCCAACTTGGGCTCAGGTTATGATCTCACACTTCGTGAATTCCAGCCCCACATGGAGCTCTCTGCTGTCAGCGTGGATCCCGCTTTGGATCCTCTGTCCCTCTCTCTCTGCCCCTCCCCGACTCATTTTCTCTCTCTAAAATAAAATAAACATTAAAAAAAAGAAAGAAGGCTTAATTGATAGACACTGAGAGCAAAGATCTAGCATTGAGGAAGCAGAGGGAGATAAGTGATGGAAGGTAAATAATAAAGGAATGTTCTAGAAGAGGCTGCAGCTCAGGAAATATGTTACAAAAGAATGCATTTGCCTGAGATGGAAAAGGCATAACTTCCCTTTGAGTCAGAAGGTGGAGTAAAGTTGGAAAGACAATCAATAATTGGAAAGTAGGAAGCTTCCAGAATTAACACAGTTGTTTTATCCTGTTATTTAGCTTTTATTTTTTTGTGTTCTAATAGCTTAGATTTCGAGTACCTTAATTAGATTGGCTAGTACCTTTTAATGTTCTCTCTACATAAAATGAATTATTAAATTTTAATTTAGTAAAAGCTAAGTGAAACCACACCTCTGTCCTTTCTTCTCCCTGAAAAAAGAACGTTAGAAAATACTGATTCTTAATAAAGTAGCCCCAAGAATGACAAGGTCACAAAAATTACATTATCTGTGCCAGTGTCTCAGAATATCAGAGAAATATGTTCCCCTAATGATTTGTATATCCTACAGAAATATTAAAGATAAACTTTATTCAGGACATTGGAGTAGGTGTTAGCTCTTAAAATAAATTGTTCCAGTAATAAAATGATTTGTATTGTTTCACTACCACTATAAATGAGTTTTTATTTGAGCATTCGCTTGTTGGAAAATAGTTTTACATAGCTTTTTTAAATGTTAACTGTTAGCTCAAGCTTAATTAGGATTGTAAGTAATTAATTTTGTATCATGTTTACATTTGAAAACAAGTACCATATGACCTTTGTTAGTAGCTGAACACATAGTTTAGTTAGATTATCTTCATTTTATTGTGTTATAGACAAATAAAACACAAAATAACCAGTCCCTCCTCATACTTGTGATTTTAGAAATGATGAAGAGCAGGATCTGGATTTATATTATAAATAATAAGCAAGTATAGTAAATTCTGCAGATAGAAGGATCATACATTTGAAATACATAGTCCAGAGCAGATGGGAATTCAGCCCAAGGTCAGAATCT
Source organism: Panthera tigris (assembly GCF_018350195.1). Classification (NCBI taxonomy): domain Eukaryota; kingdom Metazoa; phylum Chordata; class Mammalia; order Carnivora; family Felidae; genus Panthera; species Panthera tigris. Next base: position 47,832,742 of record NC_056672.1, read on the forward strand.
CAAAGACTTTCAAAGCAATAAGATGATACAGTTATATTTTAATTTTACCATCATGTGGGGATTTATAGTATTCTATCATTGGTCTTCATCACTACTTTTCTAATTTCTACCTGAATGATCTCAGTCATATTTTCTGGTTCACTACTGACTTTGTTCCAGCGCTTTGAAATACATTTCATTAGCTTTGATCTTCTTGCTATATTAATATATGTAAATCCAAACACAGAACAGATATCTATTTTTGATAGTGTAACAGAATTAATACTTAGTATTTTCAAAACTGCACTTGGGCCTTTTCCATCAAATTTACTTGTCCTCCTGTATTTCCTACTTTAGAAAAGGATATAACCAAGGACCTGACACTTAATTTGGGAAAGTATCATAGTTTCTCATTCCAGGTTAACACCAAAGTCACTATGTTGTATTTCATTCTAGGCTTTTCCTTAACCATGACTTTTTTCCCCCAATAGTTGTGCTTACACCATTTAAATTTCTTTAAATAACATTATCAATTTGTGGTTATTTTTTTCTTCCTATGTCAGTATTGGTGTTTGTACTTGTATTAAAAGTATCCACTTCATTCAAGTCTTAAGATTATTGTGAGAATTCAGTTAGATAACAAACATAAAGCACTTACTAGGATGCCATCTATATAAGAAGTATTCAGTAGAAACAACTCAAAGGAACATAATATGTAATTAAGTCATGGAACATAGATTTAGAGGAAAACAGGGTAATCCTCAACTACTTAGAACTAATATTTTGGGTGTGTGCGATGCCATGATTAAGAGGTAATGTTATGTATTATCAAAGCAATTGTTCACATTGAACTGAAGGATAAATATGGAAATAGTAACAAAATGAAAAGATAGAAATAAGAAGCATCCTTAGAAATTAAAATATTCTAATGGCAGTCATTGAGAGTTACCAATCATTATTTATTATCAATGCAGTGTATCATCTTTATGTACATTGCAACATATCAGCATTACATTCTGTACAACTCTGGGTATATCATTTGCCCTCTCATTGCTTCCATTGCCTCAGGATACCATAAGGATCTTGACTAGAGAAACTTTAAGTTCGATTTCAGTTTTAAAAACTATGACTTTATGACCACAAAAGAGCTTAATTCTCATTTTTCTGAGTCAACACTTAACAGAATTGTGAAAGACCTCCTGTCTGTGTTTATGTATTTTCTGATTCCAGAATCATCCTTCTCTTTCTAATCTGTCATCCCTATTAATTCTTCAAGTTTCTTCTCCAAATATTTCTTTAATGACCTTCGTATTGCCTTCATTTTCCTCCAATGAGACACACAGATATGGAATCTAGAGTAGAGAAACATAATCCTGATTTCAATATTAGCAGGCCAACTCTTTAAGATAATTATGTGTGTGTGTGTGTGTGTGTGTGTTTCCGTATAGTGCTCTAGAAGTTTGCCTCATACTTTATTGTACCTCCTCCATTTCCTATGTTCCAGTTTTTATCCCATAGACTTCTATCCATTTTATCCCTGTTGGTATTCTATCCCAAATTTGAAATGACTTTTTTCTCCTTATTGCCTTTGTAAGGAGGGGGAGGATTGGGCAGTCTCTTTGCCAAAGGAATGCTTGACTTCGAGGGAGAAAAACTCACAGTAACCAAGCACTTCCCAATATCACAACTTCTGTTAGCAATATCAGAAATAGTCCAATCTCTCGATTCTCAGCTGTCCTTGAATCCTCTTCTGGAGGGAGAAAGGGAAAAAAAGAAAGTGGGTTGGGGAGAAGAAAAATACTAACTTGAGAACTTGATCCATAATAGATGACTCTTACTAACCTCAAATAATTTGCTTTGTCCACTACTTCTATTGCTGTTTTCTCTCTATCTTCATTTAGTCCAACCTTTTCAATTTCTCAGCCCTTCAATTGATCTGGTGCCCAGTAATTTATTCGTACTGGTACAAATTTTGCCCAATATTTTAGCTCTGATTTGTAACATTAGCATGATGTGCCTAGAAGGTGCTCACCAAATATTTGTAAAATAATCAATAAACAGCTGAGTACCTTGATACCTGGTCCCTCAAAATGCCACACCACTATCTCTGTTACCTCCACAATACTCTCCTCTGAAGCAATGGGTGGTGATGCGAAGACAGGTCCAACAATCCAAGATAGGACCTTCAGTCACAACTGATAAAGAGAAGAAATTTAACAGAAGGGGGGGCCATGGCATGGAGTTTTCTTATTTCATACATCAAGTCTGATGGATTAAATCTCAGGCATTTCCAGGACTCTTAAGTTTACATTGCTGTGAATTCTTTCTTTCCCTAGTAATCAAGTTTCTTGATGAGTCAAAAGCTTCCATAACTTAAGTCAGATCTCTGGGGAAGATGTGGGAAAAATGATGCCTCAGCTTATATTGGCCCTATCGGTTATAAACCATACTTTTGAAGGCCTCTGAGCACCTCCAAAATCTGTGTGTTTGAGATTTGAGACACATTTTATTGCCAGATACTGTTGACATTCCCACCCCCATAATCAAATCTCTAGGAAGTGAGTTCTGAGTGTGACAGGTGGGAAAGATATGGCCATATAGAACAAATGAGATGGGGAAATAGGGGTTGAATCCTTAAGGTGTCCCATGTACTGTACTCACCACAATCTTCAGAACAAGCTAAAAGAGAATTAGAAAGTTCTAGTGAGCTTATGATCAACGTAGAGTTTGCCATATTTATACCCAATAGTCTTTATTTGGTTACAAAATGAGGTTCCAGCCACCCCTCCATCCATTCTAAATAACTCTAATATGAAACCACCTTCCTCCTCTCACCCTCATTTCCTATTACTTTCACATAAGTTCACTGTTGTTAGATAGACATCTTTTATTACCAACTTCAGAGAAGTTCTTTAATATCTCTTTCAGTTTCGATTCCAGGTTTTGGCGGACATCGAGAAGCTTGCCTTGAAGGATAAAGGCACCTAAGAGGAGGTGGAAGGGACATCAGAAACTAGGGGTGGTTCTTCCCTTCAGAATTTAATCCCAATTGTTTTTGCCTTGTTTTTCCCAATGAACTTTGCCTATACTTGCTTGGGCAGTACAATCTTTTAACATTGAAACAATCCCTCACCTTTCCAAGTTTCATTGCCCAGTTTATAAAGTTCATTCTTCAGCCATATTCTCAACTTGACAGCCTTATGAACAGCTAGAGAGGGGGTTAAAGATACATACAGAGGAATAATTACATCCATGGAAAAACTTATGTGGACCCACGTGCACTCTTCCATGCCTCCCTTTTCCTTTTAACCCACAAAACTCTGAGTGACTCAAGCTTCCCTCACCCAACACCCGAAGCATCTTGTCCCCGTGGGAGACCTTGAAGCTTAAATGGATCATCTCCTTAATCTGCCATTCAAGCAGATGAGTTCGGCCAGGGACTTCTGAGGGTACCAGCTTTGTTATCAAGGACCTAATATCCTCTTTGAATTTGGGGTCACATTCCAAGCAGGCTTTGACCCCATGGAAGGCTGCCAAGGACAGGGGCAAGAGTAGGAGCAACCACAGGTCTCCCATTTCCTTCCCCCAACAGCTGGTTGTCCTGGCAACTAGTTCACCTAGTTCCCTTTTCTTCAAAAATCCAGGAATAAGAGCCTTGTCCTGGATAGTCTGACTCCACCTTCCCCTCCATTTCCATCCCACTTCTAGGCAATCTCATTTGCTTAAGGATCTTCAGTTGTTTTCTGACATTTATCCTTCATGCCAGAGAGGGAGAACTGCCAGTTGGGAAGCAGATACCTGAGTTCTGAGCATAGAACACAGAGAGAGAAATCTTGAGCTCACACAAGCAGAGTTCCGTGCAGAGATATATCTCAGAAAAGGTTTTTCTTCAGGTTTCTCCTATTCTTGTGTCCTCAGTAAATTCCCACATCCCTCCTGATCATGGGAGTGGTGTCTCAAGAAAGAGATCTCATAGGACCTTAGAGCTGCTTCACCCAAATTCTACTTCTATAGAGGAGGTAATAAAGCCCTGGAATATTGAATTGCTTGGGGTCTCAGTCCCTAATGGTAGAAGTATTGTTGAAAATTAGCAATAGATGTCCAGATGTAATTGATGTCATTGATAGTAATTTTTATATAATTGGTAATTTCTCAAAAATTGGTAGGATGATTTTCAGGCGTGACATATAATTTTTTATATCATTCTTTTAATAAAGAGTCTGGAGCAAGGAGACAGGAGACATCAGTTGAGGAATATATGGTGATGGGTGAGAATCCAGTAACACCCAGTGTCCTTTAGTGGACACATCTTAAAAGTACTAATGCTGAAATGTGAGGCATGTAAGAAAATAACCACAGTCATCATGGGCTGCCCTCTCAGGCCACCATGGAAGGAACCCAAGTAAGCATTTCAGTTTAGGGCTCTTGAATAAGAATGTTCTTCGTTTTTTGAAGAAATGAAGATTGCTTTGCAGATTTTTCAGGATACCAGTTACCTCTTCTCTGTTACATTGCTTGTATGGCTGTGACCTCCTGGGAACCAGGAAACCCTGAAATCGTAAAAGATTAGTGGTAGAATTTAGAGCTAAGGTATGGTAAAGTCATGGAGTGAAAAGCTGTGAGGGAAATCCAAAAATCTACCACTAGTTATATGCCTACCATGCACTGCTAGGTATGTACTAAACAGTTCTGATAGATGATTTGCAAGTCCTGATGGCACAGCAATACTTTGAAAGATTATCCCAATTTTACAGCTAAGACTCTGAGGTTAGGAAATGTGAAACAATCCTTTCGGCAAAATAATTTGGTAGCTATGGGATCAGGATTTTAACTCATGCCTGTCTGACTCTAAATTCTATATACTTTAATCACTGCCTCTCAACATTTTTTGGGACAATGCAGAAAATGATTTATTGGAACTTGATAAATCAGAAGATTGCAAGAGGGGCAATTCAAATCCTTTGCTCCAAATCCACACCTCTTTGTTCTGATCTTATTTTCCCTTGGCTAGATGATCTCATCTTTAGATGATCTTCCAAAGGATTTCCCCATGTTGAGATCTGAAGGCATTTGAGGTTATGGGATTAAATGAACTCTGAAAACCAAATTGGAGACTAAAAGGGGCTAAAACCCTTGGCATGAAGGTAGCCAGATGTGAGGAAAAAACATTCTTGAAGAGAAACACACATTATATTTTCCAGTTAACAACGCATACTTCTACTTTCAGATTGGACACTTAAAGAGAACGCTTTGCCATTTTAGTGATTAAGTCTACTGTTCAGTGTCACATTACCTTGATCCAGACCATGTGCCCAATTGACCAGTTTTATTATCCTCATTCTCCCAGCTTAATTGGCAATCCAGGATTTTTAGGATGAGAGAAAAAAATATTCAACTTCTGTATAGTCTTGGGAAGACTGAAAAAAAGCAGGCCACTTTCTAAAAAGACGGGACTTGTAATTGAAAGGGACATATAAAAAATAATGCAGGGGGGCGCCTGGGTGGCTCAGTCGGTTATGCATCCGACTTCAGCTCAGGTCACGATCTCGCGGTCCGTGAGTTCGAGCCCCGCGTCAGGCTCTGGGCTGATGGCTCAGAGCCTGGAGCCTGCTTCCGATTCTGTGTCTCCCTCTCTCTCTGCCCCTCCCCCGTTCATGCTCTGTCTGTCTCTGTCCCAAAGGAAAAAAAAAAAGTTAAAAAATAATGGAGGGACTAGCACTACCATGGAGCAAACAGCAAACAGATAATAACAGAATTAGCTGATAATAGAGGCAGAGGTGCACACAGATCTATAAGAAGACAGAACAGCACTAAATCTGGAGGAATTTTTATAGAGAGGCTGGATCTAGGAGACTAGAAACAACAATTAATGAATATATGGTGGTGAGTGAGAACCTAGAGGTATTCAAGATGCTTTAGGAGAAGCATCCTGAAGGTACTGATGATGGAGTGTATGACACAGAAGAAAATAACTACAATTATCTTGGGCTAGTTCTTCAAATTCCGTAAATGTAAAATATTTGAACTTGGGAAAGGAAGAGCTGTCTGGACATTGACTGATGATATAATGATCACATTACTTAATTAAAATAATGATACTTGTGTCTAGGAGGCAAAAGGCTAATACCTAAATCCTTCATTGATTATGCTAATATTTGGTTTGGATTGGCACAGAGGGGATATGATTTGTAGTCAGTGTGAATGTGTAGAATAGCTAACCAAACCCTTTATTTGCTTTAAATAAGAGATACATAGTAGCACATGCATTTGTAATATTTTACCAAATAGACATTTATTCATTTGCAAATCTTAGATAAGATTCATGGGTTATTCACAAGTGAGATATATTACATATTGTATATGATCTTTTCCTCCAAAACCGTTAGCCCTAATAGTCCCTTTTAAAGGCTAGAGTCAGTTGTTTTGTAGCATGTGGCCTTTGTTACAAATCATGAGGTTTAAAATCTAAAATAAATAAATAAATAAATAAAATCTAAAAAGTTTCATAAAGAAGAGCAAGAAGCTTCTTAAAAGAATTTCCTTCAATCCATAGTAAATCTTGTTTCCAGATCCATACAAAAAAATAAAAATAGGGAATCTCTGTGGCTCAAGCTTCTTAGAGCTTCTTTTCTTGTGGATTATTTGTCCCAGCTGAGCCCTCCTGCATTGCTGCCTATCTCTGTCACTTCACAGGATTCCCTAGAAGTTTGGCAAATAATCCAGATACCTTTCATAGTCAAGTGAGATTCAATTCCTTCCTGACTGTGTGATCTGAGACTAGGGAGCCAGTGCTTGGCATTTGGTCAAGTTATAAGCCATCTGTCTAGGCAGCATAATAACCATAATTATAAATGTTGAAATAATTACTGTATTCCAGATCCTTCACATGTAAAGTGATTTTAATATTTTCTGGTGTGCCTGTCCACTTATCCATTTATACTCCATTGTTAAGCCAAATTCCACCCTCCCCCCGCCCCCCACCATGTTCCACTCATTCTTTAGAAGAAGTCCTAAGGTTGGAGCTTGGAAGACGTTTTTTTAAACATTTATTTTGAGAGACACAGAGCACAAGTGGGTAAGGGACAGACACACACACACACACACACACACACACACACACACACACACACACACATATACACACACACAGAATCCGAAGCAGGCTGCAGGCTCTGAGCTGTGAGCACAGAGCCTGATGTGGGGCTCGAATCCACAAACTGTGAGATCATGATCTGAGCCGTGGTCTGACATTTAACCGACTGAGCCACCCAGGTGTCCTGGAGCTTGGAAGACTTTGAGGGAATCTCCATCTGGAAGGAAATTAAACTAAAAGAAAAGCTGATCCCATCAGTAGGGATTGTGGGAAGAACAGGGGAGACAAGTAATGACAAAAGATTTGTGTCATAACCTCTTGTCTCTAGGCTGGGGTCCCAGAAGGGGAGATTACATTTGGTGGGTTAAAGGGAATACTAAAGACAAGAGGAGCTTGCCCTGCATCCTTGAGGAGCTCCAAAGACTACACCAGTTACCTGCATGTGACAACTGTACCTCAGGAAAAATAGTAGCATGACATGATTGGCTAACAGAAGGCACTCCTGAGACCATGCTAGTTACCCTGTGCTGTGGAAGGACCAATGCGCTTCCCCTGGTTGCCAGGGAAGGATGTGCAAGTGAACTCAGGATCTGACTGGAAAGCTTGACACTGTGTTTCATCAAGGCTTCAGGGAGTGGGGTCCTGTCTGAAAGATGGATAGCAAACCACTAGATCAGGAAAGGAAAAGGCATTTGCAGCAAGCTCCAGCACCTCAATGGGGCCAAATTGTCAGGGAAAACTGCCAGACCCTGAGGAAATAGAGAACAAGCCCAAAGTGCCCCACATGCAGAGTTTCCCAGAAAATACCACAAGAAGACTCAGAGGTGGGGTGGTACCAATCTTGCCTTAGAAGATACCAACACATTGGCAAAGAATAAAACAAATACCCTCAAAGTTAAAAAAGTATGTCATTCAAGGGAACACACATTAGTGAAGAAATGCACTACATAATTCACTGAAGAGGAGAAGACGGGTTTTAAACACTAAAAGGGAGTTCAGTAAGTGATTGTACTTACTACCATTTTAGTATGCTAGGTAAGATGGACTGGTAGTTAAAACAAGCCTGCTTTTTCAGTGATTAGGACAGTGTTTTCTTAAGCCCAAGAGAGGTCTAGTATTCCAGAGTTACCAATGTTCATGGTTCCTGATCAATTATAGGAGGTTAGGGCCAGTTGGAGTAACCTAACCCCTGTCCTATCTCCTGGGCAAGCACTGCTATCAGTGGAAAGCTTTCCTCTATGTGCTATATATCCAAGGGCCCCTTCAACCGCGGGAGGACCTATGAATTAACAAAGGCCCCGCACCTTCCCATTCCTATATCCCATTTTGGAAAGAAGCAGGGAATGGGAAGAAAATATGAAAGAATGATTTTTCCAAAAGGTACTTGGTTCCAAAAAAGAGTGTTTAAATATTGGGTGGGATTAAATTTATCATATTGTGCTGATACTGCTTTTTTTTCCTTGCTCACCCTGTGAGGTGAGAAGTGAGGTGTCCAGAGGAAGCTCAGGCCGGTTATAGATTATGAAGAAGCTGTCTCCTTCGTCTATCTCTGAGTAGTAGAAATAAATGTGTGACCTTGAAGCATAAACACCATAATACTCGATTCTCAAGACAAGTTTGCATTACTATTTCCCCTTTACAAGACAGGGGCCTGATGTTCAGAGGTACTAAGGGAAGTGTCCAAGTTCACACACTTACTAAGGGAAAGATTTGCAGTAACACAAATTTGTCTGCTTTCATAGTTGTATGTTTCCAAAACAGCAAAATGGTTCATTTTTTAATGTTTGTTTATTTTGAGAGGGCGTAGGAGGAGAGGGAGCGGGTAAGGAGCAGAAAGAGAGAGAGAGACAGAGAGAGACAGAATCCCAAACAGGCTCCATGCTGTCAGTGCGGAGCCCAACACAGGGCTTGATCTCACTAACTGTGAGATCATGACTTGGGCCAAAATCGACAGTCAGGTGCTCAACCGACTGAACCACTCAGGTGTTCCCCAAAATGTTTCTTCGGTAGAGTTAATCCAAGGTACAATCATCATTGTCTCAGGTTAGGAAGAATTTCCTCAAGGAAATTACTTTTTGCGAGAAAAGAAAAATGGTTTGTTTTTTCCCATTAGTTTACTTTTTAAGCAAGTGGAAGTTATAATCCTAATGAACTTTTATAGTTATCCCACCCTCAATTCTTTTTTTTACCCCTCCTCTTTAATTACTTGTATAGAGGATTTAAAGAATAGTTATATTCTACTGCAGCCTGTTTGCCTGCCAGTTGCAGAACTTAATTTTCTTTAATACAGTATATAAAAAGGCACAGATGTTAATCTAGTTTGCCTTAAATACATACTAGGCAAATACAGAATTCTTTCCTTCCTTCAAAGGAGATTAAAATACAACAAGAAAAAAAACCCCTCTAAGAACACAATAGCCGATAGCAAGTAACATCATTAAGTACTTAGTCTGTGATTAAATAGTCTTTTATATTCATGACATGCATGATCTTAGAAAATCCTCATGCTAAAAGGTTGGTACCCTCCTTGCCATTTAGACATGAGAGAACTGGGACTGAGTAGGTGAGTATCTTTCAGCAGAGCACAGAGCTCTCAGATGGTTCAGTTTGCATTCTTAACCTCATTTTGACTGATCCCTTATGTACATTCTTTTAACCACTAAGCTCTCTCTCTCGCCCCTTTTTAGGGGCGAGAAAAAAAAATTTATGTGTTTATTTTTATTTCAGGTTCTTATTTACTATAGTTTACAAAAATGGTAAAATTGGTTTCAGGTGTGGAATTTAGTGAGTTGTTATTTACACACAATACTCAGTGCTTACCACAGTGCCCTCCTTAATAAACATCAGCCATTTAGGCCATCACCTGCCCACCTCTCTCTGTCAACCTTTAGTTTGTTCTGTATAGTGAAGAGTCTCTTTTGATTTGTTTCTCTCTCTCTCTCTCTCTCTCTCTCTCTCTCTCTCTCCTTATCGCCTTTCCCCTATGCTCATCTGTTTTGTTTATTAAATTCCACATGTGAGTAAAATGATAGGTATTTGCCTTTCTCTGACGTATTTTGCTTAGCATAGTACACTCTAGCTCCATCCACATCATTGCAAATGGTAAGATTTCACCATTTTTGATGGCTGAGTGATACTCCATTGTGTACCCTCTACACCTTTTTTTATCCATTCATAAGTCGATAGACATTTGGGCTTTTTCCATAGTTCGGGTATTGTTGATAATGTTGCTGTAAACTTTGGGTGCCTGTGCCTCTTCAAATCTGTATTTTTGTATCCTTTGGCTAAGTACCTAGTAGTGCAATTGCTGGGTCGTAGGGTGGTAGTATTTATTTAACGTTTATTTATTTTTGAGACAGAGAGAGACAGAGCATGAACGGGGGAGGGGCAGAGAGAGAGGGAGACACAGAACTGGAAGCAGGCTCCAGGCTCTGAGCCATCAGCCCAGAGCCCGACGTGGGGCTCGAACTCATGGTCCGTGAGATCGTGACCTGAGCTGAAGTCGGACGCTTAACCAACTGAGCCACCCAGGCGCCCCGGTGGTAGTATTTTTAACTTTTTGAGGAAGCTACATACTGTTTCACCAGTTTGCATTCCCATCAACAATGTAAGAGGATTCCCCTTTCTCTGCTTCTTTGCCAACATCTGTTTTTTCTTGCGTTAGCTTTAGCCATTCTGACAGGTGTGAAGTGGAATCTCATCATGGTTTCATTTTGTATTTCCCTGATGATGAGTGATACTGAGCATTTTTTCATGTGTCAGTAAACCATCTGGATGTCTTTTAGAAAAATGTCTATTCATGTCTTCTGTCCATTTCTTAACTGGATTACTTATTTTTGGGGTGTTGGGTTTGATAAGTTCTTTCTAGATTTTGGGTACTAACCCTTTATCAGAGATGTTATTTGTAAATATCTTCTCCCATTCCATCGGTTGTCTTTTAGTTTTGTTGATTGTGTCCTTTGCTGTGCAGAAGCTTTTTATCTTGATGAATCCCAATAGTTCATTTTTGCTTTTATTTCCCTTGCCGCTGGAGACATGTCTAGTAGGAAGTTGCTGTGGCCAAGGTCAAAGAGGTAGCTGCCCGTGATTTCCTGTAGGATTTTGAATTTTTCCTGTCTCACATTTAGGTCTTTCATCCATTTAAAAAAAGGCCCTGCTCCTATGCATAATGAATTGCCATGTTTCTGAAAAAATTACACTTAGTGGGTGAGTATACTATATGGCATTACATCCAGTTCTAATTCTGGTCCTTGTAGGAACAGATTTCTCTTCAAAGTATCAAGTCATGGGAGAAACTTAGTTGAATTTGAACTTCATGGTCACTACCCTTTAATAAATGATCTTGTTGGTAATAATTTCTTTGCATTATACTACCTTTCATTAATACAAAATTTCACAGTTGGAGCTTTCTCTATTTGGAGAATTCTCTGTGATCTTGCCCTGAAATGACGGAGTTTCTTCCTGATTTTCTCTACTATGCTAGGTAAATATTTTTTGCTTAAATAGAATCACCTTTAAGCACTACAGCTATATTTGGTTACTGTCAGTTCGTTTGGAGATTGAGCAAATTTCATTATATCTTTCAGGGTGTTGTGTAAAAAGGTCTCAACAAAATGTACTATCTCCCTATTTGCCACATAGTGACATAAGAGGAAACTGCAAAAGTCAACTCCAAAACAGGATGGTTTCAATTCAATGGAGGAAAGATTTTAGTGGAATGCATTATTGACATTAATTATTAGAACGAACTATTAACATGGTGTGAAATCTATTCCTGGAGGAGATTTTTGGTCAACTCTGTCAGTGTTGGGCAGTCTTGCCTAGGGGTTTGGGCTTTATTGAGTGGGGTTCCTCCTAGCTGACCCAGCTGCTCTATTACACAGAGAATCATAACTTGGAAACTATATTTCATATTATTTTTTCCTTAAATTTCCTTAATTCCTTAAATTTAACAACAGATGTATGTTCAATTTCTTTTACAAAAAATAGAAATTGTGGTATTACATATACTAGATGGGAAAAGAGTTAGTAAAGTTCTATATTCTGTAAATGATTGGCATTTTTAACAGAAACAGATTCACCAAAATAGATTCCAGAAACCATCCCAAATCGGTTTTCAAGAGGTATGGGGAATATTTTAGAAAAAATATAATGTTTTTGAGTTGTAGCTATTTGAGAATTTCACCATTTCTATTTTCTTTCCGTGGTGCCATAAGAAAAGACCTTGACAAAGTGTGCATTGACCACTTTTCATTTATGCCAGGTTTAGCTCTATGTCTGAAGGGCATATGCGATAAATTGCTCATACATTATCTCATTTGCAGTCTGAGTTTTATGAGCTCCTGTAAAACAATTACCATATATACATTTTACAATAAATGGGCAAACAAAGTGGCTGCAAACAATATGGAAAAGTCAATAATTAATTTCAGATTTCCCAATGTAGCAGAGACACTGGAGCTTTCTCTTCTTTTCAAAAGAAGTGGTTTCTTTGTTAGGAATATGCAAGCATGTTAATTCATTACTGTGTGGTTTCTCTTTTTCCAAAGCTTGTTGAAGGCCTAATTTATGTGCAAGACTGAAAGCTGTTTAAACGGATAATATGCTTCCTTCATGAGAAATACCACCCCTTTATGCTCCATTAAATTCAGACGTTGACTCTATAAGCTACGTACCAATTATTTCTTTCCAGAAACAGCAGCCTAGTTTTTTCCACAAAGGACAACAGATTATTGCAGGCTGCTATTAATCTCCACATAGTCCACAGAATACATAGGACACTAGGGAGAAAACAATTGAGTAGCTATTTTAACATTTGCAAAAATGCTATATGCAGAGGAAATAAAAAAGATGTTTGTTTGCTACTTACAACTTACTTCAGATGTCCCCCCAAATATATAAAAGCCTTTAAATTAATCAATAATGCCCTGCTGGTGTGGAAGCAGTGCCCATGGATGAACACAGATGGTTCTTGATCTGTTTGATCTTCGTTTTCCCCAATACCATGTACGGCCGACCACTGTACAGTTGTACTGTATGCTCCATTTGTTGGATGATGCAGTAAGTGAAATGCCTATTACCATCTTAAAACAGGTTCTTTCATTTTAACAACATTGTTTGGTGCATGAAAATGGGTCAGTTCTCAGTAAAAACCAGAAAAATAATACAGGTACCTCTGCATAACTGACAGACTAGAATTTAATATAATGGCTTTGGATCATTTTGGAGGGTGTAAATTACTCTAACATGACTGTCTACAAAACTATTGTTACTGATACAGGTCCAAGTGTCAAAATCCAAGGAGAATTTTAAGGAGAAGCTAGGAAGTAAGTTATTTAAAAATGGGGACTTTTTAAATTGATCCAGTCAAAAATATTTGAGTGCCTAGTTACTTCACTGTCATTCAACAAGTATTTATTGAGCGTTTGTCAGGACTATCAGTCAACAGGAAGGCGAGTACAGAAATGCTTCTAGTTTTGTAGAGCTCACAATCAAGTAGCACAAACGAGCTGATCATTGAGTCTAAATGGTTTTTCTTCTATGTGCTCTAGTGGCAATTTTTTGGTTTCTTCTTATGCTTCTTTGCTTGTTTGTTTGTTTAATTAGCAGTCCTCTTGTTTCTGAATGGGATTTTCACTCAGTTCTATCCAGATGAGCATTTGGGTGGTATGGTACACAGATCAAAGAGTGAACCCTGGACTAGCTTAAGCCAATTAGTATTTTTTTAAATTCCCTAGAAATTGCAACAGGTATGGGTATGTAGACCAATTGGAGTCCATGAGATAGATGCCAGTTGAAGCTTCAGAAAAAGGGAGTATGTGTACTGAGAATCTTAAGGGGGGGGGTTGACAAATTTGAATATATAACTCTTCTTTGCGAGGTGTATCTGGTGGGCAGAAGCTCAAAGCGTTTGATAATTTGGAAAAGACAGTTTAATTGTTGAAGACATGTGTTGCCGGCAGAGGTAAAGGTTAGGTAATTAAACAAAATGTGGTATTGACCTGGGTACTGACTCCAATTATCAGATCTACTTGACTAAAACTTGGAACATGTATTTACTAAGTATTACACCAGCAAAATTTGCAAAGCCGCATCTTTGGTTCTACACTAGGTACAAGTCATCTAGGTAGTGTAAGACCTAAAACTGAACGGAAAGAAAACCCACAGTAACTGATCAAATTAGCTTTCTCTTTTAGTAAGACAAGGAAACACTGGAGTCACTTAATTGTGCTGAGATTAAAATAAAAATTTTAGTGGGGCACCTGGGTGGCTCGGTTAAGCTTCTGACTTTGCCTCAGGTCATGATCTCAGAGCTTGTGAGTTCAAGCCCTGCATCGGGCTCTGTGCTGACAGCTCAGAGCCTGGAGCCTGCTTCAGATTCTGGGTCTCCCTCTCTCTCTGTCTCTCTCTCTCTCAAAAATAAATAAATATTAAAATAAAAATTTTAGTGATTCTTAACAATGAATAAATAACTTCTATCATAGTTTTAGTAAGCAATTTACTCAAAGGAAGAAATAAACTATACTTAAGCTATGATGCAACAAATAAATTACTAATAGAGAAACACTGGTCCACTTTTGAAAGCAAATTTTGGTACACAAATTTTTCTTGTGAATTTATTGACAATATTAGCAAGGGAGTTAGGTGTTAAGTATTTAATGAAGTTCTGATATGTGTCAGACACTTTCAGAAGTAGTATGTCATTTTATTTGCATGGCAGCTCCATGGACAAAGGTTTGATATTTTCAACTTATTAAGTAAAGAAACTGGATCTCCAAAGGAAAAATTACTTATCAAAGCCTATGTGTCCTGTGAGGGGCAAGCGTTGGGTCTAACTCAAATGTTCATACTTAGCTGAATTAGATCACATTGACCAAATACCTTATGTGTACTTAATCCTAACCAAATCAAAAGGATAAATGGATTTAAGAAGGATGCAGGGAAAAGGGGAAAAGTATTTTTTGTTGACGATGGAGGATATGAAACAGAGGGCAAGCCACTGGGACTGTTGAATTAATTCTCATGCGTGTCCAAGTTAAGTTATAAAACGTTTAATAACAGTGCTTAACATGAATCCGAAAGCTTGTTCTCTGACCTGGATTTCCATTTGGAAACTACTGATAGGATAGAAAAAAGACCAAATGTGATCAGACTCACATGATGTTTAAACATGTGGGATAAGATAAATAGGTAGGTTTTATTTATGAGAATGGAATCATCAACTGCTTACATCTCCCAGTGCCTGGCAGCTGACTGAGAAAGACATGAATCTGGGAAAGGACAATTGGCCTACAAACTAGTACTTTCTTTACATATCCTTTAAAATAAGAGTTGTGTGACCTTGGGCAAGTCAGTTAATACTTAACGGTCAAAGGTTCTGCATCTGTGACATGGGGATAATAAATATACTGCATAAGGTCATTGAGAGGAATAAATGAGATGATAATGAGCTAATAACAGTACTTCATACTTATTAAACGTAAACATTTATTTAATGTTGTTACTGTTATTACAAATAAAACTGTTTTTCCTGGCTTTCTCGTTTAGTAGCTGTAAGATCTTGCACAAATCATTGGGTCTAAATCTTGTTATTCATTTGTGAAAGTTGTTATAATAAACTACTGTGCTAACCTTGCATGCTATGTTTTGAGAATTAAACTGAACAATGAATATAAAAGTACTTGATAAAATTTCAATTGAGGAATGATGTTTGACATCTTTTTGGCCTCTGTAGTACTTGGCAGATAAGGTCACTACCTTTTGCTTAAATAGCATAATTTACATTTCTCAATTTTCTTTATCTCTTTTCCTGTCTGACCAGCTCTTTTTACTTGCCTTTGTGGAATATAGTTTCTTTCTTGACCCCTTAATTGTAAGTGTTCCACAGGGCTTCCCTCAACACCCTACTAGCTCTGCTTAATCTCTGCTACTCCTGTGACTTTGACATCTAAAATCCCTATCTATAGCCTAGTCCTAGACCTTAAAATGAAATTTCCCAAAGGGGCTTGATAACTTAATAGTTAGTGATTGTCAAAATATATTGTATAAACTTTATCAAGCTGTATTCAACCCCAATTTTTCCCCTAGATATTGATAAAGAAGTAACTGAGCTATAGTATCAGACATTGTTAGAATATTTGTCACAATTCTTGGCTATAGGCTTTTGAAAGAAATAAGTAACCTGAGAGGACAAACTAAGTAAATCCAGCCTGATTTAGTTATAGCAAGGACCATTCTGGCATTTAATTTATAGCATCTTCCTCTTCCTCATTCACCTTCTCCATGAAATATTTATTTAGAATTAATTATGTGTAAATAGTAAGTTTTCTGAAGGAAAGAAGAGGTAATCCTAGGGTGTAAAGGGGATTACTTTTTGCTTTAAGTTCACGTATTTTAAGTCATATTCTTACTCTTGCACTTGCTTTAGTGTTTGGGTTCTCATATATCTGAGTTATACTGAGAAATAAGAGTCCCTTTGTAAATATTCAATTTGACAAATAATCTTCTGATTTGAAGTCATTCTGAACGAAGAAAATAAGTGAACTTCAAGTGAAAATTGATGCCTACGTTTGAGTTAAAAAATTGGTTTTCTTCTAAATTGGAGGATAACTCTTCCTTGGGAGGTAATTATTTACCATTGGAAACTGCTGATTTTATACCAAGTCATAATAAGAAATATATAAAAGTCAGATTGGCATGCGAATAACTGACCTGTCTAGTCCCCAGGTACATATTTTACTTTGTATACTTAAAGCATTAAAGCATTTCAAATAGTTGCCTCATTTCAGGATGCAAAACACCTCAGACAGAAAGGACAACAAAATAGCTCCACAGAAGCCAAATGATTTATTTAAATTTTGATTTCCAAATGAGTGAGGATCTCCACCATTGCTTGATCAAATACAAACATACGGTATTCCTATACTCTGTTGGTGAGAATATTGCATATAAACTACTTGTAATTTGTGTTAGCAATCGGTAGTGTATTGCAAAAAGAGAGAGATGTCCAATTACTTAAAGAAAAGAAGCATCTGTCAGAATATAACCAAAAACTCTTTGGAATTGTTAGATAGAAGAATAAAGGTTGATTGCTGAAGGTGTACCTGGAAAATTATCAGTATTTGGGGCGCCTGGGTGGCTCAGTCGGTTAAGCGTCCAACTTCAGCTCAGGTCACTATCTTGCGGTCTGTGAGTTCGAGCCCCGCATCCGGCTCTGGGCTGATGGCTCAGAGCCTGGAGCCTGCTTCCGATTCTGTGTCTCCCTCTCTCTCTGCCCCTCCCCGTTCATGCTCTGTCTCTCTCTGTCTCAAAAATAAATAAAAACGTTAAAAAAAAAATTAAAAAAAAAAAAGAAAATTATCAGTATGGGGAAAACTGAGGGGTTGAAATAAAACCAGTCTTACATGTAAACATTGGTTGATTCAGGATTAATCTATCAATAATTTTTAAGTTGCTGGAAAACTCAGTTATCTAACATGAAGTCTTATATCCTGTTCAATCTTTATAATTCTACGAAGAAGATATTTATACTTTCCGGTTTTGCAGGTGGATTGCTAGATTTACGAATGTTAAGGTGCTTTCTCATGGCTGTATACTTGGTCCTTGGCAGAAGCATGATTCAAATCCAGATCTGTCTGATCCATGCACCCATGTTCTTTTCACTATCCTCTACTGTCATCTCATTACCTCTCTGCAGACTAGAGCAACATTATTATATTTTACATAATGTGATGTAATTTAACGCTAACCAGTGATTTTTTTAAGTTATGGAAATTAATTTTGTCCTAATCCATTTAAAGTAAATCACTCTGTCTTCCCTATGGTCCAGGCCATGTGTTTGTGGGACAGATGGTGTGATCTGAGGTCATGGAAAAATGATGCTGACTGATCCAGGTGGGGATTATTAAGATTTTATGACCTAAAAGAATCAGTCCATCTTACCAAAGACTATGAGCTTGCAAAAATATAACTTGTACACTCAAATTTTTCTTAAGTGTATTTATGGAAATACGTAATGATTTTTAATCTTTCTAATTAACACAATGCTGAGTATCATTTGAAGGACATAATTTTTTAATAAATTGGATATTATACTAATAGGCTTTATAGCTTAAAAAGCATATTACCATAGTTAAATTACTCACTGGACTAACATTTATCTACTTTCTATAAAGTGAGCGAGCATTGAGTTAGGTGCTGGGATGTATCATGGAGGGAAATACACAAAGTCCCTGTCACAGCATAAGGACACAAGGAAATGGAAGGGTAAAACAATTGTAAAGGTCCTGAAGGACAAGAACCTTGTTTTAGAAGAGCAAAGGAACTTGACTTAAAATGGCTGCTAAAGGCAGTTTTCTCCTGATAGAAATTAATTTAAGCTGAGATCTGAAAGATGAATGGGAGTTAACTAAGGTAAAGAATTTTGAGAGAATGTTCCAGTTAGAGAGGAAGTCTGTGCAAAGGCCCAGAAGCAAGAAGAGTATAATTAATTCAAGGAACTGAAAAAAGTCTGATTGGATCAAGGCAGAGAGTAATGTGATGAATATGCAGAAAGAGTAAAGTCCAGAGTACACAGAGGGCCTACTGGGCAGGTTAAAGATTTTGGTTCTGGCCTCAGAGAAGGGAGTAGCCATTGATGTAGTTTAAGCAGAAGCTGATCTGATCAGATTTATGTTTGAGAGATCACTCAAGCTTTAGTTAGGAAAAGTCCAAAGGGACCAGAGTGTATGGAGGGAAAGGAGGAAACTATTGAACAATAGTCAAGATGAAAGAAAATATTTAAATTGGGCCATGGGTGTAGAAGTGGAAGCCGTAAAAGTAGATGAAATGGATTTTGGTTTTTGTAACTATTACATGAGCCTCAGTACCTAGTAAAATTAGAGAATTTTTAGGGAGTCTTGACTGAGCAAATAACATACAGAGTATACTGACGATTTTTCCCAAGGAGCAAAGAGAAAACTGTATAGAACATAGCTGACCTGGCAGTCAGATGAGGTGGAGGAACTCTGAAGTTGTTTCTCTTGTACCCGAGGATAGGTTACCAGTAAAGGGCCATTCACAGAGATGGACAATACTGAAAGACCAGGTTTGCACAGGAGGATTTGGAAGCAGTATAGTACAGTGGTTAAGAAATTGATGTCTGCACCCAGGAAGCCAGGGTTTAATTCTTGGGTCTGGAACTGGTTAGTTTTATGGACTTGGGCAATTATATTCTTTATGCCTCATTTTCCTTATCTATGAAACGAGGATTATCATGATGCTACCTAACTTACTGAGTGCATTATGTGGCACAGAGCAAGAGCTTAATAAATTACTATTATTAGTATGAGTCATTTTGGATGTGTTAAACTTTAGGTCCTTTTAAACAGCCGAATAGAGATGTTAAGTAAGCTTTTAGATGTATGGGTCTAGAGTTGCAGGAAAGACTTAGGAGTCTGTACTGGGTAGGTGGCGACTGAAATAATGGGAATGGATGAAATTGGCTCCTGAGAAAAAACAGAGTGAAACAGAAAAGGACGTTAAGACTTAACTTGGAGAGATAGTCTCCTTTAATGGTCATGTAGAAGATGGGCCTTATATTTTTTTAATACTTTTTAAATTTTTTAAATGTTTGTTTATTTTTGAGAGAGACACACACACAGAGAAAGGGAGCTTGTGGGAGAGGGCTGAGAAAGGAGGAGACACAGAATCTGAAGCAGGCTCCAGGCTGTCAACACACAGAGCCTGATGTGGGGCTCGAACTCATGAACTGTGAGATGATGACCTGAACAGAAGTCAGATGCTTAATTCACAGCCACCCAGGCGCCCTGAAGATGGGCCTTTTAAAGAGACTGAAGAAAATTAACCAAACAGACAATGAAGAAAAACAAAAAAACCCACCTTTTAGCAAATGTATCAAGAAAAAAATGCATGTGCAAAAAGGAAAGAATGATTATTCTTGTCTGATGTAAATCATAGGAGGCAAAAAACTGAAAGATGGCTCTCGAATTTAATTACATGGGGGATCCTAATATAAGGTCAAGGGAAGGGTTGTTGTGTGGCATTATAGGGTCAGATGTCAGAGTGTAATGAATTGAAATGAAAACTAAGTAAAAAAAGAGAATGCTTTCAAAAGTTTAACTGAAAGGAGAAGAGAAAATAGAATTGTTATTTGTAGGGATGGGAAATGAAGAACTCTGAGGATTTTTGAAGATACTGTAGAAAACCTCAAATTGATTCTGTAAGGGAGCAGGCCACATATTGTAATGTCAATTAGGAATTGACAATTTAAAAAAGCAAAGTTATCAAAGTGTCCATACTGAAAAGACAAAACTCAAATATTGGTTTTATATTATCAGCTTGGTCAGCTGCTGATCGCTTCATATAGCCTGCAGGGAGACCAGGCAAACATCTGCCACGTTCGAACATCTGCTTTTGTCAAGATGCTGTTCACCAGAAATAGATTACCCTAATTCCCTATATAGGAATGTATGTCTGCTCTAATTTCTTGTCTTCTCCTTAAGTTCCCAATTTTGAGTTTCTCTGTTGATAGGTCCTGGTTTTGGAACCAATGTTAACACTGACTCTGGCTGTCACCCCTATTGGCCCTCAGCAGCTCCTATCCTTCAGCTGGTAATTTATTTGTTTCATACCTGCTCATTTCCTGGCAGGTGAGCTGCCTTTTGTCCTTTTGTCCTACTGAGGTTCTAGTCATTGTTCTAAATACTAGGTAATGGCAGTGAACATACCCTCCCCCCCGCCAATCCAAGCCCTCAAGAAAATTACTTTCTAGTGAGAGAGAGAATATATGCATAGACCTCTATGTGCATAAATGAGTGAAGTTACTTATCTGGGATTACACAGTGGGTGAAATGTGCACACTCTTGTCAATGATTCTATTGAATTCAACTTGGGAAGTTTAAAAGAATTACCCAACAACTGGCCCAGGAGTAATTCTGTCTACATTTTGTGCAATTCTGAGAATTGCACAGAAAAATTACATAGAAAATCATCAAATTTTTACATTTGTGTGATTCTTATATAATTTTGTGGGTGCAATTGAAACATCTCGCATGGTGGTGGGAATATATTTATGGTTGTTTTGCATCTTTAAGGTGGTCACAAAGTAGTGGTAAATTCTGGAAAATGCTCTTTTACTAGAGAGATTTTCCTGCCGCTACTCCAGAAAGAGTTGTGGTTAAGGTCCTGTTTTATGTCATGTAGTAGCTTGAAGCCAGTATGGTAGGATCCATTGCATGCCATTAGGTCTGATAAGGTTTTTATTTCTTTAACAATCGTTCTATTAAACAGTTGTGAATGGGGGATGGGAAGGAATCAGGGGTGAGGACTGTCAGCCTATGTCCAGTGTTAGGACGCTTGAGTGTCCCGGTGTGCCAGCAAACGATTGCGGAGTGATGAGAACAAAGGAGGTTTTAATGCTGATCTTCTCCATATGAGTCTTGATGCTGGATCTTTCTGCCTTTGCCTGAATGATTTCACTTTTATTCTCACCATTTCCCTCTAGCACTCAGTAATGGAATAGTTGAAGCAATAGGTATCTCAAGAAATAAAGCATTATTTATTCATGTACTTCTTTATTTCACATTTTAATGACTGCCTACTGGACAAGGTAAGAGTAAAAGTTTGGGGAATCCAAATACCCAAGATACAGTTAATGCATTTAAATTGATTAAAATTTAGTGGAGAGAGACAGAAAAATAATGTTAAAATAAATAGTGATGAATGGGAATATATCATAGTAGTTAGCAGTCTGAGCTTGGGAATCTGATGATAGAACTGGATATGGGAGTCCAAATTCTGGCACTTAAGGCTAGCAAGCCTTAGATAGTGATTCAACACCTATGGTGATGCCATTAGTAACTGAAACACAAAGATAATGTGAAGATGAGAGAAAACGATTCAATAAACTCTGACAACGTCTGGCATTTTATAGGTTAGCCTGCATAATTGCTCGTATTGGTGTTTCTTATATAATAGAGGCATACACATGGTGATACATGAAGAAGGGAAAGGACATGGGAGGTGGAGTGTCACAGAAGATGTTCTGAATAAGCGACACAGTCTGAGTCTTGATGCTTGAAAGATGAATAGGGATTAGGAAAGACAGAAAATGTAGGGGAGGGAAGGAAAAGGGTTAGGACAGTGTCTGGAAATATATAATTAACTTTTGGAGTGATACAAAAAATTCTATGTATTTGGGGAAAAAATGTTAAAGTGTGAACATGGGAAAATCTTACATGAAAGGCCTTGTGTAGTAGTAGGTTCTTGGGAAACCACCTAAGTTCCATCTTTCCATGAGTCTTGGCTACGTGTGTTTGTGATACTGGGATATCCTTCCAATGAATTCATAAATCTTCTTCTCTTAATTTCAGCATTCTAGCAATTCTGTTGCTTATAGTAAGAACAATCCAAAATATTTAGCTAAACTAAATTTGAAATCATTTTATTCATCATTATCGGTTCATGGAAAGAATTAAAGTTTAACTCATAGAGAAGTGTCACTCTTCTAATCCTCGTATTTTTGAAGCTAGAGATAAAAAGTCTTGCTTAGAAGTGGCACAGCAGATGCGCCTGTGTGGCTCAGTTGGTTAAGTGTCCAGGTCTTGATTTCGGCTCAGGTCATGATCTCACTCTGTGAGTTTGAGCCCCTGACGGGGCTCTGCACTGATAGCATGGAGCCCGCTTGGGATTCTTCCTCTCCCTCTCTCTGACCCTCCCTGGCTGACACATGCACTTTTTCTCTCTTTCTCTCCCTCTCTCAAAATAAATAAACTTAAAAAAAAAAAAAAAAGGGCACCGTCATTATCCTCTCTGTGGTTCTTCTTCCTTCTGAGAGGGTGGAGGGTTGAGCCAGGAAAGTGCCCAGTTCTTCCTGGATAGAAGCACAGACATCTTTGTCTGCTTTTTTGTGTGTTTTTAAATACATCGATGAGGGGGCCTGACACAACTCCAAAATGCTGGAGGAATGCAGTTAAGATCCAGGATTTCTGGCTTGTTCTTTCTCTGCCTCTAGTCTAGGCAGAATGCCTTTCTACATGGTGCTAGTTTAGGTTACCCCAAAGAATATCCTGGAACCCATGTGGAGCCAAAGTCCAGCTGGAAATAACATACTGTTGTACTATTCACTCCCTTGGATGTTTGTTTCCCCAGTGGCAGCTGTAGCGATAGCTGCTTGTGGAACAAACTGTTTCAGTGCTCCTGGGTTTATGCTGTCTCCCTTTGTAGAAAATATATCAGTGTATACCACCTCTTTGGCATGATCTCTGAGAACTACCTCATATCATTACCGTGAGGATTGAAGGAGCTCTCATAGGTGAAACTTGCTTGGAAGTTGATTGAATATGGTGGGTCATGTCCATTCATTATGACCCTATCCTACTGAGTGGGATAAGGAAAAACGATACACGGGATCTGATTTTCCTTTCTGTAGTCACTGTTGTAAATTCAGGGAGTGGGGAGGGGACCTTAGATTTACTTCCCACTCCATTATGTTGAGTTCACAAATGAAAAGTATAGGTCTACCTTTAAATAATAAAAACTGCATATTTCCCAGGAAAGTTCTAGTATTTTCAATTTAGGATTATTCCAGATGAAGAGATCCCATTCTAAATTCTTGTTTTCTAATTTTTTGAGGCATGTTTTTTTTTTTTTTCCTTCAAGGAGAAATTTTAATATCTTTCCTAAAAATAACAAAAACATAGCTTGTGGTTAATAAAGTCAACCTTTTTGTTTTGTTTTGGTAGAAGTTTTTTTTTTTTGGGGGGGTGTGTTTACAATGGAGATTATTGCATAGGAAGTGAGGGACAGGAGAGACTGAACTATCGCTTGATCCACATTGTTGGGAAGTTGGGGAACTTAACTTTTTCTCATGTTTTGACTCTCTCTTTGTCAGGTAGTGTAGTTATGGCTGAAGTGAGTGTTAACAATCTTGCTTGGGGCTAAAGAAAATGCTAGGCTACTTTAAAACAGGATCTCACCACTTTTGGCATCAGGTCAAATTTGCGGCACCAGCAACTAACTCTCTTGTAATCTGTTTTCTCCAGAGTTCACTGAAAATGAGTAATTCCACGAGTCTATATGCTTGCTCTTTTGTTGTTAGAAATATTCTTCCGTGAATCACTCGATAGCTATTTTCTCACATCACTGTATGCTCAAAATGTTTTCTCTTTTAATTAAACAAGACAAAAAACTTAGGCTTGGGTGGATATGGGTCTACCAAAGCTCTCTTTAAGGATACAAGAGCAAGTAAAATTACAAGGCCCTTTCGGAGAACAACCATCAACTATTCTGCAGATGTACATGTCCATCCCTGAAAAGTCTAACTTAGAGTCGACTGTCATCTGTGCATCTCCCACCAGGCTTATCCTATCTGTATCTCGAAGTCGAGAAAAGAAATTGAATGCATTATCAAAGACCCAACTTCCTTCTTCTGTAGTCAGTGACCTGTTGGATACAGAACGTTTAAAACCTCATCTTCCATGTAAGAATACTGTTTGTTTTCCCTGTCATTTATTGATTCACTGTACTAATATTTATTGTCCACGCACAATGCCCTGGATACTGTTTAGGTTCTGGCATTATTTTAGTTAAAAGTGTGACAAAGATACAACCAATTCTATTGCTGGGTTAACAGCAGTAAAATTAACAACAACAACAAAAATACATGGCATTGCACCAGATAATGATAGCTGCTATGAAGACAATGATCAAAATAAAATTAGCATCTTTGGTCTTAGAGGTAATGGCATTTGATAGCTTTGCTCTGCCAGCATTGTTTTCAGTCTTGTGGAATTCATCTTTTACTGGGTCTTCAGAGGTATTTTACTGAGTTACAAAAGACCAGTCATTGCGCTGGAATCCCTGCTCTTGATCTTTGTGTAGGTGGTGCTATCCTTTTCCCGATGTTGTTGGATATCTTGTTCAGTCTCTTACCTGTGGTTCTCTTTGAATATCTCTCTCATTTCTCTTTTTCTCATTTGCTTTAGACAGGATTTTTCTTTTGCTCCATATGGTAGCTGGATGTCAATAGTCTCAGACTTGTAGTTGTTATGACATCAATCACCCAGAGAGAGAGGGATCTTGGCAGTGGTTTGATGAAAAGAAAACTATATTTGTGGAATTTCTAGATTTCCATGTGTCAATACCTCTCTTATGGCCAATTTTAAGCTACCAAAATGACCTCACTGGACATGGAGTTTGAAAAGGTTCAGATCTTATGTGTACACTTCTTAAGTGTGCCTGTCTACGCAGATGTCTTATGGGTACATGTCAACTACACTTCAGTCGAAATATGGAATATTTGCATTTCTTTGGAAAGTTCCTTTGTTCCCTTTGCATTCAGTACGCCACTCCCACACCAAGGCAGCCACTACTGTGATTTCTATCACCATAGGTGAGTTTTTCCTGTTACCGAACTTTAAAAACACAGATTATGTGCTCATTTGTCTCTAGTTTCTTTTGCTGAACATAGTGTTTGAGATTCATACATGATGTTGTTGCATATGTCCTTTATGCAATGATGTTGTTGCATATGTCTGAGTAGTGTTTAGTTGTGTGACTCTACCTCACACTGAGTATCCATTCTATTGGACATTTGGATGGTTTCCGGTCTGTGGTGATTATAAATGAAGCTGATAGGAATATTTTTGGATATGTATTTTTATGGATACATGTTTTTATTACTCTTGGATATATTTTGAAAAGTGAATTGCTGGATCATGGGGTAGATTTGTGACAACAGCTGCAAAGTGTTTTCTAAAGTTTTGGTATAATTTTATATCCCATGAGGGATGCATGCTATTTGCCTCAAATCCTTAACTACTCTAGTATAGGTATGGACAGTCTCTGGAATTTTAGCCACTCTCGTGTAAAGTGGTATCTCACTATGGTTTTGCTTGCATTTCCCTGAAACTCATGATGCCAAATACCTCTTTTTGTCCTCACTGTTTTTTCATATGTCTCTTTTTTTGTTCAGCATCTTTACAAATCATGTTTCTTTTCTTCATGTTAATATGTTTTCATATTGAATTGTTTGTCTTTTATTATTGAACTGTCAGATTTAAAAAAAACAATTTGGATAAAAACCCTTTGTCAAAAGTACACACCGTTAATACTTTTTCCATGTATACCACCTTTTCTATTTTCCAAATGCTCGTATTTTGTTAATGACAGCTTTTAATATTCATGGAACCCAACCCATCACTTGCAGATGCTTTTCCTAACCTGTTTAAGAGGTATTTGCCTACTTTGTGATCATCAAGATAGTCTAGGGTTTTTTTTAAGAAGCTGTAACGTTAGCTTTATGTTTAGTTTCTGATTCACCTCAAATATATTTTTGGGTTTGATGTTTGCTAGGGGTGAGAATTGGTTACTTTTGATTTATATATCCTGGTGTTTCAGCACCATTTGTTTAAAAGATTTCTTTACCAGTGACCTACCTTGGAAATGAGGAAAATTGTTTAGCCTTATGTATGTGAGAATAATCTCTGGATTTCCTGTTACATTCCATTGATCTGTTGGTCTACTTTTAAATCAGTACAAGACTGTTTTGATAAATGTTGCTTTACATGGAGTCTTGAAATATGATAATGTGAGTTCTCCAACTTTGTTCATTTTTCAGTGTGTTGACTCTCTCATTATCTTTTCATTTCCATATTAATTTGTAGAATCTGTTAGCCCATTTCTACAAAATATCCTTTGTAATATTAATTTGGAATGCATTAGATCTTTAAATCAACTTTGGGAGAATTGAAATTTTAATAATATTGAGTCTTCTAATCAATGAACAGGACAAATCTCTCCCTATATTTAGCTTTGTAGTTTTTAGATAAAGGTCTTATTATCTCTAAATGGTTCAAATATTTTATTGGAAATGCCATTTAAAATGTTATTAAAATTTTTTTTAACATTTATTTATTTTTGAGAGACAAAGAGAGGCAGAGCATGAACAGGGGAGGGGAAGAGAGAGATACAGAATCTGAAGCAGGCTCCAGGCTCTGAGCTGTTTGTTAGCACAGAGCCTGATGCGGGGCTCGAACTCAGGAACTGAGAGACCATGACCTGAGCTGAAGTCAGACACTCAACCGACTGAGGCACCCAGGCGCTCCCCCCATTTAAAATTTTATTATCCAGTTGTTTGCTGATAATATGTAACCAGGTTACAAGTAATAAATACGACACTCTCGCTTAACTTACTAGTTTTGATATTTGTTCTATAGATTCCTTAGGATGTTTCATGTAGGTCATCATGTTATCTGCAAATAGAGACTATTTTCATTCTTTCTTTCAAATCTGCTTATCTTTTACTTCTTTATCTTGCTGTATGTACCTGGTTAGGACTTCCAATGCAATATTGATTAGAAATGGCAAAGAGCAGAAATTCTTGCCTGTTCTGATTTTAAAGAGAGATGCATTCCCATTTTCACCAGTAAGTATAATGTTAGCTGTAGACACCTGTTCCAATGATCATATCTCTTCTTATTTATTCTGTTAAAAAATAGGAAAAAAAAGTGATTTTTGAATGTTACTCCAACCTTATATACCTGGAATAATCTTCACTTCATATATTACTAGATCCCATGTGTACATTGGTAGGTACAATTTTTTGATAATTTTGTGATTTTTACATCTGTTTTCAAGAGTGAGGTCAAGCTATAATTGTTTTTCTGATATTTTCTATTCCAGTTTTCAGTATCAGAATTATGATTAGCTCATAAAAGCAGACATAAAATATAGTCTGTCCACTATTTTTAAAGAATTAGTGAAAATCTGCTGCTTTTTAATTCTTTAAGTGTTGGGAAGAATTCACCTGTGAAAACGACTGGGCTTAGTTTTTTCCTTATGGGAAAGATTTGATTACAAATTAAATTTGAAAAGTAGGTATAAAACATTAATATTTTTCATTTCTTCTTATGTCAGTTTTGCTGTTCTATTTTTCAAATAATTATCCATTTCATCTCAATTATCAAATTTATTGGTATAAAGTTCATAATACTGCTTTATCTTTTTAATGTTTTTAGACTCTGTAGTAGTAATCTGTCTCAATCTTCAGTTTGTAAATGTGTGTTTTCTTTTTGTTTTGCTTGATCACGGTTTATCTATTAATCTTTTCAAAGAAACAATTTCACTTTGTTGCTTTATCTGTGCTTTTTGTGTTTTATTGATCACTGATTTGTATTTATTGTTTCCTTTTCCCTACTTAGTTTGATTTGCTTTCCGTTTTTAAAATCAATGGACATGGAAAATTAGATTATATAAGTGTCCTTTTTCTAACATAAACATCTTAATTATAATAAAATTTCCTCTAAGTCTTGTTTTATCTATCACAGTTTGAAATATTTTCTAATTTTCTTTGTGGTTTCTTGTTTAACTCATTGTTTATTTAGAAACATTCTGCTTAATTTCCAAATAGTTGAGAATTTTCTTTGTCTTTTTATTGTTTTGTAATTACTTCCATAAAATTAGAGGTTCAGAGAACACAAGTGTAAGGACTCAGTTCTTTTAAATTTACTGAGAATTGTTGATAATTCAGGATATGGCCTATTTTGGTAAATGTCCATTGTGCACTTGAAGCTGACATGTGTTTGGCTGTTATAAGGGTATTGTTCTATTAATGGCTGTTCAAATTAATTGATAGTATTGTTCAAACCTTCTACAATCTTGCAGCACTTCTTGCTAGTTTTTCTAATAACTAAGAGAAAATTGCTAAAGCCTCTTCATATGTTTAAAGATTTGTCTATTTCTCCATTTAGTTCTGTCAGATTTTGCTTTGTTTATTTTGACACCTTGTTTATAGCACATATACATTTTTCATTTTCATGTCTTCCTGAATAATTGATCCCTTTAGGATTGTGAAATTTTTTCTCTATCTCTTGAAAAGTCTACTTTGCCTGATATTATTATAATCTCTCTAGATTTTTTATGTTTTATGTGTGCATGGCATAACTTTTTCTCTCCCTTTACATCTTTGTCTTTATACTTGAAGTAAATCTCTTACAGTCAGCGTACAGTTCAATGTCTCTCTATTACATATCTTATAATCTAGCTTTAACTGGAGTATGTGGATAATTCAAATTTATAATAATTTTTTATGTATTTGTGTTTATATTGACCATCAGACTATTTGCTTTTGCTTTATTTCTATTATTTCTTCCTCTCTTTCTGGATTAATTATTTTTCTCTTGCAGTACTCCATTTGGATTACTCTGCTTTTTGTTTTAAAACCATGACTCTGTGTGTGTGTGTGTGGTGTGTGTGTGTGTGTGTGTGTGAGAGAGAGAGAGAGAGAGAGAGAGAGAGGGAGAGGGAGGGAGGGGGAAAGAGAGAGAAATTACCCTTGGCATTATAATATGCAAGCTTATAACTTTCTACTTACAATTTGTATCCATACTTTTTGTAAAATTTAAAGAACTTACAGCAGTGTAATTCCATTAACCACCTAACCTTTGTGTTATTATTTTTGTATTATCTTCTATGTTATAAATTGTAAAATAGGTTGATATTTTTTGTTTTAAGCAGCAACATTTTGATTAATTATAATTGCTAATTAATTAGTTTATTTTTCTGTAAATTCACATTTTTATCTGGATTTTACTTTTTTCAGCCTGCAATGGCTCTTTATCCAATGTTTTTCTGTTGGCGATGACTTTCTCAAGTTTCACTTGTTAATAAACACATAAGCATAAAAATATATAAAAGGAACCAATTCTATACATTTATACACAACGAGTTGTTTTTAGTTGAGGCCCTAGAACAGATTTACATTGATTGCTTCAAAGCTCTTTTCTGTTCTCTCTTTTTATCAAATGCTTTTTTTTTCTTGATTTTGGGTTTCTTTCCTCTACTTCTTCACATGTGCAGAAATTATTATGATGGCCTTTGCTAATGGCGTATTATAGGTAGTCTGAATTATGTTATCTTCCTTTAAAAGTTTTGGATTTTTTTTCTGAAAAGAAATGAAAACCCTGAGAGCTTTTATTATCCTGACAGGCTTGGTTTTACTCTTTAAAAGAGTGAGTATATTTTGCTTTTGTCTTTAGTCCTAATTCATTTCATACTCTAGGACATAATCCTTGCTTCTAAGTTCTGACATTCTGAGGTCTCAACTGAATGCACAAGGTGTTCATAGGGGTCTCTTTACTCAGGCAGAGTATCCCCTGGCACTGTGAGACTTATATCTTATTTCAGTTTCCATCTCTGAAAGAGTTTTCCTAGGATCATGTCGGTAGAGTTTTGACCTAGACTTTTGCAACCGAGACACTGGCAAATGACATGCAACTGACCCCTGTGAAGTTTTTCATACTCCTGCCAACTTTCTCTTCTCTACTATTTTGCTCAAATTCCAGCAGGTTTAATAATTTCTTCCTTAGCTGAACGACTCTAGGATTCTTCTTGGGCTTCACCTTCTTCTATGGTAGAGAAGGTACTCCCAGTGAGAAATGTAGGATACATGTTTTTTGTTTGTTTTTGTTTTTTTGTTTGTTTTTTCCTCTGGGAAGGGTCATCATTGTGTTCTGTTTGATTTACA
This sequence comes from Panthera tigris, assembly GCF_018350195.1. Classification (NCBI taxonomy): domain Eukaryota; kingdom Metazoa; phylum Chordata; class Mammalia; order Carnivora; family Felidae; genus Panthera; species Panthera tigris. Next base: position 47,863,338 of record NC_056672.1, read on the forward strand.
GTACCCAAAAAGAGGTGCTTCATATATTGTGTTCATTTTTATAGTTGGTGGGAGTAAACATCCAATATATTTCATCGTAGCAGAATTCAAACTCTGTGTCTCTTTGCAGATTCATATTGACTGACTTGGTTTCATGGTTGCAATACAAACTTTTTGGCAAATAGACATGTCTCTTTACTCTTTTAAAAAATATTTCCCACATGGTTGGTACATACTAAGCCACTGTTAGTTCTTTATTAATAAATTGAAAATGTGAAATGTGTATTTGAAAAGAAGCCCAGGATATTACATAAAAACGACCTGACTCATTTTTTGTTCTTTGTCCGAGAGACTATCGCAGACCCCTGTGTTTTAGCTCCTCAGGACAGAATTTTTGAACCATACTAAAAATATCAACTACTATGAAACATTTCTTTGTTTTTCCTACCTCTTGCCTTAATATCTTGACAATTCCTAGCATGATACTCTCTCTTCCTTAACTCTTCAGTTCATACATTCTGTCCTTAGGGACAAACTATTCACTTGACATAAAATGATCACCGGAATGTACATAATTTCAAGGTAAGTGGATTTGAATGTAAGCTGAGGAAGAGAAGAACAATGTGAACATTTATCATTGACATTTGCATTTTTAAAATTTAGTCCTATGACAATCTTTAGAGTTATATAGTATTGTCTGTCTTTTGTAAAGGCAGTTATAGTAAATAATTTTCCCAGAAGATGTATGCCCTGAACTGTTAGGATCTTTCTTCCCAAATCCCTCAACTGTGGTTTTGTTAAACTCCATTTGAACTTCAGTAGTGTTATTAAAATCTGAATAACACTACCAGCCTCACAAGGTGTTTTAGAGCATTAAAAATTGTAATACATGCAAAGTCCCAGGCATCTTCTGATTAGTTTCCTCCTATATAGGAAATTTTTTTTTGAGGACCTAGTTTATGAACAGTAGAAGTGGATTTTGAGCCAGTACATCATCAGTGCTTCTTACACTTTGTTGAATGAATGAATGAATAAAGTTCTTCTCCTTGTTCAAAAGTACAATCCATTCTAATTGAAGTGAGGCCATTTGTTGTACCAGCTTTGAATTCAAACAGATCTGAATCTTAAAACCTGGCTCTGCTTCTTCCATGATGATAATTATATAATCATAATTCCCAGGAATTACATGAAACACAGAGAAAAAAATTAGCAAGCAAACCTAGTTAATGTGATATAAGATAATAGTGTTTTGGTGTAAAAATATAAAAAATGGGGCACCTGAGTGGCTAGGTCAGTTAAGCAACTGACTCTTGGTTTTTGGCTCAAGTCATACTCTGATGGTTTCTGAGATTGTGTGCTGACAGCATAGAGCAGATAGGGATTCTCTGTCTCCCTCTATTTGGCTCTCATCCTCCCTCCCTCCCTCTCCCCCCACCCTCTCTCTCCCCCCACCCTCTCCCTCAAAATAAATAAAATCTTAAAAAAAAAATTCACACATTTTCATCCAGGAAAACCATATTAACAAATAAGGAACACTTTAACTTGTGTTTTAAAACTTCATGTTGAGGGGTGCCTGCATGGCTCAGTTGGTTGGGCATCTGACTTCGGCTCAGGTCACGATCTCCCAGTTCATGGGTTCTGCATCTGGATCTGTGCTGATGGCTCGGAGCCTGGGGCCTGCTAGGATCCTGTCTCCCTCTCTGTCTGCCCCTCCCCTAATCGTTCTCTTTCCCTATCGCTCTCTCTCAAAAATGAACAAACATAAACAAAAAATTTAAAAAATCTCATGTTTAAGAAAATGGTCTGATAGAGTCACATATGGATATATTTTAGTGAAGGGTAAAAATTTTCCACAGTTCTTCAACTGTGTTGTTTTTAAAAATCAACGGATATGGAGAAAGTTTATAAAAAAGGGAGATAGCCAAATTAGGAATAAATTAGAAAGTATATTCTAATCTATTGTGAGGCTATACCTGGACTGTGCCATTAACTAGTTGTGTCCTTTAATGAAAATAACTGCTATTTCTTGTAATCTCAAATAATTGTGCCATAAAATGTCCACATTCCTCTTCTAAAAATTCCCTGATTCAACATATTTTGTATGCTTGTTAGCTACTTTAGGATTATGCAACTAATCAAATAGGGTTCTAGGTTGAAATGAACTGACTTTTCTCATCTGATATTCCTTCTATATTTAGCCTCCTATTTTCTGTACTGTGACTGTTTTACCTTCACTCGTACATACATCATTTCTTAAACCTTCACCTTGAAAATTCACCTCGTTAAAATACCAAAACATTCCTTAAATAACAAGCCTATGTCTCGAGGTAGATTTCTTGGATATTTCTTTGCAAAACAGAACCTAGAATTTTGCCCTTTATGATTTATGAAAAGTGTGGGTCATTCCACAGCTAGGTCTTACTTCTAAAGTAAGTGCCATTTGCTATCCACATTTGGGGATTCATTTATTAAGAGGCTGAGATATGAACATCTGTCCATGTTCCAACTGAACAAATCATTGTAAGTAACCTTTCTAACCCAAGTTCAATGGCTGAGACCATTATTTATATCTGAGGGGTTTTGTTTTGTTTTTGCAACAAAAGCCATTCTCTTACTGTACTCTCAACAACCGCTTGTATTGCATTAATCAGACCTTAATTAACAAGGAAGAAAGGTGATAATTTACATTTATTTCAAATTGACACATTGTGCTTTATTTAGCAAATGAGACCTGTCAGGCACTGCCAGTGACGCTTAGATTGAAGACAGAGTGTCGAAAATATGTCTTCCACCTGCCTGTGACTTTGTAGGAGGGAACTTTCAGTGTGTTTACACAGGGATCATTAGACGTACCTCATGCTAAGCGTTCATGAATCTTTGAATAAGAAATGCTCAAAGGTCATCAGGTATGAAATATTTTATAATGACACACTGCCATAAGGCATGAGAAACTGATTTATCCTCCAAAGTAAACTCAGAGGATAAAGGAAAGAGAAACAGGTCTCCAAACCATTGTAGGTCTATCTGAAGAGTGGAGGGTTGAAACTGTGAGAAGGAGGGCTAGGAAAAGTGTATTGACTGAGCATCCTGCAGTTCAAAGATGGGTTGGGGGTCTTAAGTAAACAGATGAGCACTCGAATTTATTATCAGCTTTTGAGAAAGGACATTAAGTTGCTATCAAATGTTAGGAAGAGAAGAGAATTTAGGAATCAGAATCACCAACCCACTAATTCTATGAGGTGAAAATGGAAAATTAGATAATTGGTTGGCTCCTTCTTGCCTTTCACTGGCCATGTTAGGAAAGGTTGAATTTGAAATTTAGGAAGGCTGAAAGAAGTGGATAGTTAAAGTAGATCCATGTTTTCCTCCTGCTCTTTTAATCTAAGCATGTTTTCAAGGTTTTTATTATCATATATTTCATGCCACAGTTTAAGCCAGGCAATAAGAAAGGTCCTGCAAGCTTCTCTCTTCCATGTTGGATGAGCTTAGACCCTTGATCACCCCCTATAGGATGCTGTGCATGTGCCGGCATCCATGACTTGTCTCATGTCTTTTTTTGTTGAGATGCCTGCTCCATATACTCTATATGGGAAACCTCTTGGCAGCTTTAAAATGTGGCTCAAATCTCATCCCTCCCCACCCCAAAGCTTTTGTTCTTCCGGGACTTCTGTGCTCCCAGAGCATTTTAAGTGGCACTTATCACATTGTATATATACCTCTTATCTGCCGACGTGTAAGTTCTTATTTATCTTTATTTCCTCCTTGCTCAGTCCAGCGTCTGGCACAAGGAAAATCTTTCAAAGCTGCTAGTTGAATTAGATTAAATTTCAATACAAAATTCAGTGTTCCAGCTGAATATTTCCAGCTGGAATTTTGTTATGGTGAAATTTTTATATTTGATCTTTGTACTGTGTCACTCAACTGGCCCAGGGATATGTATGTATACTCAGAGGTGTAATTGTGCTGCTGAAGATAAAATTTATGTGATATATACCATATATAGTATGCATCTATTAATGCATAGAAACAGCATATACAATCTCAAAATGTTAACCCCCCCTCAATTACACAGTTTTTGTAAATTTGTAGACTCTCTTCCATTACTTTTATCAGTTGACTTTTTTATTAACATAAATCATTAGAGAAGCTTAAGCCTTTCAATCATTCAGCTCCTGATTTGCATGCTAATTTGTCTCCTTATTTCTTAATAAATAAACTTGAGCAAGTTACTTAATCTCTTTTGTTAGTGTTTTAAAGTTTATTTTCTTTAGAGATAAAGAAGCTAATCACAGCTACCTCATTTTATTATTTTAAAAGATAGAATGGATAAGATGCACCAAGTCCCAAGCAAATCTTAATTGTTCGATTCATGTTTACTACCCTCTCATCACTCTTAGGATCATATTGTAGAAAGTACATAAACTTATATGTCAAGGGACTGAAATTCGCATCAATTAATGACACTGAACAGGTCTCTTAACCACTGTGAAATGCCGTTGCCTTGTTTAAAAACACAGTTTCATCGAAATAGCGGCCATTCTATGAGAGAAGCTCTTTGGAGGAAAGAGAGATTTCTTGTTTGATGAATGTTGTTGCAGGTATAAAGCCAAATGCAGATGAAAAAGACATGATAGGGCATGATAGACTATGATGCCAAATCTGCATAGTCTCACAACACTAAATTGATGGTAAGGTTTGAAGTAGAAATGTTTCCTATTATGATCTGCCCAGTAGGAATATTGATTTTTATTTTCTCAGGTATGCTAAAGAAAACATATTATTTATGGATCAAAGTTGTAAATTTTGTTTTATAGGTAAGATTAGTAGGAATTAGAAAAAATGTCCACTTTTAAAATGGATTTCATTATTGCAGATAAGTTGTTCTATGAATGTTCAGTAGCAGAGCTGGGGCTAAAGCTAGGTTCTTGTCTACTCCCATGATTTCAGCTCTTATCTCTAAGGGAAGAAAGAATTTCCAGATCTCCACATTCTCTTTTTCAATTGCTTGCTGACATATCGCTAGATAATTTAATACTAGTATTGTAAACATAAAATATTACAAATATAGTTGTTAGTAATTTTAAAGTGCCAATTCTCCACACACTTATTACTTATCTAGATTTTCCATTCTCTTGGTCACAAAGAATCAAAATTTGTTTCATTTCATTCCATCTATTTCCAAAATCTGTAGTGTCTCATTCTGGAGTGTTTATTGCAAAGATCTCTTCTATACCCACCACCTCGACCGCTGTTGATGATTACAACATACAGTTGCTGCCTTTGGTCCTTTTCTGAAACCATTTTTTAAAAAATATATATACTTTATCTGTATAAATTTTTCAAAAAAATGACAGGCCATATTGTGGCTTCTCACTGCCTAGAGGATTAACTTTAGTTCCTTGAGCCTGGCACACAGGACTCGTCGGAAATGGTTTAATGATTGCAGTTTTTGAGAATTCAGAAGGTTCCTCTCACAGAAGATAGCTGGAAGACATGAACAACATACACACTTCTAACAATATTTTGAAGATTTACAGAGCAAAGATTGGGGAGGAGACAGAAATCCAGAGAGAGGAACCTGGAATTTACCCTGGTAATGCATTGAGATTTGGGCAAGGGGTAGTGCTCTTTGAAAATCTGGAAAGTGCTTTTGAGAGGCTCTTGAGTATATGGGGACAAAGTTGGAATTCGGGGCCTGATGTGGTCCCACTAACACTTGTGTGCTTTGAGGTGGAGGTTCTAAGAGCTTCACCACAGAAGTCAGTCTTGGTGATAAGCAGACAAGCCCTCACAGAATCTAAAGTCTAGCATTAAATAATTTCAGAGCTTCCAATTCGACTAAGGTGATCTTAGATTAATAGTGTCCCTAGGGGGGCGCCTGGGTGGCTCAGTCGGTTGAGCGTCCGACTTCAGCTCAGGTCACGATCTCACGGTTTGTGAGTTCGAGCCCCGCGTCAGGCTCTGGGCTGATGGCTCAGAGCCTGGAGCCTGCTTCCGATTCTGTGTCTCCCTCTCTCTCTGCCCCTCCCCCATTCATGCTCTGTCTCTCTCTGTCTCAAAAATAAATAAACATTAAAAAAAAATAAATAAATAAAAATAGTGTCCCTAGGAACCTGGCAAGTGCAAATGTAAATTCTCTCTGGAGGAAGATAACATTATTCTAGTTCTTACATTATTTCAACAGATGATTTTTTTGGATACAGTGTCTGAGATAAAACAAAAAAGGAAAGGCAGATGAGTAGACAAAACAACCTGAATGATAACAAGAAGAAGCAACAAAGAAAAAGACCTTCAGTTAATGGATGTGTTTGATACAGACTCTGAAATACTATACAGTATTCAAAAAGAAAAAAACAACAACAACAAATCAAGACCACTGGGGGCCTGGGTGGTTCAGTGGGTTAAGTGGTTAAACGTCTGACTCTTGACTTGGCTCAGGTCATGACCTCACAGTTGGGTTTGTAAGTTCCAGTTCCACATCGGGCACCCCACTGACAATGCAGAGGCTGCCTGGGGTTCTCCGTCTCCCTCTTTCTCTGCCCCTCCCCTGCTCACACTCTCTGTCTCTCTCAAAATAAATAAAAAATAAAAATAAATAAAATATGTAAAAAAAAATCAAGACCAAAATTTTAGCAAATAACTAAAACCTATAAAAAGGATATTAAAAATATGAAATAATAAAAAAGTAATTAAAGTATTTAGAAGTTGAGTTTATCAACCAGTAGATACAGATAACATGAATAAGTGAATTACTAAAATGAAGCTGAAAGTTAAAGATGAAAAACAAAAATAGATATGACATATGGAGAATATAGTATAAAGTTCATATATATGTATGCTGTATGTAATTGGAGTCTGAAAAAGAAGAAATGTGGCAAAAGTCAGATATGCAGAAATGTTTGAAAACTTACTAATATTCTTAAAACCATTACATCTTACAAACCCAAAGCTTCATGGCTCATGGGTCAAATAACAAATTTCATTGGATATTAGAAAATATTTTGTACTAAAAGATGGTAAAAATACTACAAATCAAAACTTGTATGATGCAGGAAAAGTCATGCTTAGAGGGTTATTTATAAACTTAAATGTACATATTAAGGGGGAAAAAGGTTGAGAAGTTTCCTTAAGAAATTAGAAAAAATTAATAATTATATCTAAAGAAAGTCAAATGAAGGATATAAAAGAGTAGAAACTAATAGAATAGTAAAACAATGGAGACGATTAGCAAATTAGAATATTTTTAAAAATTAGTGGAATTGGTAAACCCCAAAATAAATTAAAGGGGAGAAGACACAAGTGCCCTAAATATAAAAGGGAACATTACTACAGATCAGGACATGAGAAAGGTAGCAAGAAGATACTATGAGCAACTTTATGAAAAATGATAAGAAATGAACACATTTTTAGTGAACTAAAATTGTAAAAACTAACATAAAAATGCAAAATCTAAATAATTTCTGATGAACTTTAATATACCGTTACCTTTATGCCCTTACACAAATACACAAACTTATATCAAGTGAATGAATTTTACTAAAAGATGGAACACTTTTCAACCTGTTTTATGAGATCAGCATAAACTTGACAGTGAAGTCAGATAATATAATTAAGTACAGCTCAATCATAAACCCTGAAACAAATTTTCTAAAGAAAATTAGAACTCAACACATTAACAGAATTAAGGAGAAATATCACACAACCTGCTAAAAAGACACAGAAGAATAGCTTTCAATAAGGTCAATATTCATTCATTAAAAGGAAACTATTAGTAAACTAAAATAAAAAGAAATTTCCTTAATCTGATAAAGGGTATCTCCAAAAATCTTCAGCAAATAACATGGTAATGAAGAATTATTAAAAGCTTTTCTTTTTGGATCTGAGCACATGTCCACTGTTTCCTGTCTTACTTGACATTACTTGGAAGTCTACATAGTGTATTAAGATGCAAAAAAGAAAAAAAAATGCAGATATTAGGAAGGAAACTATGAAATTGTAATCATCTGCAGTTAATATGATTATGTACAGAAAAAACCCCAAAGAATCTAAACAATTAGAATTAACAAATGAGTTTAGCAAGCATATTTCCGGATGGTAACAGTAAGAATTTGGAAAAGGAAAGAAAAAGGAATCATTTTAGTTGCATAAATAATGTGAAAAATACTGGAATAAATACAGGGAAACCTATGTAAGTCTTCTATACAGAAAACTGTAAAAATAGTATCAAGAAGGCCTAAATAGGGGCTCCTGGGTAGCTCAGTTGGTTGGGTGTCCGACTTCACCTCAGATCATGATCTCTCGCTTAGTGGGTTCAAACCCCACGTTGGGCTCTGTGCTAACAGCTCTGAGCCTGGGGCATGCTTTGGATGCTGTGTCTCCCTCTCTCTCTGCCCTTTCCCATATTGTGCGTGTGCATGCTCTTTCAAAAATAAACATTAAAAAAATTGAAAGAAGGCCTAAATAAATAGAAGAAAATGCATATTCATAGATCAGAAGGTTCAGTATTGAAAAGGTCTGAATTATCCCAATCCAAATCCTAATAGTTTTTTTTTGGGGGGGGGTGAGGGGCGGGTGGTAGTGATGATTATAAGATTTACATAGAAATAAAAGGTCCCCGAATAGCATAGATAATAGAAGAATAGGTAGGAAGGACTTGTTCTCTCAGCTGTTAACTTACTGTATTATTACTGTAATTAAGACACTGATATTGTCACAGGAACTGGGAAATAGATCAAAAGAAATAAAAGTCCAGTGAAAAACCCATATTTTTGAGGATATTTAGTTAGAAAGTTGGCACTGCTAAACAGTGGGGGAAGGTTAATCTTTTTAATAAAAGTATGTAGGGCACTGGCATTTCTACATAAAAATAGTGAAATCCAATACCAAGTACAAAATCCAGGTAGTTTTTAAATTTAAATCTTTTAGAAGGTATTAGAGGATAATATGCTCATGACTTTGGAATAGCGAAAGCCATCGTTCTACACCAGCAAGTCATTTGCCTGCTGTACTTAATTCCTCATTAGATTAACCTGGCTTTCCTGTCCTGGTGATAATTTGTTGACAGGATAAACTTTCAGACAAATAATACCTACCCAATAAGCCACTGGCTGGCCATAGTCTTCAGGGTCTGTTTGTATATAGATGAGAGTGGTCGATTACATTTTTACTCTCAGTCTTTTGAAATAAGAGCTATAAGAGTATGTTGCTCAGCAAGTGATTTGCTCCTAATTAGACTCCATTAATTAACTCCATTAAAATTTTTGGAAAGAAAATTAAATCAGGTTCTATTTAAAAGGTGTTTCCCTGATCATATGCCATATGTAGGTGCCTCAGGATTTCTATAGTGCAAATTGGCATAACGTTTTAATTCCTTTGGTAAGATACATATCAATAAGATTTAGTCTTAGTCTTAATTACATTTGAATACCAAAATCTATATTTTACCTCTAACTGCAGGAGAAAAATTCACCTAATTTACAAATATGTCTATTAAAAATATAAATGAAACTCAAACTTGAATTAATTTTTGTTTCCTTAAAATATAAACAAGTACAGCCATCTAAAAATACATAATCCAGAAAGTTCAACACAAATAAAAGATAAAATAAATTTTACTAGCCTCAGAAAAATCTAGGCATATTTAATGTAAATACCTTAGTTTATGGTTCATATAAATACAGATATGAAAAATAGTATAGTGTAAAGTTTCAAAGAAAAAAACATTAAAAGGTGGTCTTTTGTTGCTTATACTTGGTTCATTCCCATTTCTGCCTATATATTGAAATTTTCAATAAATTCCATTCTGTATTTATCTCACACTCAAGGAAATTACCAATGTGATCTTGACAATACTTGACCAACTCCTCTCTTACCTCAATTACTTAGTTCTTAAATTCCAAAAATTAAGTTCTCAAGTTGTCATTCTTTTGTACATGTATTCATTATCTATTATTCAATAAACAAATCTTTATTTACTATTCCAAAACACTAGCACTTTAGTAGGATTTACATATTTAGTCCTAATAGATCCAAAGGTTTCTAGTCAGCCCCTTCCTCCACCTACTCCTACCCACCTCTAATGCTCCCTCTGCCCACTATGGGTAGATCTTACCTTATTTTGATTCCTTTCCCTAAAGTTTTTAATTAGCAAAGTATTGCATGGCATTTGAATGCTGCTGATCAGCTTCTAAAAGAATATCTTCACTGACAATCCCATTGTGTATTAAATCAATCCAGTTTTTGATTTTTTTTTCTTATTTGACTGAAACCAGTCATTTTCCATATTAATTTAGTTTTATGAAAGAACAACACAGTTGTCATTCATCTCCTTGTAGAAGCTACTAATTTTAAAAGTGGCTCAGATCTGAAAGCCAACTCAGTACTAGGAATTAAATTAAAATTGACAGATACACAACATTAAGGTTCGACAGAAGATTTAGATCATTGAGCTATGAAATGAAACGTGTATGCTCCCCAAATCAAAGCCTCTCTCCTCCAAAATACTGTTCTTTCATTCCTATTATGCCGCATTTATTAAGTTGTAGAAAAACAAGTTGACAGAAGTCACTTTGTTTTGCACTTGTGTAGCCACAGAGCTTCAGTTTCCTCCTTGTCAAAAGTCATCAGCTTGGTCACATTTCTATCTTTCTCTGCACTAGGATTATAGAATCAATGGGATACTCAGGTGGCCATCATCTTCTCAGTCACTTGAGCCCCGTTTTCTACATGAAGGCTCTGAGGCTATGTAGGGATTGCTTGCAGGGCACCTGTCTACTTATGTTAAAAGCAGGCATGGTGTATAGGTTTATTCTTCTCGTTCACTTGAGCTGTTACCAACCAAGTCTGTGTTTCCCTTATGTTTCCTTGTACATATTTACTTCACACATAGGTAAAATGACTTTTTTTCCCCATACTGTAGCGGGTATCCTCATGTCTGCGTTACCTATACCCTTTCTCTCTCAACCCCTGATGAGTGGGCAGCTGAAAGAGAAGCTGTCCTACATTCCAGCGTATTGGACTAGAGACAAGCAACTGATGAACAATGAATAACGCTCTATTCTGTGAATGAGGAAATGCGAGATGGGGCTTCTCAAACATACCAATACACTAGGCCCTCCTAGAGGTCAGTTGAAGCAGAAATATTGGGATGAGGCCCATACCATTTAAACTTTTGAATTGTTTCTATTGGTCAGAATCGAGAACCACTGATTTTGATCTTAGTTTTCTTATACCTATTTTCATAGGCTACTTTCTGTGTGTATGTGTGATTTTCTATATTCATATTATGAACACGTATGTGTATGGCCACATTCATATATGTTGTCACAAAAACTTAATTTTTGGTGCTTACTCTGATTTCTATAATTCTATCATAGTTTTCACTAACCTGAATGAATGATCTTGAATCTCTCCTTTCTACCATATTATTCCATATGATACTTAGTCTGTGTCAACTAGACGTTAATTACAAAAAAAAAAAAAACACATCCATTTCTCTGCTGCATAAAATATGATTAGAATTCCAAATAGTAAATTAGTCCTTAAAATAATGCATAAGTAATTTGTCACATATAACACTTTCCTGATAAAAATATATTGATATGAAATGATAAATACTATTTTGATTAATAGGTTAAATTGAATTTTTCTTTTAATTCACTTTTTCTACATTGCATTTATTAAAAATGCTACAGAATTTAATTAATGTTTAACATGGAAAATTGTGTTTGGTAATTGGCTTAATTTTTTTGCTAATTGGTTACATATTAAATCCTCATTTTCATAGAACACTGCTCATTACCAAGAAAAATAATTCTAGTCAAGAAAATATTCATCACTTTGTTGGGGGTTTTATTCCTAACTTAATAAAAAAAAAGTTAATTTTCAATGAATTATTTCTAGTTAGGGATATTAACTTTAATCAGGCAAACTTCTTACCATTTTTAGCTTACAGTTTATATATACAGTTAAACATGTGTGTGTTTATTTACCAAAGGCTGTGTGTATTTAAACAGAAATAATTACCATCCATAAATGTCTGTTGGTTAAGTACTTAATAATTACATTACTGGCTCAAAGTAAAACATTTTTATGCATTGTGGTTTTTTTTTTATACTAGATATAGATTGTAACAAAATCCTGTGGTGATGAGGAATACATTCCTTGATGAGGCAAAATATTATTTCAAACACCAATAATTCATATTTCATATAAGCATTTGCCTATTTATAGGTTGGCTTAAAATTAACCTGAAATTTCCTATTGTTGGAGACATGTTCATCCTAAGGGTACAGTTTTCTGCATTTATAAGCCTGTACTTAAATACGATTAATACATTTTAGTTTGTTATTATTGTCAATGTCTACATGAGTTGACTTAAATGCTAAGTCTGTAATCTTTCAAAATGCCTAAGTTCATATTTTTCAATGACAAACTATACTTTTACCAAGTTTGCAGTTATTTGTGGGGCTTATTATATTTTAATAAGAAAACATTTATTGCAAACCTGTCACATCTTTTAAAACATGTTTAAAATACTTTGAGAAATCTAGAAATAACTCTCATAATAACTTATATTTCTATAGTCAGTATTTGAAAAACAGTTTGAATATATTTTCCCTTTGGAATTTAAAATTAACAGTTAAGATGGAGCACCTGGGTGGCTCAGTCAGTTAAGTGTCAGTTAAAGGTCTGACTTCGGCTCAGGTCATGATCTTGTGGTTAGTGGGTTCGAGCCCCACATTGGGCTCTGTGCTGATAGCTTGGAGCCTGGAGCCTGCTTCAGATTCTGTGTCTCCCTCTCTCTCTCTCTGTCCTTCTCCCACTTGTGCTCTCTCTTGCTCTCTCTCTCTCTCTCTCTCAAAAATAAGTAAACATTAAAAAAATTAACTGGTAAGAAATTAAAGAAAAACAACCTGATATCTATATTCCTGACTAAAAAAAACTACATCTTTATATTTAATAGAATGTATACACATATGCATTTTTGCCTTCATTAGAAGTGAATAAAAATAGTAGTATGACTATATCAGAAAGTTAATATAGGACATATTTTCTTAACTGTCCCTTAAGAAATAGATTTTGGTTCTTTTCATTCTATGCAAAATGAGCACCATTGTATTGGTGGTCCATAATATTAAATATTAAGGCAATATTTTTATGAAAAAAATTACTACGCCCTTGTTTGATGCATCATATAGTCCAAAAATATCTCTGTTTGACAATTGTATATGCTGTGAACAAGGGAAAAGTAGCATAGACTTACATGGGAGCAATCATTTAGGTATTTTTACCTTTCAGAGGAATCATAATGAGGACACCCATGCATCTGAAATAATCACTGGTGGTAGTTACACAATGGAATAAAATATATTGATGAGACTAAGCCTCGCAAAATGACAGAGAAGTAACCAGAGTTGATACTCATTTGTTTTTCTGATTGAAATACAGTCCTTCAGGCATTCCCATTAAGAATCATGAATAAATTTTTATTAAACTTTAAAAATTTTCATATGAAACAGAAGAAAAAAGTATATGGAATTATATTTTCAGATGTTTTTTTGGTATGAAATATAACACAGTTACAGAAAAATGCCCCCCCCCCAAGTATAGATTAATGCATTATCACTAAGTGAACAGCTGGAGAAACTCTAAGTCAAGAAATAAAACATCTTTAGTGCCTCCATTGTGCCTCTCCTTATCTGTTCATTCTTCTCTAAAAGGTAATCTCTATCCTGACTTTTGTGAAAAGAAGTTACTTGATTTCCCTCAAAATTGTACCACTAAAGCCTGTATCCACACATACTATTAGAGTTTTGTCTGGTTTCAAAGAATATACAAATGGAATCATTAGAATGTTTCCTCTTGTCTGATTTATTTTACATGATATTTTTTTGTTTTGAAGCACTATAATTCATTTTCATTACATTATTATATTGTATGAAGATACTGTCACGTCTTTCTTTTAACATTGATGGGCATTAGGTTGTTTCTGTTTTGGAACTATCACAAATAATGCTGCTATGAATGTTTTCATAATGTCTCAGTATGGATTTTTTCTTGGATATATTTGGAAGAGTAGGATTGGTCGCAGAGTGTGCATTTATCCAACCTAAGTAGTCGATGCTGAACTGACTTTTTAAACCCACTTAAGAAAAATGGCTTTCAGAATGATTGTGCTAATTTACTCATTCCATTCTTTACCTGAAACAAACATACAGACTCCTCAGTTCCAAAGATGCCCCTGCCTAAGGTGAGTAAAACAGACACCTACACTTTTACTCCTTTTCCAAAAGGAGGCATGTGATGGTAACTTCCAGAAACTACATCCAAAGTTGCTGACATGAAATGAATTTTCTGAGTCCATAGTTTCCAAGTGATGTTGATTATCCTTCCAGTTATTCCAAAATCCACTAGCCATTCTATGAAACCCAGCACAGCATTTTCAAAGATGAATAAAATCTTGACTATTTACCTTGAGTGAGAAGATATGACCTTTGAGATGCTCTTCTGTGCTGCAGAGCCTGCTTAAAAGAAACGTGCCAGAAGGCAGATAGCATCTCAGAACTTTAAGTAGACAATAGGAGAGTGGAAGAATATATACATACATAGTGATTAAGAAACATATTTAACCTGATAAGTCAGTGTTTGCATTTGAAATTTGATAACTCAGTTTTCTATTGTCAAAGTGCATATACTGCACATTAAAGGGAGGTGAATAAGATTCATAAAAAACAGTTTAGTTTCCCTAAACAAACAAACAAAAAACACATTTGGTAGAATGAGAGATTGCTGAGCCAGCCTTTTTATTAGGGGCACTCAAATTTCAGTATGAGGCTGTTCTTGCCCTTTTGTTTTCCAAGTGCCATTTTGTTTTATTGTCAAGTAGTCTTCCAGTCCACCTCTTGGATATGTGTTGGTTGTGTGGTGAGGTTGGATCAGGTTTTGGTAAGGAGGAATTACACCTGGCTGCCAAGATTCAGAAAGGAGGTTAGGAAAAGACCAACTAATAGGCTGCAGTTTAAAAAGTAGCTTTTTAAGCTCATTTTTGTTTTCAGCCCTGTTTTTAAGATCTGCCCTCAACTGGGCTAATGACCATGGGTCTGGAGCCTCTCCAGATCAATATTCTCCAGGGGGAGAAGGTGGGTCCCTTGGCTTCGCTTTTCCCCTAGGCATTTATATGATTATTTCTTCTGCTCTTTTAAGCCAGTTATCACTTCTCCATATGCTTTCTTCCTTGCAACCAGTAGAAATAACTTATCTGCTGTTTGCTGTTCTCTTATTTTCTATCCTTGGGTTTATAATAATTTACCATACTTTGGTGGAGCCTGGGAAGACAGATGAAGTAAATTCATGTAGGCATAGAAACATTGTGCTAAGTAGACTATAACCTCTATGAAGAGTGGACATGTGACTTTGTTATTCACATTTCCATACCCATGGTCTAGCCCTAGTACCTAGTACTCAGTAAATATGTGTCAAATAAATCCTTGAATGACTGTTTCAAAAAGAAACACCTTTGCAATATTTAGATGCCTGTTTAACAGAGTTTATGTCCAGTAAAAAAGAAGGGAAATGCAGAAGTAAGGTGGAAAGGACGTCAGACTCTTTTTCTGATCTGGCCGGGTGGCATGGACAGACGGACAGTTGCTATTTAAAACTTCAGTACCATTCGTCTCTTTAGTGCACATTACCAGATTTGAAAGGCTGTGAACATTTAATTCTTTCCCGAGCGTACTTCTTTGTTTACTCCTAGGGTATCGGGATCACATTCCTGTGCCGCTTGTAAGTACTATCAAGTGATTCTTTCTCTTTATCCTGAAAAAATAGAAAGTCAAAAGCGTATTTTTCTTACTTGGGATTTTTAAATGTGTCATGGTGAATTAAAGAAGTCACCTTCCATACACCCTGGCTTTGTAAAAACTGGTCTGCTCTAATTCTTAGAAGATAGCCATTTTTTATTTGAACAAATCTGTCCGGTAACTCTGTATTCTTGCAATCTTGAAAAACCTACACAGGTTGATCCTGAAATACTTTGATCAAGGATGTAGAAAGCAGAAACAGGTCTGAATATTTCTCTAGACCCTCTCAAAAGATGAGAATTTCTTAGCATCTTTAATCTGGCACTTTTATGACAACATTGGCATGATGGATGTGCACTTATCAGAATAAGTTAGATTACTTTATTCTCTATTGCTTTTAAAGAACTTGGGAATTCTAATTTGATTTAGGCCTTTTGGCTAATGTCCATCTAACCCAGCATGACTTATAAAATCTACCTTTATAGATATGTGCTTTTTAGTATATGTTCAATATATCAAAACATTTATAAGAGCAGGCAAAAATTCTTCAGAGACATCATACTCTTCCTGAGTATTCCCTCTGGGTAAAGTTACTAGTTTGGGAGGTGAAAATATGTTGAAATACTATATCTGTTTACAAATGAATATAGTTAATGAATCAGTATAATGCTACATAAGCCTGCGCTCTCTTATTTCCTGGAGAATCCCACGGTTCCCTCTTATCTATGTATGCTAATTTGAAATTAAATTCTTTATATGAAGGAAACAGAATTAAAGCAGTGCCACAGCCATGATGTGTCTACTTCTAAAAATTCTGCTTAGTACACAGATGTTGGTGACGCACTCTATAGATAGCCCATTAGCTTTTGCTGTATTCAGAGGACCAAAATTAGTATTGCTACCATCCTGTGACTATGGCCATTCTTAATGACTCTTGCAATGTTTATGGATAAAACCAATTCTCAATTATCACTCTGGTAATTGAGGCTGCATTTTTAGCATAAGTGAAAACCATGGGAGGCCCAAAACTTCACCATTGCAGAGAACCTCAAAGCCTCCTCACTCTGCCCTTTCTTTATAATTTGACCTTCTTTTTATTTCAGAACCTTGTTCTGATTTGATCACATTCCTCAGTGCCTGGAAAAGTTCTCATAATACACATTAATTTATCATATTCTTCGTATATATTTTTTTCCATCTGAGCTATTAGACCCTTTCCTTTTTGCTTTCCACGATGGAAGCTTTGTTCACACACCTCCTACCTACATTTTCCTTACATGATTCCTAATAGAGACCTATCCTGAAGTATGTAGAGCTGACATTCTGAATGGTAGATATCAGGGATACATGAATTTTAAGTTGTGCTCTGTCTATAGACTAATACCTTGAGGGCAGAAGCTTTGTTTATCCCAATAAATGATGTATCCTCATAGCCTAGTGCAGCGTATGGCACATGGTAGGCATGTTTGTTGTGTGAATGATTGTAACTGTGATTCCATTAATTTTGAACTTCCAAATAACCAGAACTGTTGCTTTAGTCCAGCTACGAATGGGTGTGTCTGAGAATTGCACCAGGATCTGACTCATGTTGCATCATGAAGAGGAAATAATTTACTGTGTTCATCATTGCCCTTAGCAGCAATCATCACAAAAGAGGTTGTAAATGCTTAATTGTCTGTGGAGATCTATGTGGTGGTGTGTGAAGAGTAGGAAAGGCACAAAATTCAGAGGTTTTGACAGACCCATCTGATGTAGACTGGGACAAGCTACACCAGGTGGAAGGCAGAATTTGGTCCATTTTGATGGCAAAATCCAGAAATATGAAAATTTCTATTTGTATGCTACAGAATGATTTGCTTTTTCCTAAATAAGGTCATTTTATTTAAAAGTGTTGAGAACAACTTTTATGAATAGTTATTATGTGTAATAGTTGAATAGCTATTAACAAAATTATAGAAAAAAACAACCAATGCCCAGATGCTCAGTGAATTTTATGCATACAAACTTTCTTGCCATAGTTTTCTATATCTCTGTACATAAAGAATAACTATTAGTGAATTAGTAATTAAGAGCCTCTTGAAACTAAAAGATAGTAGCTTAAGGAAGTTTCCAGTCTTACTGATGGAGGGAGAGAAATATTTCACATGTTTTTAACATGTATTTGGGAAATTCAAGCATAACAATTCTAAGGCGCAATAATGTCTTGAATAAAACAAGGAGAGACATCTGTAGTTTTTTTTTTAAGATACTCTAACAGTATATGTACTGACATTATCCTGATTATTACAATTTGCTAATAATTGTCCTCCACATAATACTAGCACAAGTTCAACCTTAAGATGCATATGTTGTGCTAATGTTAAGATTAGCTGATTAATATTGATGGCAGCTAAGGCCAGTGGCTAATGTCTGACATCTGTTTGGGAAATCAGTGTTCCAATTCAGGAAGCTGACATTTCTGTCGAGGTTAGAATGAGGGGTTATTGTGTAAGGAATTATGATTAGGGTTTTGTGTATGGTTAAGGTTAGGAATAGGGACATGATCTATTTCATTTCTGTTCATCTCAGTGTATTTCTGGTGTCAAGCTGCTTGCTCTGTTCTGTGTTAACAGGGAGGTCTTCCCCTCTGTCCCCTTGTGGCACATTCACTGTGGCACATTATTTCACTTGCTCCTTCTATGTTAATGGACTGATTGATCTCCTTTTCTTCTGTGTGAGTGCTTACCTTGTCCTTAAACAGTCTTTCCATCTGGGACAGAGGCATTTTATTTGTTGATGTTCCATTTTTGAAAAAAGTCACATGTAGATACTTGCACTAATGTAAAGTCAGGGTTAATTTTTATGTCACCCTTTTACAGATACCAAAACCAATCTTGATCATGAAACCACATCAAAGGGCATTTTAGTTTTTGGAGGGAAAAGTAAAAATACAGATTTATCCCCCAAAATGTCTGGAATATTTGTGAATCAAAACTGTAAGCCAAAAAGAAAATAAGTATCATAAAGTTCTTGAAAGTTTTCAGGCATAGAAACTGCTTTTATTCTCGTTCGCTAGGGGATTTAATATGGGTTCAAGTTTTAAGGAGGGTGCGGATGAAGGAAAAAGAATTTACACGCAGCTAATACAAAGGGAGTAAGAAAGTTTTATAATCTTATTGCAACAAAAGGGGCAGTAGTGAAGGGAAATAACCACAAAGATTCAGAAAACAGATCACCTGGAAAAGCAAAGAACAGTGTAATGAACACATGTTGAATTAAATCCATTTTACGTCCATTTTGCTTCAACTGAAAAATCAAGTTGAAAATCACCAAAACCTTGAAAACTCAGAAACATTTCTCAGAAACATCCGAGGGTCTAATATACATTGCTTGTTTCATGTTTGTAATGAAGTCCCTGAAGCCATGAACCAAAAGGATCAAGACATTCTGTGCAATAAGGCAGAAAACTAGAATTTTATCACACCTTGGAAGATTTCTTTTTTTTTTTTTTTGGAAGATTTTTTTTCTAAAATGACTTGTTTTTTTAAATAAGATGGTTTTATATTAAAAGTGTCAGTTAACACCAAAAAATATTTCTGTAGTACACATCAGTCTATGGATGAGTTGGAAAACAAAACTAAATCAGAAGAATATGGAAATTGGCTGTGAGCATTCTATGGAGGTTGAGGCTAGGAAAAATGGTATTTTTTTGGTTATGATCCGTCCAGATTACTGTCAACTCTTAGACAAGGATATTTTGTTTGTTTCAGTAAAATATCTCTGCCAAAATGTAGCTTGGGCAAAGAGTGCTACTTAAACTTGTTGTACATAAGATTCCACACCTTTAAAATGGATATCATGGGATGCCTGGGTGGCTCAGTCATTTGAGTGTACAACTCTTGATTTGTACTTGAGCTCAGGTCGTGATCCCAGGCTCATGGGATAGAGCCTTGCATCAGGCTCTGTGCTGAGCATGGAACTTCCTTGAGATTCTCTCTACCGCCACCCCCGACCCCTCCCCTGCTTTGTCTCCATCTAAAATTTTAAAAAGTTAAACATTGATAAATAGGGATATTGTGATAATTAATGAGGTACTACATTTAGACATACCTGATAGTAAGTGCACAATAAATAATGTTTAATATTAGAAGTATTAATCTTATATAATTCCTAGCTAGCTTTGGGCCTTTTCTTAGTATACACTCAATAAATGAATGAATGAACGAAGAAAATGTCCACAGCATTTTTGGAAGAATACGATTCAAGGAAAGTATTCAAATTTTGAATTAGAAGTTACTGAGTGTAGTCTCTTACCTACTAAGGCAGTCCTCTAATTTGTGCGCGTGGATTTATACTGTCCTGTGAAACATTTTCCTTAAGTTAAAATGAAATGGGAGTACACTTAGCTTTTGCCTATTGGTGCTAACTTTAACCCCTGGAGCCTCAGAGGTGGTCTACATTGTATCGTTAATAACACTATGCCTTGGAGTACAGGAAATACCACTGTTTTGTTTAGACTTCTATCTGGGTAAAACATTCATTTTTATTCTCAGTTGACTTGATTTTCTTGGAATAATTGCTCAATCATTCTGATTTTTAAATGTCTCCTTGCACATACCATGACCAGGCCATAACAGAGACTCCAGAAAGCTCTGACTTGTGCCCAGATGGATTATTAATAGTGACTGACTTTATTATCACCCCAGCTAACAAGAATTTATCACTTGGTACGTGTTAGGCGCTGTAGTAAGGCTGTAGATGATTTAGTTCTGCTTTTTTCCAGAACCCTCATACGGCAGATTTCATTACTGTCATTTCTTCTATTTAGAAACAGAGGTAGAGCCTTTTTCTATCACTAGCCTAAGGACTTGCATCTCGTTGCTGGGAGAGTTGCATCTGAAACCTTTGTCTTTCCTGACAGGAACAATAGAGTTTTCACCTCTCTACTTCCCTGCTATAATTTCTGCCTTTTCCTGGACACCATGATATAAACCTTGGTATTCTTGAAAGATATGGCTAAAAATTCACTGAAAGTTAAAAAAAAAAAAAAATCTCCCTTAGGTGTAGAATTTGGGTGGTTGATTAAGGCTTCCCTGTACCAAATAGAATCTCAATCCAGAGTGGGGCTTTAAATATTGTCATTTCATTTAACTCTTAGTTATGAAGTAGTTGTTGTTATTGCTATTTAAAGTAATACATATCATGTACCTCCCTGGTCATACACATGAATTGCTAATGCAAAGATATTGTATATGCATATGTCAAGGGTCTGCTCCACCTTTGTGAATACTCTTTAAGATTGCATTAGCATTTTTGACAGTCATAGTGTATTGTTATTTCATACTGAGTTGTGCTGACTAAATCATACATCTTTTTCTGATGAACTATTCAATGGGCATTCTAAGATTTGGTACCCCAGCAATTAAGGACATAAAGGCTAGGTTCTTAAGAGAACAATTTATTAGATCTTTGCTTTCATGTGAATCTTCTCCAATTAGAGATTCACATTCAGTCTATACTAATGCACTTCTGGGACCCTAAAGTTACTTGATTGGTTCTGCTATCAGCGAAATATTAGGGTTGAAAGGCAACACGATGCAAGTATGAAAGCAAGGAAAAGGAAAGGAAGGAAATTCAGTGGTTTGATATTTTGATTGATAGTTGTAGGGTTCATGCCAATAAAAGTCATTATTTGGACAGCGTTACTGTGGTTAGTGACTCAAGCAATGTGTTCATCATGCCATATTTTATTTTGATATTCTTTATTTTTTAATAAGGAAGGGACGTATTCTTCTTCTGAAAGAAAATGACAATATACAGCAGTCTGGGCATGAAGCTTGCTTAAACCTATCTCAAACGTAGGTCATGAGAATGGGAGCTTTTACACTTGTCGTATTCATTGGGAGGGAGATGATTATTCCAGATCTTTAAATTAATAATATAACATCACATGCTTTAAAAGTTAAAATAGTGACATAAATGATGAGAAGTCTTTCAGCCCAAAGGATACTTTTTACACTGAGAGTAAAGTGAAGCATATCCTAAAAGAACCAATAAATAAGAGAAGATAATCAATATGCTCAGAGACAAGTATGCTCAGCACACAAAAGTGAGCAGTTTCAGAGAATGCTGGTGCTCTTTCAATGAAATGAATCAATTGTAACTAAATTTCTAAATAATCTAGTAATATTTGATTTTTTGATGCATGAAATTAATTTTACTGCAGATTTTTAATATAACAATATGTTCCCAACATGGAGGACTTTTCTAATTTAGTATTTGAAACCTTATGTAAAAAAAAAATGTTTCCCTCTTTTTATGTTTTGTATTAGCCATAACTTAGGACATTTTTTTGAGGAAGGTTTTGTTTTTCTTTCTCAAGTCTCAGTAAGCAGAATTTAGTTGAATTTGATAAAACTAGTTATATAAGACGAGGTGGGTAATTTAACTGTCAAGCAAACTGGAGATAGACTACATAGCACTTTTTGTTTTTCTTCCGGGAAAGTATCATTTAAAAAGCATTCATTCCCTTCAAAATACTTCCTCACCTTATCCCCTCTAATGAATTTCAATGCTGTTGGTGAAAAATATTTTGAAATACTGGTCATAAGATAGTTTTCAAACATTCCAGTGAAGTGCTTTAGAGCTTCACCCTGTAGCATCGGGAGGATTCATTCCTGTTGAAACAAGAGAGCGGAAAACAAGACTGGCTGTAGCAGTCGCGTGCTCCAAAAGATTCAAGTCAAGTGGAAATCAGAAAAAAAGAACAGGCAGCACAGATGGTTAAAAGTAAGTTAGTGTTTCTGAAATTAGCTTAAATTGTTTTAATAGCTATTTATATTTTAATAGCATCCTTCAGTGGTTCGTCTTTTGACATTCTATCTATGAAAATAGGTGCCAAATTGAGAAAGTACTTGCATATTTATAGGGATATTAATTTGCGGAACTGGATTCTTAAGGCTGCTATGAATCACCCCAATGCCAATATCTAAAAACACAAACAAAAACTCCCAGTTTTTATTATCTTTGTTTTCTGATTTTATATAAAAAAAATCTGTTTAAAGATCTGGATCTTCACTAAACCCTGTACAGGATGGCTGTATTTCTAGGAGACTGTTCTAACCACTCATTTTCATTTATGTGGTGCATTATGTTACCTGAAAAGCTGTTAAGGTGGTAGAATCCAATGACAGAAAAACCATCCCAGGAACAGAATTCTATTGCGTCAGGATCCGTTGGACATTTTTCTTTCTTTTTCAACTCAGGGTGGGCAGTTTTTAGAGATGTGACCTAGTCTTCCTTCTTTGTTTAAGTATTTTTAAATTCTAGTCATTGTGCAGTGAGGATTTGCAGGTGTTTCTCGGAGAACTTTTTCCCCTCTAGCTGGATGTGGAAAGGACAATGCAATTAATAACAGATGGCACGGGATGACCACGTCCTTGAGAGAACGCCTTATTGGCACCTCCTGCTAATTGTATCACATATAACACAACTAAAAGCATAATAAATCTGAACTGGGGGACATTTTATGCAAGAGCTCTTCTCCTTTTCCAGACGGTAAATTGCTCAGCTCTTGAAATATCTATAACCTTGTGACACCTAACTTGCATTAGCTTAATTGCCTTTTTTCCCTCTCCCTCCCCCTTCCACCCTCTCTTTCCCTCTCCCCACCTCTTTCTCTCTTTCTCTCGCTTTTTCCCTCATATATATTTTGTTCCTCTTGGGTATAAGGAAACAATTGGGCTTGTGTTTCTCTACCTAGTTTAGTGCTGGGTCTAAAACAGCTATATTTCTTGGCTTGTATGGAATTTGGTCAGAGTTTGATCTCCTAGCTTTAATGAGAAATTATGCTTTCAGAGGGCTTTAAAACACTTTGCTTAACATTAGTTTTGGGAAAGAAAATGTATATCTAACTGCTGATTGAATAAACCTGCAGAAGAGAACTTTGATTAATTGGGAAAACATGTAAGCTTCACACGGACACACAGGCACAAGGCTTTCTTTTTTGCACAATGGCAGTGACTCACAATATCCTGTAGCAGTAAAAAGAATTATTCTCACTCACTCCACGACTTAGTTTGTTATTAACAATCGGTAACGTACCAATTTTTTAGTGTGTCGTAATGTAACCTCCTAGCAGGCATTTTTTTTCTCTTCCACTAAGAAAACGCTGTAGCAAGTATCGTGAATTTATTTATTTCCTGCACATCTATTTTCAGTTTTGGAGGTTTGCCTACAAGCAATCAAAAAGCAATGAGGGGGTTAAAACAAATACCCCCAAAGTGTGGAATGTATGTTTAAATTGTGTCTTGGTTGGCTGTTTGTGTGTTCTGTGTGTGCAGGCATGTGTCCTTTCTTTCACTGGGTGGATGTCTTTTCCTCTGCAGTAATGTATCGTCACTGGTTAGAGTGACTTTGATATTTATGTCAGTTGGTTAAACCAACTCTAAAATAATAAGACAAGTTTTAGCAGATGTAAGAGATGACATAAGGAAATGCAACCATATTCTGAGATCCTTCTGATATTATTACTGCTCCTGGATCCCCTATTGGGTGCTTACACTTTGAAGCAACAACATAAAAGGGTATATCTGGACCCGGGGCACACGAACTTGGATGTGAAGGAAAATGGAACTTTGTCATGATTTTGACCATTTTCATTTGGTCTCTGGTGAGATGTGAGGTATTCTGCTAAGTTATCTGGTAGACATGTAATTCCCAATAGCAGGCTTACAGAGGAGCAAATAAATCAACATTATTCTTATTCCTAACTTAAAGAGAGGTTGGTTTAGGTCCTGGTCTGCCGATAGCTAATGAATGACCTTGGGTAGGTAAGTCTCAACACTTTTCTGAGCATCACTGTCTTTCCTTATACAGTGAGAGATCAGGACTAGAATCAGTAGTATTCAGACAGTGCTTCCTTGAAGATTAGGAGTTCTGCTCACCCTTTCTTGCAGATGGTGGGTTGGGGGTAAAGGGAGAAGGTAGATAGGGGATCCGCTTATGCTCAGAGCAATTTTGGTATTGTTGTCATGTTTGTTTCATGTAACATTTCCTTTGAGCA
Source organism: Panthera tigris (assembly GCF_018350195.1). NCBI lineage: Eukaryota > Metazoa > Chordata > Mammalia > Carnivora > Felidae > Panthera > Panthera tigris. The sequence continues at coordinate 47,888,160 of NC_056672.1, forward strand.
ATTGTGCCTACATGTCACATAGCTTAAATTATCCAAAACAATTAGACTGCATAATTGCTAAGGTTTTCCGTTTAGTGAGAAATCCTAAGATATGTGTATTAGCATGCCTCCTATTTAATACGAACTAATTCAAATGTACTGAGTGAATGAAACCTGGCATTTAGAAACAATTTCTCTGCTCTTTCTTGTTCTGCAGTTGATTTGAATAATAGACCATACAGGGATGAAAATCAGTAAACTCCTTTGCATTAAAGGTGCGTGTGTGTGCGCACGCATACATGTGCATGTTTAAGATGTGTGTCACCTGTGTGTCTATGTTTTGAAGAAGCAGTCATTTATATAGCAGGAAGAATTGCTAAAACCCACGTGAATGATGGGTCATGTGCTTTCCTTTGATTTCATGTTTGTCATCTTCATGCCTGGGTATTTATAGTCCACAGTCCTCAGGTCAGTGCAGATGGATAGTTGCTCAGTAGAAACATAAAGATTGTTTTTATCAGACTTAGAAAAAAGAATGAAAGCATAGTATTAATTATAGTGACACTTGGCCTTTGTGTCATCTGTGTCCCTGTTCATATCAGACATTTTCTGGGAGCAGATCCTTATTTCTGGGTCAGTAGTCAAATAAAGATGTTTGCTGTATACAGTGGAAAGAGAGGCTAATGTGATAGGAAATATACTCATTACCATATATCTCTGCACAATAACTCATCCTATTCCTGACTTTCTCACTTGTGGTTGCTGTGAAGACGGGGGCAATTACACAGAGAAAGTATCTGAGAAAGACAAAGCCTGGAATGGATACAATAGCTTGTTTGTGGGTGGGAACCTTGGCCTCATTCTCTAAGCCTGATCACTTAACAAATTTCTTAAGGCATAGTTGATGCTCAGGAAGTCTTTGATGCATATAAATAAGTGAAATAATAATAATAATAATAATAATAATAATACTTGGGCCAATACAAAAGATAAGGTGATTGCTACGTAAAGATAAATTTCTATTAGGAATTGTTTATAACATACTACAGTGAACAAATGTGCATTTGCATATGCTGTTTTATATTATATGTGATTGCAACAACTAAAAATAAAAAAAGCCTATTATTAAAAAGAGGGCTGTTTCCTGTACACTAATATCAGTCAAATGTTGTCATTTACTGGGGGTAGGGAGGAGACAATGTCAAAGAAAAAAGTTAGGAATTGAATGTACCGTTCTTTGTTTATGATAACCTTTCTCCTCTGCAACTCATTATAGGTTTTGCCACTCATTTTTGAACCTAAATTTATCTCTGGTCCACACAACCAGGTGATATCTCACCTATATTATTGTAAATTATTTACATCACAAATTCTGGGTCATGAAGCAGAGGTGATGGAATATTTTTACATAAAAATGTTGGAATCATGTTTTATTTTCAGCTTCTTAGGCTGATCATTTTATTTGCAGTGTAAGTATGTCCTACATTAGCTTCTGGATTTGGGTACTAGTGCAGTGAATGGGATCAGTGAAGGAAGAAGCACTCTGTGCCTCTCGATTAATGTTATACCTCAAATCCTTGGGTAATTGTTGATCTACTTGGATATAATTACACTTTTCTGTTATTTTATGACTTTGGATATGTCATTTGAAATTGATTCGATCCTTGTTCAGAATAACAGTGATAATACTAGGCATTGATTTATTATTGAGAGTTGGAGGGCATCATAATGTTTGGTAGTAGAGGATTGATAAGCATTAACTATTATAAAGTCAGTAGTGGAAAAATACTGGCTTTGGAATCTATCTGACTTAGATTGAAATTTTGGCTTTTCCAGTTACTTGTTTGATACTGAAACAGTTTCTCCTACTCGAGGTTGCTTATCTATAAAATAGCATAAAGACCTCACATGGGATCATGTTGAGGATTAGAGGTAATAAAAGCAGAATGCCCACTGTAGTATTGCTCTATCCTATTCATTCAAGATTCACTCCTTTTATCAGTGTTCTTTTTTTCTGATACTAGCAAAAAGGAAAATACTGGTTTAGATCAGTGGTTCTCAGCCAGGGGAAGTTTGGGAGGTTTTTGATCTCGTTTGTTCTATTTTTCTTTTCTTTTCTTTTTTTTTTTAATACACCAGTGCCCTGAGGGATGTTTGTTAATATCTGGAGACATTTTTGGAGGTCACAAGTTGAGTGAGGGTGCTACTGGAATTTAGTATGTGGAGCCTAGAGTGCTACCAAATATCTTGCAATGCATAGGACAGTCTTTCCTAACAATGAAGTATTTGGCCCAGAGTTTCAATAGTGCTTAGATTGAGAAACCCTGATTTCAATTACTCTGAGTCAAGCTGCTGTCTTGAAAGACAAGTTGTAATTTAAATGAACTCCTTCAGATTCCACGAATTTAAGCTAGGAAGTGTCTATACCAAATGGCCTTACTATCCTTTCTGTTATGCTTGCCTGGGTCTTAGGCTAAAGGAAATGACTTCTGCCCTTAATATAACATAGTAGAAATGCCTCAAAATTTCCAGTCATTTAAGACATAAAGCATCTGAATTATAATTGTCTCCTGATCAAATTGGCCGAGTAGTTAAGAATTGAAACTCTCATTGACCTGAATTAGTTATTCTGTGGTCTGCATTTTGCACCACCTTTCGACTTAGCTATTTTCAGGAAACGAGAGGGATTATGGAGAATCAATGATGCAGTGGATGGCTAAAAGCATAATTACTTTAGCACAACTTTCTTTACTAACATTAGTTTTAAGAGTATAGTATTTATTGTATAAGCTCATGTATTCTATTCATATTAATTCATATTTGGAATGTGGTCATTAGTACAGATTAATGACTTAGGTTGGAATGTAGATGACACAAAGACCTGGTGCCATGCTAGTTGACAATAGGGTGTTTTCTTTTAAGGCAGATAAAAACTATCTTCATGTTGTCATTGAATATCCATATATTTTGGAAATGGGCTGGAGATTGCAGACTTTAAACAGAACAGAGATAACATACAAAATCAAAGAAAAGCAGAAGAATATGTGATACTTATCTACCTTTATTCAAAAAAAAACCCTACTGTTTAAAATAGTTGTGTATCAAATTAGCTGTTTAATCCTCATAAAGAGGAAAAAATAACACTTCGCAATTGAAATTTGCCTGTTGTAGGTGTGGTGGGACATGGAGCAAAAAGAGGGGATAAAGTCTTGTTTCCCTGCAAGTTTATACTCCTTTATCTCTTCATCCTTACAAGTGGACTCAGGCAGACGTTTCTTGATTTGTGTCGGTTTTATTATTTCCTAAGTAGGCAGCAGTGTTTATAGGACAAAGAGTAGCACAAAAAATTTTTTTTTTCAACCAGAATTTTTTCTCCCCCTGAACTTTCAGCACCTTGACTCCATACAATCTCCCTTCTTCTTTTCCTATATCACTTCGTTATCTTCTGGGCGCTTGTCTGCCATGTGGAGTATAAATAATGAGCCCTAACAAAAGGCACAGTAGTCGCATCAAATAGGTAAACTTGCTGAAGGAGTCAGGAGGGATAAGCAATGTTATATTGACAAGCTGCACTAGAGGGCAAGAGAGAGAAGAATTCTAGTTTCAGCTGCACTACTACAGAAAATACAGAAGGTAAACTTGTATGTTCACCCTTGGGAGGTTAGTAAATGGAATTCATTTCAAAGTCTCTTTCAGATACCTGGCACTTATGTGGGAATAAAAATAACTCCATAAAGTAGGTAAAAAAAAAAAAATTGTGTCTTATCTATCCCAGAAAAGAATTCATTGGTGTGCAAGAAGAAACCTTAAAAACAAACAAACAACAACAAAAAACAAAAACACGCACCAAAAAATCCTGGAAAATAAAAATAAATAAAAAGCAGAATTTCTCTTTGCTGGGACAAAGGCACAAGGAAAATCTTGTCAAGTGTTTTAATAGGGAAAAGAATCTTGCCAAAATTACAAAATTCCTTGATTGACTTTTTCTTTCTTCAGCCTAATAGTCAGCTGGGTATCTCTCCCTTCTCCTAGTGAGATTTTGTTGGGATATCAATGTGGTGACTATGTCTTTGAACAAAGTACTATCATGTGCTGGTGACCATCTCTCTTATTATAACAAATATGAATTAAAATGGATGGCAAGGAGACATCCCAGTGGAAAATGTAACACTGGGTTATTTACCTGTTATCCATCCACTGGACCAGCAGGGAAGGGGGTGAACTATCCCCTGCTAGGTCGGCTTGTTTGAAACTGTGCTTCTCCCTCATGTGGCCGGAAATCCACAGAAAGACTTCTTCCTTAAAATGACATGAGCTAACAAATCTCTGCTCTTTCCTGTGTTTCTGTTCAACAAGGGCTGGCTGCAAAGTACTCTTGGGTTTGTGCCCTGAGTTGGGAACTGAGTGTTCTTTTGAACACTCTCTAATGGGTTAAAGAAATTGAAGTGCATTATAAATGATAAAATCCAAACATACTAGAGACACTGAATTGACTTGTGGAAGCAAAACTTACTGAAATTACAAACGATTAATTTCAATGAAAAATGTGTACAAATAAAGAATATTATGTTGAAATTTAGGGCATGTCAAGAGTTTATCAAAGGATGTTTATCAAATAATTTGAAGTGATTTAGGAATAATCCCTTAGGAATATCATCATTATCATTCGTTAGGAATGCTCCAAAGCAAATGGTTTTTTTACGGTAGCATGTGACTGGGAGAAATAATTAGAATAAAGGGGATGGTGAGATAGATGATAGAAAATTCTAGAATTGGAAATTTAGAGGATACATATTAGCTTTCTAAAATCTACCCTTAATATATCAGTGTACTTGTGTATGGAGAAAACTGATTTGAATAGCTATTTGGTATCTTTTTTAATTTTTTGAGCATTTCGTCTTCCATTTGGTATATATGAGCAAGCTATAGTCACTCCTATTGCATACAATAGGCAAAAAATTAAGAGATTTCAAATTATAGTATTTAACTTGAGAAAAAAAAAGTGGAGGCATAGCACTGTTGGGAACATTGCTAACCTAGGCTTGGTGGTTATACAAAACAGAGCTGACTTTTTACAATGACCAAAACACCATAACAGAGGAGAGCCATTGCCTGAGGAAGTGGAAAATCCAAGTTGTCTCTCTTTATTTGAAAGGAGCCCCCTTTCTCATGTGTAAATGTCATTCTGCAGTAAGTAATGAAAACTCGAGAGAACCCTGAGGGGCACCTGGTGCTTTTAGTAAATGATGCAAGCCCCATTGACTTACTGCTCCCTTTGGTATCAGAGCTCCTTCCATGCTTCCAGAAGAAGCAAGATCAAGAGGCTGAGAACATGCAGCTTCATATTAGGGCCTTAGCAAAGGGAATTTGAAAACATCAGGATACCTCGAATGTTTATGCTTCCCCAAAATGGGGTCACTTGGCTAACTCCGTCTGAGAAAGGGCCTGTCATGCCTTTCAAGGCAGGGAGACAGATGACCAAGCTAGAGATACTAAGTTGGTTGATGGAAACATTCAGTAGATGAAATATTTTGCATTAAATCGGGCAACTTTTAGCCCTTGAAAATATTGTCAGTATTACCTGCTTCCAAACAAACATTACATATATACACATTTTTGCATAATTTTTTCTCACTCTTTCAAAACAAGCTCTATTGAGTTAACTTTTGATGGCTTCAATCAAATATCTTCTTTTAAAATTTTCATTTATTTATTTTGAGAGAGAGAGAGAGAGAGAGAACACACCAGGAGAGGAGAGGGGCTGAGGGAGAGAGAAAGAGAGAGAGAATCTTAAACGGGTTCCACATCCAGTGCAGAGCCCAAAGCAGGGCTTGATCCCACGAATTGTGAGATCATGACCTGAGCCGAAATCAAGAGTCAGACGCTGAACTTACTAAGCTACCCAGGTGCCCCTCAATCAAATATCTTCTACCTTGGCATTTGGCAAAGAAAAAGAAACATCATTGTAAACACTTCTTAATGTAGAATATCAAGTTGAAGAGACAAAACTCTGTATCTTAAGGAAAGCTGTCTAATCAACTAACCAAGGCACTGACTTTCCATAAAGAAACGTAACAGTCATCTTGTTCTTCCCAACATGGTGGGATATTTATATTTACTTCATCAACAGAAGATTCCTCACAAATACAAGTACTCAGAGCAAGGGTGCCGTGTGGAGTATTCAGGAAGGAGCCATTTCTCTTGCTATTTATATGATCTTAGGATTTGCAAGGTAAAATGTTGCCTCTATAAATTGGTTACTACCCGGGCAATACGAGCGCAACTTTCATACTAAAAGAGCATTTTTAAATGTAAAAACTTAAGGAATAAAGTAAAAAATAAAAATAAAAAAAATCACTTCTATAAGACAACCATAGTATTTACCATATTACATAAAACTTATTTAGGAGGTTGTTCTTACCCTTGAAAGAAAGATATAAAAGTGAAGAGAGATGAAAGATAGGGAAAAAACCACGTCCCAAACTATATGTTTACAACATAGAAAGACTGTACGCAGCCCTGTTAATGAGCAGGGCATGTGCCAGCTGTGCCTGCAGATGGCACTGATATGTAACTAGACTATTGGCCAGTAGGCTCACTGGGGAGTCCTAGACCCTGTCTTACTCTTATTCAGTCTGTAAAATGATATAGCTGGACTCCCTCAGGCCTGAAGACAGAGTTAGAGTCCACATACACAAGGAATATCAAACCAGGAGTCAATCATATTTCTAGCCAAAAAGGTCAAGTATTGAACTTAATCAGCTGGGTGAAAACAAGCCACTTGTCAACTTTGTCTTAGGGGCAGGGAGCTCGATTCTTATTATCTCAGATGGCAGCAGTGTCTTGGCTTTGGGATGCGGGAATGACAGAATGGAAACACCACGTTTAGTATTTTAGAACTAAATACCAAAGTGTTTTAAGTAGTAACATGGATTTGGGGGATCTGTGAAAAGTCAATGAAACATAAAAATTGTTACTTTCATTGAAGTATTGAGAGGTATATTTCATATTTTCTTTCTTTTTTGGGGTATAGTAATTAAGTGGCTCCCATCTACAAAGCAATGTCTTCTCATCAGCAATTCGTAGCTGAGAAAGCCGATGCTGGAAAGCCTTAGTGCGGCTCTCGTAGGTAGCGGGTGGTAGAACCAGAAATTAGACCAGCGCTCTCTACAGCTAAAATCTGTGTTCTTACCACCAAATCACTATGAACTTCAGTGTCTTCTAAGCCAACTGCTTTGTTGTTGTGCCCTTAATTATTTAATATGCTTTGATGTTTAATTTTTTTAACTAATGTTAATAGGGTAAATGTTAATTATGTGGCACCTGATAATTTTTTACTTTGATCAGCAGAATAACAGACTTTAGTGCCCTTAATTCTCTTTGATACTATTGGTTTTAAGAATGAGGGAAAATAATTTTTTTCTCCTCTGAAAAATCAAATACAGTGTTTCCCTTGCAATAAATATTATGGCACAAATGTAATAGTTTCAAAGGTAATTGAGTTTTTCTCCTTCAAGATTAGACTTGTAGGATTAATGTTATATTCAAGACATAAATATAATCACGTAGCTTATAAACAGTCTAATAATTAAAAAAGAGTGGGTCATTGCTTTTATTAAAAAATTGAGAATGGCTTTTTAAAAATGTCCAACACTAAGCAAGAGACTAACTTGCTTTTGGGTAGTGTGAAATGTAGGAAGTATTGTAAAATACATGTTTTTAGAATTTTTGCTATCCTGTCCCTTTTTTCTTTAATTTATTTATTGATATGATAGAAATACCAGAAGATTCAGAGAAAGAGGGAGAACATTTTTGAGCATCTGTTAGGTACCAATAACTGTGCTGGTGTGTTTTTCCTTCTTGGTCTGGTTTAAGCACAGGTAAACTTAGTATTGTGGTCTCCTTAGTTATAAGGAAAATGGAACTCAAAAAGGTCCACTAATTTAGGAACTGGCATGACAGATATTTAAGGCTACATCTCTCTGGCCATAGAGGCTTGGCATTTTCCCTCTGCTTTATGGTGGAATTACAAATGCACCACTGACTTCATCAGCTTTCCTTTTCAGTGCTCACAAAATAGATGTTGGAATAAAATTAAGGAAATCCGGGGAAATAGCGATTTAAATTTTAGGTTGTCTCAATACTTGAAATCAGTTGCTAACATAGTATACGTAGTTTGAATACTTGTACATTGAACTCAATTCTTTTTTTTTTCTACATTGACTTCACTTTGTTAGCAGTTGGGTATAATTCTTCATATTTATTTTTGTTTATCTTCAGTACACAGAAGATCTTAATTATTTAAGATTTACATTTACCATTTAGTTTTTCAAGTGAGGTCTGTAAAAAAAACAACAACTTATTTTTAAGTATGCTTACATTTTAAAAGAATATTTCTGTAAATTCGTTTTGGATGCCAGGGATCTTTAAACCCCGACCTCCCCCCCTATTTTAGGTGTAATTAAATTAAACTTTCTGTTGGGGCAGCTATCTGCTTCCAAGGAAGGTAATTTTGTTAAAACTTTAAAAACCCTAGGTAAGCCATAGGAGGCTTGATCTCATTCTAGGTTTAGAGAGCCACTTTCAGAATGATATGCTATGATAAAGAGATGAAGGCAAAAAGTAAAAAACAGTGTCAGACCATCATGATGTATAATTAGTATGGTAGAGACTATATTTTTCAAAACGTTCAAAAGCATGTTTCATTGAACTTAATCTTGTCAGTTTCCCTGCCATCCCTAAATTATAAATGTGTGCACAAATACACACATATTAGCTCTTTGCTTAAAACTCTCTTAAGCATTGACATTAGCCTGTTAAATGCCATGGCAAGCCTAACAGAAAGCCCAGTTACTTAACTAAAGTTCTCTCCATAGTCATTTGGTCAGAAAACTTACCAAATCACTCAAAATAGTGAGAACACTTTTTTAAGAACCTACCCAAAGCCCCAGTACTTTTTTTAAGTTTATTTATGTATTTTGAGAGAGATAGAGCACGAGAGGGGAAGGGGCAGAGAGAGAGTAAGACAGAGACAATCCCAAGCAGGTTCCATGCTGCCATCCCAGAACCAACGTGAGGCTCGAACTCCGAACTCTGAGGTCATGACCTGAGCTGAAATCAAGGGTAGGACGCCTAACCGACTGAGGCACCCAGGAGCCCCTAAAGCCATAATATAAAGGGATTTACTGTACCAATTTGAAAGGATGATGAGGAAAATGATTAGAGGAACTTGAAATCATCCAGGTGAGAGACGATGAGGACCTGAAATAAGGCCACAGAATAGGATAGATTCAACAGATACCCAGAGTAGTATGTGGAATTCATCTGCTTAAGTGACCATTACATGCAGAGGAAAGAGTACCATATACCAGATCTGGCTGAAGTGACTGGTTACACAGTGGTATGATTTGACAAAAGAAAGTCAGGAAGAGGAATTGTTAGCATAAAGGTAAGGGATTCACTTTTGGACAGTTGGCTGGGAAATACTTGGAATTCATCCAACTTGATTTTTCCAGTGGAAGGTAGAAGTAAGTCTGGAGCATACCAAAAAAAAAAAAAAAAAGCCTCAGAAAAGATAGAGATGTTGGAGTCACCATGCTGTATACAGCTCCTGGGAGAGGGATGGGACTAGGGATGACTTCATCTTTGACGGGTAGGCATCCAATTACTTCATTAAATGCAGCAGTGGAACAAGGTGCTGACAATGCAAACTGTAATTTTGCTCCCAGAAGTCCTGTTTTTGAAATCGACAAGTAAATTTAAAAAATACCTGCATATTAAATATTTTAGATAGAGCATATGGTGAGGGATCCACGAGGCTGAAATTGCAGTTGTCCCACAAAGAAACGGGCAGAATTGGAGAAAGTTAGTGTCTGGAGAGGTTTAAACTTCTCTATGGACTCATGCCAACGAATACTGCATTAAGGTTATAAATACATTAATCAAGAAAAGAGGCGTTGAATAATGATTCATCCAGAACTTAAAAATCCTGTGATCTATTTGAAGCAGGCTGACAACATTATAGGAAACAGTGCATTTCCTGTTAAGCATTTGCTTGTTTCATTTACCGTAATTCCCTATTCCTGTTAACCTATTCACTTTTGCCTGAAACTTCTGTATTTATATTCAATTCAATAATCAGTGACACTTAGTATAAATGGTGTGTTTGAGAAAGGTTTGTGTGCTTTTGGGTTAAGTGAAACTTGAGTCCATATCCCCTCCCATTTCAAGAGGATAATAAGAGTACTGACTATTGTGTACTAAGTGCCTACCTAGTGCCATGCTTTAGTAGGAGCTTTGCACATATTAACTAATCTTCAGATCAACTCTGTGAGCTTTGTTATTGTCCTTTAAAGCCCTAGAAACTGAAGCTCTGCACATTAATATTCAAAAGTACAAAATCAGAAGGAAACAGAAGTTAATGTTGATGATTGGTTTGAACGATTCCATGGTCTGTCTGTAGTCTTCCCATTGGTTTGTGCTTGCTATACATAGAAGATTAAACAAAAGAAAAAGGTGGGGGGAGAAATGGTCCTGTTCTACATCAATTAATTACATACCATAGAGTGACATTTATTTGCGAATCTTCACTGTATTTTCCCATTTTTTTGTAATAGCAGTTAACAGAAACTAATACACACAAGCAAGATTTTCAATTTTTGAGCTTTGCTTTGTTCTAGAACAGGGCAATGGTAGGGGATGATTTTAAATACTGTAGAAAGTAAAGATTGAAAAAAAAGGAAGGATTGAATTGATAAATATATATAAGAAATACCAGATAACTTCTCCAACTTAAGAATTGATTTTATCTCTATATAAAAAACAAAACAAAACACTATTGGTGCTGCCTTTTCCAGAAATCTCCTTCTTAAGCTTTTTTTCTTTTTAAGAAGGACATTAGAAAATATATTTAATATTCCACAAAAACTGCTCTGCTTTGCCTTTTAGAAGGAATCAGAGGAGCAATGGTATCAGTCAGCAGACCATTTATTCAAAATCTATTAAACAAATTAACTCACTATTGATTAGTTTCTCATGCAGCATGATGAGTTGGTGGATGAACCAGGCTTCTGACATCAGAGAAATGCACAACTCTTCTTTGCTCATGAAAGTTCTCGATTATAATTTGTTTAATTTACTATACCTAGTGAAATTCATTATGCCTTCCGTATCAGGTGTGAATGGGATTAAACTTTTAAAATTTATATTTGAAATTACTGAATATTCTCTTAGAGCCCTGATACTAATAAAAATTTACCTCAAAGTTTGCTGTTGTCAGTATCTTAGTCACTAACATGGATCTGTTTTTGTTCATATACATGTTTAAAATGAATTCTCACAGGTAAGTAAGACAAGTAAAGTTGAAGATGAGGTTAGCCAAAGGAGAGAAGATGTGTGAAAATAGTTATATAGAGTGGTCTTAAACGGTACCAACATGAATTAAGAAATGTGTTATATAAAGGCAACTTTCCTTATCTCTAGGTGGAATGTCTATAGTCATGCTAAATGCTTTTTGATAAGTTTTGACATTTTAAAATGAAAGCTGTTTTAACAAAACCACACTTAAGAAAAACGCTTAATCATTTTAAATGCTGCCTAATTGGTGAATAGATATTCTGTTTCTCTTACAGGATTTTGTCAGTTGACATTTTTGGTATATTATGAAAAAAATACGAAGCATAATAATTAAATGCTTGTATACTGGAGATGAAGAAAGAGAATATTGAAACAAATAGCATGCAAATATTTCCTTCAGTCAAGTAAAACTGTCAAGTACTTCTATTTTCTTATCAAATTTGTTTGCCTTCATTGTATTAGATCAAAACCGAAGAGATCACTGCTTGGAGTCTTCTTCAAGAACAAATCAGAACTACAACTATCTGTAAAGTGAATCTTTTCAAGAATATTTTACTGATCAAGGACTTCTTTTAAGTCAAACTGATCTTAAAGAGAAATAACCATGCTTAACACTTTTATAATGCTTTTGCCTCCAAATAACTCAACTGATTAATTCTAATTAATCTTTACAACACCCCTGTGAGGTGACAAATTGGCTAGAACAGTTCCGCCATTCTGATATAATTAATTATAATCATGTATATATATATTAAAAACACAGTTGTATTTTACTTCTTAAATTTGTAGCTTCTAATGTAAATCACATCATACTCATTTGATGAAAAAATGATGTTGTAAAATGAGAACAGATTTAAAATCATGTCTGTTGATGCTTTAAGAGGAAATCAGAGTTGGGCTTTGGTTTTCCCATTTGTGCATGGAGCATGTTTGAAATAGCAGAGTATGGGGCAGCTAGGTGGCTCAGCCAGTTAGGCAACTGACTTCATCTCTGATCATGATCTTGTGATTTGTGAATTCAAGCCCTACATTGGGCTCTGTATGGACAGTGCAGAACCTGCTTGGGATATTTCCATTCTCTCTCTCTCTCTCCCTCTCTCCCTCTCTCCCTCTCTCCCTCTCTCCCTCTCTCCCTCTCTCCCTCTCTCCCTCTCTCCTACCTGCATGCTCTCTCTCTCAAAATAAATAAAAAAAAATTATCCTTGTAAAATAAGAAATTAAAAAAGAAAGAAAAAAACCCCAGCAGAATATGATCAAGTATGGGTATTTCCTGGCCTAGGACCTGAGGGACCCTAGATTCTAACCTTAGTTTTCTCATTAACTTACATGTCTGACCTTGAAACTTACTTTTCTTAGCTATCAGGTAGTGATAATGTTACCTACCTAGCTATATCAGAGATGTTTGACGGCTAAGTGGGACAATCTATGGGAAATAGCTTTATTATTTTAAAACATTTTTAAAATAGAAGTTATATAGTTGTGAAAGAAAAACTATTATAAAAATGTATTGCTAAGGACAGAGATAAAGAGTTTATGGGGGCTTGCCTTTTATTTCATTAATTCAGCATTTAAAAACATATTTATTGAGCTAGTCAATGACTAGAGAGCTCACACATGGTGAAGGGCATGTATACAGTGGGGAGGGTATATCTGGTAAATCTGTATAATATAAATATATTAATTATGACTCTCTTGGCCTGGCATATCCTAACATTAAGTTTCTTAATTAGTACCTTGAAGCTTGGGACTGAAAGTCCTTCAAATGGATGATGTAACTTATAAGCAGTGGGTCTCGTCCTCTTCATCAATTATAACATCTAAAAGAAATGATCAAAAGAGAGGGTGATGCTGACTGTAGTCATGCAGTGACCTATGTGATAATCTCTTCAGGACCTTTGTCCACTGTTCCGAGCCCCATACCTCTCCACCTGAAATATACAACCTGAAAAACACCACCTTGAGTCACAAACCTTTTGTCTTCCTTAGAGGGGAATAGCTCCCATCTTGGGCGCTGCCCTCATTTATTTTTCCTGGTTTCTCTTACATTGTCTGTTGCTCTTTGTGAGGCTCCTTTGCTGGTTTCTGTATATCAGACCTCTAAAACTGGAATGCTCCAGAGATCACAGTACTTGGACCTTTTTTCATTTTGCATTGACTACCTAGGTGGTCTCATTCATTGCAGTGGCTATAATGCCTTGAACTTTGAAATACAGCTGTCGATTTTGGATTTCTTGCCTATGCTTTTACCCTGACATAGGGAATCATATTTCCAATACCTACTCACCATCCAAACTTGAATATACTTAGTACGTATCAAACTTAAGAAGTCCAAAACCATATTCCTGACTCCTGCATTTGGTTTGTTCCATCCATCTTTTTGGTCTGTAAATGGCAATTCCATTCTTCAAATTATTGAAACAAAAGCCTCAAGATCACCCTCTATTTCTTTGTCCCCTATACTTCACAAATCCTGTTGGCTGTACCTTCAAAATACCTCCACAGTTCAGTCCCTTCTCATCACATCAAGTACAACATCCTGACTCAAGCTACTGTTGTCTCATCCTATCCCAACAGTTCCTAATGGTTCTTCTTGTTTCCACCCTTGCTACCTTATGGTATATTTGTAGTCGTCATACAGAATTATGGTTCTCACCCTTCGCCACAAAGCAGAATTACCTGAAAGTCTTATTAAAATATAGATTGCTGGGCTCCATTCCCAGAGCTTGTGATTCAATTAGTGAATTTGCACTTCTACCAAGTTTCTGGGTGATTGAATGCTAATGGTCTAGGGACCATCCCTTGAGAACCTGTAGAACTTTCCTTCTCCAGGTATGGCCCACTGACCAACAATATCACTATGACTGAGGAGCCTGTCAGAAATAGAGAATTTTGGACTTCACTCACACCCAGTGAATCAAAATCTGCTTATTTATAGGATTCCAAGGTGATTGTTCTATACATGTCACAGAAACACTGATGAAGAGTATTCCTTTTACATTTCAATCACATAATATTATTCCTTTACTCAAAATGGAGTTCCATCTCGGTATGGATAAAACCCTAAATTTTTACCAGGTTTAGAAAGTTCTGTGTGATCTGGCCTCCTGTTAAACCCTCTGACTTTGTTTCCTCCCGCACATCTGCTGATTTACTGCCCTCCTGCTGCATTGATCTCCTTTCTTGAACCCACTATGCTCTGAGCCCACTATGATTTTGCTTTTTCACACCCTGGAGTGCATTTTTCCCCAGTAACAATGTGGCTTATGTGCTCACTTCCTTTGGCACTCTGCCAAAAGTCAACTGTATCAGTGAAAACCCTTTTACTAACAATAGCTAATAACAGTTTCCCCTCCTTAACCTGACACTTCATTTTTTCTTTCTTTTTTTTTTTAATACAATTTATTGTCAAGATAGCTAACATACAGTGTATACAGTGTGCTCTTGGCTTCGGGAGTAGATTCCCATGATTCATTGCTTATGTAACAGCACTCAGGGCTCATCCCAACAAGTACCCTTCTCAGTGCCTTCATTTATTTCTTAACCTGCTTTAGTTTTCTATGTAGGACTTACTAAGATCTGACATACTACATATTGACTTAGTAGCTAATTTCTAGAGCATAAGTTTATTTACTAGAGGTATTTTGAGTCTTTAGTTCACTTTTGTATGTCCAACGCCTTGAACAGTGCCAGGCACATGGTAGGGATGAAAAATTTGAGTGAATTAAAAAAAAAAAATCTTTTCCCAGGACTGAATTTTGAATCAGAAAGTACTAGAGCCTGCCAGTACAGGGTGCCGAAGGGAGGGGAGAAGCAGAGTTCCGGATTAAGATTCAACAAAAAAGGTCGAGTAGAAGACAGACTTTCTTTGATAATTTTTCTTAGGTTTTTAATGAGGAGACTGATTTATAATTTACATATGGTCGTTGTGTATAAGACATATTTTCTCCAGTTTTATACTTTATCATAGGATGATAGACCAAAATGATGGGAAGTTTACTAATGCATTTACTGTCGGCTTACTTTACACCATTGGACCCAGCTATGACTACTTTTGGCTAAAGAATTTTAAATTACTGGTGATAATGTACAGGAGTGTGTACAGTGGGAAAGAGGTAGCCAGTGAGAAGATGTAGGCTTAGGTGTTAGGATTGTTTTTATTTGATGCCTTTGTTAATGATCTGGAAGGAAGAATGAGAAGTTCATTAATTAAATTCACGCGTTTACTAAATTGGGAGGTGCCAGTGACACCAGGGAAGAGAAGAAGAAAAGGTGGAAGGTTTTAGAGGAGTCAGAGTGGAGAGATGTGAGTTGGAATTCCGTCTGTAAGGAAGGTCCAGATTTAAAATGTGGGACATATTTAAACAGTCATTTGTGATAATATTCCTTTGGTAGTGGTGGTAGCATCGATAATGTTGGGGGAAATAATTTGTTATGGCTGAATTCTGACTCTCTTGTATCAAGAGTGGCTCAGGCACTGTCATTTCTGTGCAGTAAGCCATCACAGAAATCCTATGTGTAGCAAAAGACAACTCTTAATCTTCAACTATAATTAGATTTTATTTAAATATGTCTAGGGGTATTAGATGCACATGGCCCATATGGGGAAGCATGCGGTATTCTGGGAAAGAATTCTTCCTAAGGGAAGGGACTAAGGGCTCTTTACATAATGGGTCAGAGCTGGAGGAACAGGTGATTTATGAGCTCAAGTCTTCATTCAAATTGTAATATGGCCCAGCGTCCATGGTCTCACTTCTGAACCCCAGAGCCAGTAAAGCTGTTAGGTAGAATCATTCTTAACTTGTCATAAATGGCCAGATATTGGTAGTTTCCTGTATTTTCACTAATGAGCTCTTTGGTATAAGAAGCTTAAAGTTCTGAGGAACCAGTGCACCTGCACTGAGAGGAGACTTCACCCAGTTGAGTGCAGCCGGTGTTAGGGAACCACTGATGGCCAGCAGATGCTGTACTTATTTCTGCTGAGTGGTAGCAGTGGAAATGGAACTTCTAGTAAGAATTAGCAGCTGGAGGAAGAGAGGAGGAAAATGAATTTCAAGAGGTGCTCCAGAAGACTAATCCACAGATGAGAAAGACTTGGGAATTCTCACAGAGGAGGTATTTGGGGTCATAAATTCTGCTTTACAATTCTAACTTTTATATTTTGCCTCAGGCTGTTGTGACACAGAAAATGTAGCTACACACTTAGTATAGTAGGTACAAAAAGCAGAGCAGAATTAGGATCTGAAGGACTTGAGGAAACCTATGATACGTTCAAGACCAATTGCTCTGCTCCTCCCGTCTGCCCTCCTGAAGAATGTATCTATGGCAGCAGATGATATTCTCAGACTTTAAGTGCAGCCACTTTGGAGGGGTCCTAATGAGGTAGAACTATGGTTTTGTTGGTGTTATTACCGTGTGTGTGTGTGTGTGTGTGTGTGTGTGTGTGTGTGTGTGTGTGTGTGTCAGAGCATTGAAGAAAACACATTGCGTTCCCTCAAATTGGAGTGCTCAGAATACCAGGTGTTGTCTCTCTGAGGAGCCAGGAAAACTTCCAGACTCTTAGCATTCTGCAGCCTTGGGTGGCATAAAGCAAAAGAAAACGCATGCATACCATACTTTCATGTAGAGTGTCCCTGTTTTGAACTACGTGTGAGGGATGTTCGTCAACAGCTCCAGCCCTCTGATTCCTAGCTGCCTTAGGTATAAAATAACCAAATGGCACCAGATGTTCTTGATGGCTTTTTTCCTAATGTAATATTCTATCATACCACTATGTTGATACTTTTAGTGAATGTTAGGCGCTCTCTATATATTTCACTTCATGAGAGCAATTTTGTAGCCAGAATAATCTTTAAAAATCAACCAATACAAATGAACAATAACAACAATAAAAAATAGCTATCATTTAATGATAGTGAATGGTCATTGTGCACCAGACATTGTGCTAAGGAATTTTCATGAATTATCTGGTTTAAATCTTAAATAAGGTTAGGGTTCATTTAGTGCCCATGGTAAAGCATAGAACAAGGCTGGGAGGGCTAGGATGAGACACTTTTTAAACTTTTCATCACCCCCTCCCCCCACCACCACCCAATTATGCACAGTAGCTCTTTCTGGTATAGAAAAATGTTTTCCTACCTTTTTTTTTTTTTTTTTGAACTAATAGAAGATGCAATGAATAAAATACTGTAAGTACAGTGCACAAATACGGCCAGTGTGATTCTTGGTCATTTTCTACACTGCTGACAGAGAAATAGAGTATAGATGAACTTTAGGAAGATATCTTAGTGCCACTCTATCTAGAAACGTTTCTCAAAAGGCCGATTCACTCCAGTGCTACTTCCCTGGCTTTGCATCATGTTTAAATTATGATGAACTCTTAAGCATGCTGGATGAAAGCATTTTTCCATTCTTTCAAAACTTCAAACCATAGTGTAGGAACTATTGATTTTTACCCAAGTGTCCTCTCTGTAGTATTTCAGAAACTTTATCCAGACAAAGTAATTGGTAGTTCTAGGCTCCTTATTCTCACAGCTGCCAGGTCCCCTAATTTGGAGTAGAGAGTCAACCGTCCTTAATAGATGATTTATAGCAGGGCAAAAAAGAGCTATTGGACACCTGCAGAGCAGAGTAAATGCACCGTATTGAGCAGCTGAGGATGTTTCTTGACAGATTTTGTTTTAGGTAAAAATGTGAGACATTTTTTTTCTATAGGTTTCTTAAAACATATATTGTAAGAGAAAGAAAATCCATATGGTATTGATTTATTTAAATGTTTTAAAAATTAGATATTGGGAGAGACTCTTATATTTGTATTTTTCTTTGAGACAGAACATTTTATTTCTCCAAGAATAAAGAGAAAGAAAAAAGACCTGAAAATTCATGTTTAGTTCCAAATTTAAAGTCAGATTTGACATGGTTTTTAAAACATGACCAAACAAAAATAAGTCTGTGGTTTCAAAGAATGAAGTCAGCTTCAGGGGGAAGCAGGCAAGCTGTTTCTCTGGAAGACTCCTTATTCCCTTAGTCAAAACAGAGCAGCAAACAAATAAACAGAGCCCTCAAGTAGTAGCACCAAATGGTAGTTTGGGACATAATTCTACAGAATTTATAGCTTTAACCACACAGGACTGGGTATCAATTCAGGGTTTCTCTTTCCTTTATGCTACGAAACAAAAGAACCCTGTTAAAAGAGGTAATGAATTGTGTAGGCTGTAATTGCTAGTCTGTCGGTAACTGTTACTGGTTTACAGCGCTTGAGAGCGAGCTGGAAGTAGGCTGTACTGTGTAGTCTGCTAATCCATACTTGTTAGTAAACGGAGGGAAGAAGGAGAAATAACCATCTTCCAGAGCTGTTTTTAAAGAGCACCTTTACTCTGACGACGTGGACTAACATGGTACCTAGTTTTACTCAGCTTGAAGTAATTTTTATAATGACACACAGAAAATTCACAAATACTAAGTCTCACAATATGAGGCCCGGGTTGATGTTATGTGAAGAAAATAAAGGAACTTTTTCTTCTTTCTCTCTCCCTCCCTTTCTTCTTTTTTCTCTCCTCTTTCCCTCTCCCTTCCCTCCCTCCTTCCTTCCTTCCTTTTCCTGCCTGCATTCCTTCCTTCGTTCCTTCGTCCTTCTTTTTCCTCCTATGTATCTATACACACATCTACCTTGTTGAATATATTTTTATATATTTAAAGATTTGTTACATCTCAGATGTGGCCTTGAGAACGTAGAAAATGCTGATTTCCTTAGCCTGTTCCCCCTATTTTTATTTCAGGCTGCGCTATATTTTTTAATTTGCTTGAGCCAGCACAGAATTAAAATACTGGTTGGGGTGGGGCTCCTGACTGGCTCAGTCTGTAGAGCAGGCGACTCTTGGTCTTAAGGTTATAAATTTGAGCCCCATGTTGATGTAGAGATTATTTAAAAATAAAATCTTTAACAAATGTATTGGTTAGGGTGAATAGAATGACATCAACAAAAGCCTGATAGATTAGAAATAAGTTATTTTTAATTAGTAGTGCTCCCATTTCTTACATATTGCAAATAATTTATATCTTTTTTTTTAATGTTTATTTTTGACAGAGACAGAGCACGAGTGGTGTAGAGGCAGAGAGAGAGAGAGAGAAAATCTGAAGTAGGTTTCAGGCTCTGAGCTGTCACACAGAGCCTGACATGGGGCTCGAACTCACGAACCGTGAGATCATGACCTGAGCTGAAGTTGGGCGCTTAACCGACTGAGCCACCGAGGGGCCCCATAAATAATTTATATCTTTATTTGAGCGATTTGCTTTTCTACTTTTTCCAAACAATTGAATGATTAGAAATCACCCTCCCTTTTCACTTTTACCATAAAATCTTTGAGAGTGGTTCAAATGACTATGTTAAAAATAAATACTCAAGGAAGGAGTCAAATTCTTTGGAAAGAGTATTAGGTGTCCTTAGCATTTCAAGCCCTAATTGTTGACTGACTAACAAGACAAAGAAGAACACCTTTAGAAAGGATTTTTATAATTATTACTGGGCTTTCACTTCTTTTATATTGGTTTCTCAACACACATATTGTAGACATCAACAACAGAATTAAAGCAGCAAGTGGAAGTGGGAAATTAACATTTACTGAGCATGGATGCTTTACATACACTGATTTTAGTGAACACCTTAGGGATTAATATCCCTATGCTACATGTAAAGAAGACTTTTACAGATGAAGAATCTTACCTCTTATTAAAAATGATTAAGTCTTAAATATGAACCTCGATCTCCTTTGCCCCAAAAAGTTACTTTTTCCTAACATTACTTTGGTAAAGAAAAGGAAAATGACAACAGGAACACAAAAGTAGTGGTTTATGTGCATACAGAGACATTTTATTTTTCAGTGAATAACCTAGGCTCCTCAGGAGAAAGAATAATTTGGTTATATTTATAATTTTCCTCTGCATATATGACGCCATACCCAGTGAAAACTAGAAGATGGATGCATCCATATGCAAAGTAATAATCTTCTATCAAGTGTTATACCTTGTATGTTCTCAAATTTATCTTTCCATTTTCCACTTGAAATGTACTTCTCTCTTAAATAAAATTCTTTCAGAATTAAAAATCTCTGATTTTCATATACCAAACAATAGGCACATAAATGTTATCTTTTCATTTAGTATGGTGAGCCCAAATATAGTATATTATGAGAAAACATAAGCAATTTATGAAAACATATGTACCTAAGTACATTTACAGATATAATAAAGTAAATGAATATATCATAAAATTTCATTGTTTGGCTTTAACTTTTATCTATCCTGGCACAGGTTTTAGAAGATTGTGGGTAGGGGGAAAATGAAAAAAAAAAAAAATAACAGGTTATAAGGCAAGTATGAAAAGTAGCTTTAATACCTGAGTTTCAAATCCAGATTTATCTACAAAATTAATCTGAGTTTCCTAGGCTAAAATATCAGTTTGTGGCTAATTTTTCAGATTGAGTTGTTTGTTTTCTTACTGAGTTTTGCAAGTCTTTAGATACTCTGGATATAAGCCTTTTATCAGATGTATGATGCAAGTATTTTTACTGTGTCTTGTCTTTTCCTTCTTTTAATAATGTCCTTGAAGGGCAGATATGATTACATTTTCTGAGGTCTTTATCATTTTTCGATGGAGCATGGGTCAGGAGTCCTATTTAAGAATTCTTTGACATAGATCACAAAGATTTTCTCCTATGTCTTCTTTAAAATTTTTTTTTGAATTTTGATTTTAAATTTTGAACTATGATCTATTTTGAGTTTTTGTGTTTTTGTGTTTTTTGTTTTTTGTTATTGTATTTTGTGAGTTATAGATCAAAGCTATTATTTTCCCAAGTAGGTAGCCAACTGTTCCAGTGGCATTTGTTGAAAAGATAAACATTTCAACCACTTGCACTTTACAATTGGGTAAAAATCAATTGACCATATACATGTGCGTCTATTTCTAGATTCTATTATGTTCCATTGATCTGTTTGTCTGTCTTGATGCCAACCATGTTATATTGACCTTTGTAGCTTTAAAATAAATCTTGAATTGGTCAGGTTAAGTCTTCCAACTTAGTTCTGTTTTCAAAATTGTTTCGGCTATTCTAGATCTTTTGATTTTCATGTAAATTTTATAATAACCTTGTCAATTCCTACAAAAAATTACTGGTATTTTGATATGTGTTTAAGCTACAGATCATTTTGGGGAGAACTGACATCTAAACAACACCAAGTCTTCCAATTAATGAATTCATGATGTTACTACATTTATTTAGATCTTGAAAAAAATTCTAAGTGATATTTTTAAGTTTTCAGATCTGGCAGATTTATTCCTAAATATGTTATATCTCCATATTACTATACATGGTATTTTAGAAAATAATGGTTCTAATTGCTTATTACTAGTAACAGAAATATAACAGACTTTATAACATTTATGGATCAGTTTTTTGTTTGTAGATTCCATTGGATTTTCCATATAGACATATAGTTGTATTGTCCATGAATAAAGACAGTTCTAATTCTTCCCCTAAAATCTGAACTTTTAAAAAATTTCTTGCATTGTTGCACTGGCTAGGATGTTCACAATGATGTTGCATAGGAGTGGGGATAGGGGACATTGTTGTTTTTTTCCTGATCTTAAAGGGAAAGCAGTTCAACTTTTTCCATTAAGTATAATCTGAGATTTTTTTTTCATAGTTGTCTTTTATCAGATTTATTTGATT
This sequence comes from Panthera tigris, assembly GCF_018350195.1. Taxonomy (NCBI): domain Eukaryota; kingdom Metazoa; phylum Chordata; class Mammalia; order Carnivora; family Felidae; genus Panthera; species Panthera tigris. Next base: position 47,910,218 of record NC_056672.1, read on the forward strand.
TCTACTCCCTGTTTTCTGATTTTTTTTTTATCTGAAATGGATATTGGACAATGTCAAATTTTTTCCTCCATTTATTGGAAAGATTGTATGATTTTTCTTTTTTAGTTTAACATGGTGAATTGCAAATTATATATTTATTGATGGTTTCTGTTTGCTGAATTTTATCTGGAATATTTGTGTCTTTATTCATGGATATTGGCCTGTAATTTTCTTTCTGGGAATATCTTTGTGTGATTTTGGTATCAGGATAAGTTTTGCCTCATTGAACAAGTCAGGAATTATTCCATTCCCTTAATTTTACAGAAAGAGTCTGTACAGAATTGATACTTTTTTCCTTGAAAGCTTGCTAGAATTTGGGGCTTCTGGGTGCTTCAGCCAGTTAAGTGTCTGACTTTTGATTTCGGCTCAGGTCATGATCTCACAGTCGTGAGATTAAGCCCCACATGGGGCTCTGTGTTGACAGTGTGGAGCCTGCTTGGGAATTCTCTCTCTGCCCCTCTCCCACTTGTGCATGTGCTCAGGCTTGCTCTCTATCAAATAAATAAACTTAAACAAACACAAAAAACTTGCTAGAATTCACCAGTGAAGCCATGTAGGCCTGAAATATATATTTTTTTCTTGTGAGGTTTTCAAGTGCAAATTCAAATTTTTCAAAAAGACATGAGGTTCTTCAATTGATCTGTTTCTTCTTAAGTGAGCTCTGGCAGTTTTCGTAATTCAGTGCATTTGTTCATTTCCTCTATGGTGTTTAAATTATTGGCACAAACTTGTTGATAATATTCTGTTATTATCCTTTCAATATCTATAGTATCTCCAGTGGTATCACCTCTTGCATTACTCGTTTTTATAATTTATATCTTTTTTATTTCCTGACTATTCCAGCTAGAGGTTTATTGATTTTTGAAATTCTCAACCAGTTTTTGATATAATTTCTTTCTCTTTTTTTCTCTATTTATTGATTTTTCACTCTGATCTTTATCATTTTCTTTCTTCTGGTTACTTTAGATTTAATTTGCTCTTTTATAGTTTATCTACATCTTCATCAGCACTTATTATTAGAGTTATTATGATTAGTTATCTTTTTTACCATAGCAGCCCTCGTGGGTATGAAGTGGTATCGTGTGGTTTTGATTTGCATTTCACTTAAGGCAAACGATAGACTTATGTTGTGCTTCTAATCCTTTCTCAGAATATCTGTTATCAGCATGTCTATCATGATTCAAATCCTTCAAATGGCAATAAATACATTATTCTTTTCTAACTGCCTCTATTACTTACAAGTATCCTAATGATAAAATTGCCATCAATAATAGTCAACACTTTTTAAACACTTCCTGAGGTCTAGGCTTTTATATATCTCACTCAGTTCTCACACAGTCACATAAATGAAGAAAACTATGTTAAGTGAGCTTCAATAATGTGGAACAGGAGTTGTCAAACTACTGCTGAAAGGCCAAATCCATCCCACTATCTACTTCTCAATGGCTACAAGCTCAGAATATTTATTACAGTTTAAAGTGTTCTTAAAGGAAACAAAGAAGAATATGAGACAGAGACCTATGTAGCCTGGAAGCTTAAAATATTTCATATATGACCCTTTACAGAAAAAGTGTGTTGACCTCTAACTTATAATGACACACACAGGCTTCAAAATTAAGGTCACCAATAGTGGAATAAGGGTTTTACCACTGACAACGTATAGTTTACCTTTGAACAACATGGAGGTTGGGGCCGTTGGTCCCTTGCACAGTCAAAAATCCGTCGGGTAACTTGGCCCCCCCAAAACTTAACTACAAATAGCCAACTGTTGACCAGAAGTTTTACCAATAACGTAAACAGTCAATTGACACATATTTATATGTATTAGATACTATATTGTTACAATAAGGTAAACTAGAGAAAAAATATTAAGAAAATAAGAGAAAATACATTTACATGCTATCCTGTATTTATTTTAAAAAGTCTACATATTAGTCGACCCACTCATTTCAAACTCCTATTGTACAAGAGTCAATTGAACTTAAAGCTGTGTGTGGCCTCCAGTTACCTCACTTAGTGAAAGAGCAGGGGAAAACCAAGCAAACACAGAAGTCTAAATTTTTAAAAAAGATAAATTGTGCTGCGTATTATGTGCTTAATATAAATCCTATGACTTGATGTAGAAGAGAGAAGAAAATTTGAACACAATCCCTTGAATGTACGTGAGGAAAGAGAAAACTTACTATACTTGTACAAAACGTGAATCGAATGTGAACGAATATATTCTGGGGATTGGTGCATACTTTTACTTCTCCACAGTCCCTAAGGATGCTGCATTTCTGTAGGTGAGATGCCCTCACCCAGAAAGATAAAGATAAGCCACTAGATAGTATATGATAGAGGAAGACAGACTGGCCTATGGTAAGAATTTATAGTAGAAAATAAAATCACCAATCTGAGGGTATGGATTATTCGAGTACAAGGTAGTAGCGTTGGATGAATTGTATAAAAGTAACAGCAACTCTGACATTCTAAACCAAGTGCCAACTATAAATATTGACAAAGCAACATTCACAAATCAAGGTACTCGATTTTTTTGTTTGTTTGAGCCATTTTATATGTCCTCTGTGCCATCTAGAGATCTGGTTAATTATCATGGTAGACTTTGTCCTGTGATGATCAGCACTGTTCCATGTTTTCTATTCTCTTATCTTACCTACCCTTCTTGTCTATCTCCTCTATGTTTCTTTAAAGAATCAAATAACTTTGTACTATGAAGCCTTTGATGATAAACACATAGTATCTTTTTTTTCAGCGCCTTCTTTTTTCTAAAATAATGTTTGCTAATTGGAACTCATATCCAAAAATAAAAATTTTGAATTCTCAGAGCAACATTATTTACTTTTTATGGTAAAATAATCATATTTTAAGGAACTTATATGTGAACCTGAAATCACATCCCATCTTTAAAGAAGGCTTTAGTTGGTGTTACACTCTTTATCTTGAGGCTTGAAATGTTATCATTAGTAACTACATTTTTTTAATGCTTAAAGTAATTAAACCCATTGCTTTTTCATCAGAATGAAACACCCTTAAATATAAGCAATTTAAAAACCTATAGTGTCGTTGGTCAGGCTGAAACCTGAATGCTGGTAAGAATCTCAGTATTCCACATTGTCTTTCATTGATGGCTACACTAACACAATTATAATATTTTATATTTCAGAATGGCAATGTAACCGATCCCGAAGGGCACATTCTTTTTGCACATCCTTTGTGCCCTGCTAGGTCCTATCAACTCCTTTCTAGAATATCCTCTAATTTAATTTATCTTTGAATAATTGTTTACCAGATCAAATCTATCATTTTTTTTTCCTCCTGTAAGAAATCCTTTTGACCTTTACAGAAGACTGGACTTATAACTGAACATTATGCCAATGGAAATGATAAGATTTGATCTAAGACTTCAGAAATTTGCTTTAAGATAGTGGTATATTAGCAAATATTCACAAGTTCTTTCCTTATACAAGCAATATTTTTATGAAAATAAATAATATAATGTTCTTGCAGAATTATTTGTGAGATTTCTTTAAAAAGTAATTTATTTTTGTTAGCTCTCAGTACAATTGTTTCTTCTTTTTCTCCCTAGCTAGGAAATATATATTAACTTATTTTATCTTCTTTTATTACCTTAGGCATTCACTATAATTCCTGGATTTAGATTTGAGATAAAATAGTGTGTAATGAAACAGTCCAGCTAGTGTTTCTTTTTAAAGTAGGGACAAAATTATATAGACAGTTGAATCAGGTATGTTGTCACAGTCATGTTTTAAGTGACCCATTTCATCTTTGCATATTAAAATTATAAACATCCTTTGGTCATGTTGAAACTATAATACCTCCAAAAAATTTTTCTTTGGCTAGCCTGTATTTTCTCTATTCTGTTGTTCAGGGCCCTTTATAAAATTTGCTGCTTTCTTTTTTCTTCAAATGTGCTTTTTTTTTTTTTTAATAAGCTTTATATTTCTTTAGAAATGGTCTACATATTTTATCTGAAAATGATTGACTCACTGATATCTAAGCTTTTGTTACTAAAATGCCTTCCCAACTCTTTGCTTATTAAAGTCTTATCTTCCCCCTGAAAGCTCACATTGTACCTGTTCTATAAAGTTAACAGTAATGATCTGATTTAACTCTTTCCTAAATGAATTCTAACACTGATATTCTTAAAAAAAACAAATTGGCACTTTTACTATTATGGGCAACTCATTGTATGTTTCTAGAGACTCCAACTAGATGGAGGGTCAAGGGCAAGGAAAAAGATTTTGTATCTGTCTAAATGTCTACAGCCTGTCACATGGTAGATCCTGAATATACATTATTGCATTTCTAAATTGATCAATTATTTTTATTTATAATTAATATTTGCATAAGAATTAAATGACAGGCAACCTAACTTAGGGAAAAACAAAAATGAAAGCATCCCAATTAATGACTGGGGCCAAAGACAGAATAGAAATTAAGCTGGCAGAAGCAATGTAGGTACTAAGGCTGGATGTGTGAGTTACTTCACCTCTATTCTGATTAAAGAGCTGCATGTGGTCCCCACTTCACCAAGCAATCACATTCTCAACAGTTACTTTGGCCCAAGAGCTTCTATTCTTGCCTAGGGCTTTTATCTTATTCTCAACAAAGTAGAATGATATTGTCTAGCATAAGTCAAATTATTTCATACCTGTCTTAGACATGCCCACAAATTTTCCATTTTATTCACAATAAAAGTGGAAGTCCTTAGTATGAGGTGTGTTTGAGTCAGGGTAAATTATAGGCAGTAACAAACAACTCAGAATCTTAATGAGTTAAACAACCAAAGTTCATTTCTACCTTCTGCTGTGGGTGGGTTTTTTGTTTGTTTTGTTTTGTTTTGTTTTGTTTTTTGGTGGCTGAGTCATGTCCTTCACAAACATCCAGGGAGCAGGACTGCAGAGCAGTTACCATCTCAAAAATGCTTATCACCATGCTGAGGCAATTATATTCACTAGTCTACGAGAATCACATACCATATTTTGATCACAACTCTTTGTTCATAACTTGTTTTAATTGTTGCACTGCAACGTGGGGGCAGGAAATAGAACTTTACCTGAAAGAGTACACAAGAGGGGCAAAATCACAATCCACAAGGCTTTATAGGTGGCCTCACCTCCAACTGCATTAATTGTCTTATCTTAACCTCCTGATACTTTGCTCTTAGTTGATTTTACTACTGACAAAATAGCTTCCTCACTGCTACCTGAACACCCCAGGCATGTTCTTACTGTTACCTTACTCTGAAATACCTTCTCCCAAATATCTTCCTGGGATATTTACTTATGTACTTCCCTCAGGCATTCACTCAAATTGCAGCTGTCTCAATAAGTACTTCCCTTGTTATCCCATCTAACATTACTGCTTCCCCACCAAGCCACTGTTTCCCACTCCCAACCCCCTTGTCCTCCTCAGTCCTTTTTCTTATATAGTTTATCATCAGTATCCCTGAAAATGAAATTCAATGAAGAAAAGGGATTTTAGTCTGTTTTGCTAGATGTCAGCCTACAGGACATTGCCTACCCATGGTAAATCTTAATAAATATTTGTTGCATAAATTTTGAGTCAAAAGTTATGAACACTGCAATTATGACTACAATGACACATTCAAAATTACAATTTATAATTATTTGTTGACAGCTACTATATAACATCTATTATAAGCAAACATTTTATAATACTTGCTGATATATTAACCCATTTTGTTGCAGGATAATGCCAGAAAGTAAACACAATTATCCCCACTTTACAAATGTGTAAATAAGTGATAAGAATTAGTATGCTTAAGGTCATACAGTAATAAAAATTTACTAGAAGATAACATGGTAAAGTTTTCACTTAATGTTCATTTTAATTAAAGAATTCTCACCAAATACCTATGAGTTGAAGGGCATTGTACTAGTAATGAAAGAAGATAGGAAATTTAGTTAAAAGCAGTGATTTTCAAGTCCTGAAAGTAATGCAAATAAATTCATGTTCACTTTCAGTATCTTTGTACGGGATAGCAACAGTCCTCTGTCCTAACTGTACATTAGAATCCTACATGGACCTTTTAAAAAAAAAAGCTGATAGTCCATTCCTACCCCTAGAAATTCTGATTCAAACTCCCTTCAGTAATTCCAGTATGCTGCCTGTGTTGAGAAGCATTGAGTTAGATGATTTACTTAACCACTGAGCTGCTGCTCGTGGTGGTAGTGGTAGGGCGGAGGATTTGTGGATACTATTTGTTGGAAACGAGGAGTCCCTACGTATGGTTGAGGATAGGTTAGGTTACATACCCTTGCCCAGTTGTTCCACCGATCAAGGAAAACCATGATAGAAGCAATAGTTCATTAAAATACTACATATATTTTCAAATATCTCATCAGTATTTTGTGGATGTTTCTTTTATCCTTTCTGATTTTGGTAAGAATAAGCTGACAAAGTTGTTGGAGAACAGAGAAAAATTATGCTCCCGACTCTTCAGTTCCGTTTTGCGTTGTCAGGTTGTTAGGGTTGGCAGAAAATTTTTCAAAAAGTCATTGTTTTATCTGGGATTATTCACATATGTCTTCACACACCCAGTTCTGGTCCTTTGGATTAAGGAAGCCTATTCTGGGGAATTGTGGTCAACATATTTTTGTTACTGAATTGGTGGAATTATGGGCATGTTGGTGCAGATGTTAAGTTTCAACACATAATGGAATCACACCCCTCTTTCTACAGTACAGAAAGGTTTGGTGTCTCCTTAGGATGGCCAAAACCATGAGAGGATAGTAAGTCTCCAATTTTCCATGAATTAACAATCATGGGTGTTTAAACTAGTGTTGGGTTTCACCTGCAACAATCAGTTTAATTTTGTTATTATCTCAATTATGTTGAAATAAATTAGAGTGTCCACTATAGCATCTAATTCTCTATTTTTCTCTTGGTGGCATCTCCACAAAGTTGAGTTGCTTTAACTTTATTCAGACATTAAAATATTCATGATCCTGGTGGTGAAGAATGGCCCATTTTTTTCAGTCCAGCTCATGAATTAATTCAATAGCTAGGCTTAGTAACCTGGAAGGTGTTGGCTTCTATTTCAGATAAATTATTGTGAGGAAAGAATACAAAAGATTTATTACAAATCATATGAATGATACAGCATCTTTATGGCATGCAGCTTGTAGTGTTAAAAAACAGCAATTCTCTACCTCAGTTAATGCAATGGATATGCTACTCAGTGTTTCTAAGGTTGCAAAATGCCTGCAGAACTGTCTCCGAAGAGATTTACTCTAGGATTCAGTTCTAGAATATATGAGGAGGGGGGTAATTTTCATTTCCCATTATTTATGAACTAGCCTTGGTGTATCATTCAAGCTCTCTAACTTTGTTGATGGGCCTCAAACTCCTCACACTTTGTGCCTCAACTGCACACCTCAAAACACTATACATCACACACACCATTCTCCATCAAAACAAATCAGAACTTTTTTGAAGGGCCTGTTTAATTTGAGCTATGTTACCTTTCTGCGATTACCATTTCTTCCTCTAAATGCTGCTCTAAAGACACACAGCACAGCCTAATTTAACAGTACCTACTGTTTCGATTCACAGTGATCTGTTAATTTTACCACCTTTCTCTAAGTAGTATGACTTCTTTTGAATTGAGGACCTTTCTAGACCTTGTAAGGGCACAAGTATTATAAAAGGATAGCTAGAATCCTCGCTCTGAATAAACAGAGGGCTTATTTTCTGGTTTTGAGATCTCCTATAAATTTCTTCAGTCACTTCTCATTAACAGAACAAAATGTAGGTTTTGCCATTCTAGTGGAGCTCAAGTTATTTCCTTGTGGAGGGTTTTAGGGTCTTAGATTTTTTGCTGTATTCTTTACCATATGTTCCAACATGCACTTCAGTAATGGTTCTCTCAGAGGATTGGTGCAGGACTCCCAGAGACTCTGTGACTCTTCGAGGCTGCTGTAAAAATGGACACATGGCTAGTGAAGGTTTATTTGAACCCCATATTCACATTACATACTTCATTTCTACATTACTATTTTTAAGACCCAGCATTAGAGAAGAGAAAGGGTTCCATAGCATTTCTTTAAGCTATTTAGATTTTCTAACATCGTTCCCAACTAGCCTGAAAAATTCTGGGGATGGAATTAGAAGACAGCTTAATTATTGGCTCTGTTACACATTAAATGGGCAGTGTTGGGAAACTCAAAATCTTGAACTTCACATTTCTTTCTCTCTACTTCTCTTTCAAGGCTATTTGAGTTAAATAGATTTGTGTGAATGGTTGTTGAAAATCTACAAAGTCCTATATAAATTGTGCTGAGCATTGTCTTTTTTCCCCTCCAGTTTCATAATCTGCCATTTCCACCCTGCTTGGTGCCTGAGGAGCCGAACCCTATGGACCACTCCAGCAGGACTCTGTTGCCATCTGGCTTTCAGCTGGCGAGTGGGAAGCACATCAAAGGTAGGAGAGAGGAAGGATGGAGAAGTCATGGTGTGTTTCCCCTGACTCCCTCCTTGCCCAGGCTGCAATTTGTCATTGACTCTGTTTCCGCTCTTTTTCTCTACCAATATGGACAATTCCTCTGGGGTATTTTCTCTCCCGTACCTGTAGGTACTGGTGGGCCCTGATATCTGGTCCTCTTCTGTCGTTGCTAGCTTCAAGGCTATTTTACCTAGTTCCACGCCCACCCCCCACCACATTTTCAAAAACAGTTTCTTCAGCATACTCTCTTCCATCATCTGTTTTGATGTTGCTAATTTATTAATAAGCGGATACTCTATACCCCAGTATAAATCCACATATAGAAATTCATATTTTCTGAAATTTTCTAAACAAACATACACACAAACACATTCCTAAATATATGTTTTCCCCTTTTCCAGAACACCTTTCCATGGTGGGCTTGAGTGCTATGTTAAATTTCAAAGGCATTTCATGAATTTATACTCAGTTTTGTTTAAAATTGTGACCTTATTTCTGCTAGTCTTGATTTTTAATTTTAACTACTTTTAGATTAATTTAAGTGTTATCGAAATCATATGTAACTATTTGTTTCAACAGTATTTTTCATATGCGGTTTTAATATAAATGTGTGTGTGTGTGTGTGTGTGTGTGTGTGTGTGTGTGTGTGTGTGTGTAACATGGAACTTTATGGCTAGAATACATGTATTCATAATCCAAAAAGTTTTTTAGAAGGGATTCTTCATTGTCATCAGGAAATTCTTTTCCCATGAGAATGTGAGAAAGTCTGGCGTATCGCAGCTCATAGGTCATTCTTCCCAAGAAAGAAATGTTCCTTGAGGACATTCGTCCTTGAGGTTCACATGCAGTAAATACTGTTATGGGTGCATCATGCCAGCTTACCAGCTGCAAACTCACCTTCGCTAGTCAAGTAAGATGTTTGTGGACTTGAATTATTCAAATAGCCTAGAGCCTGATAATTTTTTTTTACACTGAGGTCATTTGCAAGCATCAGTACTGTAACTGGTGACCGGAGTTACATAATGTAGAAACAATGATGTCACTCAGCTGAATACTTCTACTCTTAACACTCAGCTCGTGGTCATTCAGGCACAGTACAAGTGGAAGTCACTGTTTCAGGAAAATTTATCAGAGCATCAGAGCTTACTGGTTTCCATGAGCAAGTTAACTCTTTACTTTATCAGTCACATGTCTACTCCTTTAGCTCCATTCTGAGACAGGATAAAGACTGGCTTCTCCATTGCAATTTTACCTCAATTCGAGGTTGCCTTACTATTCACTGTTCTCCTCATGGAAAACATTAAAAGATAGAGGTCACTGCAGTCCTTCTCTCTGGCCAGGCTTTGATTCAGCTATACAAGGAACATGGCGCTATATATATATATGTGTGTGTGTGTGTATGTATGTATATAAATGTATGTATGTATATAAATGTATATATATATTTTATACATACACATATGTAATCCTTTATATTTTTGTTCTTATTTTAGTCCATTGCAAGTATTATGACAGTTGTCTCTGCTCTTACTCACAATGCTAAATGCACTTATGTTATCCATTTGGCTTCTTGGGCTCTCTAAACAACAGAAAATGACCAGAGGTCAGATGGGAGTTTGAGGCAAGGCTTTTATTGGGACTTATGCTTCAGCACAAGGGAGACAACACACAAAAAAAAGGTTCTTCAGGCAGGCACCTTGACCAAAGACCAGGGAAAGTTTTCAAAGATGTAAAGATGCAAAAGGAGTGATATCTAAACATGCGGAGGAGGGGAGAGGCACAGAAAGTTGGGCACACAGTACAGTGGATAGAACATGCTTTTTCATGCATTGCATATCTAATTAGCATGTTAAATCTCCACCCCTCGGTGTAATTTTTAGTATTATAATGAGGGGAAAATGTGGGTGAAAGGGTAGCACTGGGGTCCACCTTAATGCAGATTGGTTTGGTTAGGTCTTTGCTGGTCTCCTCGTAGAGTCAGGAATTCCTACAAGATATGCTACTCAAAAGGCATAGGGTTTCCATTATCTGGGAACACTGGGTTTCCCTCTCAGAAGCAAGGGGACCCAAGTCTAGTCCATGCTCTGTCTAGCGTTGAGATGCAACCAGCCATCCCAGAGAAGACTAATCTTTGATTTTAAACCTATCATCTCAGTTACTGTCAAACACTAACATGAAGGTTTAAATTTGTGATGATGAGTTTTTTACCTCTTGATGTAGGGATATATTTTTATTAGATTAACTGCATTAAATTGCTAACCTGGAGAATAAAGGGAGGCTGCTTATATATCTAAGCTCTTGATAGATTTTAACTTCATGAGAATTGTAATTAGTGTCAGTAAGATCGATGCTATTTGAAGTTCATTGAATTCTCAACTAGGTGATACTCATTATTTTCTTTTTGAGCACCTACTCAGTATAATCCTTTTTTGGTCTGATAGAGTTGCATTTGGTGTGATATTTTGAAAAGTACTCTAGTATAAGAGCGAGAGTTTGGATCCTTCCAAAATTATGTTTGCATATCAATTGTAACACTTCCTGGTTAACATTAGATTGAACACATGTTATATTGACTTTAAATTTATATTTAAAAATGAGAAGCTAATAATACTTAAAACAGCTAGCTGTGAATAGTCAACAAATGTTGATTTTATTTCCCCACTTCTATCCTCCTCTTTCATGTTTGCTTATAGACACTTGGGTAAAGATTTTAGCTCCTACTAGCATTGTAGGAAAAAGGTAAATTTTTCCTTTCTATTTTATTTTGCTCCTTTAAATAAATGGTGGTCAAATACACATAACATAAAATTTCCCATCTTAACCATTTGTAAGTGCACAATTAAGTAGTGTTAACTACATTCATATTGGTGTGCAACTAATCTCTAGAACTTTTTTCATCTTGCCTAACAAACTCTGTAATGATCAAATAACACCACCCCATCTGGCTCCTCCCCCCACCCCCACACCCACACCCAAGTTTCCTTCTATAGTGTGACTTTTAATGATTGCAGCAAAGTTAATAAAATCAAAGATTTATTCCAAGTTACTGTGTTTCAGTAACATGATTTATAATCACATTAACTATACACGTCTAGTTTTTAGAATAATTTAGGAGATTTTGCTAAAGAAATCAAATAATTAGGTTATATCTATTATTGTATTCTTATCCATTAAATACAAGGAAACCAACAAATCAGAAAAGGAAATTATTTACTCTACCAGTTTCCTCAACCTTTGGTTTTAGAAAACATAGTAATTATGTCTGTAAATCGTAGTCACCAAATACATAGGATCAGTGGGTTAGGGTCTTTGCTATAAACAAGGCCACGTCTGATAACTGGAGACTTGGGGACACTGAATCTTACATTTTTTGTCAGCTCTCTCATGATTCTCATAATGGCTGAAAATGTGAATATTTTTACTTACATTTAAGTTATGCTCAAAGTAGTTTAATGCTTATTTCTAAAGTTCTAAATTTTTTTTTTTTTAAATTTTTTTTTCAACGTTTTTTATTTATTTTTGGGACAGAGAGAGACAGAGCATGAACGGGGGAGGGGCAGAGAGAGAGGGAGACACAGAATCGGAAGCAGGCTCCAGGCTCGGAGCCATCAGCCCAGAGCCTGACGCGGGGCTCGAACTCACAGACTGCGAGATCGTGACCTGGCTGAAGTCGGACGCTCAACCGACTGCGCCACCCAGGCGCCCCACTAAAGTTCTAAATTTATATCTAAGTTTGTTTCATATCTAATTTTGAGTTCTTAATTACTTCCTAGCCTTCAACATATACGTGTTATAGGTTGAAGAAACAAGTAAATAATTCACTTAGGAATGTAGAAATGGCAATTCTTAAATATTATTTATGTGCATTTTTAAACTTCAGAAATATTTGATGTCAGTAACAAAGAAGGATTAAGGATTAAGTCTGCTAATAAATGTAAAACACTGAAAATAATGCCTGACACATAGAAAGTGCTAAAAAATTTAGTTATATTGTGATTATTGCTATTATTATTAATTGGGGAATTAAATTGAATGGACAGCAAGTGTGATACTTACCAAAGTTACAGTATTGGACAAAACTCAGAGGTTCTTTTCACCCCAGATACCTACTCTATAAAATATGTGCCTAAAACCTATCTTATGGAAAGAAATACAACAAATGATTTAGGTTTTTTAATTCTGCACATGCAAGGTACTTTCAGATCCAAGACATTTTCTGAACATAATCCTGAAATGCTGGGGTTTCTTTCAAAAAGCAGCAACCAATCTATAAGCTTTTCAAAGCTGAATATTTTTTTTATTTTTTTATTCCTTCTAAAATAAATGAATATGTATGTAACTAAAAGAGTAGATCTTCACTTTGCTTTCTGTAGGTGATATTTTCTGTATTCATAATTTAACTAGGAGTGCTAGCTGATTTTTTTAAGTAAAGAAAGGAAGAAGCATTATGTTCCTTCTCATTTCTGCAAAAGTGTATTTGCGTGTAAGAGGAAAGATGCAGAGGCCATTTTAAAAATTGTCCTATTCACTTCAGTCTGCTATAACAGAGTTCCATCGAGAGGGGGCTTAAACAACAATTTGTCAGAGTTTTTGAAGACTGGGTAGTTCAAGATCAAGACTCTGGCAGAGCTAGTGTTGGTGGGAGCACTGATCCTGGTTTGCAACAGGATATCTTCTTAAATGCTCATATAGAGTAGATAATGAGCCCTACTCTCTTCCTCTTCTTCTGAGGGCATTAATACTATCAGGGGGTCTCTGTGCCCTGGACTTACCTAAATTTAATTACCTCCCAAGGTCCACACCTGTTAATACCATCCATTGTAGGTTAGATTTCAACATAAGAATTACAGGGAGACACAAATATGCTGTTTGTAAGCATTCTCCTTATAATGTATTGAGATTTTGTGTCTTTCAGGGTACTTTGTAGAATTTGTTTTACAGTAAGTGTAAGCTTTTTTTCACCCTGGATTACTTTGTTTAATTCCAATGAATCCTACCATCATTTTCAATGCCGTTACGTTTCATTCCTAAGGAATCTCCCTGACCCCCTACATTATGACCTTTTACATTTGGACAGATTGCTCAGGATAATAGCACTGGCCAAGCCTATATGGGTGTCTAAAGTTTAGTAGCTGTTCTACTTCTGTGATACATTTGGTAATCTTTGTGGAGCCTGGGAAGGGAAGTTAAATTATTATAGTAAACATGCACCAAAAAGGGATTCTCCACTTCTCTCAGGGGCAAAGAGTCATGGATTTCCATAGTGAGCAGAACTTCAGAACTTCATGCATTTTCTAGCATTGAGACTGTTTCTATTCTAGCAAGAAGCCCAGACTTCTAGAAATTGAAAATCAGGAGGGGAGTTTGTTTAGAAGTAAATTCTCTTTGATATAGCCCACAATGAACTTTCCCCTACATCAGTGGTCCCACAAGCCTGGGCGTGTATCCGAATCACTTGAGAATTTGATAAAACACAGATTGCTGGGCCCTACCACCAGTTTTTTGATGTTAGGTGGGGGTTGAGAATTTGCATTTCTAGAAAGGTCCTAGATGAAGCTAATGCAGCTGGTTCAGTGTTCTCACTTTAAGAAATGCATTCCTAAGGCAAGAAGAAGAAAAAGATTTGACTATAAAAAGACTCAGTGGTGAGACATATGCCATACAAGGAAAAAAAAAAACAAGAAAAATGAATATCTCAATACATTATCATACCAAATAGTTTTGTGGGAATATAGGGAACGAATGCACAGGATTTAAAGCCAGACAAAGAATAATTTAAATTGTGTCATTGACATACACATGGACAATTAACTTACAGAACCTTGTTTTTTTTCATCTCTTTAATTTGACTAATACCAGCTTCTTAGTATAATGGTTGTGAATATGAAGTAAGAGTAGTGAAGCACCTGGCCCATTTAACAAATGCCAATTACCCTTCTCACGTTTACAGGTGTTTCTGAGATAACAGGTTGGAAAATGGAAACAGCACCCAGGGTTTTTTGTTTGTTTGTTTGTTTGTTTGTTTTTTGTTTTGAGTAAGGCAAGCTTGAGTTCTAATTTCTGCTTTATTAATGAGATATTTAACCTCTAAGCCTTAGGTTCCTCACCTCTAAAATGCTGTCACGAGGATTAAGTAAGATGGGTTTGGTAAAGGAGTCAGTGTATCTTGCCCAAAATAGACAATGAGTCAATACTGCGTTCTTCTCCTACCATCAACAGTGAGAGACCATGAATTTGTCAAATGTGTGTATTTTTTGTATAGACTGGAATCAAAATCTGCTCTGGACCTGTAGCTGTGATACTTGCCAACCGAGTTCATGTTGGGAGATCTTCCTTAAACTGGAGTAGTTTTATGAAAAGTTTAGGGAAGAACTTTTAAATACTCATTTAAACCCACATTTCTCCCCGTGAATACCAATATTAGTGAAGCTGACTGAAAGTAAAGTCTATCTCCAAAAGAGGGAAATTGATAAAAATCCTATCCACCTCAAAAATTGGCATTAATCTTCTTTGTTACTTGTTTGGAAATTTTGATTTAGGCTCTTTGAAAAAGAATGAAGAATTTTGGACCTCTTCAAGCAGTGAATGAATCTTTCTATAGATATTTTATGTATTATTTTAGTAAGATATACATAACAAAATTTAGCCATCTTTAAACATACTATCTGTGGCATTAATTATATTCACAGTGTTGTGCAAACATCACCACTTCAATATGGTAGGAAAGGAAAAAATCTAAAACTTTTAGAAGTTAATATTAGAGAATATCTTATTTTCAGCTTGTGGTATAAGTGTTTTTTTTTAATTTCTTTTAAAAACAAGGTGAGCAAATACGAATCATATAGGAAACATTTGATAAGTTTAATGATATCTGTGTATATAATAATATCAGAAAAGAGTAAGAAGTTACAGTCTCAAGGGGCGCCTGGGTGGCTCAGTTGGTTAAACGTCCCACTTCAGCTCAGGTCATGATCTCACGGTTCGTGGGTTCGAGCCCCGAGTCGGGCTCTGTGCTGATAGCTCAGAGCCTGGAGCCTGTTTTGGATTCTGTGTCTCCCTCTCTCTCTGCCCCTCCCCTGTTCATGCTCTGTCTCTGTCTCAAAAATAAATAAACATTAAAAAAAAAAGTTACAATCTCAAGAAGTTAGAGCAACTTAGGGCTGATCAGGTTTTAGTATCCAGAATATATGAAAGACTTGTTCAAAACGGTTACTAAAAGGGAAACACCCCACCAAAATAGTAGCAAAAGTCATGAACAAGAAGTCTACAGAAGAGCAAATATAAATACTGAATACGCTAATGAGAAAATGTTCAAACTTGATAATAATCAGGCAAGTATAAATGAAAACAGCAGGGAATGCTTAAGTGACAAAAATTTGAAAATAGAACAATACCAAATCTTGTTAAGGATGGAGAAAAAGGGAATTCTGATACAGTGCTGTGGGGTCCAAAATCAATAAAAATGTCTGTAAAAAAACCAATTTTATTGTGAAATAGATTTGAACATATACATACTCCAGGTCTCTGTGATAGATGATGTCATTGTTGATAATAGCAACAGTGCAAACAACCCAACCACCTTTCAACAATCAACTGAATGAATAATTGGTCTATCCTACAATATACTTATATAGTAAACGTGTGTAGATCTCAAAACCATAAAACTAAATGAAACTAGTAAGTAAATGGATAGTTAATTACATTTATAATAACATTAAAAAGAGAACAGGGGCACCTTGGTGGCTCAGTCAGTTGAGTGTCTGACTTCAGCTCGGGTCATGATCTCACAGTTTATGGGTTCGAGACTTGCATCGGGCTCTGTGGTGACCACTCCGAGCCTGGAGCCTGTTTCAGATTCTGTGTCTCTCTCTCTCTCTGTCCCTCCCCTGCTCACACTCTGTCTGTCTCTCAAAAAAAAAATTGATATGTTGTGTGTATATGTGTGTATATATACATACACAGTTGACAGCTATAAACAAAACCAAATACATGATAACATCAGAAATCAGAGGGGTGGTTTATCTTCTGCTGGGGTAAAGAAGGCGGGGGGACATCATGAGGAAAATCCACAGAGCTTGTAAGATAGGGATAAAGTCCTATTTAAGTTGCTTGGTAAGTACGTGAAGATTCATTTTATTGTTTATTGTTTTTCATGTGCACATTATTGTGTCTTTAATATTTTTGGGGAATCTCATTTAGGAAGTATAAAAGGAAAAACATAGAAAAGAATTAGAAAATATATACATGCCAGTGGGCTTTATTGCACTAAGGGAATTCATTGTAAATTGTGTTTCCCACATCTAATATTTTCATTCTGGGGCTAGAATATGAAAGATAGACTATCACATGGAGGCTTCCTCCCTCACCTTCCAACATCCTGCTCATCCTGATGGATTGCCTGCAGCACCTCCCTTCTTGTGGAATCTGGAACAATCAGTTTATTTCCTTTGAATAGCAGTTCATCATTTTCATTGATTTTCTTTCTGCGGGTAAAATATTCTTTGATTTCTTATGTCACTTCACTTTTCTCTTTAAACTATCCATCTCTTCTCTGGCCTCAAAACCTCTGGGGGCTCCTGTTCTCCCTCTGCTTGTCTGACTGAGGGTAGATTTCCTTGTGAAAATGCTGAGGGATTTTTTTTTCTTCATCACCCCAACTACGTGTGTGTCTTCTACTCTATCAATATCTGCCGTAATTTGATGTAGTTGAAACTCCCTTTCTTTCTTGTTGCCGTCTGTCATGGCAAGCAACATACACAAAGGATATATACAATAAGCAATTTTCTTGCTGGACTGCTGTGGGCAGGGACTTGGGTTTTTATAGTAAGTACTTATGCTGTTAGTGCCAGGAAGATTTAAGAGCGCATTATTCTGAGAACATCAAGCCCCTGTATTGCACTTCTATTTCAGAGAGAATTATTGGACAGAAACGTGGAAACTTTACTGACAAAAAGATCATCCTATTTCCCATCAACCAGGTTAAACAATTCCAGTGATTGCTAATAATCCACATGATTAATATATATTACTACTTTGCTATGTAACAGCCACTATGCTGTGGTAATTATCTCATTTTATCAGTGTAAGAGCTTTGATCTGGTAATGATAGGCAAAAGTCCAAATTGAAATTGAAGAAAAAAAAACTGAAAAGAAGAAAATTAAAGGGAGAAGAGTAAAACAAGGGAAAGGTTGTGAAAAAGGAGAAATGAGTCTCATTTGGTACTTCTTATGTTATCTGTAACTTATAAAATCTAATCTGGAGGTAAAATTTTAGATGAAGACACAGTAGAAGAAACATTTTAATTTATTGTTCTAAGAATAAGGTACTTACATACACCATGCTTTTCTCATCTGTTCGAATGAGAGCTAAGAAATTATATCACATAAGACAATTTACGGTGAATTTTTAAATTGACCACCTAGATCGAAGAGTCTAAAACAAATACCCCAAATTGGTCATCATTTTCTTTTTTAAAAAAATAATAATAAAATAACTTTATTCTTAATTTTCATTAAGAACACATAAACCTGAAATCATGCTATAAACCTGAAATGATCCTATAACATGCATAAAATACTATTGTTTTCTGCATTATACTCGGATTCATAGTAATTTATCCAAATATTTTTACTTATTTTGCCAAATACTTAATATTTTAGCAATTACTTCAGATATGCTTATGCTGTTTAAATAGACATACAAATATCTATATACACATATATCATTTAGCTGTGTAATCCTTGCTATATGATATAAGCATATGGATATAAGAAAACTTGAATTTTTTTCCTAAAGAATTTCAACATATTGTCATGACCAATGCTGGAGTGACAAACTTGCATATATAATATCTGCACACTTTTTCATAATTTTCTCTTTCTAAAAGAAGAATTGCTAGAATCCATGCTTATGGACTTTGAATATATTTTTCTGAACGGCCCCCTAGAAGTCAGTGTCAATTTAAATGCTCCTTAAGTTTCTGAATGGCTGTTTTCATATCCTTAACAACACTGGATCAGATGAATCTTTTAACCTTGCCAATCTGATAAATACAAACAGTAGCTCTTTGGTATTTTAGCTAATTTATTCAAATGATGCCTAAGTTTAACATCTGTCTTAAGTGGAATTCCTTGGGAAACAGACTTGCATGTGGGAATTTTACTGGGAGGTGCCCACAGAAATAAGAGATCAAGTAGATCTAGGTGAAGAGAGTTGAATTGCAAAACGGTTGAAACATGTAGTTATGATTCCCCAGGGTGAAGAGGAACTAAGATTGCCTTTCCAAGTTTCCTTGAATTAGGTATGTACTCATTCAGAATGCCTGTCTATTCCCCTTTACTGAGTGTATGTTCAAGCAAGTAAATGGCCATAGGTGCTTCCGGAAAAGGAATGTGGATCTCTCTCATATGTATCTGCTGAGGTGCTATAGTGTTGTTCGTTGTGTGGACTGTCCTCTACTTTAATCAGTGGGTTCTGGCGCAGGTCCAGAAACTTTTCAAGGATTGTATATGTATTGGGATTGCTGCCTTCCTCTCTTGACTGCCTGTCCTTGATTTCTTTTGGTTGTATAGAATGATCAGTACCTTACTGGTTGCACATCAATCTTGCCCTTAAGAGCACTGAGTTCTCAAAATTATCTTCATAGATCTCTGTGGATCAGGCTTCCATGGGTATCACTCAAACCTTGCTACTTATTTATGGTATCTGGACCCACTTTGCTTCTAAGAGCTCAGCAACACCACCTGTCCTGTATTTTCTAGATTGTATCATCTGCACCTCTGTCAGTGAGCCAAAATTTTCATATTCAAGTTCTTTTGTGAATTGTGCTCAACTAAACTCTTTAACCTCTCTACATTATAGGTTACTCTTTTGCAAAATAAGAAAAAAAAGTGAATTGCTTCTTTTCAACCTCATATTCCTGTTTCCAAGATAAAGTGAATAAAAATGTGTAAATATGTTGCATAAAACTGTAGTCCTAAACAAGTGTATCACAGTGTTTTTATTTCTCATTACAAAATCATGCAGTGGTAGTGTCTCAAAATATCCTGTTTGAAAAGTGTTGGAAAATCAGTACATCTTCTCCCATAGCTAAGTCTCTGCAAGGGTTAACCGTTAAACACTTGCATCCATAACAAACAAGACTTTCCTTTTTGCCACAGTTACAGAATATAATCCTAGAAACACTATACCTAAAATATTAGGTGGAATCAAGGAACAAATTGGGTGGGAAGATAGTTTGACTGAAAGAGCATTACTGGGACCCTGGGGACAGCTACTTAGGGAATCATACTGAGAGCTGAGCATACTCACCAGAGTATACGTACTTTTCTCTGTGTGACTTGGAGGTTGAATGGAAAAAGTACAACCCACTTCCTCTGGCTCAACTATCCCATACCTTCTCTTATGGGGTAGGATCTACTTTAGCAGTTAGGTTGCTGCTATTGAACTTAAAAACTTTTTTTAATGTTTTTTAATTTATTTTTTTGAGAGAGAGAGTGCAAGCAGGGGATGGCAGAGTAAGGGGGAGACACAGAATCTGAGGCAGGTTCCAAGCTCTGAGCTGTCAGCACAGAGCCAGACACAGGGCTTGAACTCACAAACTACGAGATCATTATCTGAGATCATGACCTGAGCCAAAGTCGGACGGTTAACCGACTGAGCCACCTAGGTGCCCTGAACTTTTGATTATTTTTGATGAGTATTTTCATTATCATGAGACCCAGATGATTAATATTCCATATCCTATAACAAAAGAAGTGTTTCACTAAAGCAAAGGTAAATTTTCAAAAAGGAAACCTTCAATCTCCTGATGATGAGTCTAAAAGAGCAGAGGGCTTTACGATGAGAATACTTGTTTTTTGGATGCCCAACAATATTTTTCTTAACATAAAACAATGTTTTTCTGTTTTTTTTATATTTTACCTCAAACAAAAAAATTCAGAAAATTATATAATGCATATATAAGTATATAAATACACACATACATCACTGTGATATACAAATTTTAAAATTTTTTGGCAAAGATGTAGAGGAAAAAACTCAGGAACTGTTGATAGGAATGTAAATGAATGTAGCTACTGTGGAAAACAGAATGAAGGTTTCTCAAAGAGTTAACAGTAGAATTACCATATGATCCAGTAATTCCAATCCTTTGTATTCCCAAATAATAAAAAAAACATTAATTCAAAAAGACATATGAGCCCCTATGTTTATTGCAGTATTATTTATAATAGCCAAACTATGGAAGCATCCCAAGTGTCTGTTGATAGATGAATGGACAAAGAAGAGAAGTGGTATATATGTACAATGGAATATTACTCAGCTGTAAAGAATGAAATCTTGCCATTTACAATAGCATGGATAGAGCTAGAGAGTGTAATGCTAAGGGAAATAAGTCTGTCTGAGAAAGACAAATAGCATATAATTTCACACATATGTGGAATTTGAGGGAAAACAACAAATGATCAAGATAGAAGAGACTGAAAACCAGACTATTACCTATAGAGAACAAGCTAGTGGTTACCAGAGGGGAGATGGGTGGAGGGACAGGTGAAATTGGCAGAGGGGGAGTAAAGCGTACACTTATCACAATTAGTACTGCGGAATGTATAGAATTGTTGAATCACCATGTTTTATATCTGAAATTAACACTGTATGTTAACTATACTGTAATTAAAATTTTTAAAAAAAGTTTTTTTTAAACAAATTTTAAAATTCTGCATCCTTTGTTGGTAATACCTTACTTTGGGGTTTTGTTATCTTTTTTTCTTATTTTAGAAAATAGGTTATATTAATACGTACTTTTTGTAGTTCAAAGTTTTAACATTTTCTGATAGAGGCTTGGTTTCTGGCTATAAAGAATAATTTGACATCTTAATTTATCGAGATCATTAAATAAATCTTTATATTGTCTAGAAGGAATTGAAATAAAAAGTTTTTTTTTTATTTCCTCAAAGCTGTAACTGTAGCTAGGTTGAGACTTCACTTATCTTGAGTTAAAATTTGTACTGTATGATAGCCATTTAAAAATGAAATGTGGGGGCGCCTGGGTGGCTCAGTCGGTTAAGCGGCCGACTTCGGCTCAGGTCATGATCTCACGGTCCGTGAGTTCGAGCCCCACATCGGGCTCTGTGCTGACAGCTCAGAGCCTGGAGCCTGTTTCAGATTCTGTGTCTCCTTCTCTCTGACCCTCCCCTGTTCATGCTCTGTCTCTGTCTGTCTCAAAAATAAATAAACGTTAAAAAAAAATTAAAAAAAAAAAAAAAAAAATGAAATGTGTATCTGGAATGGTGACAACAAATCTTTGTTGCAGTTTTTTGAAAATAAGTAGTTTATCCCATATTATGTTCTTGATCCGGGTGTGTTAACGATTTCAGAGTTACTGAGAATCTGGCAGGAAACATCAAAATAAATGAATGGAAAATCTGTATTAACTAACCCATTCACACAATTAAAATTAGAGCATAATCACACAATTAAATTTAGAGCATATGGATGAATTCTTCTTTTTCCAGTTTGCATAGTTGTCAAATTTAGAAAAGCTGTTGAAGAAAATTAAATATTAAATCTGGAGGTGTGACCTTTTGACAGCTTGAAAATAAAAGCATAAATTTAGGGGATCAAGCTATTGAAAATCAGAGATAAATGGAAATGTAAAATTTTATTAAAATATTAATATGCAGGAAATTCTGATTCCAGGAAGCAAAAAATGAATTTTATTTTTTATTTTTTTTAAAAAGATTTTTTTTAATTAAAAATATTGAATGTTTATTTTTGAGAGAGAGAGAGACAGAGTGAGAGTAGGGGAAGGGCAGAAAAAGAGGGAAACACAGGATTTTTTTTTTTTTTTAATTTAGAGCATGAACGGGGAAAGGGGCAGAGATAAAGAGAAGGCCAAGTAGCCTCCACACTCAGTGCTCAGCCCAACACAGGGCTCTATCCCATAAACCTAGGATTATAACCTGAGCTGAAAACAAGAGTTGGACGTTCAACTGAATGAGCCACCCAGGAGCCCCAGAACTTTATTTTAATAATTAAAAGTTAACTCAGTTTCAAAAATAGATTTACTGCTTTGTCATGCAAATATGTCATTCCTGTAGGTGACTAGGTTTATTTTATTCTTTATTGTTTTGTATTACAAAGCCACAACAAAGTCATTTTTTTTTTTTTTGCTTAGTTAAAACTCCCTAAGAGATAATTATTTAAACATAAAATAATAGAAACATATTGTGGATTTATTACATAGGTATATGTCACATATTGAATGGCAATTCAAGCATAAATGTTGGGAGGGGAGAAATGTAAGTAAAGTGAATCACTATAGCTTAAATATGGGCCGGGGTAAGTAAAAAAAAGAAATGTACACCATAAAAATCAATAAGAAAACAAATAGCAAACAATAAAAAGAATTAGCTAACAAAATAGATGGTATGGAATCATACAAGAATCGAAAAAAAAAGGGAAAAGGGATCAACAAAAAAAAGCGACAAATATAAAACATGGAGTAAGGAAAATAGAAACAAATCAAAATATATCCATAATCACATTAAATGCAACAGGGAATTAAATTGAAATGCAGATTGTTGTGAGAATGGATAAAAAGCAAGACAACTGCATACTGACTATAAGAAACACTCTAAATGAAGACTTCAATGGATTACAAGTAAAATGATGGACAAGGATATATAAAATGCTAATACTAATTAAAAAGTTTTGAAGCCCTATGCAACGTACATTTTGCAGCAAAGAATATTACCAAAGATAAGCATATTCAACAGGAGCAAAGAAGTTTAGTTCATCAATAGGAAATAACGGTAAACATTTATTAACTTGATAACAGAGCTTTCAGTATATTTATCAAAAAAAAAAAAAAAAGAAAGTTTTAAGGAGAAGTAGACAAATCCACAGTTTAGGTTGAATGCTTTAACATTCTGCTGCCAATAATTGAGAAAATAATTACAAAATCAGTAAGAGAATGGAATATTCGAAGAACACTATCAAGTAGTAACTTGATCTCATTGATATTTATAGACCACTTCAGCCAAATGTAACAGAATATACATTCTTTGCAAGATCACATGGAACATTGGCTAAGACAGAACATATTCTGGCCTATAAAACAAGAATCAGTGAATTCAAAAGGATTCAAGTTGTAGGAAGTATTTTCTTTGACCACAGTGGAATTAAAGTAGAAGTCAGTAGGAAATTTTCCAGATACTTGGAAACACAATTCTAAATAATATGTGGGTCAATAAAGCAAGCACTAGGATACCCTAGATATTAGAAATACAAAAGAAATTGATTAAATAACATCTGGGACACTTCCATCATTAAGGATCCAACACTCATAATGACAGAACTGCATCCATAGCCTACATTTTCTACTACTGAAGCTAATAGTACTCAGGTACTAGTAGAATGCTGCTTTGCCTCGTTTGTTCCATGTCCTCAAAATAAAAGACAATTGCACTAAAATATCATTTGGTTGTAGTTTATACTGCTATGCTATGTTGGAGAAGAATGCTTCAACGTGCCTCTTCCTTAAGATTGCATTCCGAAGTATCATTTTCCAGTATTGATATGTATCCATTTTTCTGGGTTTTTTCTGTATTTCTGTTTATTCATGATTCTCGAGCTACTTATGAATCAGCACAAAATTGGCAGTAGTTTTTCTGGAGAGCTAAAGAACATTTTGCAATATTAAAAAGTTCATATTATTTATTGATTTGTGTTTTTATAGGAATAGAGGTAGTATGCAAAGTGTAATACTAATTCTTGTACAGAATAAAGGACTCATGCAATTAATTACAGGATCTGACAAAAAGACTGAATAAGTAGCAAACAATATGCAATAAGTAAAAACAAGTAAATAATGGCAGGACTTGAGCATAATTTTTTGATAGAATGATGTTGTGTGCTTAGTATTCACCGAAAATCTTTTCACATTCATGGTGCTCACAGCAAAGCATTTCAAATTTATAGATATGATTTAGTAACTTGACATATAAAAATAGAAATAATAATCACTACTAAATGTGACACATTCAAAGTAAACTTATTAATTTAATAGGTAATAAAGTAAGAAAAGAAACTATACATAAAAAGTAAATAAGTCCTACTTTAACTGGATTGCACTAAAGACAGAAATCTTGCAGCTATAATGTGCTAGAGGTAAAAAAATGCTTTGGAAAATTTTTTTCCCACCCTTATAATTAACTAAGCATTAAACAAAAAAGTCAAAATTAATGAGTGCTTTATTGGTTTCACTTGTTTTTAAAGTATAGGCTTAGACTAACACGAACACCAAAAAAAATTTTTATTTGAAGTACTGATTTGAGAGATTGTCAAGGACAAGTCTATGGAGATTATAAGGATGGTGAAGAAAAGAATTTATAAGACACAGTTCCCCCCCCCAATTTTAAGACTTTTATGCCTTATTATAGAGCATTATTTAAATTTTTACTAAGAGACACGATGGTTTCAGAATAGATTTATATTAGACTTTATAAATAAACTAGAAGAACTAAGAAAACAACAGAAAAAAATTTAAAACATGAAATCCTGTTATTTGACAGAAAAACAGAATTTTTATTTGCTCTGTATGTACTTACTTGGTATGAATTGTTACTTACAATTAATGCTATTGTTAAAACCTTTCAAACAACGATAAAAAAAAAATAGTTTCGTTATTTCACTTTTGAAAGGAGTAAATGCTTATACACATAAATTTTAAAGAAGCTTGTTAAATGAAAACATTTAATATAAAATATAAAATAAGATATTTATTTTATATAAGGAAATTATAACCATGAACAAAAAGGTTTGTATAATTAGGGAGAATATCCAGGAAAAGACATTAAAAATCATAATTCTATTTCTGTACACTGTAGATTGCAGGTATAGTTTAAATTGAGAAGACCTTTTAAATAAATTGCATGATATACTGCTATTTTCAGTTTTTTTTATACTTCAGCATCAAAAGATGGGGAAGAAAACCTAAGGCATACTATTTGCACACACTAGATTTCTTCAAGAGTCAGTAAAAACCATAATATAATTGATAGTGATTTTTTTATTGGTAACATTAAAATATTTTTAATATTTTCTGGGAATAATTTATATATGTTCTATAATGTTTGGATATTCTATGTAAAATTCTTGATCTGAAATTGCTTTAAATTTTTAATGTTTCAAGTTGCCATTCTCTCAGCTGGGTAAATTTTCTTTAAAACTAAGAAAAAAAAAAAACTAAGACATAAATTAATATTGACAATTACACAAAAATTTCACCTAATTAGGTAAAAATGTGAAATTATGTGAAATTCTTGATAGTAATGTCAGTATTAGTGATTTTACTAAAATGCAGGCTCTTATCAATCAACATATGACTTTATTATATTTATATTTTATTGTATTTCTCGTACAAACATCACAGGCTCATCAGTAAATCCCCCAGATGAGAATAATGATAAATTTTCTTAAATGTTTAGACCAGCCTTGTCAAATAAAACTCCACATTTACCTGTAGTTTTCAATTTTATTATTATGAAAGTTTATCAAGATAGGAAGAAAAACTGTCGACTATTTATTATCTTAATTTATATTTCTGAATATTTACATAGAAAGTATGTGAGCTCCATTTATACTCTTGCCACGGGTCCTGCAAATAATAGGAACTTGCTGCTCCTGGCGACCCCTATTGGACTTGGGTCCCGCGGAGCAAGTATTAAACCTCTGAGATTTCAGGGATGTTCTTACTGTCCATTCTAATTAAAACGGGGACTGATAGTTGACTTCTGTTTTCATTAATTTTATTACTATCTCTATGAAACGAGTATAATTGTGCCTAACAAGCACATAACACGTACCCTCTGAACTTCACGGAAGACCTACTTCCAATTTAGAGTTTTTGGACACTTCTAAATCCTACACACACAGTACTTGGGAGCAACCTGGCCTAGTCTGCAGCCCACCTTATGTTTTCTTGCTCTGCCCTGGGTCTGACAAGATGAGGGACACCTAGGGATACCCACTCTGGCTTTGCATTTCTCTCTGGAAAGGAAGACCCAGGAAAGGGCTCACTCAGGCTTCAGTTGGGGGTTCTAAGCCACTTGCTGAGGAAGTGGGGGAGACCAGAAAACCCCAAGCAGCAGCTAGAGAATGTGGGCTCAAGTGAGTAAATCCTGGTTACACTAACGACTCTGACTCATGTGTAGAAGGGAGCACAGCTGGGGAGGTGAGGACCAGAGTTCCTCCAAAGCCCTGGGCTCAGATCCACATCCCCTCTTGCCTAGGTCTCAGAGTGGTTCTGGTGCCAGGCGCTGTGCTAGAAAAGAAAATGCAGAGCTAAAATACACATTTCCAGATACCAAAGGAACTTAGATTGTAGTGTAGTTACTGATTGGAATATTTGCATGATTTCTATGTAATCCTTTCTGAACTAATAAATAACCATAGAAAGTGAAATAATGAAAATGAAAATATTTTAATAAAAAGATGTTATATAAGTGCACATCATCACTTATGTTGCTATTCTTAGGTCATTGATTTGTGTCATTAATATTTGTCTTTGAAATTATTCTCTGAGTTAGAATTCTAGAAAAAAACTGTGGTTAAAAAGAGTGCCAGGTATGGCATACTCTTAGCTGCATAGAATTTCTTAAATCAAACTTTTTTTTTTTTAAGTTTATTAATTTATTTTGAGAGGGAGAGTGAGCACAGTCTGGGGAGGAACAGAGACAGAGGGGGAGAGAGAGAATCCCAAGCAGGCTCCATGCTATCAGCCCAGAGCCCCATGTGGGGCTCGAACTCACTAACCATGAGATCATGACCTGAGTCAAAATCAGGAGTCAGACGCATAGCCAACTGAACCACCCAGGTGCCCCTCAAAATAGGTTTTGAATTAAGGTAGGTTTGGGGGGTAATTAGTGATGATCAATTCTTGCATATAAAATATAATTTCAAATGGAAAGAAATCTGTTTTCTTTTGAATGAGTGACGTTAGCATTTTCCACATAAATCCCGTCCTTTTCCAGCTTTGTTACTTATCCTTGCTCCATTCTTTTATATTCCTCTTTGTACCACCTCACGCACATCTCTGTTTGACTTTCCATATCCAGCTACTTATTTACTTTCGTAAATCTGCTAACTTGCATTAAGATGTTCCTTTAGAGTCGTGCATTTGCTTGGGTATACATTTATTCTTGTATTTAAATTTTTGAGGTAATAAGTTTTAGGGAAATCCAGCTGAGATATCCAGCCCACTCTGTGTGATATCTGCATTTTATTCCAGGCATATCTATAATAATCTCTTCAGAAAGTGGAATCTATACTCCCACATGAGCAGAGAGTGCTAAATTTTTAATAACTTCCTTAGGGTTTTCATTTTTACTATGATGCTTTCAAAGATTACAGTATAATTTAGGAATGAGAAAATGTTAGTGTTTTTACCAGTAAGTGTTAAACTATCATTACATTCATTTGTCAGTCTTCTGTACTTTGATTTCCATATTTAAACATACGTAAGCTTCTAAAACTACACGGAAGGCAAGATAACTAAACCATGGTTTCTTCATTTATGTAATGAAGGATAATGGTAGTACTACTTATAGTTTTGTGGTGAGGATTAAATGGAATTTTTGCCCCTGTCATGTAGTTGAGCTCCTGGCTCAGATCAAGTATTCAATTCATTTAAATTGTTATTACCAGGCAGTTACTCTAAGCATAGGCAGTGATCTGTATTGTCCATTCAACTGGTTATTTGGAGGTTGATCACCAATTAGTATGCCCTATCCCCTTATAAGCAAATTAGTAGTTACTCTGAATTATGCCAATAAAGTGGTTAGTTAAAAGTGAAATTTGACAAATAGTATAATAGATCGTTCAGTAATTAGCTCTTTTTATGAAGGAAAAATACAATTTAGCCATTTTAAGTCAATTAGCTTAGGCCTTACTATTCAATATACAAAAACAACTTTATAAGGGAAATGAATGCCATAGAATTATAAAATAACTGGCTTTAAAATACTACAACTCCTATATTGCTTATATTTAAAAATATTATTTGGCTCACTATTTTAATTATTTTTTTTAATACCAATCTTATTTATACTTTACCTTATTCTTCTGGGGGACAATATTCCATCTGTTTCATTTTTAAGCCAGATCTTTCAGGGTACATAGAAGTTTCTTAATTTCAATTTTGGTTTGTATGAGGCCTTAATTATTTCTTAGGTCATTTTATTTTTTCAGTTACACAAGGATCTTAGAATTTTTAAAAATCTTATATTTATAGAAAGATTTTCTAAGGATTATGAGATTTCATGAACATTATAATTTTTATGGTGAAAATTATGAAATATACACAAAACTAAGGAGAATTGGATAATCAACTTTATGTACTTAACACATGGTTATAAAAATCAGTTGCCATTTTGTCTATTTAATTTAATATGTATTTTAAAGTATATACTGGTAATATAAATATATGATCAAATATATGAAATATAAATATATAGTACCTCCAAGACTCAGGAGAAATACTAAAAAAATTCTCAGCGTATCTTTCTTATTTCTTGTAAGACCTCTGTAAAAATTAATTGACCAGTGATAAGCCGACCATTGAAGAAAAATAACACAAACTAATAATTTCCCCATGGCCTTGTCCAGCTATGAATAATACAGGGATCTTCTAAAACTATTGAGCATATAATTTGTAGGAGAATTAAGTTTCAACCCACTTCCTTTAACTTATAAAGAAAAAAGTTTATGTACCACCAAATGAAAAGGAAAAATAAATCTCTCTGTGTATAGATGTTATATCTTGTTTTATCTAAGTATAAAGAATCTTCAATGAGGAAAATCAATTTTACTTTCACCAGATCATTAATGGTGTACACTCAATCTAAATATTTTTACAAAATAGCATAGCTCTCTTTTTATATTAAATGAGGTAGAAATAACATATAGTGTTATAATAGTTTCAGGGTGCAATATAATCATTCAACAATTCTATACATTTCTCAGTGTTCATCCTTCTAAGTGTACTGTTAACCTCCTTTCCTTTTTCACCCATCCCCCCTGCCCATCCTTCCCCTCTGGCAACCACCAGTTTGTTCTCTGTATTTAAGAGTCTCAGTGTTGTTGGTTTGTTTGTTTTTGGTCTTTGGTTGGTTTGGTTTTTTTTTTTGTCTTTACTTTTGGTCTTTTTTTTTTTTCTTTTCTTTGTTTTGTTTCTTAATTTTCATATCAACACTCTATTTGAATTCCAGTCCCTGATAAGATACCAAAGGAAATGTCTCTCGGATGTAGTTTTTGATATATATTCTAATATAGTTATAAAAAGTATGGGTCGAATTTGACATAGTTCTTCCTAGTATCTTTCCAGTGGCTATTTTGTTTGGGACACTGGGATCAAACACTTATTTGTGAGTCAACTTAGATAACTGGGGCTGCCTTGTGCTAATTTCGGTCTGCCATAGCAATAAACAGCAGTGTAACCTCCACAGGAAAACACACCTTCTCCCTCCTAGCATTTGTCTGGGACTAAAACTTTTTTACATGGGCCCCCGTGACCTCAGGCAGCAATCTTGTTCTCTCAGGATAACAAACAGATAAATTCATTTGATTCCTTAAAGGAAGGGGGGTTATGTGAAAAGTCAGAGTGTTCATCATCCCATAAACACCTTAAAGGAAGTAAAACTACAAAACCGAGAGGGCAATGAAAATTGTTAAAACCATATATATGAAGTTCACTCCGCTAAGATTGGAAATAAGGCACTAATACCCATTCTCACTTCGCCGGTGCTAGAAAATTTAGTCAAGGCAGTGAAGGAAGAAAACATTTTCATTTAAAGGCATATGTAATAGAAGGGGAAGAAATAAAACTATACCTATTCATAGACAACACAGTGTGTAGAAAAGCGTAAGGAATCTAAAATTAAAAAAAAAAAAAGACTGAAAATACCAAAATTCCCAGAGCTAATAAGTGAATTTTTCAAATTTAGAAGATACAAGTCAACACACAAATTTCTATATAATAGCAACAAAAAACTGGAAAACGAGTTAAAAATACAATACTGTTTATAATAGCACCAACAAAAATTAAATATTTGAGTATAAATTTAATAAAATTTCAGGATGTCTCTGCTAAAGACTACGAAATGCTGATAAAAGATATAAAGGAAGACCTAATGAAATGGGAAGACTTAGTTTCTGAGATTGGAAGACTCAACATAAAAAATGTTAAGTCTTCCGGTGCCTGAGTGGCTCAGTCAGTTGAACGTCCTACTTCAGCTCAGGTCATAACCTCATGGCTCATGAGTTTAAGCCCTGCATTTTGCTTTCTGCCGTCATCAAAGAGCCCTCTTCAGATCCTCTGTCCCCCTCATTCTCTGCCCCTGCCCAACTCATGCATTCTCTCAAAAATAAATAAACATTAAAATGTTAATTCTCCCTGAATTGATAAATAGATTTAATGCAATATCAATAAAAAACCCAACAGAGATTTTGTAGATACAGACAATATGATTCTTAAAGTTGTATCAAAGTGCAAAGAAATGAAAAAATAAATGAAACGTCAAGTTGGAGGGCTCATACTACACAGTTTTAATATAAAATTATAATTAAGAAAGTGTTTTGGTAAAGGTATAGACACATAGATCGGGAGAAAAGAATAGGATCTAGTAACACATTCACACATATACAGCCATTTGATCTTTGACAAAGTTGCCGAAAAAATCCCATGGAAAAAGGAGAGATGGTGTTGAAACAATTGGTCATCCTTGTGAAAATAAAAAAGGAAAGAGAAAGTTAAAAAAAAAAAAAAAAACTGAACCTAAACATTTGACGTTATACACAAATTTACTCGAAATGGATCAGATATAAAAGTAAAACATAAAACTTATAAAACATTTAGAAGGACATATTGGAGAAAAAAATCTGATGTTAGGCAGAGTTTTTAGGTATGACAACAAAAGTACAATCCATAAAAGGAAAAAATAATTGGGTATCATCAAATTTAAGTTTTTTCTCTGTGAAAGGCGCTATTAAGGGAATGAAGAAGCAAGTTACAGACTGGGCAGTGTATTTGCAAATCAAAAATTCAGCAAAAGGCTATAATTTCAGAATACCAAAACTCTTAAATCTCAGCAACAAAACACAAAAGTGGTTAAAACGTTGGGCACTTGATGAGAGAGTATATAAAGATGGCATGTAAGTACATGAAAAGGTGACATCATTAGCCATTAGAAAAAAGCAAATGAAAACCATAATGAGATACCACTGCACACCTTTTAGAATGGATAAAATGAAAAAAATGCAATACTAAAGGCAGATGAAAATATGGAGCAAACATAACTCTTTTGTTGGCGTTAAAGCAACATGCTTTCAGGTACACAGTAGTTTCTCCCCCCTGATCTCCTACAGAAGGACTCAGCAATCTCACTCCTGTGTATTTACCCAAGGGAAATTAAAACTTACACATCACATTACACATGGTGTAGGTAGCAGTATTTGGTATTACAGCAGTATTCAACAGCTTTGTATAAAACCGCCTAATGGGAACTTGCCAAAAATGGAATTACCTTCAGCAGGTGAATGGATAAACTGTAGTACATCCATACAATAAAAAGGAACAAACTATTGATACACATGCAACAATATGGATGGATCTCCTGATCTTTCTTCAGA
The DNA here is from genome assembly GCF_018350195.1 of Panthera tigris. Lineage (NCBI taxonomy): Eukaryota > Metazoa > Chordata > Mammalia > Carnivora > Felidae > Panthera > Panthera tigris. Next base: position 47,942,437 of record NC_056672.1, read on the forward strand.
GTGATAAATGCCAATCTCAAAAGTTTGCACACTTAATGCTTCCATTCTAGAGAAGACAGTATTGTAGTGATGTAAACAGTTGAGTAGAGCTGGGAGTAGTGATTGGAGGAGGATGACTATAAAGGAGCAACAGGAAGAAGTTTCCTGGAGTGATACAATGGTTTGGGAACTTGACCTCAGTAGTGGAAACATGAATATCTCCATGTATTCATATATAACTGTACCAAAAAGGCAGAGGCCATTTTATTGTATGATTTTAAAAAATGACACACATACCTCCTTGAACGCATGTATAATTATTTACAGTTTACGTAAGATTTCAAAGGATATTGAGTCCAAGTAAAGGAGACATCGTGAACCTTGTAAAGGCTACTTTCAGTTAAGACAGAGAGTTGTTAAATTTTTAAAATGAAGTTGCTAACAATTATTATGATATTATAGAATACTAAGTGTTAAAAAAGAAAACATTTGCTCAAGAAATTCTCTCAAAATGGAAGAGATGATGAAGAGATGGATACAATAAATAAAAAGATAAAAGCATGGAGGCAGCTGTATGTAAACTGAGAACAGAGCAGGTGCAGGCAAAGTAGTAAATGAAATAATCAACTACAATTTCCTAAACTGAGAAAGATTATACTTGTCAGATCAAAATGACAAAAAAAGAAAGAAAGAAAGAAAAGAGATACATATCCAAACTTACACTTGTGATACTTTTGCATTTAAATCTTTGAATAATAAATCTTACAGTATATTCAGTGTTGGAAGAGTGAGTAGGCAACCTGTAAGAAAAACAGGTCTATGTTGTTTCCTTTTACTTGAGATTTTGTTGTGTGGCAATAAAACATATATAAATCATTATTTTAGTTGATCCTCATGTCTAATTGTATTGCGTAGAAGCATAGCCCATCTTTCTGGTCCCTCTGGTTCTGGAAGGAGGACCTAACCTAGACCAGCATAATTCTGAGCTGAGCACAGTCCATGAGAGCAATGACTGATTTCAGCTTATTAAACTCAGAACAGAATAAACTCATGATTCTTGATTTGAATGTGCCTAGTGCTGTGATGATGTGAGCCTTGAAACTTCTATTGCTATCTTGCCATCATGGTGTCAATCAGCTTGAGACTGAAGGTGACACAGAACAAACAAAATCATGAAATGGATACTCTGATGGTGTTTAACCCAGAATTCGCTTCTGAAGCAAGGCTGCTTTTTGACTCTTCAGTTTCATAAGTCAGTGAATTTCTTCTTGTGTGTAAGACAGTCCAGGCTGGATTTTCTCTTATGGGGAATAAAATGCATCTTGCAGGACCAAACATTATAATTTAAATATTTTATTGCCATTATTCTCTATAATTATAAATGAAGTCAATAGTTCAAGTAATTTTGTACCATTTTTCTTTAATAATTTTAAGTGTCCATAATTAAGATTGTTTTTGTTCAAGTAAACATGATTCTATATTCTGTAACTGAAGTTAGTATTATTTCTTTATACTCAACATTAATACATCATAATCATTTTTACCGTGTAGTAAATATATGCTCTAAAGCTACATTAGACCATTTTTTATCCCTTTATGATATTTTGAAAATGAATTGGGGAACCTTGGCTGAAAATATTCATGCAAATGTTGGTCTTACATATACATGGATTCAATTTCCAGGTGATTTATTGACTATGTATATTGTATGTCATAGGAAAATGAACCACTAAATCTTTTCATGTTTTCCAACCATATGGGAGGTCTAATGTGAATCCTTCAAAAGATTTATTTAATGTCAAAAAGTTTTCCTCATTTTAACTTTTTCCTTACTTTATGATCATGTGGTTAAGAATCTATATACCTTCTTACAAGATTTTGCAATAAATCATTCAGTAATTCAAAAATTATATATGAGAAGACGATCATTATTTATAACAAGGCATTGCTTAATATACATTCATAAATCTACTGCAAGTTAGATCACTATGTTCATTAGTGGGAAGATAAGCAACACTTTTAAAACATCAGTAGTAATTTTAGTTGTATGTATTTTTAAATTTTTTTTCATGTTTACTTTTGAGAGACACATATAGAGCGCAAGTGGGGGAGGGGCAGAGAGAGAAGGAGACACAGAATCCGAAGCAGGCTCCAGGCTCAGGGCTGTCAGTACAGAGCCTGACGTGGGGCTCGAACTCACAAACCTTGAGATCATGACTTGAGCCGAAGTCGGACACCGACTGAGCCACCCAGGCTCCTCTACTTGTATGCATTTTAAAATAAGATTGGTACAGTATAAGCAGACATAAAATAGAAAGCAAATGTAAATTATTGGATTGTCTTTACTCACTAACAGCATTCTGACCAGTGGTATGATAACCAACAAAGAGTCACTGTTCAGAAAATTATCAGGATGCTGAACTCAATCAAGATGAGAGACTTTAGTATCTAGAATCATGAATTTTTTTTTTTTGAAGGCAAGATTAAACTACATGATCAGATTATCTTACTATGCATAAAATTGACTGTGTATGTGAATTTTTCCTAATTACTAAATTTTAACAAGAAACCGTCTGGGTCTGTTACTTAACATCATAAACTACATGCCTACTTCACTGTCTTCACACAATAGACCATGATCGCTCAATAGTCAAATGCCATACAAGAAAACAAAACAAATCAGAACAACAACAAAAAAGCACGGTACATTCACCGTTAATGGTTGGTGTGATATTGCAAAAATCTTGATTACTTAAAAATAAGTGATAAAATCATAAATTCTAGAATTAGGGGGAAAAAGCTGTTTTTGTTTTAACCCTGCTCTCCTCATTTGCTTAAAGATTTTGTCTCTCGGGATGCATAGGTGGCTCAGTTGGTTAAGTGACCAACTCTTGGTTTTGGTTTGCATCATGATCTCATGGTTTTGTGGATTCAAACCCAACGTCAGGCTATGCACTGACAGTGTGGAGACTGCTTGGAATTCTCTCTGTCTCCCTCTCTCTCTCTGCCCCTCCCCTGCTCACCCTATCTCTGTCTCTCTCAAAACAAATAAACTTAAAAAAAATTTTTTTAAATAAAGATTTTTGCCTGTCACCTGTAATTAAGTTATAAAAATGTTATAAAAATGATTAGAAATGACTTCAGTAATCTGATCTTCAGATTGATCTTCAAAACTATTCTCATTAATCATTGTTGATTAGAATTAAAATAAATGAAATGGCCATATAGATATTACTGAAATTTAACTTAGAAGTAATTTTAATACATTATTTTTATAAAAGTACAGAATCTTAAAAGACCATGCTTGGTGTTCCTAGAAAGATAATTCAATTAAAATAAATTCTAAGTGAAAATTTTATATTTTTATAAATATATATTGCAAATACATAGAAAATCTAAATATACAGTGATAGATATTTTATATATTATATATAAATATTTGCGATTATGTATAAAATCATTTTTCATTGCCAGTATTCCTACCAGTATAATTCATATTGTTAAGAATGTGGAATCGGTAGGAATAAAGAATAAATTTTTCTCTTTAGACAATAATATATTTTTCTATATAATAATATAGAATTATAGGTAGTTTGGACTGTATTTTTAATCTTTATTATACTTTGTTTTCCAATTATCCACTGACTGATGAACAGATAAGATGTGGTATGTATATACAATGGAATAATACTCAGTTAAAAAAGAACGAAATTGTGCCATTTGCAACAATATGGATGGAACTAGAGTATTATACTAGGCAAAATATGTCAGAGAAAGGCAAATATCATATGATTTTCACTCATAAGTTGAATTTAAGAAACAAAACAAGCGAGCAAAAGGAACAAAAAGAGAGATTGGCAAGCCAAGAAACAGAATCTTAACTATAGGGAACAAATGGATGGTCACCAGACGGGAGATGAGTGAGAGGAGGGGTGAAATAGGTGATGGGGATTAAGGAGTGTACTTACTGTGATGAGCACCAGGTATTGTAGGGAAGTGTTGAGTCACTATATTGTACACCTCAAACTGATATAACACTGTATGTTAACTAACTGGAATTTAAATTAAAAAAAAAACATTTTAAGAAATGATCATTTATTCAATTAGCTGCAGAAAACATCAGTTCAGATTTTTGTTGATACTTTTAGAGTTTTTTAGAAGCAAATTTCTTAAAAAAATTTTTTCTTACATTTATCCATTTTTGAGAGACAGAGAAAGAGCACAAGTGGGGGAGGGCCAGAGAGAGAGGGAGACACAGCATCTGAAGCAGGTTCTGGGCTCCGAGCTGTCAGCAAAGAGCCTGATGTAAGGCTAGAACTCAAGAACCACTAGATCATGACCTGAACCGAAGTCGGACGTACAACCGACTGAGCCACCTAGGTGCCCTAAAGCAAATTAATTTCTTAATTGATAATACACCTGTATGCATAAAAATATAACCATTTACCAAAAAAATGGGCTCATTGGTTTTTTTAAAAGCTAAATTCAAAACTATTCTTATACACATTAGTCAGAATGGTTGAAATGACATTAGTGGAAACTTAGAGACCGCAGGAGCCATTTCTTTTTAAAACTTGCGGGTTAGAAGAATGGTCTTTTAAGAGAATATTTTATGTGTACATGTATGTTTGGGTATGTATTCATAACTTGGGGGTTATGCATTTCTATTAATGAGGTGGTACTAATGACTAGATTCACAAATATGAAAAACCACATGGCTGGACCATTTCCTTTGTGATGGAGCCTAGACACTTGCTTCTTAGCTCGTCATTTTCTGTGATTTGCCGGAAATCTTGAAAGTTAACAAGGTGGATCCAAAGCAAACCATTTGGTTGGTGGTGCCAATGAGAGCATGACAGCTCATTCTATGTGATTGTGTATACTTGGCAATGTAGAACTGTTAACTTCAAAGAGCTTGCTGGGAGGAAAGCTTTTGGAGTAATGCAGTTGTTGACTTTGTGCATGGTTGGGTATTATTAATACAGGAGCTGTTTTTCATATTGGTTTTATAAAGTTCGAAATTGCACTTGACTAGTTGGAGTGAGGTTAGAGGATGATTTCTGAAGAGTGTATTTTGGAAAAACAAAGTTATTTTTATTTTGTTTTCTTAAATAATAAATAGCCTAAAAACAGTTTACCACTGCCACCACAATAGGCTTGTAAAAACTAGGGAATAGGAAGAATTGGCAAATGGAGGAAGTTCAATGGAGTATTTTGGGATTAAACTAATGAATATTAATGCCAAATAATGCATGTGGGACAGTAAAGGAAGTGAGGGATACAGAATGAAACTATAGAAAATGAATAGATGAGAGAAAATAGATAGTAAATTGCAACCATAAGAGACATGATTACAGGAAGGAAGGAATATCAAATAAGACTGTTCAAAGATGCTTTTCTCAGCAAGTTTCTTATTTAAAGGGTAAAAATGAGTTATATTTTCCACAGTCCATATCATTCTAAAAACTTGAGGACTGTTTAATGCTAAGTTCCAAGGATTGTTAAATATTACTGAAAAGCTGTCCTATTAAGTTTTGAAAAAAAAAATTAACAGACTCCAGGAGCATCCTTTAAAAATCAGGTGGGTCTCAACCTTGGCTGCCCATTAGAACCACTTGGGGACATTTTGGAACTCCAATACCCAAGCCATACTCCAGTGTATTTAAGTAAGAACCCTCAGGTTATGATGTGGGCCCAGACTTCAGTATTTTTTTGTTTTCCACATGAATCTAATGTGCAATTAGATTTCCAAATCAAGGCATTAAGAAATATTTCTCAAGGTATAGTTCTCAGACTTCTTACATCAGAATCACACCAGAACTTAATAAATACATTCCTGAACTGAACTCTAAATGTCTTGAATCAGAATAATGGGTGGTGAGGAGGTGAAGTCTGCAATTTTAATGAACAGATTTTTTTGCTTATTATATATATATTAATTTGGGCAAATGACAAAATGAATTGGATAAATTGGACAAATTTAATCTTAAATTTTTTTTCTGAGGAAAATATTACAAACATTTTCAGTTATTATAACAAAAATACTCTGCTTATGTAGAAATTTCTTTCTTAGAAATATAACTGACACGTATTTATATTAATAAGTTTCCCAAATCCTCCACAGGGTAGTTCCAAGCACCAATGAGGTTCAGAGAAATTACTATCATGCGCGGAATTACTGAGTTAGATTGTAGTAATGGGTAATGGAACCAAGATGTGAATTTGTATGTTTTTAATCTGAATCTTGTGCTTTATTCCATTAGATGGTTTTCCCTAGCGTTTCTCTGATCACCATATCCTAGCATCTTCTCTATTTCTTCCCTATACTCAATCTTTACTGTTAATTGATGCACTCCACTCAACCTTGCCAACCTCCAGTGTCTTCCTTTCAGACTTCTGACTTGTTATCTGTAATAATATCCTCATCCATTTTGTCATCTCTGGTAATCACCTGAGTTCATAGTCAAGGTTAGAGAGGAACAGAGCTACAGAAGATCTCAGCTACCCTATTTTCCTAACAATTCCTTTTGCAGCCACTGCATTTACAAAAATTCAATTTCAATGAATTTAATCATTACTTACCTTACAACCATGGTAAAATTTAAAATTATTTAAATCAGTGTTATTTAAAATTCAGTGTTGTCTCTCCCATTCCCAAAATACCTAATCAAGTCTTTTCATGTAAAAGCATAGGCTTTTATATTACTGTTTTATAATAGCTAAAATAATGCCTACTTTATAGGATAAGAAATAATAATGGGAGGTGCCCAGAGTTTTCTTTTTTCCTTTTCCTTTTATTTTTTTTTTAATTGCCATTCCTAAAATATACCTCATTTCTTTGGAACTTAGTCAATATAGTTTTTAAAATATTTATTTATTTATTTTGAGAGAGAAAGAGAGCAAGTGAATAGAGGAGGAGCAGAGAGCAAGAGAGAGAATCCCAAGCAGGCTCCATGCTGTCAGTGCAGAGTCCCACATGAGGCTCAAACCCATGAACCAGAGATCATGACCTGAGCCAAAAATCAAGAGTCAGGTGCTTAACTGACTGAGCCACCCAGGTGCCCCTTAAGCAATATTTTTGTTGTGGTTTTTTGTTACTCAGCAATCAAATTCCACTCTGCTAATTCGTGTCTGATTCTGGCTTCAGTTGATGCCCTAACCTGCCTAAACTTCATGGTTTATTCATTCAAAATTTTTAACCAGAACTACACTCTTTATTCCTGGAGGTGACATCATTCTTTTCTTTCATCATTGGCCACTAGCATATGTAAACCCAACTGCCAGATTTCCTCAATCCTGGTTGAAAGCTCTTAGGCATGTTTGGAGTCAAATAACCTAATTCAACAAAACCTTTTCTGAAGGGGATTGCTCTCAAACCTTCATTTTTATTGACAACATAAAATCATTCTTTAAAATCAGTCTTAGGATAGACTGGCTAAAATTAACAACTCAGGAAACACCAATGTTGGTGAGGATGTGGAGAAACAGGAACCCTCTTGCACTGTTGGTGGGAATGCAAACTGGTGCAGCCACTCTGGAAAACATTGTGGAGGTTCTTCAAAAAATTAAAAATAGAACTACCCTTTGACCCAGCAATAGCACTACTAGGAATTTATCCAAAGGATACAGGAGTGCTGATGCATAGGGGCACTTGTACCCCAATGTTTATAACAGCACTTTCAACAATAGCCAAATTATGGAAAGAGCCTAAATGTCCATCAACTGATGAATGGATAAAGAAGATGTGGTTTATATATACAATGGAATACTACTTGGCAATGAGAAAGAATGAAATCCTGCCATTTGAAACAATGTGGATGGAACTGGAGGGTATTATGGTAAGTGAAATAAGTCAGTCAAAGAAAAATATTATATGTTTTCACTCATATGTGGAACTTCAGATACTTAACAGAAGACATGGGGGAAAGGAAGGGGAAAAAATAGTTTCAAACAGGAAGACAAACCATACGAGACTCTTGGATACAGAGAACAAACTGAGGGTTGATGTGGGGGTTGGAGGAGAGGGGCAAATGGGTGATGGGCATTGAGAAGGGCACCTGTTGGGATGAGCACTCAGTGTTGTATGCAAGTGATGACTCACCAGCATGTACCCCAAAACTAAGAGCACGTTGTATACACTGTATATTAGCTAACTTGACAATAAATTATATTAAAAAATCAGTCTTCCTATATAATTACCATATTCCTCTAGTCTCTTTTCAAACTCCTCTGATTCTTTCAGGCCCAGGACATTTTCTAGATGATTCCAACCAATCCTAAACTCCTCCTCTGTGTACTATACTTTTTTTGTTTGTTTGTTTATCTGGAGCCACTTCCTTCTTTTTATTTGTTTCCATTCTTATCTCGAGTATCAGAGTGTAAATTCTCCCAAAGACATGATCATTTCTATTCATCCCACTTCAGCATGCAAATCCCATTACTTTCATAGATGTTATATCCAAAAAAAAAAAAAAAATGGTCAAATGAATGAATGGGTTAAAAGTAGGGGCTTCAAACTCCAATGGTGCTACTATTCTGTGGAAAAAGCATAGCCTTTCACATTGACTGTGATTTCCACATTCTGTTTAAGCATAATTGATTAGTCAACATCCAACTTACTGTAAGCCAATTAGATAAAAAAACATTTGTATGGACACATATTCATGAATGGAAGTCTGAGAAACTTCATGGACCCTCTCCCCAATATAACCATGTTGGTGAAAATTTTTACAAAAGCAATTTAAAGTCTCTGGAAATTGTCTAAAGGACATTAAATAAGAAACATTTATCCCAGGAAATTAAATAAATATTAATAAAGACAGTGAGAGTCTATGGCTGCTGAGCCAGGACTCCCTTCCCTAAGCACCCTCCATTCCTCTCCTGCCCAATTCAGCAAAATGGAAGCTCATCCTTGGTGGATGCAGTCAAGAACACAGTATTCCCTCTCTTCCTAATTCTAAGTTGAGGACTGTGGAATCTCCCTATGAAAGGTAGACTGCTGACACTTTGTTCATTCTCACAGTTGCATGCTTCAGAAGCTCTATACCAGAGAGAAGCTGCTGAGAGGTGTGGGGCTCTCTTCCTTCACTCAACTTTCACTTGCAGGTGTAAGTTCTGTGCAAGGGGCCACTGCCAAAAACGCTAAGATGGCAATCACCTACTCCCAAGCTCATTTGTAGGGTGGAGTTTCTACATCTGGAGAATCAAGTGGAGGGGACTAAACGCTACTGCTCTTAACTCCGTGCCATGCAGATAGAAAAGAGGTATCACTACAAGAAAAGCAGACCACACTTCCTGTCTCTAGCTCAGGAACAGTGGCAGAGGTTTTGGCAAAAGGACAGAGACAGCCTTAAGAACAGAGACCTATGAAGTTTTTCCTAATGGAACTGACATTATTTAGAAGAGAGTGTGAGGAGGTTCAAGTTTAAGAGCTTCGTTGAAAAAAAAAACAACAATGGGGATTTGGGTACTAAGGAGTTAAGAGGAAAGTTACTCCATAAGAGCAATTAAGTAACCCTTAGTTGACCTAAAAGTTTACCAGAGAGAACCAGGATAAAATAAGCTAGGAAGAGCCCTCCTGGCATAGTAACAAACCTCTAAGAATGGCCTCAAACAAATTTGATAGAGACACAAATTTAATAGGATCAGACTATAGAGCAATTTATGCTCCAAGGTATTGTCAGAAAATAACCAGAGTAATCAGCCATCACTCAGTGGAGGCTCAGAGTTCCCTGTGATAGCAACAGAGGCAGGTAGCTTAACAGAAACATCTGAAAATGGGATAGTCAAAGAGACACTAAAACCACTGCCATCATAAGGTGAGTGCGCACCTCTCCAAGGCATTGGATGTGATTCTAGAGTTTGGAAAAAAAAATTGATTTTGACAGTTTTTGCAAGCTTGTTCACTGCTTTATTAGTGGGATGGAGTTTTGGAGCTTCCTACTCCACCATTTTCCTGTCAGAGCCTTACAGTCAATTGATTTTTGACAAGGTTGTCATCAAGATAGTTGAATGGAGAAAAGAATAGTATTTTCAAAACCTGACACTTTAAAAATCATATGTAACTGATAAACTATAAAATTTTCAAAGGAAACCATAGGAGTAATGACCTTGGATTAGGCAGAGCCTTTTTAGAGATGACGTCAAAAGTATAAGCGATCAAAGAAATGAAATTGGTAAATTGAACATCAAAATTTAAAACCTTTATGCTTCAAAGGGTGCCATAAAGAATGTGAAAAGCCAACTTGCAGAATAGGAGAAAATATTTGCAAATCATATATCTGATAAAGGATTTGTATCCAAAATGCATCAAGAGCACTTCCAGTTTAATAACATAACCCATTATATAACGGTCAAATTTTCTGACTAGATGTTTCCCTAAAGAAGATATACAAATATCCAATAAGCCCACGGGAAAAAAAAAAAAAAAAAAAAAAAAAAAAAACGGATCCATATCATCAGCTACCAGGAAAATGCAAATCAAAACCATAATGAGATACAACTTCCCAAGCAATAGTTTTAATAAAAAAAGATAAATAATAACAAGTGTTGGCAAGAATATGAAGAAGTTGGAATCCTCATACATTTCTGACGGGCACCTAAAATGATACAACCACTTTGGAAAACAGTCCAGCTGTTCCTCAAAACGTTAAACACCGAGTTGCTTTATGACAGCAATTCTATTCCTAGTCATGTACCCCCAAAAAATGAAGATGTATCGCCACACAAAAACTTATACATGAATGTTCATCGCAGCATTACTCATGGTAACCAAAATAAGCCTTCTGGCCACATCTGTGCTACGTGTTGGGAGTTTTGAAAAAATAATGCCATTGGTGTTTTGGCTTCTGTGGACATAAAAAGAGCGAATGAGTTCTTTATTTTCTCTTTTCCTTTTCTACCTCTCTTATTCCCCCTCTTTCTTCCTCAAATTCATTAAGAACTCTAAAAATGTACTCACTGAAGAACTGTTATTAGAGTGAAGTGACTTACAGAACTATTCTAAGGCAATCTATAAACAAAGGCATGTTAGTAAATCCTTTATAGAGCAGTGCTGAGAAAACAGAATGTATGTCAGAACAGGATGAGATTGGTCACTCTGCTTCCTCTAAGATCTGTTAATGCAGTTTTTTGGGGGGTTTTGTTTCTTTGTTTGTTTTGTTTTTTTAAGTATGAAAGAAGCAGTATGGATTCACAGTGAGAGCATACAGGATTAGATGCATGAGGCAAGTCATGATATACGGAGTTTTGCCAAGAATTTCCTGGAGGACCCTAAAGATAGTGGCATGATTAGAAGACAATTGCTGAACTGGCATTTCCTAATGATAAATATAAAGGATTTTGAAAGGATATTTGAAGAGATTTGTTAAATACTGGATTTAAAAATATCAAACATACTAGGATTGATTTGATTGGCTTTGTACATGTATGTTTAGGAAATGATGCATATTCCTACTGAAAGATAACATTGTGATTTTCAATTTATTGGGAATTTGTGAAAATCCTATAATGTTAAGAAGTCTTTGCATTTAGCAGCGATTTTACTCTGTGGAGAAGCAGCTTATGTGTGCTCGAGGGGGAACAAAGCTGATGATATTAGCAAGTATTTCAGACGGATATTTTTTGCCACAACATCTGGTGGATAATAAAAATGATCCTGGTTTATAGTTCTTCACCAGTGTATGTTTTTTAAATGTAAGGTAAACGAAGCTAGTGTTAGGCAGTTAATGCAGGGAGAGTGTGTAACCATAGCCACTGGAAATTCAAAATGTCTCCATGAAAATAAGAGAATACGAGTTGGCATTTAAAGCACTCGACAGTCAACACATGAATTTATTCATGCACTATTAACATGATTTGATTTTAATGAGCAGTTTTCTAGGGTTCCAGTCTGATTTCCTTCTCCTACAGCTTTAGAGGCTTAGTGACCCTGGGATGATGGCTAGTTTTCTGTTGCGATAGAAACCACCATAAGCATTTAAGGCTCTCAGGCAACTGTCTGTAAAGCATCTGTGGCCCAGCTGCATTGGTTTGCTGTGCGTTTTTGCTCTTGTCACCATAAATCCTCATGTCCAGTCATTTTAACTGAGTAGGCCAGGGAGAGCATCTAAGAAGATGCTCATAGCTCTTATATCCTTAGATACTCCTACACACTGGGAAAATTAGAATTTGGGCCTAATCATAGAGATTTTTGACTAGGATCCATACCATTAGAAATCACTTGACTAGTTGCTTCACTGTAGACCAGAAACTTCCACATGTCCAGGTTTGTATTCACAATTTTGTTTGGAATGCTTGGAAGAAGAAATAGACCACTTTTCCATGGTCTCTCAGTATCAATGCTGCTGGTTTTGCTGCTGATCTCCCTTACTCCTGGTATGGTAATATACCCATATCACTATTAATGACCACTATTATAGTAATGCTGTTTGATGTTACACTAATGAACCCTATCTCTGTCCTACGTTGACCACACATTCACTAACAATGCACCACAGCTCTTTCTGCTCCTGAAGACAAGGAAGGTGTTTCTTCTAGCACTTTCTGTCATTCCTTTTTAAATGACATTCCTTTTTTAAAAATGTTAATTTATTTTGAGAGAGAGAGAGAGAGGGAGAGGGGCAGAGAGAGAAGGAGAGAGAGAATCCCACATCAGGCTCCACACTGTCAGCGCAGACCAAAGCAGGCTTCGAATTCAGGAACCATGAGATCACAATTTGAGGGGAAATCAAAAGTCAGACGCTTAAAGGATTGAGCTCCCTAGACACCCCTCTCATTCTAGATATTGTTACCTCACAGAGTGAGGTACACACTTTAACCAGCTCCCTCGTCAACCTCCCATGCTATATTATTTCTAGTGTTTGCTTTTTTGAGAAAGTTCCTCTTAATTGTTCAGAGCTTAAATGGGAAAGGTTGGATTTAGTGGGAACTTGTCCTATAACAAGATTTTTTTTGGTAAAAAAAAAAAAAAAAAAAAGTTTACTTGAAATAAGTTTCCTCTTCTTTGGTTCTCCTTCATATTAGAGTATCCTTTCTCTTTTCTAAGTGGCACCTTTTGCAACAATTGAATAGGGTCTTGGAATAGTATTATCCTCACCAACAAAGGTAAAGAACTTTATTCTCAGTTTCCAATTCTACACTATCCCCTAAAGGATCAAGGTATCCTCATAGAAAGGGTCTTCTGTTTTTCATATCCTAAATGTTTATTTGGCATGTGCTATACTATATGCCAGCCACTATAACAGATACCCTCAGAACCACAATTTGTGCTGCTTGTGTGTGTGGGGGGGGGGGGGGGCGGTGAGTGTGCATGAATCAAGTGATTTTATTCTTCTTATATTATGCTTTTTTTATCCTGTTTTTTAAATTTTCATTTGAGTATAGTTGATGCACAACGTTACATTACTTTCAGGTGTACAATGCAGTGATTTGACAAGTTTATACATTATGCTGCCTGCACCATAAGTATAGCTCCCATCTGTCCCATTACATTACTATTGCAATATCATTGTATTCCTTATGCTCTGTTTTTTATTCTCATGACTTTGTCCATAACTGGAGGCCTATATCTCCCTCCTCCCCTCACCCATTTTTTCCAACTTCCTCCCCACCACCTCTGGCAACCATGACTTTGTTCTGTGTATCGCTCTCTTTCTGCCTTTTGTTTATTTACGCATTTTTTTTAGATTCCATTTATGAGTGGAATCGTATGGTATTTTTCTTTCTCAGTCTGATTTATTTCATTTAGCGTAATACCTTTCAGGTCCATCCATGTTGTCTCAACTGGCACATCTCATTCTTTTTTATGGCTGTGCAATATTCCGTTGTGTGACATTCTCATATATATACCATATCTTCTTTATCCATTCCTCTATTGATGGACACTTAGGTTGCTTCAGTGTCTTGGTTATTGTAAATAATGCTGCACTAATCATGGGGGTGCATATATCTTTTCAGTTTAGTGTTTTGTCTCGGTAAATACCCAATAGTGGAATTATTAGATCGTATGGCATTTCTATTTTTAAGTTTTTGAGAAAACTCCATACTTTTTTTCCATAGTGGCTGCACCACTTTACATTCCCATAAACAGTGCTCAGTGTTTCTTTTCCTCCACATCCTCATCAACTCTTGTTGTTTCTTGTGTTTTTGGTTTTGGCCATTCAGACAGGTGTGAGGTGATAGCTCATTGTGGTTTTGATGTGCATTTCCCTGATGATGGGTGATGTTGAGCATCTTTTCATGTGTCTGTTGGCCATTTGTCTGTCTTCTCTGGAAAAATGTCTATTCAGGTCCTCTGCCCATTTTTAAATCAGGTTTTTTTGTGGTTGGTTGGTGGGTTTTTTGTTTGTTTGTTTTTTGTGTTTTTTGTGTTTTGGTTTGGTTTGGTTTTGAGTAATACAAGTTCCTTATATATTTTGGATGTTAACCCCTTATCAGATATATCATTTGCAAGCATCTTCTCCTCTTCAGTAGGCTTTTGTTTTCTTAATAGTTTTCTTCCCTTGTGCAAAAGCTTTCTATTTTGATATAGTCCCAATAGTTTATTTTTGTTTTTATTTCTCTTGCCTGTGGAGATATACCTAGAAAAAAATGCTGCTGTGGCCGATGTCAGAGAAATTACTGTGTTCTCTTCTAGGATGTATGGTTTTATGTTTCATGTTTAGGTCTTTAATCCATTTGGAGTTTATTTTTGTTAATGGTGTTAGAAAGTAGTCCATTTTCATTCTTCTGCATGTAGCTGTCCAGTATTAACAGCACCATGTATTGAAAAGACTGTCTTTTCCCCATTGTACATTCTGGCTTCCTTGTTCATAGACTAATTGACTGTATAGATGTGGGTTTATTTCTATCTTCCATTCTGTTCCATTGATTTATGTGTCTGTTTTGGGGTCACTATCATACTGCTTTAATCACTAGTGCCCTATCGTATGTCTTGTTATCTGGGATTGTGAGACTTCCAGTTTTGTTCCTTTTCAGAATTGCTTTGGCTATTTGGGGTCTTACTTGGTTCCATACACACAATCTATGCTTTTATTTTAGACCCTTATGGAGGATTTCTGCAAATTCCTCCGGCAATTATTTAAATCAGGTGCGATATACTTTGAACTACAGAGAAGGGAAAAAGTTGGAGGCAGTAACCTGGAGACAGGCTTGTGATGAACAGGTATATAATCTATGGAAGATGGAGCCCAAATACCTATGTGGGGAAGATAAATGTTGGTTCTATATAAAGTACATTTCTTTTTGGTTATCTGAAAAATTTAATGTTCTCACCTAAATTAATGAGAAATAACACTTGAGACTTGGGAAGAATTGTTGAGGACTTGAAAATGGCCAAAGGAGACTACAGGGTATTATTGAATTCTTTGAATGAATTTCTGTTGTCTAGTCTATTTTAAACTATTTGGGCATTAGAGGGTAAGCTGTGGAAAAATGATCACACTGCACATGATTCCTGACCATAGAAATTAAAATGAGTTCTGTCCAGGACAGAGTATTAATCCCCAAGTCAAATTCTCATTTGAACCAGTCTTAACAGGCTATTATTACTTCTCTTATTAATTAATAAGTTGAAGAAAATATTTGACATGGTTCTTTTTATATTTGTACAAAAGTCTTTAAGTAAAATGAAAAAAATAAAAAATTAGAGCTACCATATAACATTATGTTAACTAAATTTGATTTAAATAAAATTAAAAAATTATGAAATGTATATATTTGTACAAAAGTCATGATTTTACTTCTTCCGCAGTTATAATTCACAAAAGAGCTATGAATGAATGTTGATTCCTTTTTGACCCTGCTGACTGCTTTGAAACCACCATACTTAATACACAAAGATGATGATTACATTCACAGTAACGAACATCTGAAAACTAAAGAAAAAAAAATCATGGAAAACTTTAAAAGTATACCTATTTTGTTCTTGAAACATTAAATGTTAGCTCTTTATAAAAATTCTTATAAGTAGCAAAAGCAATAAATTAGATTTTGTTATGTCTCGAAAATTATTACAATTTTCAAACCATTTTTCTAGAATTATGACTCTTCTTGTTTGCATAACTGGTCATTTTTCAGAAAGGTTTTTGAAAGTATTAGTAAATATTTTGATTTAATATGATTAGTAAAGTGTTTTTGTCCATTATAATTAACCCACATAATTGTTATTTTTACTGTTTTTTTAATTGCAAAAGAGACGCATTTTCATCATAACTTATAAAATACTAAAATCTTTAAAGAAGAGAATAAAACTTTCTCATCCAGAGATAAACAAAGTAATCATTTTTAAAAGATTGGTTTTCATATTGCTTCCATAGGATACACACACACACACACACACGTACACATATACAAATATACATATACATGTATGTATATACATGCATGTATATATATATACACAAAATATACATATCTACAACTTATCTGACTTTTCATTTAGCTAGTGTATGTATTTTTCTGTATGCAATTAAAGCTTTGAAAATAAAATTGTTAATGATAGCATGATATTATAAAAGCTAAATTTAATTATGCTTCCTTTGTTAAATATTTTGAATATTTTCATAATTCTAACTATAAATTATGCTGTGATAAACATCTTAGCCTAAAGGTCATTGATGATTTTTCAGGGTATTTACTTGGACTTCCAAAACAGAATTGCCTCTTCAAAAAATGTCTGCTATTTTACGGCCCTTGATATATATTTTCAAATTATTTCAAGAGATTGCACCAATTTACAGTCCTAGCACAGACTATATGTCTCATAAGTGGAAGCCAGATATTTAGGGATAGTATTTTCTGTGTATATATAAACCCACATACATGCCTACACATTAATAATTATCTTGGTGATCAGTAAGCTACTATTTAAAATAGAATTCTAATAAATATTCTTAAATTGCTTATATTACATAGGTTCCCTGACATTGTGCTGTTTTTAAATACCTTTAAGCATGGAAGAAATTGACTAAAGCTAGGCTAGTATAAACAAAATTTACGAAATGCATATAACTGACACTACCTTTAAATAATTCTTAGTATCTTCTTAACTCATCTTAGGTAAACATTTCTAAGTTCTGGATAAAGCCTTGCCTTTCCTGTAAATGTCACTTAATACATAAAAGATTCTTGGACTTGGTCAGATTTAGGATGAAATATGCTACATATAATTCCTAAAGTGCTGGCTGTTTCATATCTACATGCCTAAATCATTTTATTATCCGCTTAATAGCAGAACAAATTAGTCATCCTCTCTGATTCTGGTGCCCATTATGCTGAGACATGCCCACCCTAATATGCTTTCTGATAAAGTAAATGCTCACCCTGTCAGAGCACAAATCTTATTTGGGCTCCAGGAAAGTCAAGGGAGAGAGAGCTGAGTCTGCAGCAGGATTGCTTACTCGAGGAGAACTGAGATTTATTAGCCAACTTCATTAAATATATGGAAGACCCCAGCACTCAAGGTTAGAAAATTAGGATGCAAACATGAAACCTCTGTATGAAATGAAACAGGTAGCAAAAAACAGGAAAGAAGGATCTTTGCACTTTATAGAAGTAAAGGAGGTGGGCTTATATTAAAGTATTTAAATGCTCTAGCTAGCTAAATGAAAAGGCATGCCTTTCAGTTATTTGCTTGGTTCGGTAATCTGTGACTGTAAGTAACAACACTAATGAAATCTCAGAGAGATGTATGGTTGTTGATAAATACAAAATGAAGTCTCAATGCCAATTGCATATTGCTTTACTTATATAAATTAAAAAAATTATTTAGAGTATGTAGTTTAACAAGTAAAATTTAGTGCCCCCAATATTTCTATATGCAAAGTATTTATCTGCAAGATGGTAAATAAATTTCAACTTGGAATAAAATGTATGCTACATTTTAATGTAATGTCACTGAAATGGACATTTATAGAAATGGTGTTTTGGTATTTTCAAAGAAGATTTTCATTCAAGAAGTTAGTTAAGTAATAGGTGGGCAGTCAAAATTATGTGAATGTTTTCTCTTTTGTTTGTTTCTAGGTTCCACCCCTTTATATTGTTGATGGCCATGAGTCAATTTTTCATAATTTTGGATAAAACACATATATTCTATCATCTAAAACTGCTGTCATTTCTGGCCCCTTCTGAGACTCTTAATACTGAAGTTTGGGCATGTAAGAATAATTGTGTTGGTATCCTGTAATATTTTTGCTTTTGACTTGAGAAAAATACCTGAAATGGAGTTAGAGAAAAGGGCAACTAGAATCTAGAGAGAGAATATCAGCATTGCAGGCTTCAATCGATAGGTTCTAAATCTAAGAGAAGTAGAGTAACTTTTCCAAAGAAAGAATGATATCACCAAATTGTTAAACTCTGAATCTATATTCTTTCGAACATATGTTTTTTTTCCCAAATCAAGAAAGCAAGTGGGGAGATGGAATTTATGTTAGTAAAAATTTAGTAGAGAAAGTCAAAAACAGGGACTAAGTGATAGGGCTGAACTCCACTGGGAGTAGGCATTGAGATTAGAGTTTATAGACCCAGCTAAATTCATGTAAAATAGCAAGTGACCATGGTTGCATCTTTTATATATTCCTAGTGCATAGTTTGCTTACTGGTTTAGAAGATCCTTGTCCACATTGTGCAAAATACACAGTTTCTTGCCTTTGGCAACTTAGTCCACTACACATAGAGATAACTAAAGGCCATACAAGGAGGAGGCTGAAGAAGCCAGTTGAGAAGAGCCTTTCGAAGGAGATGTATTTTTGTGCTGTGTTTATTTTGGGTTCTCACAATGGTTTAGTTGGAAGAGGTTGCATCCACTTCACCTCAAGCTATGTTTGACCTTGAGGAGGTAAATTATAGAACTTCTGAAATGCTTCTAAGTTTGAAAGACATAGTCATTGATATTTTACAGGTAACTATTAAAAAGAGCACCTCTCTGGTGGACTAAAGACACATTATGGAAATTTTATCAAGGGAAAGCTCCACTTATACCAAATTTGGACCACACAAAAGGCATCTAAGCTTCGGCTATCCTAGAATGAACTTTGCTAAAGATAACTGTTTGAAAGGGCAAAGAGTACTCCAAAGAGTGGTGGAACATTACAATCTTGAGCCTAAAGAAGAATCATACATGACCATTCGGAGAAGAGGGTATGCTCTGCACTGAGGGAACTTCAGTAGAAGATCTCTCCTGAAGGATAAAAATGTTCCACTAGAGTAAAGTGATGGCAGCTGTCTATTGACATCAAGAAGGCTCTAATAACAGATTAGAACCATACCAGTTATGTGTCACTGTACCTCTTAATCTCTAACGTTTTCTTTCCTTCAGTATAATCTTGACAGAATCAAGGAAGAGTATGTAGGATAAAGTAGTCAATTGAGAATGATGGAGAAGAGGTTAGAAGAAAACAATGCTTTCAAAGGAATAATTATCTTCATTTGATTACACTTCCTCAACCCCAGCATTCCTTAATAAAACTTTGATCAGTGTCATATCTAAGTTTATAGTGAAATTTCTGACTGGAGTTTGCCTGAGAGGAGATTGTTCTTCCTCCGACTGACCTTGATAACTAATTATTAGTTATGATGTTATTTATGAACATTCTTCTTTTAGGAAACAAGAAAAGAGGTCAGGCTATTGATAGGAGGCAATTTCAGAAGTCTTGTATACCACAGTAACCTCAGATTTCAGCTGAAAATACAAATTAAAACTACCAAGATTTGTTTATGGTTAAATATGTAGATGATGGAAAAGGATAAAGAGCAGATGACTTGAGGATGAGTCTAGGAGGCAGCACATGTGTCATCTTTCAGAATGTAAGCTCTGTTACGGAACTAATGGGTTTAAGTGCTAATGCTAACACTTCCTAGCCATGAGAACTTGAAAAAGTAATGAAACTTCTCAGAACTTCGCTTTCCTCGTATGTGGATAAGGAATAATTTTGATATCTCACACTTCGGTTTCTTGTGATGATTAATGAGCTAATTCACATCATACATTTAGAAAAAGAACTGGAACATAGTAAGTAGTTAATAAATAAAAGGTACTATTATCATAAGTCTCATCATTACCACCACTATTACCACTGCTACCACTATCATCATAAAAATTCTTCCATGGCTTAAATTTCAGATTTTGACCCCCCCCAAATGAATTTTCCACATTACACTAGTATTTCCAGCGTAATCTAGGCAAACAGATTGATTAGTATAAAGCCAGTCTATAACAGTCCAACTGACCAAATGTTTCCCCTTCTTTTTGTTATGTTTATCCATTTTTGAAAGAGACAGAGCACAAACAGGTGTGGGGCAGAGAGAGAAGGGGACACAGAATCTGAAGTAGGCTCCAGGCTCTGAGCTGTCAGCACAGAGCCTGACGTGGGGCTCGAACTCACGAACCGCGAGATCATGACCTGAGTGGAAGTTGGATGCTCAACCGACTGAGCCACCCAGGCGCCCCTATGTTACCTCTTCTTGGTTCCTCCCAGTTGTAGTGTAATCTTAGAAGGGATCCTGTCATAGCGTTACATTCTTTTTTTCAGTAATGCAAGATAATCATGTCATTGAAGCTATTTATTATACATCTCCCATCGAATATGTACTTTAATTGGGGATTTGCTTGATGCCAGTCATCATGCTTTATGCTTTACAAATACCATGTTTAATCCTTAAAATAAGTTCCCCTTTCAAGGTAGATATTATTCTATTTTTCAGATGAGGAAACTGAAGTTTAGAGAGCTTGTGTGGCTTATGTAGAATCTCACATATTAAAATCAGTAGGCATAGGACTTAAACATACCTTCTGATTCCAGAGATCATTCTTTACCTTGAATTGGTGTATTTTATTGGGACTTGTTTGACATAGTCTGAATGGTTATAGATCTCTAAGTGTCTAATCCCCTGTGTTTTTTTTTTTTTTCATGGTGCAGTGATGTGCATAAGATGCTCTGTGTCCATCCCTGACAATCTCATCTAGCTGTTACCTCAAGCTTTACTCCGTTATTAACCTTTTGGGATCTTTTCACAGAACAATTTCCTTATACCGATGCCATACCTCATATATTCTGAACATTATTAAGTTCATTACAAAAAAAAAGAGGGAAGTTCAACAATTTTTTGATACATCAGCATATACAAGGTTACAAAATGGCTGAGCCATAATA
The DNA here is from genome assembly GCF_018350195.1 of Panthera tigris. Classification (NCBI taxonomy): domain Eukaryota; kingdom Metazoa; phylum Chordata; class Mammalia; order Carnivora; family Felidae; genus Panthera; species Panthera tigris. Next base: position 47,963,565 of record NC_056672.1, read on the forward strand.
TTAATCATAAAATGTGGTATAAAGGCCATCATACCAAAATTCCATGTTCACTTTAACTTCTATGTAATAACTGGCTTTCACTGATTATTGTAGCCATGATCTCAAGATTGTCTTAGTCAAGTGTATTTTGTGGACTAAACCTCCAGAATTGTCCATATCAAGAACCGGTTATTCTTACCACACAGACTTAGTCTATGGCCAAGTGATTTGTTTGACTTGATCGATTGTGCTAAACTGTGTTCAGTCAAAAGTGATCTATGAAGATATCATAGACTCTATTCAGAACCTGTCCTCAAACCAGATAAAAACATACAGAAAATCTTAATATGTCATCAGAAAAGGATACTTGAAAGAAAAGTAAACTGTGACTAAAGAATCTTGCAAAAATAAAGGATAGTCCTCAAGTCTCTCCGTAATGTGTGATAAATCTTTTTCATTTTTCCCACTTAAGTAGAGGCTTACTAAGAAATCAGCCTTCATCTTGTCCCTGGTTCTCTTTCAGTAGAGAGATTTCATGAAAACAAAGTTGTGCTTTACTCACATAGATATGTTTCACTTTCTCCTCCAGAAGTCAGACAAATAATATTCCAATAAAAAAGGTTTGCTGACCTTACCTGAGGACTGGCTCAGTGCTCTGTTACCATTAACTTTAATAATACTTTAGAAAACCTGCCCTAATCTAGAACCAGTCCATTCCTTGTCACCCCCTATGATGCCTTGTTTTGAGATTCCTACCAAATACAGACTCCCACACATTGCTTTACTATAAATGAGCTTCATTCTAAAATAAACTACTCTAAGGAAGTACACAAAAGGAAGTACACAAAAGTGATGGTACATCAATAAATTTTGGATACATCAATAAATTTTGCTTCAGAAAATTAAGCTACGTTCTTAAAATGGTTGCTAGTGATTCACAATGAAATTTTATGGCCACTTTATTGATAGTAATGCTGCAACTCCTACATTCCATGATCCTCTTCCCCTTTTTTCTCTTGCTGTTCCAAGTAGGAAGAGGTGTTAACACCATAAATAATAGATGTAGTGTCACTGATACAAAGGCAGAGCACTAGCAAAACGTATGTGGACAATAACAAAGAAGTAGTTCGTTCACAGGAGGATTTTGTTTCTTGCTGGATTCTACTCTTGACTTCTACTACAGAGCCAGATGAGGTTTGAATGAAGTTTATGCAGAAAAACTCTTGTTCATTAACCCTATATTCTGCTCTCCCTTTAGAAACAGTCTTACAGAGACATTAAAAGTCTCCAAATAGTTTCTCATTCTGACCTGTTACTTAGCAGCATTTACATGTTCCTCTGGGACTTAGATTGTTCATCACCAAAAATGGAGATGATAATTTATATTTCACAGGGTTGTTATATTACCAGTATCTGACACATAATCTGTGCTTCATAAATGCTAGCAGTTATTATTGTTGCCATCATGATAGCTGAGATAGGTGTCTTTGAGTGACAATATTCTTGCTTACCAATTATGCTTATAAGAAAATGATGTATGCTGGAATTAAAATGGGTAAGGAGAGGCACATAGGAAAGAATAAAGGATATGAATGATAATTCCCTATTTACCTTTAACTTAATCAAATTTAAGAAGCTACTGAGGATGAGAAGCAAAGTCTGTATGCCCTAGAACAGATTATGTTGTGCTGCAGAGGCCCAGAGGAGGTTAAAAGCGGACCAGTGGTGCCTTCCTTCATCTTTGGGAGAATCAAAATCTATGCCACAAGCAAATGTTTTGCTCAGTTAAGAATGTCACAATACCTCTTTTTAGATGGGGTTTAAAATTATGAGGTCATGGAATATTAGAGCTGAAAGGGCCTTGGTGATCACCTCACCAGTGTCTGAATTTTATAGGTGAAAGAACTGAGGCCAGAGTCATAGAATGATTTGTTCAGGGTCGCTCAACTGGTCAGTGGCAGAGATAAAAAAAGACATCTGGTAGCCTCATAGCCAGGGTGTATATGAAAGTTTTATATCTGTAGACCTTACAGAGTTTCAATAAGAAGCAGCTGGAGGCATGAGTGTATTTTATTGTATTCTGCAAGAAAAATGAATCTGCAGATAGTTTTATACCAAGAAAACAATATTCCACCCAAATTAGGTTCAAGAGCTGTCAACAATAAAATAATTCTATCAGCTATTTAAAGTACAATTATTACTGTGAAGTACTTGGTAGTCCAAGGATATCTTTATATCACACTAAAACATCTGGACGCTTCAATCAACCGGATGTATTTACATTTTATAGACACAACCCAAATGATGTAGCAAATTTAGATTTCTTTTTTTAACCACAGGGTTAAGTGCTCTAAATGTCTGAAACAAGCTGAGTTGTAACAGAGAGAGTGCTCAGTTAGTACTGGGTTTGCTAATCACCACCCTGATCTATTAGGTTTTAACTCTCAGAAGCCAAACTTGATTCCCTCATTTGAAAGTTCACCACTTCAGGGAGTAAGGAGAATGGGATAAATGGATGTAATCTTCATATTTTGTCGGTAATGATAAGTTCTTTAAATTTGTCAGGCAATCATGACTTGATATTGTTCTGCTAATACTGTGGTTGGTTTAGGATGTATTTCTGGAGAAACAGGCCTATACTCATCTTTCAAAAAATGAAACCCAGAAATTCCTTCCTCCCTCTTCTCTTCCCGTTCATTTCCCACATGCCCCTTAAAAGTAAAGTTTGTCTCCTCTCATGTGCAACCTTTCTTAATTTCATGATTCAATTTGGTCAGTAAATATTTTGTGATGCTTGAGCTGTTTACCAGGCAGTGTGCTAGTTGCTGGGTGAATAACAGTGAATAGATTAGATGGCCCTTAACTTGAGAGACCTTGACATTTGACATGGGGTACAGAGACATAATGACAAGGTGTGTGATAAGAGCCATGACAGAAGAACATACAGGGTGCTGAAGGACACGAAGAGAGGCATCTAACACAGCTTTGAGTGTCTTGGATTAATTCATGACAGAAGAAAAAGATAGAATGAAAGGGAGGGAAGGAAGGAAGGAAGGAAAGAAGGAAAGAAGAAAGGAAGGGAGGCAGGCTATAAAGAAAGTAGATGATATAATCAGTCTAAAAATGTGTAAGGGCCCGTGGTAATTTTGAAAATTCTTTTGGTGTTACCCAAGTGCAAAGTTCAACAACCACTGTTTCGCTTGATGGGTTATTTAGTTTTACTGGATCTGTGGGAATCAAATTGTAATGCTGAAATAGGTAGAAAAACAAACAGAAGTTCATATAGAAACAAAAACTCGGGGTGGGGGAGAAAATGGGCAGAGTGAGAAAGCTAAGGAGAAATTGCGGTCAAAGCAGTGGGCATCAGGAGAGAGGCAAGATACGAGTTGTTGGGAAGTTGGCAAGCTCTCATATGTAGATAATTCTAGGCAGCAAGGTCTCTTGATTCAAAAATACCCCTATACTACTTACAGTGCATACTGAAGAACAGTATCTACATACTTTCAGGATGGAAGCACTCATTCCTTCCCCTGTCATTCTGGAAAATTGGCTTCGGCTGAAAGGAGCTGCCTTGCCTGAGGTCATGCTCCCCTGTTTCCTGTGTTGGCCTGCCTCTAAAGAGTGGTTTCTGCCATGATACAACTTCATGGGCTCTCCCTTTCCTAAATTTGAACCATGTCCAAAGAGTCTTCTGAGCTTCGGAACAATCACTGGGCTCATTTGAGGTCGCTACTGTATCTCCATAACAAATTATCCCTTGGTCCAATCCTGTGTCTTTCACTCCTTCCCAGATGTTTGAACCAAGGCCCATGCCCTAACAAAATTTGTGCATGCATATCTCAATTTCAGAATCTGCTTCCCCGGAAACCTGGCCTAAAACGTCTTTCTGGAAAGTTAGTAACATCATCAAAATCTGCTCACAGAGGCAACTACATCTAATTCTAATGATCCTATGTTAATATTAAATGCTAATGGTTAAACAAGAGTTTTAAGATAAAGAAAATTCTGCATTGTCTGCTTGACAATTAGGTGTGATTTCACGTTTGACAGATAACAGTATCATCTTCATGGGGGCCATTCAGTCAGCAAGTGCTACCCAGTAGTAAAAATCTATCGAAAAAATGATAAAATGAAATTACTGCTAGTCTTAAAATGTTGGGATAATCTCAACTGTTTGTTGGAAATATGACTTGAAGACTTTTTTTGTATCTAAAAAAAAGGATCCTTGTTGGAATGAGAAATTCAAAGCAAAAGTTTTCTCAAGAATCCCCTCTTCCTTGATATCCCTTAAAAAAAAACAGTCTACATGAATTTGCTTAGTATTTCACTATAGACTAGAGACTTAAAAATTGACATCAAGTGCTTTAAAAATGCAATAGAAAAAGTAGAGTAAAATCAATAATAGTGTGAGGAATGACTTGAACAGCTTGTATTTTCACAGTGGTCATCAAAAAGTAATTTTATATCCAATAATTTGTATCGATTGTTTGTGAAACTGTAATGCATTATATGCCATAAGCCTGGTTGTGCAGTTATAAATATATGTACCATTTTGTTGGTCTTGTTTTCTTTTTTTTTCTTATGAGTTTCATTTTCTCTAAAACGCATCTTACTTTGTAGTGTTTCTATGTGGAGGCAAGATTCAGAACCGCGACTATTAATTCGAAATAGCTTCAGCCACACAATGGGCACTCTTCTTTGGGTAGTGAAAAACAAGGGCAAAATGTGTAACCTATACTATCCAAGAGAAAGTATTGTGGAATCATCTATAGTGTGATCATCGAGTACTGTGCCTTTTCCTGGGGCCCATATTAAACTATTTCATTAAAAGCCTGATTGTGCCATTTAAATGTCAAAAATATGCAGACCCTAGGATATATTCAGCATAAAACCTCCCAGTATATCTAGAATTTCTATCATGGATAGAGAAGATATTACCTCATCAAACTTTGTATTGCCCTTGGCTTTTATATTTATGGACTTATCCAAAGTAGCACTCCTTTTCTCTTCTGTCTTTTCAGTCAACATTCTCTGGAAAGGGAATACTACGATGAAGAGCTTTAATTTACTTAAAGTGAGGTTTAAGGTACCAAGGCAAACATACCTGAAGGAAAACATAGTTTTTTTCATTATAATCCTCACATGGATTTGAATTGGGAGAAGAAAACCTGATGTTAGGAGTGTTCCTTGCTGATTGCTGCAGTGGATATTTGTGTCAATTTGGAGGGAGAAGCTAGAAAGGTCCAAATTACTGTGAATAATAGTAATAATAATAATAGTAATAGTAATTTTAAACAATAGAAACAATGGGGGTGGAGGAGGTGGAGGAGGAGACATTTTATCAAGTGAAGAAGAAAGGAGACAATAGCCTGTGAGAATTTTTAGTTAGTTTGCTCCGGGACGTGTGAGAAAAAGTTTGCTATTGGATTGAGCGAGTTTTCAATACTGGTACGAGATGAAAGTGGATTCTTTCTAGGGAACAAGAAAAGGAGCTGAGTTCTGATTTACAGAAGGAGGGAAGCTTTTGAAAGCATAGAAGTTAACTCTGAAGCCTCTAAAGCTTAATCTGATACGGCTTTTAACTACTCCTCTGGCATTTACTGTTGACGTGACCTTGAACAGCTTACTTAACTTCTTTGAATCTCATTTTCTTTATCTAAAAATAAAGAGTATCAATACGTATTTGAAGGTGGTTGTTAGGATTTAATGAAAACATTCATTCATTTATTCAAGAAATATATGCCAAGAAATACATGGTCCTATTTATAACAGTGTCCTAGTTATATAAGAGTGCACAAAACAAGTTTCCTGACCTTAACAAGCAAGTTAATAAATCAGCCAACAAATACACAAATAAGGTAATCACAGATTAAAATGATCAAGATATGATGAGTGATAGATAAAAGGTAATTAGGATAAAGGGTCATTGCTTTAGAGAAGTATGTTTTAGATGGGTTGATCAAATGAACCTTTTCTGAGAAGATGACTCGGATTAAAAGTGACTAGTGAAAGGCAAGCACCGAACAGCCCAGAGAAAAGCATTTGAGGCGGAGTTAACAGCAAATGCAAAGGCCCTAGAATACAAAGAAGCTGGAGGTAGAGGAATAAAATGGCTAAAGCAAGTTGAGAGAGGCAGAATGTGGGCTGGGCTGGATCTTTCAGTCAGCACACAGTAATAGTAACCATTGAAAAGTTATGCTATCCATTTAAGTTCTAAGACTGTTTCTGTTACAGTTGGGGAATTGATCTAATGTTGGCAGGAGATTATTGTATCCAGTAGTGAGTGGTTTAATGAATATTGCTAAACTAGCGAACAGTATACGAAGTTTTAATTTAGAAACTTACTAGTGCATTCTTACATGAACTTGTGAAAATTATATAATCTCAGCCTCAATATCAGTGATTCCTACATTTCGCCTCTATGATTCTTCTAAAGCCCCCCCCCCAAGAATTCAAATTATAAATATTGTAACTAGTAAGATCCATAGAGTAGAGGAAGTTACATCATATATCTTAATCATGACATGTGGGTTGTGACTCTCAGTGTAAACATTGTAATTAATTTGAATTGTTGATAAAATTAAGACTAATGTGTCATTTTACTGTAATTATTTAATTTGTAATTTATCATTGCCACTTTCCAAAATAGTTTTGATGCAACAGTCTCTAGTGTGGTGGAATCACTGTCAATATATAAATTATCTGTAGAACACACGTCATGAACATACCTAATGCAAATGGAGAGAAGTATCAAACAATACCAGGATGTTTTGAAATACTCACATGGTGTCAAGAATGATGAAATGTTAAACTGAATTGCGCCCCTGGCCCCCGCTTCATTTGTTGAAGCCCTGTCCCCCTAATGTGACTGTATTAGGAGGCAGGGACTCTGAGGAGCTAATTAAAGCTAAATGGGGTCATCAGGGTAGGGCCGTAATTCAATAAGACTCGTATCCCTAGAAGAAGAGGAAGAGATACCAACAGTGCACATGGACAGACTAAAGCCATGGAAAGACATAGCAAGAAGGTGACTGTCTGGAAGCCAAGGAGAGAGGCTTCACCAAAACCAATCCCCCTGGCATCCTGATCTTAGACTTCTGGCTTCCAGAACTGTGAGAAAATGTATTTATGTCGTTTAAGCTCCTAAGTCTTGTTTTTTTTTGTTTTTTTTTTGTTTTTTTTTGTTTTTTTTTTTGCTTGTTTGTTTTGTTTTTTTATCGTAGCCTGAGAGATAAATGGACCCTACTTCCAAGTTAACAAGTTAGCCTTGCACACACTGTTCCATGGATATCGGCAGGAGCCACAAGATTATTTAGTCAGGGTCAAAGGCCTATATGACTCAAAATAATAGCAGTGGAGAAAGTATCAGCATATTGTCTTGTGCTGGTTCTCTCAGTCTTATTTCCCAAAGGATGACACAAAGAGGACCGAGTGATGTCTGCATATGCATGAGTTGTGTTGTATAACAGAGGAAACTTGGGTTAACAAATGGGGGCAAGCATGCCTTCCCTTGGTCTGAAGGCTATAAGGAAACCTGACCTGTCTTCTGAAAGAAGACATTGTTTCTATCTTCCAAGGCCATTCACTGCGCTACAAATATCCTTTACAAGATAATCTGGAACATAGAAAATCAAGGTCTTCATTTGCAAGGTGTGCAAAAATGTGGGAGTCCAGTGGAGAGTTATCTCCCAACACAGGGTTGCTCTTGTAAAGGAAAAATAATGGCTCAGGAAAATTGTGTTCAAAGAGAAGCTTCATTAAAGAATCTCATACTTCTTAGATGAAAGATAACCAACAGCTTCGAATGCAAAAATCTGGTGCTTATACAATCTTATATTTTATTTGAATGAATTAATTTTTGTTTCTGTTTTTGTTTTTTTAATTAAAATGCTCCTTCCCAAGTACAGTAACCTTGGGCAACACAAGCAATTAGGTGGGTGAACATTATTGATAAATTTAACTTCAGTTTCTTGGTCAAATAAGTAAGTCGAAAGAGGGCAGTAATTAAGAAATGGATCTTCTGACTACCATAAGTTTGCAATTTTGAAGATGGAGCCCTGATATTTTTTTTAACTTCCATTAGATACAATTACTTCTGACCATTTTCAGTGGTTTCCAGGAGTCAGAATTCATAAGTCTCCTTTCCTCTTCCCACATCTCCAAGCATGGTTTTTCCAGAAATAGATTAAATAAATTGATTCAGCCCTTCTCCTGGGCATGTTCTATACTTGTTCCATACCCATGGACTCCTTTAGAGCCAAGAAGGCATCTTCCCTTGTGTTTGTTTCTGAAATGCTGATCGAGAGTCAAATCTATCATGTACAATGATTTTTTTCAGAATCCTAAATGAATTAACAGGCTTTAAGACCAGACCTGCCAGAGTTCTAAGACACTTCACTCTTCATTGTTATTCTAAGTTGCTCAGTGAGCTGTATTATTGTAATAATTGTATGACTTTACTTGAGATCCTGCTTTCAGGAAAAATCTGGGACATAATTTTAACTTTGGAAATAACACTTGTTCCCTTCTGAAGTCTGCCACTGTTTGATTTGTAGTGTAGGTTCATTAATGTCACCATTAAACAGGAGACAAAGGGCCATATCATTCAATATCATCAAATCACTGTTATGTTTAATTAAGCAACCAATCTCCTAGGCTCAAAATTCTCATTTAATTGTAAAACACAAAATAGCCCAGCAAGAACAGAGGCGGGGGGGGGGGGGGGCGGGGGGGGGAGAAGAAACGCCACTTTTAAGTATGCTTTGGCATGTCACTTCCAACTTTTCTATGTAACCTAACAGCCCCCCTCCCTCCCTCAGCCACCGGCTTCCACCCGACAGTTAACAACACACGATTTTCAAAGCAACACCTTAGCGCTCATGAAATTCGTTACTAAGGTTCAGATTAAAGCTTAATTTATACTATTATCATCTACTAATTGTTTGAACATTCTTAGTCCATCAGTGTGAAACATCTCTAAATGCGGTGAAGCCTTAAAAAACTTCTCCGGTATTTTTGTTGCTTTCTCTGAGAAGTAACGTAAACGTATTATTTATGAAAAGTTTTTTTTTTTTTCTGCTTGTGCCCATTTCAATTAATCAGTCTAGTGATCACATATCTTAAAGCCGCTTGCATCATCTGAAAAGTTTAAGTATCAAACAGATATCAACCAAAAGAAGAACTTCCTTTAGAGTCATTAATACCCTGCTGCTTCAAAGAACATGTATTAACAAAATCATTCTTAGTAATTAGAATAAAATGATAGTTATATTTTGGGCCAGCTACATGGGTATACGAGCTATGCCATCACACAGTGACCTAAGGGTCCCATGCTTGGTTTAATAGTTGGCCCCTACTATCTGGAAATTTGTAATTTTTGAATAAAAGGACCCATGTTTTCATTTTGTACTGGATATCACAAATCATGTAGCCAGCCCGGTTATATTTTATAACATACTTATGACTTTATTTTCATTTTAATTTATCTGCCAAGTAGCCAGCAAGGACCAGCTCACGTAGCTAACTTAGTCCACTTACAGAGTTGTTTTTTGTTTGTTTTTAGTGTGGACGATAAGGAAATTCTTTCATGTTCCCCAGGTTTGTAGTCAAATATAGAGAGAGGGAACTGAATTAACATTTGGATGAAGAATTTTTTAAAATATTTGTTTAATAGTAGAAAAAATTATGTAATGCTGAGCTGTATCATTAAGATGTCTGTAGCTGAGACAGGATTTATGTGGTTTTTCTTAAACTAAGAATTATAACATATAAAAAAGAAAGAGCCAAAATAAATAAGCAGATAGCCTGAAATGCCTTAAAATGCATTGTCACAGTTTGATGCAACATCACATAAATTAGAGAAATCAATATAGACGTTAAAATATTCAGGAAATGCAGATAAAGAACAGACAGGGAAATGGCCTTACAATGCAATATGAGATTCTGATTAGGCATTCAGCTGATGTCTGTACGTCACTGGTATCTCTCTGTTTTTTAATTCTGAAGCTTGAATACTGGAGTAGGCAATGACTTCCACAGAAGGCCTGCAAGCATTCTGCTCTTCCCCAGGTAAAGGGCAGTCGCTGAACTGCCAGGCTCCTATCACAACTTTTCATATGTCTTTATATCACTCCCTGTATCTCTAAATCAGCTCAACCTGTGTGTTAGCATTCTGTCGCACTCAGCATCCACAGCAAAATCAGAATGAAGGGAACTGAGGTAAAGAGTTAGAGATGATTAGACTTTAACGTTCACTGCTTACTTCTCATTAGTTCTGTCCTGAATTCATTACGGTGTCGGCACAGGGGCCAATACTTGTTTATGTAATGGTTAAGATATCCTCCTGTTTGAAGATTCAAGAATAGATCAAGAAAAGCCCCCAAGGCCCCTTCTAGGCCTACTGTAGTATTTGCTATTGAATTCATAAAACGGTGCCCTTCAGGGTAAAATCACCTCCTAGCAGAGAGAGAAGATGAAACATTTATTTAAAATGTATCAGATGGCACATCATCAGGTAGCAGAATATATTAAAATATATGGAATTTTTAGATCTGTCAGCGGGGTGCTCTGTTCTTTTTTAAGTGTCATAGTGGCATATAGGAAAGAAGATTGCAAAGATTATACAACTTTCAGGCATTTAGGGCTTCAATGAACAAACAAGTTTATTTGCATCAGATAAAAATTAGACAGTATTAAAAGTACGTTTACCACTACTTTGTATGCACACTTTAAGGTAGAATGTGTTTACATCTCATTTTATCAACACTTATAACCATTCGGGAGATGTCTTAATTGGAGCACTTCCTTTTTTTTAATTTTTTTTAACTTTTTTATTTATTTTTGAGACAGAGACAGAGCATGAGCAGGGGAGGGGCAGAGAGAGAGGGTGACACAGAATACAAAGCAGGCCCCAGGCTCTGAGCTGTCAGCACAGAGCCCGATGCAGGGCTTGAACTCACGGACTGTGAGATCATGACCTGAGCTGAAGTCAGACGTTTGACTGACTGAGCCACCCAGGTGCCTCTTAATTGGAGAACTTCTTAAATAATGAAGTCCTTTTGAGTAATTGAGGACACTTTGCACATAATGTTTATGGCAATAATTAATAAATCCTTTTGTTGTAAAATGTGAGTTTCTTAAATAATAAACTGGTAGCAATGCTTAGGGAGATGTGGAAGGA